>NC_051309.1:54580398-55205398 GCF_015220235.1 Choloepus didactylus
AAAACTCCTTGCCCTGAGACATCTGCCTAATATCCTCCTGATGCTGCAGTTGAGGAACAGCAGCACATCAGACACTGGCCGTTAGGAGGGAGATCAGCCTTCCATTAAACTAGAACATTGGCAGTAAGAAACAAAAGGGTAAGAAGACTTGCTGCATAGATGAAACTGAGGGCTTAGGTTTCCAGTGAAGAGAGTCCACCAATAAACACAACCTTTTCAAACAAACCGGTGTCAGCAATGAACCTCTTACCATGCACAACAAGTAAGAGGACATTCGGCTTTAAAATGATGCCCTTTCAACATATCCATCTCCTAACAAAAGAAAAGATGCAATGCTGCAAAAGAGGACAAAGAGAAGGCCAATTTTGTCCTTTACATTACTCCTACTATTAGGGCAAATATTTATGCAATGCTTTCTATGTGTTGAGTACTGTTCTAAGAGTTTGACATACATTAAATCACCCAATCATCAGGGTCTCTTTAGGAAGGAGCTACTATCATTAGCCTTTGCTTACAGAAAAAGAATAAGGCACAGAGATATCAAGCAACTTGCTGAGAGTCACACAGCTAGCAGGGTAGCAGAGCTGGACTATGAACCCAGATGCTCTGACTCTAAAATTAGTAATGTTAACCTCTTTGCTAACCTTTCTCCTTAGTGGATCCCAGAGTTTGGATCCCATTGATCCAGCTTCTCCCCCTTTCCATCCATCCCCTTCGCCCATTCTTCCCATCAATTAGGTGGTAAGCACTGAGGTGAGCAAAACCGCTTCTAGCTTTGGTGGTGTGTCTTTCAAATTAGGAGTTTCAGTGGTATTCTCTTGGCCCCCACTCTCTGGACTGTGCAGAGGTACTGACTCCCCTGGAGGGCCAGGTGTGTGGGGATGTTCTGGGAGTTATTCTTGGGGGCCCTGTCTAGATCATTCTCCTCTAGCTCTTGCAGCAATTTTAGACGTACTTAATCCCTTGTATTAAATAATGTTCTCCTTAAAATGCCTAGAGTTGTGTCTGCTTTCTACAGCTGAATCATGACTGATGCTTTTTCCTAAAAGGGTAAGGATGAAGGTTAAATAAGAGGTGCCTTTAGTACCAGCAGGGGAACTGGAAATGTCTCTGAGCATCAGCTTGTGTGCATTGGAGCAGGTGAGGGGTGCACTGGGAGGGAGGCTGGGGCAGGCAGGGATCCCTGAGGAAGCTGGGGGTGGAGATCCAGGGCAAAGAGCCCAGATGCACAGCACAATTCAGCCTCGATCAGGAACCCACAGCCAGATGAGTGTTGTGCTTTCCTGGGTGCCCTAGGATGCTCAGGACATCTCAAGTTAGCTTCTGTATAAAAACAGCATGAAACTAGATAGAAAGCACAGATTTTTCTCCTGGACCCATGGGGCTGAGGATGGAGTTAGGAGAGGGGATGGACAGAAAATGGCTTAGCCAAGGCCCATCTTCAAAACCAGAAATCTGGACTCTGACTCTACTCAGGATACTTGTGCTTTTCTATTTACCCACACTTCGTTTTCCAACAAATCCCACTACCTGTTTTAAAGGTATATGTATTACATTCAAGATGCAGCCAACAAATATTTATTAAGCACACACTATGTGTAAGATAACATCACTCGAGGCATTAGGATCTGACAGTGAACAAAGCAGATACAAATCCCTGCTCTCACAGGACTTTACAACTACGATTTAAAATTTCTTTAAATTTGGAAAATATTGAAAAATTCAAGACAGTAAAAATTACCCATAACCCCATCAAAACTCTCTTTCTCTAAATATGTCAATGTAAAGCAAGAAGTCAGAGTTCCTTCATACCTGTCCAATCCCTCTCCTACCCCTATAAAATTTTTCCTTAATTTTTAAAGATTTATCAAATATATTTGCAGATACACCTTTTATTTTTACAAAAATGGGATGTTTTATAGAACAGTCTATAACATTTTTTTTTCCATCTAGTAGAGCACATAGCTCAGTTTGAGTTTCCCAGGAGGCAGACCTAAGACAAGGATTCAAATTTGATCCCTGGTTAGTACATCTCAATATATCTCATCCTTTTAAAATTAAATTAAATTAAATTTAGTTTTTTATTAGAGAAGTTGTAGATTTACAGAACAATCATGCATAAAATACAGGATTCCAGTACAACACCCTATTGTTAACACCTTGCATTGGTGTGATACATCTGTTACAACTGATGAAAGTACATTTAGTTATCCCATTCATTTATTGGTTGTATAGTATTTCATTATGTGTCTGTATCATTATTTATTCAACACCCTCAACATAAACACATATCTCCCTGTCTTCCTCACTCTTCCTACTCATTGATATTTAGGATTTTCTGTGAATGAGTTGATTTTATTTATTCAAATAAGGGGAATAGATGCAATAAAATGGACAGGTCATTTTCCAAAAGCCATTGCTGCAAGACAGGGTTCTGAGGCCTGAAGAAATGACAGTGTTGGCAGCAGAGATATAAAGTCTAGGAAATTTTCATTGTCCTTATCATGTCCAAGATTTATAGCTAATACATGTTTATGTAAAATTGGCCAAATCAGTCACCATGATGATTATAGAAATGAAAAGACCTCATTAATTCAGTGGTTTATTTTCCCTTTGCCAACTATAGCAACCACTTGCTTCTTGACATTCCTTGGTCTAAATTTCATCACATATCACCAGTTTTATCATGTCTTCTGGAACATACCACAGTATTTAAGATTGCTGATAATTTTTAAATGACAAAACTACATATGATTAATTAACTGAGTGATTTTGTCTGTTCTGTGGTGGTGGTATTCTCAGACCACCGAGAAAAGGATGGGAATCTGTTTTTAAGTTGCATGCCAGTTTCTAAAGTCTTTAGCATTTTGGGGTGTGATTTCAGATGACCATCATGGCCATCAATCAACATTTCTAGGGCCTCCATGAGAGCCACAGCACAGCTGGGGAGGAGGTTTTGTGTCGGTAACAAAGACCATGACATTTACCTCTGGCCACCCATGTGTGTGTCTATGACAAGTCACTGGACCCTCCTGGATCTTGGGATAATACCTTTCTAGCTACTTATTTGTCATAAGGACCAGAGGGAAAACCCAATGTGGAAGAGCTTTTGACAAGTCAAAGGAGGACAAGGGAGGAAGGACCTGAATTTTGCTAGGCTGTAGAGGGTAACTTTAGCTCTTGTCTACACACCCACCTTAAAGTGTCTGCACCTTGAAGTTGAGCTCTTTGCTATGTCATATTCCCCATTAACAGCATATTTCAACTCTCCAAAAAGTCTTATCAAATAGAGTAGATTTTACTGAAGATTTCCTGGGGAGATGGAGGAGTAGATTCCTTCACACACCCTACAGCAACATTTAATGACCTCTTCTGTTAGGAATATCTGTTCTTTCCTGAAAGTTCAACTTTCAGACCACCAGGAACTTTAGTTTTGTCTCTTTCCTTGTCCAACAGGGACTCCCCAGCCTCAATGGCTCCAGTCATTCTTCATTCCTTAAGTTTCCCTTTGGATCTTTCTATGACTCTTTCCCTCTGTTTTTTTACAGAGCAATTTTACAAGCCCTTTCTGACTCCTTTAATCTTGTATTCTCAGACCCTCTTCCCTGCTCAATGGCCAAAATGTCCTTCTTAGATTCTGCTACCTTCCTTAGAAAGCAGAGGAGAAATTTTAAATAAAAATATATTTTACCTGTTGCAAACTTTTTTCCTTGCCATAGTAGAACTAGGTACTATTATTATCATTCTAATGGTCCAAAATGTTGATCGACTTCCCAGATCCAGAATCCTGGGGATCATCTAAGTCTAGCCCCATGACTTGGCAGACGTTAGTAACTGGGACCCAAAGAAGTAAAAGGATTTGCCCAAGATTATATAAATCCACAACAGAGCCATGATAATAAAGCACTAGTTGGTTCCCAAACTAGTGCTCACCCCTTTGCATCAAGCCGGGGGTACAAATATAAATTGAGAGGTTTTTGAATTCAATGGAATTCAGAACTCTGAACTGGATGGGAACTTGGAATTCATTTAGAACATATCCCTTATTTTAGAGAGGTTAAAATGGAAACCTTTCCCATAGTTGTAGATTCTGAATCCTAAAAATACAACACAGAT
Organism: Choloepus didactylus; assembly: GCF_015220235.1. Taxonomy (NCBI): domain Eukaryota; kingdom Metazoa; phylum Chordata; class Mammalia; order Pilosa; family Megalonychidae; genus Choloepus; species Choloepus didactylus. The sequence goes on from NC_051309.1 coordinate 54,584,515, forward strand.
TAAAAGGTTACTTTAAAACATATGTACTTGCCTGGTGGGTATGATTTCCAGGAACATACACAGACTTAAACTGTTTCATGAGATTCCGAGCTCCAGCAATATCCCGAAGTGAAGTGAAGAGTTCATCCACAGCAATTTTGGATTTGTGCAATGTCAGGTTAATTGAAGAGTCACAGCCTGAAACAATCCAGAGATATATACTTGGGTGAGCAAATCTTTAAATTAAGTTTTAATCATGTCAGCTTAAGCTCAGTTTAACACCGCTGGGATTTTTATTTTTAACTCTATTTTTCCCTGGCTGTTTACCAACTGGGTTGTTTCCCTCATCCATGAGCAATGAAGCATACTGACTGTAAATGCCTTTGGCAGAAGTAGAACTCAGAAGTGCTGGGGATCGCAGCCACTGGCTTCAGACTGAGAAAGTTGCAAAGAGAGAAATATTCCCAGGTCTCCTAGCCTCAGAACACAGCTTTGGGAAAATTTGAGGAGACACAGAGGCAAAAACGAGAGAGGACTGGATCCCACTAACAATTTCCATAAACTAGAACAGCAAGAATGGGAAGATTTTAGAGAACTTGCTAGGATGAGCATCTGTCTAATGTTCCAACAAAGCATTCAGCATAATTCAAAGGCAGCCATTCAAAGCTGATAACAAGAAGAGGTGGCCTTACAAGAAGACTGTTCTCAGGAATCATTCTATTCCTTTTTGGAACTTATGATAGATGGTTTTTTTTGTTTTGTTTTGTTATTTTGTTAGAAGTTCATTCAGAAGAGAAATGATCATGAATAAATAAAGAGAAAAATTTTTAATGATTCTCTTAAATGCTTCAGATGTTAATTCTTTAATTTTCACAACACCCTTATAAGGCAGTACCTATTATTTTCCTCATTTTAAAGACGAGGAAACTGAGGTACAGAGAGGCTAAGTAACACTGCTGTAAGCAGGCACTATCAAGTGTACAATTCAATAACATTTAGCATATTCACATAGGTGTGCAACCATCACCACAATCAGTTTTTTTGTTTTGTTTTGTTTTGTTTTGTTTTTGTTTTTCTCCCCCTATTTTTCTACTCGTTCATCCATAAACTAGACCAAGGGGAGTGTGGTCCTTATGGCTTTCCCAATCCCATTGTCACCCCTCATAAGCTACATTTTAATACAATACAATCAGTTTTAGAGCATTTTTATTATCCCAACAAGAAACTCAGTATGTATTAGCAGTCACTTTTCATTTCCCCCAACACTCCCCACCCTCAGCCCTAGGCAACCACTAATATACCTTCTATTTCTATGGATTTGCCTATCCTGACCATTTCCTATAAATGGAATCATACAATATGTGATTTCTTTCACTAAGCATAATGTTTTATGGTTCATCTATATTAAATCATGTATCAGTACTTCATTTCTTTTTCTTGCCTAATAATATTCCATTGCATGGCTATATCACATCTTATGTATCCATTTGTTGGTTGAAAGACATTGGGGTTGTTTCCACTTTTTGGCTCTATTAATAATTCTGCTATGAACATTTGTGTACAACTTTTTGTGTGGACATACATTTTCATTTCGCCACCTTGGAGTGGAATTGCTGGGTCTTATAACAACTCTACATTTAACCTTTAGAGGAACTGCTGGATGGTCTTCCAAAGCAGTTGATCACTTTATATTTCAACCAGCAATGTAAGAGGGTTCCAGTTTCTCCACATCCATGCCAACACTTGTTATTACCTGTCTACTTGATTATGGCCATCCTAGTGGGTATGAAGTGAGGAGAGACATCTTTATTGTGATAATCATAGGAATCATATTTAGGCAGTAGAGGTAGATATAAACAAACTCAAACTAAAATAGAGTATATCTAAAGTACACAGGAGCATTCAATGGAACCCAACTTCAGCAGACACAGAAAGGTGACATGTGGCCAGCATAGCCTGTCCTCTTAATTATTGAGTAACATTGCATGTAATAACTCTTAGAAGGTGGGCAAAACCCTCTGACCAGTCTTTCTATGTTAGTTTCCAGAAATGTCACTGCCATTAAAAAAAGCAAAGTGTGGTCAAGCCTAGAGAGAGCATCCTCATGTTCAGTGGACCCTAAACACATGGGGTCCATGGACTATTTGGGAAGGATGGATGGAAGGAATTCAAGGAGTTCACACGAACTCCCTGGAATTCTATGGCAAGCTTTGCAGGAGGGAGAGAGTGTAGTTTTCTGAGGAGGAAACCCATAACTTCCTCCGGATTCTTAAAGGGATTCATAACCAAGAAAATTTGGACCCGCAGTTTCATAGTGATCTCACACTATGCTTGCCCTTGGCCTTGAAGCTCTAGCTGAGATATATCAGCTCCTGCCTCCATCAGCAATCAGTCAGAAGATTGGAAGGCTATGGCTCTATACTCATTCATGTGGCTCCCTCCCTTAAAACTGTCAGACTGAACCATTTAAGATGAAATTATATCAATTATATCTAGGAGTTGTATGTTACATATTACTCACTGAAAAAGAAAGGAATGAAAACAAGGAGAAAGAAAACACTGTGAATTCTAACATTATGAATAGTGTTTCAATTCCTCTAAAAGACAATTCTGCTAGTGGGCTAATATTTTTAATTTAAGTAATTCATTTCCTATAGAACAGAGCGATTAATCCAATTTTCCATCTGGCCTATTAAAAATTTTTTTTAAAAAGTGAGGAATATGATGTTCATCCATTTAGCACATATTATTTATTGAAAATGTATTTTATATGGAAAGTATGTATTATGCATCAAAACTAATTAAGCAAAAGTGGTGTAATTGCAAAGTTTATGTCAACTGTGGAGCAGGTTGCTTGGTAGAAGTGTTTACAGATTGTTGGTAAATTGAACTCAAATGAACCCAACAGAAAAACATGATTGTCAAAGAAGCTGCCAGAAAGAAAATAAAAAATCCTAAAGTTCACAAGCAAAGTAAAACTTTCCTGAAAACTAGTCAATTATTTTCATCATTCAAACCAACTGCAGAAGGGCAACTTCTGTCCAGATTGTTACCCCTTTCCAATTTGTCTGTTAGTCTCAAAGCAATGGCTCCATAACGTACGTGGTTTTGGGACACCAAGCCAAAGGGGCCTTATTTTTATTAGTCTTTAAGCATTTTTTATAATTACATCAATCTTCACCAAAAGCAGTATTTATATTTAAATGTCTAAACCCTACAATGAAAGTTATATGCACACTTACCCTTTAGAAACACTTCCAAAAGTTTCTAAATACTTTCAATTCTTTGTTGAAATGAGTTTTTCCATCTGGATGATGGCTGCAATGCTTCTGACTTGCTTGGGAGCCTGAGGAGTTTGAATGGTGCAGGCCAAGGTAAGGTCAGAAAGTTTGGGCAAACATTGTTTTGGTAATTTTCCCTATTTATTCATATATTAGCTGGGGCAGCATTTTAGCTGGTCACACTGTTTTCCTTTCTTGCTACTGGCAGTGTTGCTTCTTTTCATGTTTACTGATGGATTCCATGCCCATGTAATTTATTCAAGTTGAAATTCTGTTTTAAAATATGGAAAGAAAAAGATACGAAAAAAAGAGTAATAAAGATTGAAAGAGGAGGTAGGCAAGACAAGAAAGTGGGAATAAGCAAAGAAGGAAGAAAGCAGAATGAAGAACTAGATGGGGAATGGAAAGTAGCATTTACTTAACTGTTCATTCATTCATTCATTCATTCAAAAAATATTTAATGGGTAGTGGGGATACAAAGGTGACTACTTAATAGGTTCCTGCTTAAAAGCTTTCAAAGGCTGTCCAAGGCTTTCAGTATAAAGTGAAACTATTGAGCACAATCTTTAGAAGCCCCTTCACTTTCTGTAGTCTCTTCATTCACCATTGTCCCCTTTGCACTTGTCCAGAGAATTCCTTTGCTGCTCTTAGAATGGACCATGTCCTCTTACGCTCTTGCCTTTGCAACTGCTGCTCCCTCTGGTTCACCACACCCTTCTTCTCTGTTCTTTGCCTAATTCTTAATTCATTAATGACACTGTGTCCAGGAAAACTTTCCTGACAGCTCCAAGCTGGGGGTGTTGTCACTTCTCTGAGCTTCCATCATTCCGACACCTATCTAGATAAGAGCAGAGGATGTAACTATTTTCTTATAGACCAGGGGTCAGCAAACTATAGCCCATGGGGCCAAAACTGGCCCACTGTATACAAGCTGAGAATGTTTTTTAACGTTTTTAAGTGGTTGAAAAAAATGAAAAGAAAAATAATATTTCACACACATGATAATTATATGAAATTCAAATTTCAGTGCTTATGAATAGAGTTTCATTAGACCACAGCAGAAAAGAAAGCAGAATGATGAACTAGATGGGGAATGGAAAGTGGCATTTACTTAAGTGTTTGTTCATTCATTCATTCATTCAAAAAATATTTAATGGGTAGTGGGGATACAAAGGTGACTACTTAATAGGTTCCTGCTTAAAAGCTTTCAAAGGCTGTCCATGGCTTTCAGTATAAAGCGAAACTATTATATATATATAATAGTACTATTATTGCAGATGATATATGTTATATACAATAACATATATATTTGTACAATTGCAACTCATTCTTTAAAACTGCTAGTTCTGTCATTAGCAATAGACTAATACAGAACATAAACTTTTTTTGTGTCTCGGTTTCCTCTCCTGTATGATGAAAACAATAATAGTCTCATGAAGTTATTGAAATAAAGGAGATAAAATAATGAGGGAAAGTATTTTATGAATGGAAGGCATGATTATTGTTGAAGGAGAGAATTCTATATCTTCTGAGAATATCAGACTTCAGTGTTGGAAAAGTTCATATTGAAGGTCATGTTTTACAATATACTCCTGCACAATAATTCAAAGGAAAAGCATTTTTAATCTCCATTTGTCAGAGGTGAGAAATGTAGATCAAGGACGATAAATGACTTATGCAAGATCACATCATTGTCCATTGCAGAACTAGGGTTCAAAACGCCCCTGTGGCTGCAGACCTGAGCTCCTCCATCTACACTGCCTCCCACCATTTAGAACCTAAAAGGGAATGTATGTGCAAAAGCTATTAAATGGGCTTTTTTCTGTGATAATAGTAACAGTTCTAATCCCCAAATGCTTACTCTATGCCAGGCACGATTGTAAGAAGTTTATATATATTAGCTCATTTAACCTCCTCAGCAACCTGCTGAGGTAGGTACTATTATTGCAGATGAGGAAACTCAGTCATAGAGAAGTTAAGTGGTATAAGGTCATTCAACTAATAAGTAGTAGAACTGAGATCTGAACCCTTGCAGTCTAATGCCATAGTTGGCCCTTGTTTTAGTTTCTTTGTTGCTAATGCAAATACCATGCAAATGGGTTGGTTAAACAATGGGTATTTATTGGCTCGTGGCTTTGAGACTAGGAGAAGTCCAAACCAAGGCATCATTAAGGCGATGCTGTCTTCCTGAAGACTGGCATTCTGGGGCTGGCAGTTAGTGATCCTTTGTCCTGGGCTCCTCTGTCACATGGTAGTGCACATGGCAGTCTCTCCTGGCCCCTCTCTTTTCTTTTGGATTCCACTGACCTTCAACTTCTTGCTTCCTGTGGTTTTCTCTCTACTTGAATTTCATCCTGCTTATAAAAGACTCCAGTTGTAGGATTAAGACCTATCCTGATTGAGGTGGGCCACACCTTAACTAAAAATAACATCTTCAAAAGGTCCTACTTATAATGGGATCCCCCCCACAGGAATGGATTAAGTTTAAGAACATGTTTTTCTGGGGTACATCATTCCAAACCACCAAAGTCTGTTAACCACTCTATTCTGCTGTCTTTCACATGTGCTAAGAACCAAATATAAAAGACCCATAAAACTATGGGTCTTAACACACACACACACACACACACACACACACACACACACACACACCCTTAAAATGGAAGAAGTGCTTTTAAAATGGAATGAATGGCAAATGCCTTTCTTCTTGAGAAGACCTGGGTCTGTCCCTGCTAACATTATGATTTGCACCAGGCCTGTCTCTTTCAGCCACACAAGGTGTGAGGTATTCCAGTCCTGGACCCACAGCCTCCTGTGAACCTCTGCACTGTGAGGTGCTGTATTCAGTTACTTCTAATAAGCCCCTGACAGCCCATTCCATTAAGCCAGCTTATGAGATAACAGTGTTTTGTAAGGGAACTCTAAGTGTACAATTCCAGTCAATTCTCATTTAATCCACTTAGTTAAATAGATAATAAAACCGAAGCTGCTCCTAGCCTTTAGCCAAGCACAGTCTGTGTACTTCACTTGCCTGCTTCCTGATAAGGGAGGCCCCCAGTCCTCTAGAATGCCCCTGTGGTCTTCCCAAATGGGGGTTGAGTCATGCTCTTGCAACTCCTTTCTCTGGACAGCATGGAGATCTTCTGGGCAGGAGTCCAGTTATTCCTCGGAGGAACAAAATAGGGCTCCAGTGTCCATGCCTGCCCTCCCTCCACTCCCCTCTCACCCTGCCACACTGATTGAAGTCCCTTTACGTTGGCAGAGTGAGAACAGTGGTTTCCATGGGCCCACTGTGGGGACACACAGTTCCAGCAACAACAAACTTAAAATGGAGAGAAGGCTGGGTAGCTTAACAACCCTCCTGGGATGGCTAAAATGAAGCCATATTCCTTACGCAGTCAGCCCAGTTCTTCTCTTTCATTTGGTTCTTTGAAGGATCAGGATCTTTCTAGTGCTCGGGACACCTTTTCACAGAGCCTGGTTGGCACAAGCTCAGTTTTATTCCTCGGACATTCAGGGAAATGAAGCATCTCGTATCAGGAGACGGCTGTGTCCGAGGTCTCAGCCTGGATTGGAGCCGAAGTAGCTCCCCTTCTAATGCCTTTACACACACACACACACATACACACACACATACACACATGTAAGCGGGTCAAACATAAAGGATATAAAGGATGATACTCATGTGGCTGGCTAAGCTGGGGGGCAAGAGGCGGGCATGGCTAGAATAGCATTTGGAATGTCCTATTTATTGATATTATTCTCCTCACAGTTTTAAAGACCCCTCACATTTGTTTGGGAAAAGCCAGGGTCAAAAAATATGATTTGACCATAAAATAGAATATTATTCAGCCATAAAAAGGAATGAAGTTCTGATACATGCAACAACATGGATAAACTTGAAAACACTATGTTGAGAAAGAGGCCAGAAACAAAAGGTCACGTATTGTATGATACCATTTGTATTAAATATCCAGAACAGAAAATTCCATAGAGACAGAAAGCATATTAGTGCTTTCTAGGAGCTGAGGGGAGGAAGAAGGAAAGACAGATTAAGGGGTACAGGGTCTCCTTTTGGGTGATGAAATGTTTTGACACTAGATAGAGGTGATTGTTGTGCAAAATTTGAATGTATTAAATGCCAATGAATTGTACACATTAAAATGGCTAATTTTATTTTATATGAATTTAACTCAACTTAAAATATATGTATATAATTTGAATCTGGTTCAGATCACTTTCTCATGGAGTCCCAAATTATGTAAGGCTGGTCTTGTCCTTCCCCTGGCCCAGAGACTGAGAACATCAGACCTGTTTTCTAGCCTGCATCCCTGTCTTCCTGCCTCTCAGCAAACTCCAAGCAGCAGGGGACCCACCTCCACAGGCTCCTGAAGCAGTTAGAGAAAAGGTCAGTTGTGTGTGTATGTGGGGTACGGTGGGGGGGGGGGTGGCTGTCACGGCCAGAAAGGAGAGAGCACTGGGAGGTCATGACCTCCCCCATCCATCCAGCACCTGACAATGCCTTTTCTCTTCTTTCAAACCAGAATTGTAAATGGAGTCTTTCCTCAAGGCTTTTGATAAATGTCTGGCCAATGAAATAAAAATTAAAAAAAAAAAGTTTAAAAAAAATAAACCTTAGCAAGTGGCATCATAATGGAAATCTTTCACTTTTAGTGAAGCTGACCATATAAAACAACTCTTAAGTGGGTCAGTCTTGGTAAGTACATAAGTAAAACTACAATAGAAGCCCTCTCTTCAAACTGAGACTGAGATGTGATTGGTTAATTGAGGTCATTTAAAGAGGACCATTAAATAAACAAACAAACAAATACACACACATGCATGCACACACATCACATTTTGCTTTGAATTAAAAGATAGAAACGTACTTTCATTCACTATCTTTGGATGAAAGACCAACCTCTTTTCTTTGAGTAATGTCTGCTGATTGGAGTTCTGTATTTTTTTCATAAACCATTACATATCATCTAGGATTTCCAATTTCAGTATATTTAAAGTGGAATAAGAAAATAAAGACAGAGAGGGCAGAATTTTCCCAGATTTTAGTGTTTGTTTTTTTTTAATGCTTCTTTTCCCCTTCCATCTTTTACAGTTGCCTTGTTTACTCCTAATTCAGTGCCTTTAAAAAAAATGATTTTTGAAAGCATTCAATTACATTTTCAATGAAACAATTTTCTTTTTGAATTCATATTGCATTAGTATGTGAACCATTTAATTCTGCAACTTAATAACAAGTACAACTGGCATTAGCAGGTTTGGGAGCATGCCTGACTCAGGAAGCCCACAACTCAACCGGGCAGAGCAGATAAACGTGGGCACATAGAGATGGCTTTAGAGCCATGAGGGATCAGAGTTGCTTTTAGCATTAGTGGTTATATTTTATAGAACGATTGCAGAATTCAGTTATTCTGTGAATTGGTTACGCAGAGGCTGGTTAAGAACGTGCAAATATATATTATATATATAATATATACATATGTGTACTTATTCTGGTTTCAATATTTATACTATGCAGGCAGTTGCCTCTATCTCATCAATATAATGCTTAATGATCTAGTGTGACTGTTCTGGTTTGCTAATGCTGCCATTATGCAAAATACCAGAAATGGATTGGCTTTTATAAAGGGGGTTTATTTGGTTACAAAGTTATGGTCCTAAGGCCACAAAAGTGACCAAACTAAGGCACGAACAAATAGAGTACCTTCACTGAAGAACAGCCACTGGCATCCGGAAAACCTCTGTCAGCTGGGAAGGCATGTGGCTGGCTCTGGGGTTCTGGTTTCAAAATGGCTTTCTTCCAGGATGTTTCTCTCTAAGCATCTGGGGGTGTTCTCTTAGTTTCTCTCAGGCAAACTCTGGGCTAGCAAAAGTGTGCTTTCAATGGCCGTCTACAAAATGTCTTTCTCAGCTGCAGCACTGAGCTCCTTCTGTCTGAGCTTTTATAGGGCTCCAGTGATTTAATTAAGACCCACACTGAATGGGCAGGGTAACAACTCCATGGAAATAATATAATCAAAGGTATTACCCACAATTGGGTAAGTCAGATCTCCATGGAAACACTCAATCTGATTAGGCCACACCGTAATCAGATTAATAAATCTGCCCCCACAAGATTGCATAAAAGAATATGGCTTTGGGGGAAACATAATATATCCAAAATGGCACAGTGACTTTTAAGTTTCTCTAACATAAGAAAATCATAATCTGGGTTGTCAGACTTCATGTCTTACATTGCTGATTTCCTCTTTCATTGTCCAGCCCTCTAGCTATACTACATGGCAGGGGCTCCTCAGCTGGTGTTGAAGCAATGTCATAAATGTGTTTGGATGAGTATGTTAGTAAGTTTGGCCTAACAAAGAAAATCAGAGTCAGAAAAATCCAGGAGAAGCCACAAAGGCCCAAGACAGGTAGGTACTCACAAAGGCTGGCCAGGTCCTAAAGTCTCCTCCATACGTCTACCCTCGGCCTCCCAACCCACACTGATCCCACGGCCTCTCTGTTCACTGGAACCCTCTTGGCATCCTGGAGTCCCATAGCCTGCGGATGCTGACTCCAGAAAAGAGGGGAAAGGCGAGAGAAGGGGTGGAGATAAGCTCCAGGTCAGCTGGGACTCTCCTTGGTTCACAGCTGATCCTTAACACTTGAAGGCATCCACGAAATACTTCTTAATGAATGAATGGGGCCAATCTAGAGGTTAGAGGGAAAAGAGGTGACTCAGACCAAGGGAGCTGTAAAGTAACAGCACTGATTTTCTGGAGTAGCTGATAAACTCTCTGAAGGGAATTTCAAACAAAGAAACTACCAGATGGTTTTGAGCAATTGCAGTCTACTTGAGTAAGTGGATAAACTCCCCAGAAGGCTACTTTAGAAGAGCGACCTCAATTGGCTGCATAAATTCTGTTTGTTCATTTAAGAAGCATAACTAAACTATACATGGTTTAGGTATACAGGCATACATGGTAAAATTATTTTTAAAAATCCAGAAAATGATAAACATACACTTCAGGACAGTGGTTTACCTCCAGAGGCGGAAGTGGACAAGCAAAGGGACAGAGTAGGGAAGAAAACAGATTATTGTATGGGTTGGATGATAGGTTCATGGGTATTTATTTCATTATGCTTTACAACATATATATCACATAAAATTTAAAAAAATCAACCATCATTTTTAAAAATACAACAAAACAAAAACCAGCCCCACTACTTTGGAAGCCTCCAGCAAATTCAACTTTTTAAGACAGCCGATAAAAGGAACAAATGACACCTGAAATCTCCTGTAAGTAGGCAGATTTTGGATGTGTGGTGGACACGGAAAGACTTGTACAATCAGGAAAGTATGTGACATATTTGTGTGTCAGAAATTTGTGCTTAGAATTCTAGCCCATGTCTTGAGGCTTTTTGTGAAAAATCTTACGATGGGGATGCCTGAAGAAAGGAAAACCGGCATGAGTAAGCTTCAGAGCTTGCACTTTTAGAGGCCGATCTGCATGGCAGGGTGCAAGGTCAAGTTTCCAGGGAGGCTAAGAAAGCAGAAACCCTCTTGGGAACACATCAGTGGGTCAACCAGCACCTTGATTCTGAAAGTTTGTGCCTCTTCAGGAAGTGACAAGGAGGCAGCCAGCACAATCCTGGCTCACCTCAAACACGATTTATTAGCCCCAAGTATCTCCAGAACTGTCCCCAAAGATTCCTCTGAAAAATCTCTCCAAAGTAGCTCTTGTTTCTTTACTACAGTTTCTTTTTTTTTACAGCATGACTGAAGTAAATCAGTTTCTTCATCCTATGATTTTTTTTGTGGTTAAATGAGGGAGGTATCAAGAACACAGGACTTTGTACAAAATGTTGTGATACTGTATCACATTAAAAAATACAATTTCACATATTGGTTATTGTGTTGTCCTATTAAATCAATCTACATACACCTTATACAGAGATTCTGGAGTTTGGCATTTGGATTTTTAAGGCTATTTAAAAAAATAATTTATTTTTAATTGTGGTAAAATATCCATAACATAAAAATCATTTTAATCATTTAAGTGGACAATTCTTTGATAATGGTGTACATTTACAACACTGTGTAACTTTTACCACTATTTCTAAACTATTTTCATCATCGCAAACCAAACATCATACTGATTTAGCAGTAACTCCCCCTTCCTTCCTCCCCCTCCCACTTGTAACTACTATTCTGCTTTCTGCCTCTGTGAATTTGCTTATTCTAAGTATTTTGAATGAGAGAATCATACAATATTTGTTCTTTTGTGTCTGTCTTATTTCACTTCAAGGTTCATCCACAGAGTCACATGTACCAGCACTTCACTTCTTTTTATGACTAAATAATATTCCATTGTATGGATATGCCACATTTTGTTTATCCATTCATCTGTGTTGATGAACACATGGGTTGCTTCTACCTTTTGGCTATTGTGAATAATGCCACTATGAACACTGTTATACAAACATCTTTTGGGGATATACCTAGGAGTGAATTTGCCACATCATATGGCAATTCTATGTTTAACATTCTGAGGAACTCCCAAACTGTTTTCCACAGCAGCTTTACCATTTTACATTTCCATCAACAACATATGAGGGTTCCTATTTCTCCACATACTCTCTAACACTTGATTTTTTTCAGTTTTTTTAAGTAACAGCCATCCTAGTGGGTGAGAGTGGTATCTCATTGTAGTTTTAATTTGCATTTCTCTAATGGCCAATGAAGTTAAGCATCTTTTAATATACTTAGCCATCTGAGTATCTTCTTTGGAGAAATGTCTATTCAAATCCTTGGTCCATTTTTTAATTGGGTAGTTTGTCATTTTTGTTGATGAGTTGTAGGAGTTCTTTATATATTCTGGCTATTAAATCTTCTCAGACACATGGTTTGCAAATATTTTCTACCATTTTGTAGGATGTCTTTTCCCTTTCTTGATACCATCCTTTGATGCACAAAAGTTTTTAATTTTGATGAAGTCCATTTTATCTATTTTTTCTTTTGTTGCTTGTGCTTTTGGTAACAAGCGTAAAAATTTGTTCCCTACTACAAGGTCCTGAAGTTATTTTCCTATGTTATCTTATTAGAGTTTTATAGTATTAGCTTTTATATTTAGGTCAGTGATCCGTTTTGAGTTAAGTTTTGTACATGGTGAGAGGTAGAGGTCCACACTGATTCTTTTGCATGTGGATTTCCAGTTTTCTCAGCACCATTTTTGGAAGAGCCATACTTTTTTAATTATTGTAGCTTTACAGTAAGTTTTGAAATCAGGAAGTGTGAGTCCTCCAACTCTGTTCTTTTGCAAGATTGTTTTGGCTATTTTGGACTCCTTGTAATTCCATATGAAGTTGAAGATAAGTTCTTCATTTCTACAAAAAAGGCTGCTGGAATTTTGGTAGGGATTTTATTGAATTTGTAGATTGCTTTAGGCAGTATTGACATCTTAAAAAGAGTAAGTCTTCCAGTCCATGAACATGAGATATCTCTACATTTATTTAGGTCTTTTAAAATTTCTTTTAGCAAAGTTCTGTAATTTTCAGTGTAGAAGTCTTTTGCCTCCTTGGTTAAATTTATTCCTAGGTATTTTATTCTTTCAGATGCTATTATAAATGGAATGACTTTCTTGATTTCCTTTTCAGATTGTTCATTAGTGGTGTATAGAAACCCAACAGACTTCTGCATGTTTTTACCTTGAATCTGCAAATTGGCTGAATTCATTTATTGTTTATTTCTATATATAAGATCATGCCATCTGAAAATAGGAAAAGTTTTACTTCTTCCATTCAAATCTGTTTGTCTTTTATTTCCTTTTCTTGCCTGATTGCTCTGGCTAGAACTTCCAGTACGATGTTGAATAACAGTGGTGAAGTGGGCATTCTGGTCTTATTCCCGATCTTAGGGGAGTAGCTACTTCCTTTTGATCAGTTACATAATCTACTATTATAAGGCTGTCACAATGGGAAAATCAAATCTCATTCATATCATGTTGATTTTGGGTCCCTTTTCCAGCAATGGAAACTGGCATAAGTGGGGAAATGTCCTCTGTAGACATTTCACCAGAGCTCGTGATCACAATCTGTCCCATTCCCAAGAAGGGTGGCACACATGCTCCTGACAGTAATCATAGCCAATTTCTGAACTCAGCACATCTCCCCACCAGTGCTTCCTAAAAGGGTGATTGTTTTATTTTATTGGGCTGAATTGATTCTATTGAATTACTAACTTCCCTTTTACACTTTAATCAGTTCCGTTTTAACATGTGTTGACATTTCTGGCAGTTCTGAATAGCTCAGATGGTTTGTTGGACTCTCCAAGTGACTTGAGAGATTACCTGGATTTGGCTGATTTCAAATGCTGTCAGGTGGCAGAACTTTAAAGAACATTGTGACAAATTATTACAGTTAATGCCATCTTCTGAACTAGGAAAAAATAAGGCTACATGCATGTGGTGCATGCAAAGAAGCTACCAGAACCTGCACACGAGTTAAGCAGAGCCAGTAGTGTTTATGTTAATATTTGCTTGCTTCTTGTTTGTTCCTTTTTGGGGTGCTACACAAGCTGCAGCAGCATCAAAGATAAGAAAACACAGAAGACTGAACTCTTATGATGGGGAAAATTTGATCGGCTTTCTTTATTTTTCTTTGAATTGGGAAAAGATTACCATCATGTTTTGAGTGGGGAATGGTGTTCTCCCAGAGCTTAGTTTCAGAACCAACTAGTCATTCCAGCATTTCAGAGTGTGGGAGATGGAAGCCCAGATGATCCTGCCACCTATGTTCCTTTTTTGAGACCTGTTGGAGACTGATCTTGCCTGCCGTCCAGGAGGTGGGCCTGATGTGCCACCTCCTGCAATAAGTGTGCACCTTGCTACCCTCCATATTCTGTCCCTCCCGGTTATCCAGTGCAAGGCTGATAGTGGTGGTGGTAGTGATGGGGTTCTACCTGGTGCAGCGGAGCCAGAGACTTCAGAACTCCCCCAAGAATACCTACCTAGAAGGCTTCCTGGAGGTGCAGCTCAAGAAGGAAGCCATGAAGGACTACATCAAACAGCACTATTTGTGTTCCTTTCTGAATCTTAACCCAGGTCCAGTCTCATTGCTTGTTTTAAAAATAGTACCAAAGATCCTGTTTCAGTTTGCTAAAGCTGCTGGAAGGCAATATACCAGAAATGGGTTTGCTTCTTCAATGGGGATTTATTAGTTTACAAATTTACAGTTCTAAGGCCTTGAAAATGTCCAAATTAAGACATCAAGAGGAAGATACCTTCTCTGCGGAAAGGCTGCTGGCATCCAGGGTTCCTCTGTCACATGGGAAGGCACATGGGAAGGCTGCTGGTCTTTCTCTCCTGGGCCTTGGTTTCAAAATGGCTCTCTCAGCTTCTGTGAGTCCTTCTTGCTTCTCCCAGGGCATTTTCTTTCTAAGCTCTCTCTCTCTCTCTCTCTTTTTCTCTCTCTCTCTCTCTCTTTCTCTCTCTTAAAGGACTCCAGTAAAGGATTGAGATGCATCTTGAACTGGGTGTGTCACATCTCCATTAAAACAACCTGATCAAAAAGTCCCATCCACAACAGGTCTGTACCCACAAGAACGGATTAAAAGAACATGGCATTTTCTGAGGTTCATAACAGTTTCAAACCAGCACAGGCCCATTGCACAGGGAAGTTTTTTAAAAAGATAAGATAAGCTCGTACTTTATTTTAGGAACGCCAGTAAAACTGAGGTAGAGTGTGGAAATAATAACGTGTAATTTCTGTCTGTGATATGCCACTGGGAAATGCTTTCTTATCCAAAGTTACAATGGATAAATCACACAGGGTTTGGCTTGTCTAATTACACAAACCTATGCTACAGCTAATTGTCCATTTGTAAAAAAAGGGATGAAATCAGAAGTCCAAATCACAGCATATTTAAAAGCCTTTCAAAGTACTGCTTGCCCCTTCCCCCGCCTCTTGTTCTCACTGTCATTTGGAAGAGTTCTTTAAAACTTACCAGTCTTTTCTTTTCTATTACGTGTTTTGAGCCTCAGGCTAACTGAGCTTACGATTTTGAGATTTTCTAAGTACAGAAGGATAGAAGTGTCTTTTTATTTGTATTTTTGGGGGGAGGGAAAGGTGGTTAATAACATGGGAACATTTTCTGATCTATTTGAGAAAAAGTGGAGAGTAAAAGAGAAGCTTATTGGCCTCAAGTTTCTTTCATTCTTTTGTTTCTTAAAAGAATGGAATAGCAAGGGGAGTTTATTTTTCTTCCAGTAGCAGACAGATCAATTGAGACCCTTTCCTGCCCCCACGAGACTCACTCACTGCCTCAACCTAAGACTCCACAGCACCTGTTGTTGTAAATCTCCATTGAACTGAGCCAGCCATGCTATGCCTGAAATTTAAGCTCCCATTAAATGAGGGCCCTTATCTATCATATTGCCATACTTTCTTTTGGAGGCAGCGGGGATTAGTGTGTTTGTTAACCGTGCCTGACTCAGAGATGGGATATAGTCCAGATAGTGTTGCCAGTGGGCCTGTGGCAAGAACAAGGGTGCAAATATTGCCTTTCTCCACATCCTTCTCTGAGGCCAGGAAGTGCCTCGATGGGGGACCCGGGAAACAAACAGAGAAATCAAGAAAAGTTTACAGAGAAGGATGCCTGCCTCTTCAACTCATGGCTCAAAGCACATTCAAATTGGAGTTAGGATCTGAAAGGGGCAGGAGGGAAGGCAGCAAAGCATCCTTGCTCCAGAGGATGGAACTAGGCTCCCTGCTGGAGTGGAGATGGCCACTGTCTGCTGTTTTCAGTTACTCTTATGTCCACCACATGATATAGAGGATGAGTTTGGGTGTGTGGGGTGTGGGCTGAAAGCTGGAACTCTCTCAGCCTGAGGGATGAATATGGGGAGGGGTTAAAGAAGCTCTGTGATCTGCAGGCAGAATATACATTAACAGCCGAGCAAGGCCTTAGCTTGTTATTTCCCTAAAAGAGGAGAAGGGTTGAGAGTTAGGTTAGAAATAAAACCTCCAAAATGGTCAGAATTTCTTTTCGGCCCCCACTAGGGAGAGAGAAAACTCTCAACCTAGATCAGCCAGGTTAGTGACACTTGAATTCTCTCTTCACACGGCAACACACAACTGCTTTCGTTTCTGTACCAAGGGCTTGCCTTCCTCCCAGTAAATTGTACAAATAGCTCAGGACCAGGTTTAATGAACAGCCATCTTATCCCCCAGCCAATTGCTACAAGGATTCATTGTGAACTCAAAAAATGAGAGACGTCTCGGACTGCAACAGGTTTGACCCCTCTTGCAGGACTAAGCACCCAGGAGGCGGTCAGTAAATTTAACGAGTAGACGGATTTAAAACGTGATCAACCCCTGAAAAAACTCCAAGGAGAATTGTCAGCCATGGCTTCCGGACTCTACATTTCCAGAGGCAGGCTGCGGCTGTCTCATTTGTTGGTTGTGAAAAGTCTCCAGGCCTGATGGAAACAGCAGTTCCTAGAAACGGCTACTTCTGCACAACCTCACCCAGCCGTAGCCAGCATGCACTGAGCTCTTACTGTGTGCTCAGGACATTACATAAATGATCTCATTCCTCTTTGCAGAATTTATGTTGAAAAAGGCTGGGAGAAATACATAAGGATATATGTTCCAAGAATGTTCACAAGACTGATAATAATGGTGAAACTTTGGAATTAAATTAAACATCCATCAATATGAAGATAAAAATTGATGTGTTTGAGCTATTATTTATTGAAAAAGGAAGATATGCCCATGGTAGATTAATTGACATGAGGAGCTTTCAGAATAGTAAGTACGAATGATTTATCTCATATAGACTATTTTATCCACATTCACATACATATGTATGTGTGTATACACAAGTGCATAAAAATGTATTACAAACTAACAGTTGTTATAACTCTAGAAAAGTGTTGTCCAGTAGAACTTTCTGCAATGATGGAAAAGTTCTAATTCTGGGTTGTCCAATAGTGTAGTTATTAGCTATTAGGCACTTCAAAAGTGGCTAATGTGACTATGGATCTCCAAATGTATTTAACTTTAATTAATTTAAATAGCATGTGGCTAGCAGTTACCATACTGGACAGTGCAGCTCTAGAATGTAAGACCAATGAGGACAGATCTTTGTTTTAATCACTGAGGTATCTGAATCTCCTAAAATAGTGCCTGGTTCATGGCAGGTGCTCAAGAAGTAGTTGTTGAATGAATGAATGAACAGTTATCTGGTAAGCGTTGTTATCTCTAGAATTGTGGGGGTTTTCTACTTTCTACTCTATGTACTTCTATATCCTTTTGGTTTGTGTGTGTGTGTTTTTTTAAGTAAACGTACAATATAAGTTTTTAATTAGGAAAACATCAAGACATTCCCGTTCTGAAAAGCAAATACGTCAATCTCTTTCTCCTCTTTGTCATGGCTGCCCAAAGCACTGCTGCTTCCTTTGGCCTGTAAGCGGGAAGGCTGGCCTCTGGGTAGTGGTGTAATTTATTCCTGGCTGCTGGGACAAACATTACTAGGTGCCTCAGCTCCACCCACATAACCTTACCCTCTTGTCCCTGATCAGCCTGGCAGAAACCATATCCACAACTCCATTTTTTACCCTTCAACTCAGTCTTCAGAGTTTCCACATCTTGGAATGAGGTAACAGTAGAGTCTCTATTTCTAGTGGGGAAGAAAACCTGAGAAAATACTACCCCTGCCATTCTTTGTTATTAACCGAGTCAGCCACAGCCCTGATTTACACAGCTTGGAGGCAGCCTCCAGGGCTAGACTCTGCAGGAGAGGAACGGGCAGGACATGAGCTGGAGGGGGCAGCCTGAACTGGAGGCCAGGCAGCGGCACTCCCAGAGGCTGGAGGAGAGACTGAGTGGGTGGTGGGCTTGGAGGTTCTGGGAGTGTGAGGAGACAGAGGGCTGGAGTGGAAGAGCTATAGTGGAGTAATTAGGGGGAGAAGGAAGCCAGAGAGGCAGGTAGGGCCCGATCACGTGGGGCCCAGTGAGCCACATGAGCACATTTTCCCTCTGAGATGAGAAGCTGGTGGAGGATTTTGAGTGCAGTCATGTAAGAATCTCACATTTCAACAGAATCACTTTAGTTGCTGTGGGAAGAGTAGACTATATTCTTGTTTACTGTTTCCTTTAAGTGGTGGGAAGACAAGGACCTTTTTTGTTTTGCTCACTGCTTTGTACCCAGCACTCAGCAAGCAGTGTCTAGCCAGTGAGTCCTTGCTGAATGAATGAAGGCCGATTCCCCTACAGCTTCTGTTGTTCTCCCAGAGTTGCATGCAGATTTGGCCTGTTCTGCTGCCCATTCACTGTCCATGGCCTATTTAAATGATACCACCTCCTCTTCCAGGAAGAAGGGTGATGGGGGGGAGGTACACTCACTTGGCCAGTGACAGTGCCTGGAACAGTGATTTCATTGTGTTCTCCTGGCCATTCCTCTAAATCAAAGTGTCTCTGATTCTGTCCAGGTTCTACCTTCATGATTTCCATCATACCCCTGGACCATCTGTTCTTTTATTTACTTAATATTTTTCTTTAAATCATTTGACTTTTCTTAGTTAAAATGTATTTAAAAGGGGGATTGTAAATTACCACCTTAAATGGAAAACAAGCATAAGGAAAAGATAATCCATGAATACAATGCAAACAAAATGATATCACTAAACTCTAGCTTATTCTTGCCCACCAAAGCTCTGCACCCCAGGTCTGCTTTCTGTTAAGAGGGGAGATGAATGAGAAGGTTAAGGACATTTTAGTCTCAAGCTGAGACTTTTTCCTTGACTGAAAGTAATCGAAAGAGAAATGAAAAATAACTAATCTCTTACTTTGGGATTTGATGCTATTTAAAGGCATGCTACATAAAGTCATCTCCTCAACCACCTAAAATTGTCAGGCATACCACCAGGGGACATGTCCCTCATTTAGAGCAATGAAAGATACTGCTTTCAGGAATCCAAATAGGACTAATGTCAGTTCATGATAGAACAGAAAGATGCATCTTTGAGCAAGGACCTATTTTCATGCACCAACCCAATGTACCCCAAGGAAGTTCAAAGGCTGAAGTCCACAGAAAAAGGGGGGAAGAGAAGAACACACATATGGAGGAATAAGATTGTAAAGGAAGGTACACCAAAAGCCTGGCTACCTTCTTGAGCTGACAAGTGGATTTTAGCATAATGTGTGGATCCTGGGAGAGAAGCAGGCCTTCTGAAAGGGGCTTCTGGCTAGTGGTAGAGAGCACACAAGCTTTGAATTTCTCACACCTGTACATTTTCAACATCTCCCCCAACCCTTCTTGACAGTAAGAACACAATAAAACTCCATGGGGCATGAAGCCACATTAAATACCACAATGAGCATCCAAATTGCCATGGAAGGGAACTGGCATGCTAGCCTGGCTCCATCATCACCAGTCTCTGCTGTGACAAGATTGATATCATAATGCTGGAGTCACCAAGTAGGGTGCAGAGAGAAGGGAAAGTTGGTTAAGCCTGAGATTGGCACCACTGCCATAATTTTTTTGAAAAGTGAGCTGGCAAGTGAATGGGAAATGAAAACCCTCAGCTAATGAGGTCAGTGGCTGGTCCATTCTGGATCCTACAAAATCGTGGTTGGTCAATGTGCCAGTTTGAATGTATTGTTTCCCCCAAATGCCATTATCTTTGATGTAGTCTTGTGGGGCAGACATTTTGGTGCTGATTAGATTTGCTTGGAATGTGCCCCACCCAGCTGTGGGTGATGACTCCAATGAGATATTCCCATGGAGGCATGGCCCCACCCATTCAGGGTGGGACTTGATCAGTGGAGCCATATAAATGAGCTGACATAACAGAAGGAAGTCAGTGCAGCTGTGAGTGATGTTTTGAAGAGGAGCAAGCTTGCTAGAGAGGAACGTCCTGGGAGAAAGCCATTTTGAAACCAGAACTTTGGAGCAGACGCCAGCCACGTGCCTTCCCAGCTAACAGAGGTTTTCCGGACCCCATTGGCCATCCTCCAGTGAAGCTACCCGATTACTGATGTGTTACCTTGTACACTTTATGGCCTTAAGACTGTAACTGTGTAACCAAATAAACCCCCTTTTTGTAAAAGCCAATCCATCTCTGGTGTTTTGCATTCTGCAGCATTAGCAAACTAGAACAGTCAAGGAGATGGAAGGTCTCTTATTATTCCAAGAAAGGAATCAAGAACTAAGCTGGCTTATAAATTTCATTCATTCAACAAATATTTACTGAGTACTTGCTATGTGGCACATTCTAAGCATGGATACAACAGCAAACCAAACATAAAAATCCCCACCTGCATCAAACTTTCTTTGTGTTTCCTCACTGAACTTTAACAATGATGATACTAGTTAACATTTGTTAAGCATAATGCTTAATAAATTTATTTATTTATTGATACATAATGTTATGTACCACGCATTATTTTAAGTATTTCATATGTATTAATCCATTTAATCCTCACAACTATGCTATTAGGTAGATGCTATCATCATCCCCATCTCACAGATGAGAAAAATGAGGCATAAAGAAGTTGACACCTTGTCCAAGACTACACAGCCAGTTAATCACAGAACTAGAATTGGACCAAAAGCCCATGCTCTTAAATGTTATGCTTTACTACTGCAGGCAACCAATAAATAGATGATTGATTATGATAAAAAGTACAGCATAAACACAGTAAACCAGTTCAAAGTTAAACTAATAACTAGGAGAAAAGGCAGCCTATCTTCTGACGAGTCTAAAGTCTGGGTTATATGGAAAGAAACAGACTTTTATTTCTTGCAAGTGCATGCTTCTACTAGGGCTAATTGGTACTGTACTAACAAGCAGAGGTCTCTGCCTGTTGTGATAAACATTTAAGACCAGATTGTAAATAAAGTTCCTGGTAGCTGATATCTAATACTTATCCCTAAAGTAATTTGTTCTCTCCAGAAGGTTAAACATTCCCCATTTTACTCATTTGCTCAATAATCCTCACTCTCAATCCAGATCAAGTATCTCAAATTATTAAGATTTCACTGTACTTCAAAGTCAGTCATCTTAAATACTGCTGGGGTAGTACTGGTGTTTGACAGTATCCCAGTCCTCTTCCTGACATCTGGTAGGATTGCAGGCCTTCTTGAGCAAGGTGGGACCATGGGATTTAGACTGAGTAGTAAAATATGAGTGGCAGAGACATATGCCACTCCTGAGTAGAAACTTTTAAAAGGCAGTATGTGATATACCACGTCTCCATCCACCTGCCTCAGTGATCATGGAAGCATGTATCGAGACGAGGCCTCTGGCTGTCTGGCAAAGCCCGCACAGACCTGACATGGACACGTAGCATGGAGAAGAAAGTAACCATTACTGTTTTAAGCCACCAAGATTCTGAGGTTGTTTGTTACTAATCTATACTAACAGATACAAACACAAACCCTCTAAATTCTGGATGAGAAAGAAAAATCTATCTATCTGTATAAGAATCTATATAGTCAATTAGAAGGGAAGTGAAAACAAACATTAATTGGCCACTTTTATGTTTTACATATTTACATGTTCTCACACTTAATCTTCTTGGCAACCCTGAACAGTAGGTATTATCTCCATTTTACAGATGTGGAAACTGAGGTTCAGAGAGGGAAGGATACTTAGCCAGAATTATATAGCTGATAAGTGACAGAGATGGGTTTCAAATCTAGGTTTGTTTGAATCTTGTGATTATGCTATGCTGTCTACAAAAAGTATATGAAACTAGATTATTCTAAGGGCCAAACATAGGAACACTACATGCAAAAGGCATTCCCTCATTCAGTCATTCACCAAACATGTATAGCATGCTTACTGTGTCAGGCCCTGTGGTAGAATCTCCAGAATGAACAAGACAGGTATGGCATCTGTCCTTCAGAAGCTGACAGTCCAGTGTAGGCTACAGAGAAGAAGAGTGGAAATTTCCATATGGTGTGATAAGAGTTATTTGACTAGAGTAAGGCTGGGTGGGGCTTAGGAATATACACAAAAGCATGGATTTGAAAAAAAGGAAAAAAAAATAGCAGAGAAGGGAAAGCTAGAAAAGTAAATGAGAAATAATGGCCAAATAAAAAAGTGCCATTAATGTTATTCTTTTCCTACCCAGACTTGCACATATTTGGTAAGAATATGCCGTATGCTTTGCTCTGGCACACACAACTAAGGCTGCATGATGCTACTGGCTGATGACATCAAAGTCACCCATGGAAGCCAAGAGAGGAGGTTCCACCCTGCTGTTAATGGCAGCCCCCAGCCCAGCTGGCTTAGGAATTCAGATCCAAGCAGGGAGAACACATTTCCTGGGAGCAGCTGGCACCCCAACTCAGGAGGACTGAAGGGCAATTTGCTCAGTGGTTTCCCTGGCTCACTTGTGACTCTTTTTCATATTCACCTGGGCTTTTACAGTGTCTGACATTCTGCAGTCACTCCACTCAATAAATGGTGACTGGTCACCTGAGAGAAGAATGGACAGAAGCAATGGAGGTCAAAAAGGCATCTGATCCAGTCTGATAACCCAGTAACTGACTCCAGAATGGCTCAGGCCTGTTCTCCTTATACTCAGAGTTGTAGGCCTGAATTCTGAGCTTCAAATGGAAATCCACCCCTTTGGAAAATAAGAAAATATATGGCTCTCCTGGGTAATACGTCTCAGGGTAGGGGCTGTTAGGCCACGATCCAGGTCTGTGGGGTCTAGAGAGAGAAGAAATTCTATATTAGAAATCAAAGCTCTAGTCTCTACAATCTAACAATCTAATTCTAGTTTAGAAGATGACCTGGGAGGGATCTTGTAACCCTAAGGTTCTAAGAGGCAGCTAAAATGACACAAAACATGGAACACTGTTTCTATGAGTTTAATTCCCAGAAGGGACCTTTAGTGTCCAGGTGCCAGTTTGGGTATATTGTGTTCCCCCAGAAAAGCCACGTTCTTTGATATAATGTGGTGGGGGCAGTCTTATTAGTTTTTATTAGGGTGGAAACTTTTGATTGTTTCCATGGAAACAACTGTGGTCAAGGACCTTTTGACTGGGTTATTTCCATGGAGGTGCAGCCCCACCCATTCAGGGTGGGGCTTAATTAGATACTGAAGTCCTATAAAGAAAGCTCACACAGAGGACAGAATGACAAAATGTCCTAAAAGAAGCTGAGAGAGACATTTGGAGAGAAGCTGAGAGCAGACACAGATGCTGATGTTTGGAGATGCTTGGAGATGCTTGGAGATGCAGACAGAAGTATATTTGGAGATGCTAAGCTAAGAGATGAAGCCCAGAGTTAGACATGGAAAAGGTGAGAGCACCCCCCGAAACTTAAAGAGAAACACCCTGGGAGAAAGAAGCAAGGACGCACAGGAGCTAAGACAGAGGAGTGAAGACAGAAGCCCAGAGGCATTTTGGAGAAAGCCATTTTGAAACACAATCCAGGAGGAAAGGACAAGCAGACACCAGCCACGTGGCTTCCCGGCTGACAGAGTTGTTCTGGACGCCATAAGCCTTTTCTCAGTGAAGATATCCTCTTGTTGAGGCCTTAGTTTGGACACTTTTGTGGCCTTAGAACTATAAATTTGCAACCTAATAAATCCCCTTTAAAAAGGCCAATCCATTTCTGGTATTTTGCATAACGGCAGCATTAGCAAACTGGAACGGTCCATAAGCCATGTTCCCTGATGGCTCAGACAGGGACACTCTGTCCTGTGGCAACGGGCAAGAGGCTTCTTGCTATAGGAGTGGGAAGAAGGCATTTCAAGTGGTGGAAAGAGTATATGCAGCTTGACAAATTCTAAGGGGGAGGAGTGGTTAAGACCCTTCAGGCAGTTCTTCCCTCCATTCGGAATATCCTTCTGGATCCTGTGCCACCTGGTAAACTCTCCTTTTCCCTGATTTACCAGCTCAGAAGTCACCATTCCCATGACATCTCCCTTGATCTCCCCCAAGCCCTGGATAGCAGTTTTGTAGCCTGGGTGTTGAGACCTTCTCCTCAAGTCCATGAAAGACCTTGCTAAATCCTGGCACTCCTTCCTGCAGGGAAGGGATGTAGCCTCATCTCCTTTCTCAACACAGTTCAAGAAAGCCACCTCCAGATGACTAAATTAATTAAAAACATATTTATTGAATACCTACCATGTGCCAGGCACAGTTTCTAGGGATGCAACTATGAACAAGACAAAGTTTGTCCTTCAAGGCTCTTATATTTCAGTTGAGGAGACAGACAATAATAAATATGCATAAAATTAAATGTTAAAAATGTAGTAAGTGCTATTAATAAAAACAAAGCAGTGCATGACAGATTGGGCAAATTGCTTTTCTGACATCTGTTTTAGTTTCTTTTGGTAGGCCTTTCTATATAACAGAGGCTGGGAAGCTAAATGCTCCTCTTCTTGGACTCCTTGCCCAGGGGTTTAAGTGCTCCACCCTTGGTGGTCTCAAAGCTCTTAGAAATACTGTATTGGAACATAATCCCATTGTGTTGAACCTAACCATGTCCATTATTAGACAGGGAGTTTCTGAAAGTCAGACACTCAGTCTGGTTGGCTTATATGCACACAGAAGGCATGCACCAAACACTTGTTAAGTGAATGGCTCCGTCTGAAACAGATGGCCTAGCCTAAACAGAGTGCCTCCCCTGATAGGAAAGAGGGAAATCCAGAAAGTTGCAGCAAGGGAAAAAATTACACGGGATGGTGAATGCTAGGAAGCCATGTTAATTCTCTAAATTAAAGAGAATTTAATTAAAGGTAAGCTCCTCTTGGTTCTGTAGCAGGGGAGAGAGTATGAAGATGGTATGGGAGAAGGATCACTTTTTCTCATGTTCTATGTGCGGAAGGATTGGAGTGTCCAGAAAGTGAAGGTGAAAGGTTAAAATCTTGACTAGATGGTAGGAAAATGGTAGCCAAAGTGAAAGGAAAGGAAAGGGTAGAAGTTGCAGAAGACTTGGCAAAAGCCTGGCTGGTGAGCTATCTCAACAAGGGACTGGGAGGAGGGTAGACCATGGGCCATGATGGAGAAGTAGAAAACTGAGCACCAGTTTGAGAGAGGAGGTTGAAGTTTCTGATTCCAGTGCTGATGTTATCCAAGAGGAACTGGAAGCTGATCTGGAGATATTTGACCATCTTGATTGGAAGTGCTGATTTAGGAGAGGTGGTATCAAGTGGCAGTTAGGAGTTTATGGGCAGGGAGACTGGTGTGATTCCAGGTTCTGCCAAGCACTAGCTGTGTGTGCCTGGATAAGTTACCCAACTTTTTAGGCTTCATCTGCTCAATAGGGATGATGATAGTCCTTCCTTCATAGGGTTGCTAGGAGAGTAAATGAGTTAACGTACAGAAAGGCCTTGAAATAGTAGTGCCTGGCACTCAGTGACTGGTAGCTGTTGTTAATGTTATCTTTAGGTAGCATTCTCAATGAGGGTGAGAAGTATAGAAGGGGACGGGCTTAAGATCAAGGAGAAAGCACTTCGCTCTAGTGAATACTGCTCAAAACAAATGGACCAGTGGCTTAGTCTTGGGAATATTTTAGCAATCTGGAACTTTTTGATAAGAGAATATTCCTCATCAAAATGGGATTTGCCTACATAGCAAGCCCAAGGATAGCTACACAACTCTTCCATAGAAGGGAACAGCAAAGAAAGCATTAGGCAGAAGAGAATTTGGCATTATCTGAATCTGACATTACACTGATGCTACTAAATGAAAATCATCTAAAAATGGTAGAAAATAATTAAAACAAAACAAAGGTGTGGGAGTAGTCCAATGATTCAAGATGGTATGCCTGACACAAGAAAGCAAGCTGTGGCCCCCAGCTTCTCTGGCACTAGTTTTCATGAGTATGCCTCCCTGAATGTGCTTAATTCTAAACATCTCATGTTAAAAAACGTGTTAGTAACACATGCTTTTAAAAAAAAAATCCCAGTTGAAGACAGACATTGGGCTTATCCATTATATAAACCAACACCTGTAATAGGGCTGACATGAAGAAGGACCCTGAGCTAAAAACTCAAAGGCTTTGCATGACCCACCTCAGCTTCCTTGTTCTCCCAAACCTTCAATGTGTCTAAATAGAACTAGGTGGGAGGGTTGAATTCAGACACCTGGTACACCTTTATTTTTAGTCTACTGAGAATGTTTTATTTACCAAACAATATAATGAAACAAGAGCCTAAGCATAAAAGCCCCAGGATGTCAAAATGTCAATGGTGCAAACAATTATTCAGCAGAAAGATGAGAACCTTAGAAACTGAATAAGGATAATAGGCACTAAAAATATTCTCAATGAACTTTATTGAATGATAGATAACACTTGTGATTTTAAACCTATTCAGTCTCCTGTAATTGTGCTTGGATTAATATAATGATGGCATATGACCTGAATATTTACTTTATGTCAGTTTAGACCCAAAATGAGAATTCTTTTGTTATATCTTTATTCATACCAATGACATATTACTACTTACCTCATTTTTAAAAGATTTCCATGCTGCAACAATGTTACTGAGTTTAAAACCAGAAGGTCAGTATGTGGGGGCGAGGACAATGAAAATGATATTGCTTGATAACAACCATGTCTTATAAATGGCAGGCTCTCTCCTGCCCCAAATGTCTGAGACTTAAAAGCAGAACCTTGACAAGTAGGATTAAGCATTAAATGAGAGCTCATAAGGCAAAAAAAGAATACATCAACTATATTATTCCAATTCTTCAGACACTGAAAAGTGTGTCAAAAAGACTGTTGTTGGAGGCGGGGCAAGATGGCAGACTGGTGAGCTGTATGTTTTAGTTACTCCTCCAGGAAAGTAGGTAAAAAGCCAGGAACTGCGTGGACTGGACACCACAGAGCAATCTGTCTTTGGGCATACTTCATACAACACTCATGAAAACGTGGAACTGCTGAGATCAGCGAAATCTGTAAGTTTTTGCGGCCAGGGGACCCGCGCCCCTCCCTGCCAGGCTCAGTCCCGGGGGAGGAGGGGCTGTCAGCTCCAGGAAGGAGAAGGGAGAATTGCAGTGGCTGCTCTTACCGGAAACTCATTCTACTGATTCAAACTCCAACCATAGATAGACTGAGGCCAGACACCAGAGACTCTGAGAGCAGCCAGCCCAGCAGAGAGGAGACAGGCATAGAAAAAAAACAACACGAAAAACTCCAAAATAAAAGCAGAGGATTTTTGGAGTTCTGGTGAACACAGAAAGGGGAAGGGCGGAGATCAGGCCTTGAGGCGCATATGCAAATCCCGAAGCAAGGCTGATCTCTCTGCCCTGGGCACCTTTCCTTAATGGCCCTGGTTGCTTTGTCTATTAGCATTTCAATAACCCATTAGATCTCTGAGGAGGGCCGTTTTTTTTTTTTTTTTTTTTTTTTTAAATCCTTTTTCCTTTTTCTAAAACAATTACTCTAAGAAGCTCAATACAGAAAGCTTCAAAGAATTGAAATTTGGGCACGTCAAGTCAAGAGCAGAACTAAGAGAACTCTGAGACAAAAGGCAATAATCCAGTGGCTGAGAAAATTCACTAAACAACACAACTTCCCAAGAAAAGGGGGGTGTCCGCTCACAGCCACCATCCTGGTGGACAGGAAACACTCCTGCCCATCGCCAGCCCCATAGCCCAGAGCTGCCCCAGACAACCCAGTGTGACGGAAGTGCTTCAAATAACAGGCACACACCACAAAACTGGGCGTGGACATTAGCCTTCCCTGCAACTTCAGCTGAATGTCCCAGAGCTGGGAAGGGGGAGCAGTGTGAATTAACAGAGCCCCATTCAGCCATCATTTGAGCAGACTGGGAGCCTCCCAACACAGCCCAGCAGCCCAGAACTGCCCTGGGGGGACGGCACTCACCTGCGACATAGCACAGTCATCCCTCAACAGAGGACCCGGGGTGCACAGCCTGGAAGAGGGGCCCACTTGCAAGTCTCAGGAGCCATACGCCAATAACAAAGACTTGTGGGTCAGTGGCAGAGACAAACTGTGGCAGGACGGAACTGAAGGATTAGACTATTGCAGTAGCTTTAAAACTCTAGGATCATCAGGGAGATTTGATTGTTAGGGCCACCCCCCCTCCCCGACTGCCCAGAAACACGCCCCACATACAGGGCAGGCAACACCAACTACACATGCAAGCTTGGGACACCAATTGGGCCCCACAAGACTCACTCCCCCACTCACCAAAAAGGCTAAGCAGGGGAGATCTGGCTTGTGGAGAACAGGTGGCTCGTGGACGCCACCTGCTGGTTAGTTAGAGAAAGTGTACTCCACGAAGCTGTAGATCTGATAAATTAGAGATAAGGACTTCAACTGGTCTACAAACCCTAAAAGAACCCTATCAAGGTCAGCAAATGCCACGAGGCCAAAAACAACAGAAAATTATAAAGCATATGAAAAAACCAGACGATATGGATAACCCAAGCCCAAGCACCCAAATCAAAAGACCAGAAGAGACACACCTAGAGCAGCTACTCAAAGAACTAAAGATGAACAATGAGACCCTAGTACGGGATATGAAGGAAATCAAGAAGACCCTAGAAGAGCATAAAGAAGACATTGCAAGACTAAATAAAAAAATGGATGATCTTATGGAAATTAAAGAAACTGTTGACCAAATTAAAAAGATTCTGGACACTCATAGTACAAGACTAGAGGAAGTTGAACAACGAATCAGTGACCTGGAAGATGACAGAATGGAAAATGAAAGCATAAAAGAAAGAATGGGGAAAAAAATTGAAAAACTCGAAATGGACCTCAGGGATATGATAGATAATATGAAACGTCCGAATATAAGACTCATTGGTGTCCCAGAAGGGGAAGAAAAGGGTAAAGGTCTAGGAAGAGTATTCAAAGAAATTGTTGGGGAAAACTTCCCAAATCTTCTAAACAACATAAATACACAAATCATAAATGCTCAGCGAACTCCAAATAGAATAAATCCAAAAAAAACCCACTCCGAGACATATACTGATCACACTGTCAAACATAGAAGAGAAGGAGCAAGTTCTGAAAGCAGCAAGAGAAAAGCAATTCACCACATACAAAGGAAACAGCATAAGACTAAGTAGTGACTACTCAGCAGCCACCATGGAGGCGAGAAGGCAGTGGCACGATATATTTAAAATTCTGAGTGAGAGGAATTTCCAGCCAAGAATACTTTATCCAGCAAAGCTCTCCTTCAAATTTGAGGGAGAGCTTAAATTTTTCACAGACAAAGAAATGCTGAGAGAATTTGCTAACAAGAGACCTGCCCTACTGGAGATACTAAAGGGAGCCCTACAGACAGAGAAACAAAGACAGGACAGAGAGACTTGGAGAAGGTTCAGTACTAAAGAGATTCGGTATGGGTACAATAAAGGATATTAATAGAGAGAGGGAAAAATATGGCAAACATAATCCAAAGGATAAGATGGCCGATTCAAGAAATGCCTTCACGGTTTTAACGTTGAATGTAAATGGATTAAACTCCCCAATTAAAAGATATAGATTCGCAGAATGGATCAAAAAAATGAACCATCAATATGTTGCATACAAGAGACTCATCTTAGACACAGGGACACAAAGAAACTGAAAGTGAAAGGATGGAAAAAAATATTTCATGCAAGCTACAGCCAAAAGAAAGCAGGTGTAGCAATATTAATCTCAGATAAAATAGACTTCAAATGCAGGGATGTTTTGAGAGACAAAGAAGGCCACTACATACTAATAAAAGGGGCAATTCAGCAAGAAGAAATAACAATCGTAAATGTCTATGCACCCAATCAAGGTGCCACAAAATACATGAGAGAAACATTGGCAAAACTAAAGGAAGCAATTGATGTTTCCACAATAATTGTGGGAGACTTCAACACATCACTCTCTCCTATAGATAGATCAACCAGACAGAAGACCAATAAGGAAATTGAAAACCTAAACAATCTGATAAATGAATTAGATTTAACAGACATCTACAGGACATTACATCCCAAATCAACAGGATACACATACTTTTCTAGTGCTCACGGAACTTTCTCCAGAATAGATCATATGCTGGGACATAAAACAAGCCTCAATAAATTTAAAAAGATTGAAATTATTCAAAGCACATTCTCTGACCACAATGGAATACAATTAGAAGTCAATAACCATCAGAGACTTAGAAATTCACAAATACCTGGAGGTTAAACAACACACTCCTAAACAATCAGTGGGTTAAAGAAGAAATAGCAAGAGAAATTGCTAAATATATAGAGACGAATGAAAATGAGAACACAACATACCAAAACCTATGGGATGCAGCAAAAGCAGTGCTAAGGGGGAAATTTATAGCACTAAACGCATATATTAAAAAGGAAGAAAGAGCCAAAATCAAAGAACTAATGGATCAACTGAAGAAGCTAGAAAATGAACAGCAAACCAATCCTAAACCAAGTACAAGAAAAGAAATAACAAGGATTAAAGCAGAAATAAATGACTTAGAGAACAAAAAAACAATAGAAAGGATAAATATCACCAAAAGTTGGTTCTTTGAGAAGATCAACAAGATTGACAAGCCCCTAGCTAGACTGACAAAATCAAAAAGAGAGAAGACCCATATAAACAAAATAATGAATGAAAAAGGTGACATAACTGCAGATCCTGAAGAAATTAAAAAAATTATAAGAGGATATTATGAACAACTGTATGGCAACAAACTGGATAATGTAGAAGAAATGGACAATTTCCTGGAAACATATGAACAACCTAGACTGACCAGAGAAGAAATAGAAGACCTCAACCAACCCATCACAAGCAAAGAGATCCAATCAGTCATCAAAATCTTCCCACAAATAAATGCCCAGGGCCAGATGGCTTCACAGGGGAATTCTACCAAACTTTCCAGAAAGAACTGACACCAATCTTACTCAAACTCTTTCAAAACATTGAAAAAATGGAACACTACCTAACTCATTTTATGAAGCTAACATCAATCTAATACCAAAACCAGGCAAAGATGCTACAAAAAAGGAAAACTACCGGCCAATCTCCCTAATGAATATAGATGCAAAAATCCTCAACAAAATACTTGCAAATCGAATCCAAAGACACATTAAAAAAATCATACACCATGACCAAGTGGGGTTCATTCCAGGCATGCAAGGATGGTTCAACATAAGAAAAACAATCAATGTATTACAACACATTAAAAACTCGAAAGGGAAAAATCAATTGATCATCTCAATAGATGCTGAAAAAGCATTTGACAAATACAACATCCGTTTTTGATAAAAACACTTCAAAAGGTAGGAATTGAAGGAAACTTCCTCAACATGATAAAGAGCATATATGAAAAACCCACAGCCAGCATAGTACTCAATGGTGAGAGACTGAAAGCCTTCCCTCTAAGATCAGGAACAAGACAAGGATGCCCGCTGTCACCACTGTTATTCAACATTGTGCTGGAAGTGCTAGCCAGGGCAATCCGGCAAGACAAAGAAATAAAAGGCATCCAAATTGGAAAAGAAGAAGTAAAACTGTCATTGTTTGCAGATGATATGATCTTATATCTAGAAAACCCTGAGAAATCAATGATACACCTACTAGAGCTAATAAACAAATTTAGCAAAGTAGCGGGATACAAGATTAATGCACATAAGTCAGTAATGTTTCTATATGCTAGAAATGAACAAACTGAAGAGACACTCAAGAAAAAGATACCATTTTCAATAGCAACTAAAAAAATCAAGTACCTAGGAATAAACTTAACCAAAGATGTAAAAGACCTATACAAAGAAAACTACATAACTCTACTAAAAGAAATAGAAGGGGACCTTAAAAGATGGAAAAATATTCCATGTTCATGGATAGGAAGGCTAAATGTCATTAAGATGTCAATTCTACCCAAACTCATCTACAGATTCAATGCAATCCCAATCAAAATTCCAACAACCTACTTTGCAGACTTGGAAAAGCTAGTTATCAAATTTATTTGGAAAGGGAAGATGCCTCGAATTGCTAAAGACACTTTAAAAAAGAAAAACGAAGTGGGAGGACTTACACTCCCTGACTTTGAAGCTTATTATAAAGCCACAGTTGCCAAAACAGCATGGTACTGGCACAAAGATAGACATATAGATCAATGGAATCGAATTGAGAATTCAGAGATAGACCCTCAGATCTATGGCCGACTGATCTTTGATAAGGCCCCCAAAGTCACCGAACTGAGCCATAATGGTCTTTTCAACAAATGGGGCTGGGAGAGTTGGATATCCATATCCAAAAGAATGAAAGAGGACCCCTACCTCACCCCCTACACAAAAATTAACTCAAAATGGACCAAAGATCTCAATATAAAAGAAAGTACCATTAAACTCCTAGAAGATAATGTAGGAAAACATCTTCAAGACCTTGTATTAGGAGGCCACTTCCTAGACTTTACACCCAAAGCACAAGCAACAAAAGAGAAAATAGATAAATGGGAACTCCTCAAGCTTAGAAGTTTCTGCACCTCAAAGGAATTTCTCAAAAAGATAAAGAGGCAGCCAACTCAATGGGAAAAAATTTTTGGAAACCATGTATCTGACAAAAGACTGATATCTTGCATATACAAAGAAATCCTACAACTCAATGACAATAGTACAGACAGCCCAATTATAAAATGGGCAAAAGATATGAAAAGACAGTTCTCTGAAGAGGAAATACAAATGGCCAAGAAACACATGAAAAAATGTTCAGCTTCACTAGCTATTAGAGAGATGCAAATTAAGACCACAATGAGATACCATCTAACACCGGTTAGAATGGCTGCCATTAAACAAACAGGAAACTACAAATGCTGGAGGGGATGTGGAGAAATTGGAACTCTTATTCATTGTTGGTGGGACTGTATAATGGTTCAGCCACTCTGGAAGTCAGTCTGGCAGTTCCTTAGAAAACTAGAGATAGAGCTACCATTCGATCCAGCGATTGCACTTCTCGGGATATACCCGGAAGATCGGAAAGCAGTGACACAAACAGATATCTGCACGCCAATGTTCATAGCAGCATTATTCACAATTGCCAAGAGATGGAAACAACCCAAATGTCCATCAACAGATGAGTGGATAAATAAAATGTGGTATATACACACGATGGAATACTACGCGGCAGTAAGAAGGAACGATCTGGTGAAACATATGACAACATGGATGAACCTTGAAGACATAATGCTGAGCGAAATAAGCCAGGCACAAAAAGAGAAATATTATATGCTACCACTAATGTGAACTTTGAAAAATGTAAAACAAATGGTTTATAATGTAGAATGTAGGGGAACTAGCAGTAGAGAGCAATTAAGGAAGGGGGAACAATAATCCAAGAAGAACAGATAAGCTATTTAACGTTCTGGGGATGCCCAGAAATGACTATGGTCTGTTAATTTCTGATGGATGTAGTAGGAACAAGTTCACTGAAATGTTGCTATAGTATGTAACTTTCTTGGGGTAAAGTAGGAACATGTTGGAAGTTAAGCAGTTATCTTAGGTTAGTTGTCTTTTTCTTACTCCCTTGCTATGGTCTCTTTGAAATGTTCTTTTATTGTATGTTTGTTTTCTTTTTAACTTTTTTTTTCATACAGTTGATTTGAAAAAAGAAGGGAAAGTTAAAAAAAAAAAAAAAAGAAAAAAGACAAACAAGGAAAAAAAAAAAAAAAAAAACGATGTAGTGCCCCCTTGAGGAGCCTGTGGAGAATGCAGGGGTATTCGCCTACCCCACCTCCATGGTTGCTAACATGACCACAGACATAGGGGACTGGTGGTTTGATGGGTTGAGCCCTCTACCATAAGTTTTACCCTTGGGAAGACGGTTGCTGCAAAGGAGAGGCTAGGCCTCCCTGTATTTGTGCCTAAGAGTCTCCTCCTGAATGCCTCTTTGTTGCTCAGATGTGGCCCTCTCTCTCTGGCTAAGCCAACTTGAAAGGTGAAATCACTGCCCTCCCCCCTACGTGGGATCAGACACCCAGGGAAGTGAATCTCCCTGGCAACGTGGAATATGACTCCCGGGGAGGAATGTAGACCCGGCATCGTGGGATGGAGAACATCTTCTTGACCAAAAGGGGGATGTGAAAGGAAATGAAATAAGCTTCAGTGGCAGAGAGATTCCAAAACGAGCCGAGAGATCACTCTGGTGGGCACTCTTACGCACACTTTAGACAACCTTTTTTAGGTTCTAAAGAATTGGGGTAGCTGGTGGTGGATACCTGAAACTATTAAACTACAACCCAGAACCCATGAATCTCGAAGACAGTTGTATAAAAATGTAGCTTATGAGGGGTGACAGTGGGATTGGGAATGCCATAAGGACCAAACTCCACTTTGTCTAGTTTATGGATCGATGTGTAGAAAAGTAGGGGAAGCAAACAAACAGACAAAGGTACCTAGTGTTCTTTTTTACTTCAATTGCTCTTTTTCACTCTAATTATTATTCTTGTTATTTTTGTGTGTGTGCTAATGAAGGTGTCAGGGATTGATTTAGGTGATGAATGTACAACTATGTAATGGTACTGTAAACAATCGAAAGTACAATTTGTTTTGTATGACTGCGTGGTATGTGAATATATCTCAATAAAATGATAAAAAAAAAAAAACAAAAAAAAAACACAACATACTCAGTAAAGTGCACAAATCATAGGAAAAAAAAAAAAACAGCTCAATAAATTTTCACAAAGTATGTACACCCAGATCAAGAAACAGAATACTACCAGTACCCCACAGTCCCCCACTGTGCTCCTCCCAGCCACTATCTTTAAGGGTAACCACTATCATTTCTTCTAACACCATAGATCAATTTTGCCTGGTTTTAGAACTTCATATGAATGAAATTGTATGGCATACGTTTCTTGTGTGTGTCTTAATTGTTTACTCAACAGTGTTTTGTGAGAGTTCTCCATATTTTTGTTTACAGTTGTAGGCTGTTTTATCTCATTGTTAAATAATATCTCATTGTGTGAATATACAACAATTTATCCATTTACAAAAAAAAAAAAAAAAAAAAAAAAAAAAGACAGTTCTCTGAAGAGGAAATACAAATGGCCAAGAAACACATGAAAAAAATGTTCAGCTTCACTAGCTATTAGAGAGATGCAAATTAAGACCACAATGAGATACCATCTAACACCGGTTAGAATGGCTGCCATTAAACAAACAGGAAACTACAAATGCTGGAGGGGATGTGGAGAAATTGGAACTCTTATTCATTGTTGGTGGGACTGTATAATGGTTCAGCCACTCTGGAAGTCAGTCTGGCAGTTCCTTAGAAAACTAGAGATAGAGCTACCATTCGATCCAGCGATTGCACTTCTCGGGATATACCCGGAAGATCGGAAAGCAGTGATACGAACAGATATCTGCACGCCAATGTTCATAGCAGCATTATTCACAATTGCCAAGAGATGGAAACAACCCAAATGTCCATCAACAGATGAGTGGATAAATAAAATGTGGTATATACACACGATGGAATACTACGCGGCAGTAAGAAGGAACGATCTGGTGAAACATATGACAACATGGATGAACCTTGAAGACATAATGCTGAGCGAAATAAGCCAGGCACAAAAAGAGAAATATTATATGCTACCACTAATGTGAACTTTGAAAAATGTAAAACAAATGGTTTATAATGTAGAATGTAGGGGAACTAGCAGTAGAGAGCAATTAAGGAAGGGGGAACAATAATCCAAGAAGAACAGATAAGCTATTTAACGTTCTGGGGATGCCCAGAAATGACTATGGTCTGTTAATTTCTGATGGATGTAGTAGGAACAAGTTCACTGAAATGTTGCTATAGTATGTAACTTTCTTGGGGTAAAGTAGGAACATGTTGGAAGTTAAGCAGTTATCTTAGGTTAGTTGTCTTTTTCTTACTCCCTTGCTATGGTCTCTTTGAAATGTTCTTTTATTGTATGTTTGTTTTCTTTTTAACTTTTTTTTTCATACAGTTGATTTGAAAAAAGAAGGGAAAGTTAAAAAAAAAAAAAAAGAAAAAAGACAAACAAGGAAAAAAAAAAAAAAAAAAACGATGTAGTGCCCCCTTGAGGAGCCTGTGGAGAATGCAGGGGTATTCGCCTACCCCACCTCCATGGTTGCTAACATGACCACAGACATAGGGGACTGGTGGTTTGATGGGTTGAGCCCTCTACCATAAGTTTTACCCTTGGGAAGACGGTTGCTGCAAAGGAGAGGCTAGGCCTCCCTGTATTTGTGCCTAAGAGTCTCCTCCTGAATGCCTCTTTGTTGCTCAGATGTGGCCCTCTCTCTCTG
This sequence comes from Choloepus didactylus, assembly GCF_015220235.1. Taxonomy (NCBI): domain Eukaryota; kingdom Metazoa; phylum Chordata; class Mammalia; order Pilosa; family Megalonychidae; genus Choloepus; species Choloepus didactylus. The sequence goes on from NC_051309.1 coordinate 54,621,031, forward strand.
GCTAAGCCAACTTGAAAGGTGAAATCACTGCCCTCCCCCCTACGTGGGATCAGACACCCAGGGAAGTGAATCTCCCTGGCAACGTGGAATATGACTCCCGGGGAGGAATGTAGACCCGGCATCGTGGGATGGAGAACATCTTCTTGACCAAAAGGGGGATGTGAAAGGAAATGAAATAAGCTTCAGTGGCAGAGAGATTCCAAAACGAGCCGAGAGATCACTCTGGTGGGCACTCTTACGCACACTTTAGACAACCTTTTTTAGGTTCTAAAGAATTGGGGTAGCTGGTGGTGGATACCTGAAACTATTAAACTACAACCCAGAACCCATGAATCTCGAAGACAGTTGTATAAAAATGTAGCTTATGAGGGGTGACAGTGGGATTGGGAATGCCATAAGGACCAAACTCCACTTTGTCTAGTTTATGGATCGATGTGTAGAAAAGTAGGGGAAGCAAACAAACAGACAAAGGTACCTAGTGTTCTTTTTTACTTCAATTGCTCTTTTTCACTCTAATTATTATTCTTGTTATTTTTGTGTGTGTGCTAATGAAGGTGTCAGGGATTGATTTAGGTGATGAATGTACAACTATGTAATGGTACTGTAAACAATCGAAAGTACAATTTGTTTTGTATGACTGCGTGGTATGTGAATATATCTCAATAAAATGATAAAAAAAAAAAAACAAAAAAAAAAACACAACATACTCAGTAAAGTGCACAAATCATAGGAAAAAAAAAAAAACAGCTCAATAAATTTTCACAAAGTATGTACACCCAGATCAAGAAACAGAATACTACCAGTACCCCACAGTCCCCCACTGTGCTCCTCCCAGCCACTATCTTTAAGGGTAACCACTATCATTTCTTCTAACACCATAGATCAATTTTGCCTGGTTTTAGAACTTCATATGAATGAAATTGTATGGCATACGTTTCTTGTGTGTGTCTTAATTGTTTTACTCAACAGTGTTTGTGAGAGTTCTCCATATTTTTGTTTACAGTTGTAGGCTGTTTTATCTCATTGTTAAATAATATCTCATTGTGTGAATATACAACAATTTATCCATTTAAAAAAAAAAAAAAAAAAAAAAAAAAAAAAAAGACAGTTCTCTGAAGAGGAAATACAAATGGCCAAGAAACACATGAAAAAATGTTCAGCTTCACTAGCTATTAGAGAGATGCAAATTAAGACCACAATGAGATACCATCTAACACCGGTTAGAATGGCTGCCATTAAACAAACAGGAAACTACAAATGCTGGAGGGGATGTGGAGAAATTGGAACTCTTATTCATTGTTGGTGGGACTGTATAATGGTTCAGCCACTCTGGAAGTCAGTCTGGCAGTTCCTTAGAAAACTAGAGATAGAGCTACCATTCGATCCAGCGATTGCACTTCTCGGGATATACCCGGAAGATCGGAAAGCAGTGACACGAACAGATATCTGCACGCCAATGTTCATAGCAGCATTATTCACAATTGCCAAGAGATGGAAACAACCCAAATGTCCATCAACAGATGAGTGGATAAATAAAATGTGGTATATACACACGATGGAATACTACGCGGCAGTAAGAAGGAACGATCTGGTGAAACATATGACAACATGGATGAACCTTGAAGACATAATGCTGAGCGAAATAAGCCAGGCACAAAAAGAGAAATATTATATGCTACCACTAATGTGAACTTTGAAAAATGTAAAACAAATGGTTTATAATGTAGAATGTAGGGGAACTAGCAGTAGAGAGCAATTAAGGAAGGGGGAACAATAATCCAAGAAGAACAGATAAGCTATTTAACGTTCTGGGGATGCCCAGAAATGACTATGGTCTGTTAATTTCTGATGGATGTAGTAGGAACAAGTTCACTGAAATGTTGCTATAGTATGTAACTTTCTTGGGGTAAAGTAGGAACATGTTGGAAGTTAAGCAGTTATCTTAGGTTAGTTGTCTTTTTCTTACTCCCTTGCTATGGTCTCTTTGAAATGTTCTTTTATTGTATGTTTGTTTTCTTTTTAACTTTTTTTTTCATACAGTTGATTTGAAAAAAGAAGGGAAAGTTAAAAAAAAAAAAAAAATAAAAAAGACAAACAAGGAAAAAAAAAAAAAAAAAACGATGTAGTGCCCCCTTGAGGAGCCTGTGGAGAATGCAGGGGTATTCGCCTACCCCACCTCCATGGTTGCTAACATGACCACAGACATAGGGGACTGGTGGTTTGATGGGTTGAGCCCTCTACCATAAGTTTTACCCTTGGGAAGACGGTTGCTGCAAAGGAGAGGCTAGGCCTCCCTGTATTTGTGCCTAAGAGTCTCCTCCTGAATGCCTCTTTGTTGCTCAGATGTGGCCCTCTCTCTCTGGCTAAGCCAACTTGAAAGGTGAAATCACTGCCCTCCCCCCTACGTGGGATCAGACACCCAGGGAAGTGAATCTCCCTGGCAACGTGGAATATGACTCCCGGGGAGGAATGTAGACCCGGCATCGTGGGATGGAGAACATCTTCTTGACCAAAAGGGGGATGTGAAAGGAAATGAAATAAGCTTCAGTGGCAGAGAGATTCCAAAACGAGCCGAGAGATCACTCTGGTGGGCACTCTTACGCACACTTTAGACAACCTTTTTTAGGTTCTAAAGAATTGGGGTAGCTGGTGGTGGATACCTGAAACTATTAAACTACAACCCAGAACCCATGAATCTCGAAGACAGTTGTATAAAAATGTAGCTTATGAGGGGTGACAGTGGGATTGGGAATGCCATAAGGACCAAACTCCACTTTGTCTAGTTTATGGATCGATGTGTAGAAAAGTAGGGGAAGCAAACAAACAGACAAAGGTACCTAGTGTTCTTTTTTACTTCAATTGCTCTTTTTCACTCTAATTATTATTCTTGTTATTTTTGTGTGTGTGCTAATGAAGGTGTCAGGGATTGATTTAGGTGATGAATGTACAACTATGTAATGGTACTGTAAACAATCGAAAGTACAATTTGTTTTGTATGACTGCGTGGTATGTGAATATATCTCAATAAAATGATAAAAAAAAAAAAACAAAAAAAAAACACAACATACTCAGTAAAGTGCACAAATCATAGGAAAAAAAAAAAAACAGCTCAATAAATTTTCACAAAGTATGTACACCCAGATCAAGAAACAGAATACTACCAGTACCCCACAGTCCCCCACTGTGCTCCTCCCAGCCACTATCTTTAAGGGTAACCACTATCATTTCTTCTAACACCATAGATCAATTTTGCCTGGTTTTAGAACTTCATATGAATGAAATTGTATGGCATACGTTTCTTGTGTGTGTCTTAATTGTTTTACTCAACAGTGTTTGTGAGAGTTCTCCATATTTTTGTTTACAGTTGTAGGCTGTTTTATCTCATTGTTAAATAATATCTCATTGTGTGAATATACAACAATTTATCCATTTAAAAAAAAAAAAAAAAAAAAAAAAAAAAAAGACAGTTCTCTGAAGAGGAAATACAAATGGCCAAGAAACACATGAAAAAATGTTCAGCTTCACTAGCTATTAGAGAGATGCAAATTAAGACCACAATGAGATACCATCTAACACCGGTTAGAATGGCTGCCATTAAACAAACAGGAAACTACAAATGCTGGAGGGGATGTGGAGAAATTGGAACTCTTATTCATTGTTGGTGGGACTGTATAATGGTTCAGCCACTCTGGAAGTCAGTCTGGCAGTTCCTTAGAAAACTAGAGATAGAGCTACCATTCGATCCAGCGATTGCACTTCTCGGGATATACCCGGAAGATCGGAAAGCAGTGACACGAACAGATATCTGCACGCCAATGTTCATAGCAGCATTATTCACAATTGCCAAGAGATGGAAACAACCCAAATGTCCATCAACAGATGAGTGGATAAATAAAATGTGGTATATACACACGATGGAATACTACGCGGCAGTAAGAAGGAACGATCTGGTGAAACATATGACAACATGGATGAACCTTGAAGACATAATGCTGAGCGAAATAAGCCAGGCACAAAAAGAGAAATATTATATGCTACCACTAATGTGAACTTTGAAAAATGTAAAACAAATGGTTTATAATGTAGAATGTAGGGGAACTAGCAGTAGAGAGCAATTAAGGAAGGGGGAACAATAATCCAAGAAGAACAGATAAGCTATTTAACGTTCTGGGGATGCCCAGAAATGACTATGGTCTGTTAATTTCTGATGGATGTAGTAGGAACAAGTTCACTGAAATGTTGCTATAGTATGTAACTTTCTTGGGGTAAAGTAGGAACATGTTGGAAGTTAAGCAGTTATCTTAGGTTAGTTGTCTTTTTCTTACTCCCTTGCTATGGTCTCTTTGAAATGTTCTTTTATTGTATGTTTGTTTTCTTTTTAACTTTTTTTTTCATACAGTTGATTTGAAAAAAGAAGGGAAAGTTAAAAAAAAAAAAAAAGAAAAAAGACAAACAAGGAAAAAAAAAAAAAAAAAAACGATGTAGTGCCCCCTTGAGGAGCCTGTGGAGAATGCAGGGGTATTCGCCTACCCCACCTCCATGGTTGCTAACATGACCACAGACATAGGGGACTGGTGGTTTGATGGGTTGAGCCCTCTACCATAAGTTTTACCCTTGGGAAGACGGTTGCTGCAAAGGAGAGGCTAGGCCTCCCTGTATTTGTGCCTAAGAGTCTCCTCCTGAATGCCTCTTTGTTGCTCAGATGTGGCCCTCTCTCTCTGGCTAAGCCAACTTGAAAGGTGAAATCACTGCCCTCCCCCCTACGTGGGATCAGACACCCAGGGAAGTGAATCTCCCTGGCAACGCGGAATATGACTCCCGGGGAGGAATGTAGACCCGGCATCGTGGGATGGAGAACATCTTCTTGACCAAAAGGGGGATGTGAAAGGAAATGAAATAAGCTTCAGTGGCAGAGAGATTCCAAAACGAGCCGAGAGATCACTCTGGTGGGCACTCTTACGCACACTTTAGACAACCTTTTTTAGGTTCTAAAGAATTGGGGTAGCTGGTGGTGGATACCTGAAACTATTAAACTACAACCCAGAACCCATGAATCTCGAAGACAGTTGTATAAAAATGTAGCTTATGAGGGGTGACAGTGGGATTGGGAATGCCATAAGGACCAAACTCCACTTTGTCTAGTTTATGGATCGATGTGTAGAAAAGTAGGGGAAGCAAACAAACAGACAAAGGTACCTAGTGTTCTTTTTTACTTCAATTGCTCTTTTTCACTCTAATTATTATTCTTGTTATTTTTGTGTGTGTGCTAATGAAGGTGTCAGGGATTGATTTAGGTGATGAATGTACAACTATGTAATGGTACTGTAAACAATCGAAAGTACAATTTGTTTTGTATGACTGCGTGGTATGTGAATATATCTCAATAAAATGATAAAAAAAAAAAACAAAAAAAAAACACAACATACTCAGTAAAGTGCACAAATCATAGGAAAAAAAAAAAAACAGCTCAATAAATTTTCACAAAGTATGTACACCCAGATCAAGAAACAGAATACTACCAGTACCCCACAGTCCCCCACTGTGCTCCTCCCAGCCACTATCTTTAAGGGTAACCACTATCATTTCTTCTAACACCATAGATCAATTTTGCCTGGTTTTAGAACTTCATATGAATGAAATTGTATGGCATACGTTTTTTGTGTGTGTCTTAATTGTTTTACTCAACAGTGTTTGTGAGAGTTCTCCATATTTTTGTTTACAGTTGTAGGCTGTTTTATCTCATTGTTAAATAATATCTCATTGTGTGAATATACAACAATTTATCCATTTAAAAAAAAAAAAAAAAAAAAAAAAAAAAAAAAAGACAGTTCTCTGAAGAGGAAATACAAATGGCCAAGAAACACATGAAAAAATGTTCAGCTTCACTAGCTATTAGAGAGATGCAAATTAAGACCACAATGAGATACCATCTAACACCGGTTAGAATGGCTGCCATTAAACAAACAGGAAACTACAAATGCTGGAGGGGATGTGGAGAAATTGGAACTCTTATTCATTGTTGGTGGGACTGTATAATGGTTCAGCCACTCTGGAAGTCAGTCTGGCAGTTCCTTAGAAAACTAGAGATAGAGCTACCATTCGATCCAGCGATTGCACTTCTCGGGATATACCCGGAAGATCGGAAAGCAGTGACACGAACAGATATCTGCACGCCAATGTTCATAGCAGCATTATTCACAATTGCCAAGAGATGGAAACAACCCAAATGTCCATCAACAGATGAGTGGATAAATAAAATGTGGTATATACACACGATGGAATACTACGCGGCAGTAAGAAGGAACGATCTGGTGAAACATATGACAACATGGATGAACCTTGAAGACATAATGCTGAGCGAAATAAGCCAGGCACAAAAAGAGAAATATTATATGCTACCACTAATGTGAACTTTGAAAAATGTAAAACAAATGGTTTATAATGTAGAATGTAGGGGAACTAGCAGTAGAGAGCAATTAAGGAAGGGGGAACAATAATCCAAGAAGAACAGATAAGCTATTTAACGTTCTGGGGATGCCCAGAAATGACTATGGTCTGTTAATTTCTGATGGATGTAGTAGGAACAAGTTCACTGAAATGTTGCTATAGTATGTAACTTTCTTGGGGTAAAGTAGGAACATGTTGGAAGTTAAGCAGTTATCTTAGGTTAGTTGTCTTTTTCTTACTCCCTTGCTATGGTCTCTTTGAAATGTTCTTTTATTGTATGTTTGTTTTCTTTTTAACTTTTTTTTTCATACAGTTGATTTGAAAAAAGAAGGGAAAGTTAAAAAAAAAAAAAAGAAAAAAGACAAACAAGGAAAAAAAAAAAAAAAAAAAACGATGTAGTGCCCCCTTGAGGAGCCTGTGGAGAATGCAGGGGTATTCGCCTACCCCACCTCCATGGTTGCTAACATGACCACAGACATAGGGGACTGGTGGTTTGATGGGTTGAGCCCTCTACCATAAGTTTTACCCTTGGGAAGACGGTTGCTGCAAAGGAGAGGCTAGGCCTCCCTGTATTTGTGCCTAAGAGTCTCCTCCTGAATGCCTCTTTGTTGCTCAGATGTGGCCCTCTCTCTCTGGCTAAGCCAACTTGAAAGGTGAAATCACTGCCCTCCCCCCTACGTGGGATCAGACACCCAGGGAAGTGAATCTCCCTGGCAACGTGGAATATGACTCCCGGGGAGGAATGTAGACCCGGCATCGTGGGATGGAGAACATCTTCTTGACCAAAAGGGGGATGTGAAAGGAAATGAAATAAGCTTCAGTGGCAGAGAGATTCCAAAACGAGCCGAGAGATCACTCTGGTGGGCACTCTTACGCACACTTTAGACAACCTTTTTTAGGTTCTAAAGAATTGGGGTAGCTGGTGGTGGATACCCGAAACTATTAAACTACAACCCAGAACCCATGAATCTCGAAGACAGTTGTATAAAAATGTAGCTTATGAGGGGTGACAGTGGGATTGGGAATGCCATAAGGACCAAACTCCACTTTGTCTAGTTTATGGATCGATGTGTAGAAAAGTAGGGGAAGCAAACAAACAGACAAAGGTACCTAGTGTTCTTTTTTACTTCAATTGCTCTTTTTCACTCTAATTATTATTCTTGTTATTTTTGTGTGTGTGCTAATGAAGGTGTCAGGGATTGATTTAGGTGATGAATGTACAACTATGTAAGGGTACTGTAAACAATCGAAAGTACAATTTGTTTTGTATGACTGCGTGGTATGTGAATATATCTCAATAAAATGATGATTAAAAAAAAAAAAAAAGACTGTTGTTCTTTCAACAGCATAAAAAAACAGATGACATGACTCATCTAGAAAAGAAAATCAGAATTACTTACATCTGTTGTTTTAATGGCACACTTATCATCTAAACTATGCTCTCAAGGACAAAGTGGGCTGGTTTCTTCTCTCATGTGTCTAAACTGACATCATAAATGAGCTATTTCAACTCTTTAATCTAGTTTTTGATACATCTCAGTTTATTGGCTGGGCATTGTCTCCTAATGCTTGATAAGAGTGTTATCTAATCCCTGCAGGCAGAGCTATAGGTAGGCAAGGAGAACTCTGGGCCAACTTGTGGACAGGGGGAGCTGGTCTGCTGAGGTCCCTCCCTGCAGTTACTCAATGTCTTTGTGCTGCCCAAAGGTAATCAAGCCTTGTGGTGCCACCCTAGCTGCACATATTGCTTGACCGTCTCCTCCCTCCTGAATCCCAGTCCCTCAAGGTCCTGTTTATGGTGGCCAATCAGCTAATCTCAGAGAAGAACCACAGTAAGATAGAATTGAAAGGAACCATGGAGACCATCATGTACTCTCATGTTACAGAACAACTTCTTTCTGTTAGTGAAGGTCTCTTTCAAAGGTTCAGTTTTTAACTTAAAGGTACTTGTTTTCCTAAAGGAAATTTCCAGGCGTCAATTTGTATCAGTAGGAAAGATATTTTCCAGAAGTCATCTCCTCACATCTTATCATGTAAAGGCCACCCCTTTCCCCTAGCCTCTAGCACAGAGCTGGTTGCCATAGCAGCCACCTACTCTGTCTTCAAATTGAGCTCTGGGGACAGTATTGACTTGAGATAATAACAAGTATATTTACAGTGAACCTAAATATGTCAAAGGGTTCATCTGTGTGTATGTTTATGTGTGTATGTGAATTTATTAAATGATAATTCTTAATAGGTATTAAGTATTAAATCTCATTAAATCAAAATATAATATTGTCTTTTTGCCTTCACCAGAATAGCAAACATTTAAATATTTGATAATATCAAGGGTTGATGGAAGTGTAGATTAATATGATGGAAGGCAATATCTTGGTATCTACTAAAATCATAAATATGAAGGACCCTTGACCCAGAAATTCTACTTTTAGGAATTTACCCTAGATAAAATCTTACTTTGATACAAAGAAGCATGTAGAAGGGTAGTCATTATAATAGCTTGTAATTGAGAAAAATTAGAAACAATCATTTAACATGTGCACCAACAGAAAATTATTAATGGAATATTATGCAGCCATTAAAAATAGAACAAGGTAGATCTACATATGGTAACCTAGAAAGAGCTCTAAGATATATTAAGTGAAAAAAGCAAGTATGCATAGTATGGTATCATATATATTTTTAAAAACCCTATATACTTCTAAGCATACCTTTGCACATACATTTGTATATAAATGTTTAGAAAATAGTGTGAAAGACTATATCCAAACTGATGAGAAGCTACATATGGAAAAAGGAATGGAATTAGAAAAGGGGAAACATCAAGAGAGACATGTGCTTTTATCTCTAGTGTTCAAGTTTTGCTCAATGAGACTATATTCATATTATATAAATGTTGTGAATGTCATATAATTATACATTTAATTTTCCTTTCTTTAGAGGACTAAAGATCTATCCCAGAAAATCTAGTTGCCTTCTTATTTCTATAGTCCTAACTCCCACTTAAGATTTTCTTCCCACAAATTCTCTCCCTATCAACACATGCATTTGGAACTTAGCCTGGCAAAATCATCCTGCATTCTTGGTGTGGACATAAATATGAGCATCTAATATTGGCCTTTTCAAAAATGGTTCTTTTTTCATCAGTTCCCAGTGTTACTCCATGGGAAAGCAAGTTGTACTTCTGCTAAAGTCAAGGGCAAAAAAATAGAATCCAAAAAACACCACCACCAGTAAACAAAGCCAAAGCGACAGAACTCCTTATCGATAGAAAGTTATGTTTCCCACTAGAACACGGCCTTCTCACAGGTTTCAGTTATCATATATCCCTGGGTATACTTTCCAAACAATATAAAATAACACAAGTTTCAAATGGAATGATTTTTTTTTTGCTGCCTTTAAACTGTTTTCTTTCTCCATCCTTTCAATTATAGAAAGACTCATGAAAATTGTAAACCTCCTTTCTCTTTGTTCAAGAAGGAATAATAAATTTGGATTTACGTAACAAATATGTTTTTTTGGTCTTATTCTTTTCTTATTCTTAAATTACCTGGATTTTAAAAGCATATGATGCATCCTTTTAAATCATCTTTATGACGCTTAGCTGTTATGTACCCCAGAAAATCATGTTCTTAAAGCTAATCCATTCCTGTGGGTGTGTACCCATTGTAAGTAGGATCATTTGGTGAGTAGGATATTAACTTAAGATGTGACTCACCTCATTCAGGGTGGGTCTTAATCCTCTTACTGTAGTCCTTTAAAAGAGAATGAAATTCAGAGAGAGAGAGAAAGCCATGGAAGAAAGAAGCTGAAGCAAAGAAACCTGGAAGAGAAGGGGGAGACGAGCAGACGTCGCCATGTGCCTTGCCATGTGACAGAGACATCTAGGATCACTGTCAGCTGGTGTTTGCTAAGAGAGCATCACCTGATAATGCCTTGATTTGGACATTTTCAGGGTCTCAGAACTGTAAGCTTTTAAGCTAATAAATCCCCATTGTAAAAGCCAACCCATTTCTGGTATATTGCGCTTTGGCAGCCCAGAAGACTAAAACAATCTTCTAACTCTGTTAGTTTTAGGAGAAAATAAAATCCTATGATTTTAGAATGATTAATTATAGTGGAAAAATGAAATGTGTTATTTTAAAAAGTTGAGAAAATAAGATTGCTTCCAAAGCATAGCAAATTGCTTGTCAAGGATGGCAAATCAGAAGCTCTTGGCATGGCACCTGGGCATCTGCATTTTTAATTCCACATTTGGTTCTGGTGGTCAGCCAGGTTTAGGAAAAACCCATATGTTTTCCTTCTTGGTGTAAAATGCAACTTCCAAAGCAGTGATTCTTTTTTTTTTTTTTTTTTTTTTTACAAAACAAATCGTACTTTCGATTGTTCACAGTACCATTACATAGTTGTACATTCATCACCCAAATCAATCCCTGACACCTTCATTAGCATCCAGACAAGAATAACAAGAATAATAATTGGAGTGTAAAAGAGCAATTGAAGTAAAAAAGAACACTGGGTACCTTTGTCTGTTTGTTTCCTTCCCCTATTTTTCTACTCATCCATCCATAAACTAGACAAAGTGGAGTGTGGTCCTTATGGCTTTCCCGATCCCCTTGTCACCCCTCATAAGCTACATTTTTATACAACTGTCTTCGAGATTCATGGGTTCTGGGTTGTAGTTTGATAGTTTCAGGTATCCACCACCAGCTACCCCAATTCTTTAGAACCTAAAAAGGGTTGTCTAAAGTGTGCATAAGAGTGCCCACCAGAGTGACCTCTCGGCTCCTTTTGGATTCTCTCTGCCACTGAAGCTTATTTCATTTCCTTTCACCTCCCCCTTTTGGTCAAGAAGATGTTCTCCGTCCCACGATGCGAGGTCTACATTCCTCCCCGGAAGTCATATTCCACGTTGCCAGGGAGATTCACTCCCCTGGGTGTCTGATCCCACGTAGGGGGGAAGGCAGTGATTTCACCTTTCAAGTTGGCTTAGCTAGAGAGACAGGGCCACATCTGAGCAACAAAGAGGCATTCGGGAGGAGGCTCTTAGGCACAACCATAGGGAGGCCTAGCCTCTCCTTTGCAGCAACCGTCTTCCCAAGGGTAAAACCTGTGGTAGAGGGCTCAACCCATCAAACCACCAGTCCCCTATGTCTGTGGTCATGTTAGCAACCATGGAGGTGGGGTAGGCGAATACCCCTGCATTCTCCACAGGCTCCTCAAAGGGGCACCAAAGCAGTGATTCTTACATGTAGACATCATAAGTTTATCTCAGAAGGATTCCAAAACTATCCCCAAATATCTCATAGCTAAAGATGTAAAATTTTTCCATGTGAAAAATAAATATATTACATTGTATACTTTTAGAATGATGGAGAATGCTGTATTTCAAAATTACTGAAGGTTACAGTATTCTAACTTTAAAAAGGTTGGGAATATTGGCTCACTTTACTTCTCCTAAAAACCACGTTTGATGCATAGACTCCAAATACATTATTTCTTCTTGAACAAAGCAAAAACTATTACAACTCCCATGTCTTTCTATAATTGGAAATACAAATGATTTACCTTGTCAATGCCTATGGTTAAGACTACGAGTAACCACTATAGTTTTTATTTCCCACTCAAAATTATTATTTAGGTTTCTGCATTTTAACATAATACAGTTATTTATTTAATTTTCTTGAAAATCTGAAGAGTTAAAAGAAATAGCTCTCATCCTTTAAAAAGCCTCATTTAACAGTATCAGAGCCTTCCAGAACAAAGGATTTGGGGATTGCTTCTCTGAAATTTAGGTATTTGTGGTAGGAACAAGAAAGTACACATCAGAAGAAAGAGGGTAATAATCTCTGGAATGAAATTGGCTGAGCTATGTCAAATTTAGCAGACTTGAAGACACTGTTCTTGTTTTCCCGTTATTCTATTTTTGAATCTCTTGTCTCGCTGACAGCGTTTCCAGCCATGCAAGACTGCTCACTGCGCCTGGTGTATATAAGTGCTCTCATTCAGACCAGCTTGGAAACCCTGCTGTCAGAGTTGAGCTGTCCCTTCTACTGTTTTTACTTGCTCTCTTCTGCCTAATTACATACATTTGATCACTCGACTAGAAAAAAAGATCTTGGCAAATTGCACTACAATCATCATACCCACCCCGACCCCCACCCCCGATCACTATAGAGAAAAATATCTGCTGTAATGAACCCAAAATTCAGTTAATGACGACCATTCCGGAAGAGCTCTCCATTCACAGGGAAACCGCTGGGTGGAAGGCAGCCATCATTTCATTATTCAGAGTGAGCTCTGGCTGTCACACAGCTACAGCAGGCCAAAATCTAGTTCCCTTAAGGGTTAATATTGTAAAAACAGCAATACTTTCCAAAGTAATCTCTTAATTCAGTACAATTTCAATGAAAATTACCAAAATGACGGGGGTGTGTGTGTGTGTGTGTGTGTGTGTGTGTGTGTGAGAGAGAGAGAGAGATTTAACAAATTGATTCTAAAACTTATGTGGAAGAGCAAAATGTCAAAAATAACCATGATAAATTTGAAGAATAACAAGGTTCATTATAAATTCATAGTAATTAAGACAGTGAGGAATTGGCACAAGGATAGATAATTAGACCAATGGAACAAAACAGAGTCCAGGAACTGCCCCACACATATATGGAAACTTGACAGATGACTAAGAGACACTGAAATTTAGCAGGGCAAGGATGAATCCAAATACTCAACAAGTGGTATTTGGAGAAAATTAAAATAAAATTTGATCCTTATACCACAAAATACACAGAAAAACAATTCCAGGTATATTAATGACCTAAATGTAAAAAAAGCAAAACTTCAAATTTTTTAGAAAAAATTGGAAGACACCGCAGAGAAAGTGAAAAAAAACAAGCCTTAGGCTAATATAAGATATCTGTAACATAAAACCAGCAAAGGATTGTATAGACAAATAAACAAATCAAGAAGAAAATCAATAGGAAAAAGATGAATGACTAAGTAGAAAAATAGGTGAAGAGTATGAATAGGCAAATCCCAGAAAAAATAATACAAGCTGTGAAAAAACATGTAACTAAGTGGAACTTTATACATAATCAGGGAAATGAAATGGCATAAACTAAAAAGTCTGAAACTACTCAGGTTCATTAGGGATAGCAGCAGAAGTTGAGACCTTTAGGAGAAAAATCACAATGTTATTAAATAAAACAGACTAAATAAGATAATGGATATAAAGTGCCTGCAACATAAAATGTCCCATAAATGTGCTTTCTCTTCCCTCTTTTATCCCACTGAAGGTGGTTTTAATCAGCAGAGCCATGGCTTTCCCAGCACTCTCCCAAAGTCCCATCATCCCCAAAAGATTGAGAAACCACAACCCATGCAGCTGGGATACCATGGAAGAAATAAGGGATTTGGAGTCCGAGAACCTGACTAGCTGTGGAACTTTGGACGGATTCTTTAAACTCAAGAGTTTCAGTTTTTCTTCTGTAGAGAGAGATAACTATCATGACCTTCAAGTGATCTTGAAGATGCCAATGAGCTAGTGAAAGCACAACTTAAACGTACAGAACCACACAAATGTTAAGTCAAGACCAATACTCAGCTGCTAGTGGTTACATTCCAAGTCTTCTCGCGGTAGCTGATGTTTCACACATAGAAATACCATAATTCCCAACTCCTACTTATACATAACGAAGTTATAACCCCAGAGGACACAGCCACCAGCATAAACAACCAGTGGGAGAAAATGCTAGATCCACTCTTTTTCTCCTGCCAGTGTGTAACTTCCATGGGGGTGGACAGGCTGGATTTTTTTAAAAGTGGGTGGGTTGATTCTTTTTATTTGTCTATTTCCAGGGCTGCAATATATTTTCTCTTTCTCTCACATCCTGCCTTCTAGTTAGCTCTGTACACAGGCACTTTTAAAATCAACTTATTAAAAGCAGGTGTCTTATGAGATGGCTTAAAAAGGTTCTCTTGCAACATTAGGCTGAGTTAAAATTCTAAGCATAGAGGTTTCTGGAGAAGAAAACACCCGAGCCAGAAGATTTGACTTTGAGAGATATTGCTGAGCCACCAATGTTCTATTGGACCTTAGCAAAGTTACTTGATCTCTTTGGTGCTCCATGTTCTCATCCTAAGTTCTTATGAGACACTAAAATACCCTCAAAACACTAGTTTACTGCATATGCACAAATGTATGTTTATTTACTTAAATTTACTATTAATATTTTAACAGTGGGATTGTTTCCAATATGTACATTATGCACATCTGGTCGAAAGAACAGAGCTAAGTCCTGGGGCCTGAACGACACTACTCTTTATGCGTGTACTGCACTCATCTCCAAAAACCATTTGTAGCTTCAGCTGTTTCTGACATCAGCCCCTTTCCCTTTTGATGTCTGAGGCCCATTACTTTCATTTTTGACTTAACCAACAGGTGTTCTTAGACTCTTTTATACATGAGCTATCTTTCCTCAGGGTTCAGGGCAGACAAGATTTTTCTACAAGATTACTGAGGGGCACAGAGAAAATAAACTTTCCCTGGTGCACTGGCTCCACTGTTAGCACTGCAGTTTGTTGTGATTGACGCTAAGTCTTGCTGTCTGCTTTCTCTCATACTTGAGAGATGCAGGGATATGCAGAGAACTGTAAAGGCCAGATCTAAATCTTTCAACCTTTAATTTAGGGGCTAAATAAGGCAAGCCTATGACACCAAAATGTGAGAATGGGCAAAATGTCTTTGAACTTTGGTGCATTATCCAGGAGAGCCCAGGAAAGTATAGCTTCTAGAGAAAGAATCTCATTTGGTGAAGGCAAAACTTGGCTTTCTAGCATGCATCTCAAATGTGCTGGGTAAGGCTGACTGTGTGTCTTCTGTGAGCAGAGGTGGTGGACTGATGGCACCAACAAATGCATCTGTAGCTGATCTCACCCTACACACTCAATAGGACAGCAGATTCTAGCGGACAGTGTACATGACAAGATGAAGAGGCCTCTAGATTAAATTTTGAGGACATAAGAAGAAGTAGGTTACATCGAGAGTGACAATAGTGTGGCATGATAATATTATGAAATACTGAAGATAATATTTTAAACTATTTGTAGATTTTTCCTCTCTTCACACACAGGGCATATCTCCTTTCAGTACTAGGTGTTGAGTTTTTAAAGTTAGACCCGGAGGATACTGAGGGAATAGAGGGAGGCAGAGTCTTAGGTTTCTTGCCTGGACACTAGAGAAAGGTCGCTGGGTCAGGGGTGAGGTGACATGAGGTGGGGAGGGAGATGGAAAGAGAGGATTGCTGATGGAGAAGTAAGGAATAAACAAATGTGACAGGCCTCTGAGAGAAGGGGGCTCTGGTCCCAACCCATCTCTGCAGCAGAGCCTTGAAGGGAGAGTGAGAGAAACTTCGACAGGCTTGTAGGTTTATAGAGCAAAGGGAAGCTGCCTCACCTCTTGTATGGAGCCCAGGAAAGCAGAAGACCCAGAGTGGAAATGCTGTGTCAAGGGTAGGATAAGGCATTAGAGTTTTCCAGGGCCCAGCACTGCATATGCCCAGAGTGGGGGGCCACAGAAGAAGCCTTAGAACACATTCTTAGAACACAAAGGGGCCTCTTTTGTTCAGGGGTAGCAGAATGCTTCTTTTGACCTAATGGAGTTAAGAGAAACTTGGAGAGATCGCATGAGCTAGGCTCAGAGGCTTTCTAAACAGGAAGGAGGGGAGTCTACCAGGACTGTGTGGACCGACAGCGGAGACCAATGGGACAAAAGAGGGCAGAAAGAATGGCTTCATGAACAGACAGAACCTGTGGAAAACACCTATTCCT
This sequence comes from Choloepus didactylus, assembly GCF_015220235.1. Taxonomy (NCBI): domain Eukaryota; kingdom Metazoa; phylum Chordata; class Mammalia; order Pilosa; family Megalonychidae; genus Choloepus; species Choloepus didactylus. Next base: position 54,637,306 of record NC_051309.1, read on the forward strand.
CACTGCCTTGGCCCCCAGAACTTAGACATGGCCCTGGAAAAAAAAAGGTGGGGGACAAGGAATTGCTAGCCAGAAGTTTCTATCACCAGGGCAGTTGAAGTACAACATGTAAATTAAGAGAGTTGTATGAAAAAAAAAATTAATTTCTGTTTGTTATATACCTAAGATTTATGCCCACTGTACTGGTAAAAATTCAATCCACAATAGATGAGTCTAGTTTATGACTAGCCTGCTCTAAGAGGTAGCTTTGTCTCATTCATCCATTCATTCGTTACCTCCCTTTCTCCCCGACTCACCAAAGAGCCAGGTACTCTGCTGAGTACTAGCAATGTTTAAGAACAAACAAACAAAGAAAAACCCACTGGTTTTCTGCCCTCAGAATTTAGTAATTTAGTTAGGAGAGCTGGGGAGAGGAAACAGAAGGAGGGGAAGCAGAGATACCGACTACTAAATATAATGCAAGACAGGTCTATAATCAAAATGCATGGGGGGGGGGGCTTGCTAATCTGAGACTGAGAAGTCTTTAAAAACTAACAACTTCTATCTAGCCAACTAGGACCCTTAGGAAGACTAATTTTTTGGTCAGAAAGCTGTAACCTACTCACTTATATTGAAAACCTGAAGGGATGTGTTCTGGCAGAGATGCCATCTGCTTACTGAATATCATGTGATCCTCTTCATTTCCCAGCCCTCCTTACAGGAAGGACCATGTGACTGGTAGTGTCCAATAGGATGTGAGAAGAAGTCATAAGCATAACTTCTCTGCTGAAGAATTTAAGAGCTCATACAAGACTCTTCAGCTCTTCTCTTTCCCTACCACAGTGTCTGTGGAGGCCCCTTATTCTAGATAAGCCAGCTCCAAGGTATCTGAGCCTCCATCAGCCAGTGGCCTGGAGAAAATGTGCTGAACAGAAATGCCTCTGAGCAACACTGGACTATAATATGAGCAAGAAATTAATTCTTGGTTGAATGAAACCCCTGAGCTTTCAGGGTTTATTTGTTACTGCAGTAAAACTTAGAATATTCTGCTTAATGTTGATAATGATTGATGATTTAAAAGGGGGAGTTGATCTTTATGGTATATACAAAGAGATTAATCTTATGCTTACATTGGAGATTGGGAATCACAGTCTGGGGAAGAGGTTTCTATGGACTGTTTTCAGAAAAATTTTAAAAATTGGTTGCTGAGGAATGCTGAAGAATTTGATGAATTTCTAATGCAATTTTTAGACTAGAATGTCAAATGAAAAAATATGCAGGAAATGAAATCCCTTATTACTGATCTGTAAAAACACTGTTACTGGAAATTGAGCAGAACTAAAGGCCTTTCTTCCAGAACATAAGGACTTGATTGTCAGGCCTACATTAGGTTCTGAATCTTAATGCCATGTATTTTACTTCATGAAAACTGTATCAATGAAAATATATTGGTAATATGAACTTTCTGGTCCAGTTGGGAGTTCTTCCCTTTAAAAAATGTGATATTTGTATGGAAGTTTTAATTTTCTCTGTTCCCCTCCCACAGAATTGAAGCTAGAATTTTCTGTTTGATAAAGGAGCAAAAAACAAGCATGTTGCTTATAAACTGATGTTTAGTAACCAGTGAGAACTTGAAATACTAGAATACATTATAAGCCTAATCCTAGATAGTCGTATGAAAATTTATCTCTTTTAGCCATCTTTTGAGCTTATATTCACACTGCTTTTCAAGATATTTTAAGTTATATTTTTTCTCTTTTTCAGAACTGCTGCTTCTTTTGGGGCTACTTTTTTTTTTTTTTTTTTTGAGGTGAAATTCACAAAGGGCTAGATGTTTTTGATAAGGCTTCTTATAACTATGTTCTGCTATAGTCTTCCAAGAAAGTCCCTTTTTATTTTTGAGTCAGTTCTAAAGTCAGGTGGTCTTTGAACTTTGGGGACTATTTTGCATATGAGCAGATTCAAATTTAAACTTCAGTAGATCCATGGCATGTCAACCCATGGATGTTGACTCTGGAGGAGGGAACACGTTTCCAGTAGAAATAGTTTCAGTCCTGGACTGAAGAGCTGGGGATGAAACTTAGTTTTGTTCTTTTTTGTATAAATCAGTAAAACCTGCAGTCAGTGTGCCAAGTTTCCTTATTGACCTCAGCAGATGAACTGAGCTGATAGTATTAATTCAGATTCAAGGAATTATCTGAATCTTGGTTTGGATAGATTTGCAATCTACATGCAATGTTAACAAAATCAGATAGCTTTTACAGTTTTACTATGTATACACAGGCTACCCACTCCCCTTCCCACATACACCTCCATTAGTTATGGAAATTCGTAAGCTGGCAATGAAACATTACAACAATGTTTTGCTGCACCAATTTTGAAAACTCTAACAGTGCAATACATGTTATTTTTCTGAAACAAACCAAAGATAAATTTCTCATGGTTCTTGCTGTCTGCTTAGCAGCATTTGAGGGAGAATAGAATCTTGTATATATTTGTATTAGATGAAAAACAAACCTGATTGCAAATCCGTTTTTTTTTTTTGTTTTGTTTTGTTTTTTTTTTAAATCTTAAACCACGTACCAAGTTTTTGGTTCAAATTGTGTAGCAAAAGTTAAATTTAAATTGCATTCTATTAACCGATATGAGTGTATTTCTGTAAGCATAGTTATGTTGAAATAAACCTTTGAAAATCAAAAAAAAAAAAAAAAGAAAAAAAAAAGAAAACGGTGGGACGGGGTTGGATCATTAAAATGTTTTCCCACACTGTTGAGAGGAGAAGGTGCTCTGCCTCAGGTGGCTCGTATTTTAAGAACAAAATCTGGAACGTGACGGTGGAGTGACAGGCAGTAGGGTGATATCTGTGCCCAGAGACAGTACCCAGAGATTGGTTCAGATCCCAGACTGGTGAAGAGAAACATGAAATGGGGGCAGAACACAGGAGGAAAGCTTTCTGTCTGTCCGTCTGTCTGAGTAATGGCCAAAAGCCTCCTCCATTGTCCCTCACCAACACATGGTCCCCCAGCGGGTCCAGACAGTGACACCCCACAGTCAGGGGTCTCTCTGGGGGCAATCTAAAGACAGCTGTTCTCCTCTCTGTAGCTCCCTGCACCCTGTTGCTACAAGTGAATGGATGGTTTAACACTTGGCACCTTTGAAAAGCTGTGAGAGAAACAAAGTAAATAAGCTAAACTAGACCAGCTTAATTTTCCTGGCAATAAAGTTAATCTTATTTTACCCTCCCCTGGCCAAATGCTAAATATAGATTTTAAAATGTGTCTACTATGACCATGGTGGTTAATTTAAAAATATTTTTAAATAAGAAGTAACCACATATAGGTAACATGTAGCTGCTGTACAGTTTGCTGAAGGCATTTTTCTTTCCTGATACATAAGCCCTGATTTAGTGTGGGACAGCAAGGTTTATAGCTTTACAATCTGTTAGTGATAAGGAAACACATGTTGGAGACAGGTTCATTAGAAAAATGGTAATCCTTTTAAATACTCCCCAGCCAATTCTCAGATAAAAATAGAAATCTTCATGTGACTTAACTATTTCCTGGGAAAGCCACAAGTGGGGAACCATGGTAAAAGGACAATGAGCATCTCGAAATCTAGTGAAAGCATCTTTTTAGCAGCCACGGAATAGCAGAAAAGCGTTTAGATCTCCAAAATGTCCCTAAGGACTAGCGATTTATTCTGGTGAGGTTGAACACAAAGGCTTGTTGGAAAAGTAGCGACAACAGGAATCATAGCAGCAACAAGTGCTACACTATCTGAGCATTTGCAAAGTGCCAGGCTCTGTGCTCCTGGCATTATCACCCTCAAGGAGCCACTGAGGGAGTCACTATTATTATTCCCATCTGGCCAATGAAAAACTCTCAAAGAGGCCATTTAATTACAGTAGTTTACAACCTCAAAGTTGTAAAGAATGTGCATCTAGTTTGTTTTACACCCTACTGACCTGGCCTCAGCTTATGCCAATGGCTGTGACTTGGAGGAACACAGGACAGACGACCTAAAATAGAACAAAAAGGAAGGAAACTGCGAGTGAGTGCCTGGAACTATGTAAAGAAGTTCACAGACAGCTTCGGACACCAATCCTGTAGGGTGAATGTCTCCAATTTATAGATAAAGAAACAGAGGCTCAGGGAGGTTAGGTCACTTGACCAAAGTCACACAGCCATAAGCAGTGGAGCTGGGGAGTCAAAGCGTGGCTTGCTGGCTCTTAGACTGCAATCGTTCCACTAAAGCACATCCTTGCAACAATACCAAGTGAATTTTGGGGAGAAGCTCACATTGACTCGCAGCCATTTCCTCGTCCGTAGATGGGAGTCACATATGTGCCCTGGGAAAGGCCTTTAACCAGTCAGAGCATCAGTTTCCTAATCTGGGAAACAGGGATTTTGAGGAATAAATGAACAGAGGAGTGGGAGGATAGCAGTAAAATACCAGGGGAATTTAATCTGGCTCAAGTAGGTAATTACTAATGAATCTCTATTAGATTTTGTCCAAGTTAACAACAATACCAGAATATCAAAAAATTGAAAAAGCTGGCCAGGATTATTTGATTAGTAATAATAACAGTAGCAAATTACAGTGATGGGCAGTTGAGCACTTGTTGACCTCTTGATTGTTTGGTCAAACATCATAGTGCAGTGGTTAAGACCACAGACTCATGAGCCAGGCTGTCTGGGTTCAAACTCCGGCTCTGCCACCCACTTCCTAGCTATGTAACCATGGGCAAGTGACCTCCCCTCTCTGTGCCTCTGCTCCCTCATCACCCCTGCCTTGGCTTGGTGTGAGGACCATATGGGCAGTGTGGGCAGTGCTCAGAGCAGGGCCTGGCCCAGGGAACCACTATCTCAATGGGAGATGCTCTCATGACCATTCTCTGTTGCTAACAGTTAAACAGTTTAATGTCACCATCAGGACACACTTCAATGGCAGATACTCCAGGCAAGTGCTGTGTTCCCTTATAACTTACCTTATAATCTAAAGGTGAAAATATTAGGTTGAACCACATAACATTGCTGTTTTGGCAGGTCAAAAATGGCTGAAAATCAGCAATTTCCTATACTTCAACCTAATACACATGGGCAAGCAGATCAAAGGCTAGGAGAAGCATCATGAAAAAGGAATAAGCAGTCTAGCAAGAAGCATAAAGGGAGTGTCTGAAGAAAAGTAAATAAAATAACCATGGCTTACACAGCTGCAGCAGTATCAAAGAAATGCATAAATTAAGGCCAGGATCTAATCGTGTCCTTAAAGCACCAGCATTAGCTCAAGGGGCTGGTGGGTTTGCAGATGTACACATCTGATGAAGAAGTGGGAAGAGGAGGGATTCTTTCGGGCCATAAAAGAGAGAAGTGGAAGCAGCTCTCTCCACCCCCAAGGAGTGGCTCCTATCAGCATGGCCTCTCACTCCTCTTTCATCTGCTGCTTTTCTTCCCTGCTCCTTTTGATCCACAGAAGAGAACTTCAACCCACCCTCTTAACCCACCACTTTTACTCCTGACATCAAGCCTTCTCTCAGGCTGCACCCTATTCTTAAAACTTTCTCCACTCCATCTGTTGGCTACTTTCCTCCCACCATTCAAAGTTCACCTTCCATCCCCTCTCTCCCACAAAGCCAGCTCTGTCTAGAAGGAAATGGAGAGCAGATATGTGGCCAAAGTTGGCAACTGCTGTTGAAGGATTTTCCATTTGTACTTGCATTTAACAGGAGGATGTAGGGCAGTGGGTTTTCAGCATTGCTCTCTGCTTGTTGCTAGAGATCACACCAACATCTTTCCCTCCCTGTACTCCAATGGATTTCTTTCTGCCAGTTCTGCCACATCCTATTTCCAAGAAGCAAAATATATGGCTATAATATAAGAAACCAGACCCCACAGGCTCCATGTAAAATAACAACAACTATTATTATTGCTAACTTTTATTAAATGCTTACTAATGTGAGATAATCTATGCTAAGCCCTTGATGCACTTTATAAATATTGACTCCTCACAAAAGCCCTATAAAGCAGTTGCTATTATTATCCTCATTTCTCACATGGGGACACTGAGGCATAGAGGAGTTGAGTGATTTGTTTAAGGTTGGTAAGTGACAGAGCTAGGAGTCCAACCAGGCAGTCAGATACTAGATCCTTTGGTCTTAGACTTACTCTAAATGCCACTGAAAATCAGTCTCGTTTTGTCCCCATCTTGTGGGACATTCATAAAAAGACCTGGCACCAAATTCTACCTCAGCAATTTGGAACAGAAAAAAAAAAAAAAAATAGACTTACATATATATTTTTCCATGATGGTAGTCTGGGACAAAGGCAGTGGTTCAACATAATGATTTGGGACTGAGAAGAATATCCCTTGTATTGCCTGAGGTAGAATGCTGTAATTCAAGGAAAGGCACATAATTGACTGCAGAGACACATCCCTGGGGCAAAAGATAATCTATTCTGTTAACCTGCTATCCCCAAATAGGTTGGGATACCCACTGCTGCAGTCAACTGGGACACCTTGGGGACACCATGGGGATTTCAGATTTGTTGGTGAAGTGAAGGCTATAATGGGTTCCAATCTTTCCACAGTCTTGGGGTCTCAGTGTCACACAAGGGACCTTGGAGTAAATTTTTCCACTGCCAGAGATCTAAGTCGGGAAGAAGCCCACAACCACGTTTTGGAGCTCAAAGAACTGTCATCCTTGGAGCAGTTGGAGCAGTGGTTGTCGATCCCAACAGCATATTCAAATCATTTGTCACACTCGGAAGGAGAGCCTCCTTCCCCTTGGAGATTGGAGGTAGAGACGTTCCCGAGGGATTAGAGGAAAGTGGGATGGCTTCATAGCAGAGGTCAGCTCAAGAAAACTACATTAGGCAGGACTCTTGATTGCAAATGACAGAAATGCAACTTAAATTATTAAGATAATTATTAAATTACCTTAAGCAAAGAGGGAATTGATTGGCTCATATAACCAAGCTGAAGGAAGGGCAGGAGGCCAGCTGTACTGGAGGGACAGTGAAACCCGGACCTGAAACCCACCAGGCCCTTTCTGTCTCTTGTCTCTTCCTCTCTCCAGCCATCAGTTTATTTCTCCCGCAGACTGGCATCTTCCACTTAGCATGAAAACCTGACTGCTGGCAACTCTTGCGAGCATATCTTCCCACCTCTACCTTTAGAAGGAACACTCTTTCTTTCACTTCAGTCAGTGTAAAGTCCTCAAACTCCAACTGTCAAAAAGGTAAGTTACTGTGATAGGCAACCCCTGCTAGCACCAAATGGTGGGGGATGAAGAGCAGTTCCCCATGAAGGGTTCTCAAGAGAAGGTAATGGGTACTGGGTAGGCAAGACGACAGAGGGCCACCATGAGGACCTTTTAGTCTTGGACCCCCCCAAAGACTCTGCAGTACTGTGCAGCACTGCCCCAAGTGAGCAGCCAGAAGAACGCAATGACCCAGGGGGAAGGGCAGGGGATGTAGGAGCTGAAATCCTAGCAAACTTGCATCAGGGGGTTGAAATGAAGCACTTCTTCACAATCCAGTTCTTTCATGTTTCGGGGGATTCATGCAGCCTGGGAGACTAGAGCCCATCAGGAGAGGAGGGCAAATGGATCAGAGATACCCACCCTAGGCTTCAAATGCAAACACTTTCCCTCCAGAGGAATAGAGTGCAACCATCATGTGGCAGGAGGGCTGGAAAATGGAAGGAAGCCAGGCTGGCCTCAGCACCTCCACCTGAGATGTGCAGAGGCTACGCTGACAGGCAACCTGTGGAGGAAGCCACCTGGGTCGGTCTATGCTGGTTGTTACTATTCTATTTACATAAATAACCCCGGCACACTGCACAAACATCAGATGAACATGAAAGCTGCAACATCTGGAGAGCTGTCACCATCTGCCACTTGGAGAGTTACATTTAAAGAATCAGCAGGATAGGAGCAGCATGGGGTCTGAGTTTAAAAAAAAAAAAGGGTTGGCAGCTGCTGCCAGCCCTCAGTTGCTGAGAATAGCAATGGTTCTTCCTGATGTGGCAGTTTCTGGGCTCTCACAAATCCCGGCTGACCCCATCACAAAAGCTGAGGCCCACATGCCAGGAGGCTCCAATGGCCATCACCCACCAACCAAATTTACAAGGCTTTGTTCCTGTCTCCTCGGCAGCCTCACAATGGCTGGTGCACACCAGGTCCCCACGACCGGAGGAAAAGAGATGGCAGGCTACTCTCAGAGAACTCAGTGGAAGCATTCCTCTGGAGCTGGACTTCTTTGACTCTACCTTCCTTTGACTTCATTCACAAGACTTCAGCAGGCAGGGCTACTGCTGGTCCAAGTGCCCCAGGTTTTGAGGAAAACCCAACCCGGGTATAGGTGTGTGTCTACATCAGATCAAGGTCATACTTATATTTTTGTTTGTGAATATAAATCTAAGTTAACCACTTCAAGCAGGACTCAGCAAGGGCTGTTTTTTATTAATTGGCTGGTCGTTGCTGTTTTTAAGAGAGTACCATTAAACCTGACATACGGCCTCTTTGTGTAGTTGAACAGTAAATGTGATTGTTATAATCCAAATTGCCATCTCCAGGCTCTCCTTGGAACACAAGTTCTTTGTACATGAGAAATAAAGTCAGACACAAAGAGAAAAAAGGTTCCTTTTCTCTTATTGCAACCAAATTCTTCCTTTAGAATAAGCGGGTCTATTTTCACTCCCCAAGGTGGGGAGAAGAAACACCAACACTGAGTCTAATTAGAAAATACACCCATGCATATACATTCGATCCCGATTGTTATGGTGGGATTATGAGCTCGTGCTTCCATATTAAAATCTGACTGGTCTGTGAGGCTCTTTTGTTAACACTGTAAGGCAGGTTTTCTGTGATTGTTTATTGCTGGTCAGGAGCAGAATTAACTGGGTTCTTATTCCAGTTGTGTCTCCCTTATTAATTAAGGCAGGGCAGGGTACAGGACAAGATGTTTTCTGAGCTCCCTTTCAGCACTACTGTTCTATAATGCAGTGACATTTTTATGTGTTTGGGGTGTTCCCATTACTGATTTTTCATTAGGGTTTCACCCTCACCCCCAACAATGGACTTTTTCTGCTTACCATCTGACCCAACGTCCCCATGTCTACAGAGAGGGAGCCTTCCTCACAGCCACCACAGGGATGGGGACAAGGGAGAAGCTCCCAGAAGGGTGGCTCTAAATTGGGGACATTGAGTCCCATGTCAGTCACCCACTCCCGGAACGGTGGAGGAAATACATGGCGGAAGCTGAGAAAAGGTGTGTATCTGTACAGCTCTGGAGTGCCTCTCCACCTTGCCATTCCACTCAAATGGCTCTTTCTTGGACCTTCTGGCGAGTTCTTCAGGTAAATACAATTCAAGCAGGAAACTAATTTAAACAATCACAATAAACTGATAAAAATACTTAAGGATTTTACATATATTATCATATGTGATTCTCTCAATAATCCTTGGAAGTAGGTGACATTATTAGTCCTATTTTTCCAAGTAAGAAACCCAAGCTTAGAGAGATAAAGTAATTGCATGAGGTCTCATGGTTTGGAGGTGGTCGAGGTGGCATTTGAACCAGACAGTCCGACCCTTGACTCCATATTCTTAATTACCATGCTGGAACCTCTTAGAGAGGCAGAGGGCAAAGCTCTGGACTAGATCTCGGTAGACCTTGGTCCTCATCTCAGTCTTTAATGGCAGTGTGATGTTCAACAGGTCATTTCCTAAATACTAGCTGCAATTTCTTTGGAAGAAGTTGGCCTGCATGTTTCTTAAAGTGCGGAGTATGGATCACTCTAATTGGAATTACCTGGAGTCCTTATTAAAATACAGATACCTGGACTCTGACCCATATCTACTAAATCAGAATCTCTGAGGGTAAGACCCAGATACCTACCATTTAACAGAAACCCTGGGTGACTCTTAAGCATATTAAAGTCTGAGAACCCTAGCTATATGATTCCTAAATTTCATTGGCCTCTATTGTAATGGCCCACCATTTCCCTTTGTTAGAGACTCTTAAAAAACGCAAGCTCTTCGCTTTCGTTGGACCCCAAGTTAACTTCCAAACATCTTAAACATCTTCTTTAGATCAGCTTTATAGAGTGCAAGATCTTGCTTCATATATGACATAGCCAATTTCTTCATTCTCTAAAATGTTTAAACCATACCAAACAAATTCCTCTCATTTAAAAGGAATGCAAAAACAAGATGACATGACCTTAGCTGAAGGAATTTTCTTAAAGTTGTTTTATAAATAAAAGAAACATATGGAACGAGTTACTGAGAAAGTTACATTGACAGTACGAGAGAGAGAGCGAGGAGAGAGAGAGATTCCAAATTGAAACACATCACACATGCAAGAAAACAGGTAGAGTTAGTCTCTAAGTGAAGAGTGTGAGAGCAAATAGTCGTTATTTTTACTGCGAGCATAGTAGGTCTTGTTTGCTGCCTTTAGCCTGGTCATGACTTTTTCTCCTAATTTATGTTCTTGTTTTCCCCTTAAATGCTCCTCTTACCCCTTTGTCTTCATTTTTTCCTCTAATTTACCTTTTGGTTTATTTATTTTTGCCCTTTCCCACTGAAACTGAGGCCTGAGTGAGGAAACAGCCTGCGCTCAGTGTACTTTGTAGCTTCATCGTCCCACTGCCTAACATGTAAGGATGCAAAGTCCCCTCTGCTGTGGCCTCAACACTGGCTACCAAGATGGCCAGCTGCCCACATCAATCATGCAGTCACCAGGCCCAAGCACTGCAGAAACGTTTCCATGGGGAAGCACATCTACTTTTCCATGCACCTTATCCCTTTTTTTGACACAGACGTGCACACTAATATTAGTAAAACTCACACACAACAATTGATTATGCATCAATTATGCAAAGCACAATACTAGCTGCTACAAGGAAAGCAAAAATGTAAATATGCACAAGATGTGGTCTCTGCCTTCAAGGACCTTATCACCTAGTTTGAGAACTTAGGAACAGTTTCAAAAGCAAGGGTGGAAAGAATTCACTGGTCACCGTGGGACCTGAGCTGGGCCTTGGACCTGGGCCTTGGAGGAGAGCCAAGGAGAGGTGGCAGAGCATTCTGGGTAGAGGGAATGACTACAGCCTCCATTCTCTCTTCCTTTGATAGCAGCACCCTAATTTTCCTTGCACAGCCAACTTGTCTTACCCGCAATTCTTGTGATTCAGGTGGTGCTGACTAGACCCTGCCAATAAAAGGACCCCATCATCTGGCCACTGTGATGGTTCCAAATGGACACATGATCCAGACCAATCTAATGAGATTTGATCCTGAGGTTTTTGCTGGAACCATTGGTAACAAGAAGCTCCTCTTTTTCCAAGGCTTCTTGCTCAGAGCATGTAATCCTGGAGCTACTAGGGGCCGTTCTGCTACTACTTCAAGGGGACAGACTGGAAGTGAAGGCAAAGCAGTGGAAAGAGGGGCTAAGATAGAGACAGACTCCTGAGGACAAGGATTGGAGAAATGAGTTCTGTCCTGGATTTTTAATAGGAGCTTGGGAACAGTTTCAAAAGCAAGGGCTAACCTGTTCCTTAAAGCTGGTTTGAGCTGATTTGCTGTCATTTGTAACTTGGAGGAAAAAACATGTAGTGCTGTTCATGGGAGAGTGGGAAAACAAGTCTCATGGTTTATATTGGTGAAAGCCAGTTGGAAGGGTAAGATAGGACCAGACTTGGCAGGGCTTGGGAGAGAAGGCATGCACGCAGAGCTAGGAAAGGAGAGCTTTACATCCTTTGGGCAAGAGAAGCCACTTATGACTTCTGAGTAAGGGTGTACTGATGAAAGAGAAAATGTTTAGCAAGGGTCTTTGCATGAGATAGGAGGTAGAACAAGATGAACTCTCAGATTTCTTTCATCCTTGAGATTCTGTGTGGATGGGGGTAGCTGGTGGGAATCAGCAGCACAGCTGGGACAGGAGTGAGACTGCATTCACAAGGCAGTTATTGACAGGCTTCAGATGATCCTGCAGTGTTACTGGTGGGAACGATGAAGGGAAGCTTGGAATGACATTGGGAAGGAAGAACTGATACCACTTCAGTGACTAGTTGTGGAAAGCAAAGCAAAGAGAAGACAGAGATGATGCTGAATATTTGCTCCTCCAAACTGAGAGCCTAGTGTTTCTACTGATAGTAATTAGAAGAGGAGCTGGTTTTAAAAGGGGGATGGATTCTCCCCTTGAGAATTAATCAAGCAACATTTGAAGGAGTGGCACCAGAGCTCTAAGGTGGCCATGGCAGTCTCTTTACCTTTCTGTATATGGGCTGGGCAAGATGAATTCTGAGGACCTGGCCAATATAAGTTCTCTGATTCCAGGAGGGAGGTCAGGGCTGCAAATGCAGATTTGGCAGCAAAGGAAATTCACAGTTTTAAGTAACCTTAGAGGGTACCGAGATAAGCTCCAACCCAAAGCAGGAATCTCCTTCCCCAAAATTCTGATGGGCAGCCATTCAACCAGAACACTTTTTATTTCTGGCACTTACAAACTCATCAACTTTGTTGCTGAGTAGGTTCAATATAACATGATTTTTTTTTACTGAGCTGAAATGACCTTCCTATAAGTTCCATCCCTGCAGGTAACACAGTCAAGAAGCATAGCTGGGCTGGGAAGTGGGGTGACAGATGTAGTTCTCCTTGGACACACTTTCAAAAAGGGGCTGTCCTTCCACCTATTTTTTTAACTACATGTTAACATGATACCTGTATCAAGGCTATTATGAACACACTTTGAGGGAAGCAGCATGACTATGAGATTGATTACAAAAGCAGTCAAAAGTTGGTATCTTCTTGCCTCCCCCTGCACCCTTTAATCAGTGGTACAGGCCTGCCCTGCCCCCAGGCTGGTGCTCCTAGGTGATGGAACTTGGCTGTCTCTGTGATGAAGTCTAATCCCTCTTACACAGGACAGTCTGTCTGGTATTTTACTCTCATGGCCATTGTGAATCTTTCTTTTCCAAATTAATTATCTCCATGGTTGGCTGAAATTTTGAGCTTGGATGAGATCTCAAAAGGAGAGAAAATAGAAAGACGGACAAAGGCCTCAAATTCACACAGAAGTGACTTGTCTATGTGCAAGCTCACTGATTTCCTTCTCTTTCTCCCACCCCAGAACAACACGGACAAATACTGGCTTTGTTTAAAACCAGAAATTACTTATCAAATACAAGTTTGACCAAGTTTAAGTCTCTAGAAGTACTCCGTAACCACTGAGGCACTTTAATTACCCTCTATTAAAAAGAACAAAAGTATTTTCCTAAGTTTGTAACTTATTATCAGAAATGCCCCAGTCATTAATTAAGAAAAAGAAAATTATGGGTGAGATTACTCTTCAGATCATCCGAGCTCGTCTGCTTTCTGATTGAAAAAAGAAAATATTTCTCCCCATTGTCATTATTTCTGCTGTTGTTCTTCTGATGCAAATAAGGTCAGAGGGGCAGTGGGAATATTTGGGGTCACTCACCCTATTGCTTTATAAGTATTTACATGTACTTAATTCCTTTGCATTAAGACTTTGCTATAAGGTCCTTGAACTGCCTTCTCTTCCTCATTTCTTGGAGTCAGGTTCTAAAAGGCAATCTATCTTCCAGAAAGTACTCATGTCCTTGAGTTGACATTTTGCTTTTGCGATTCTCCCCTACCATGTTCCTTATTCTAAATTGAGCCACTTCACAGTCACAAACTCAACTGTATTCAAGTCTCTCCATCAAATGAGCTCACATTCCCTCTCTTCTTGTCATGGTTATCTATTTGGTTTTCCCAGGAGTAGGGAGCAAATAGCTTCTCTGATACAGGTAAACAGGGATTCCTTCTGTAAATCCGACAGTCTGTATCTCTCTCTCAGCCTCTGTTCTGCCATCCACAAGATATGCTATTGATAAGAACAGATGTGGCAGGAGGAGAAAAAAATCTTCATGACGTCCTAAGTTGGACAAAGACAAGAAAGCAGTAATTATTGAAGTTAAAGTTCCAGATTGTGTAATTATCTGAATGGTTAATCAAATACATGGAAATCAAGAGAGGTAAAAGAAAAAAATTCAATGTGTTAATGAGAATGAGGGATGAGTCATACATTTGTCCTTCCAAATTGCATTATTCTCTTGTGCTTAATTGTGAGAAATAGTAATACAAATTGAATTATTTCTATTGAAAAGCTCAACAATGGGTTAATTAAAACCAACACTTCTTTCTCCAAAGCAAGCCACTTAGCAATGTTCTGGGCACCAATTTTAGAAATGGAATGCCTCCAAGCTCTTATGTTCCAAGACTTACAAGATAATGAGTGCAGAGAAATTATTTTTATCTATGCATCATGTAAAGATTTAAAAACTAGGTCAGGAATTCTTCTGGCGATCATTAATTATTTAAATTCTTTACCTGTTGAAGGAGCAGAAGGTTAGCAGAAAGGTGAAGAAGCAGAGATCACCAGATCGGATCTGACCCAGTGTTAAATAGCTAGTAGTGACTGCTGATAGCTTTATCCAACAGGTCCAAATTTTCCAAAATACGAAAGGAAGACACTTTACTATCCTAAGAGGGGCCTCACACTTTCCAGAACCCAATACCTACACTTTTCCAGTGGCCTCTGCAGCACTCTGGCTATCTCCATTCATGTTCCCAGGAACATTCTATAAGAGCTGCAAGCTGAGCAGTTTGCAGGTTCACTCCACGTAATGATTCAGGTTAAACAAAATTGTTTTGCAATGTAAAGACAATACATTTAACTGTTACAATCCACCTGGATTGCAAAGAGAATATTGTTCTTGGAGGATTTGGGGGTCACAGAAATGTAGACTCAATCAGAAGGGATACTTAAAATCTTTTAATCCTAGCCTCCCAGCCAATGTATTTGGTTGTCCAGCCTTCACTTGAGTGCTTCTAATGATGGGCTAGCATGAAATAGGATTGTCAAAGACAAGCATTTTAAATAAAATAGCACCAAGTTAACTAAATCTGTAATTTAGGAAACTATCAGTTGAGATCTCATCTCACAATGGAAAAAGCCTCACAGAAGCTGTGACGAGTTACAAACATGACATTAATTACATGAGTCCTGACCTCAAAAGTAGAATGTATGGTGGTAAATAGACATGTAAAACGAAAGACTCACATAGTAACTAAAGCTGCACAATGACATACGCACACAACCTATACACATACACACACCATTGCTGCTGCCATTTATTCCATGATGCAACCATTCATCCAACAAGCATTTGTTGAACACTATCATGACTGGTAGAGGTTGAGCCAGAGAATATCAGAGGGTTTCATGTGAATATTTCCATATTGCTTTTGAGTCTGGGTGCATGTCTTTCCTTTCTGGGAGCCATATTGAAAACATCTCAGTAAATTAAGAGGACTATGAAAACTCAAAATAATATGAGGGGTCTAATACTGAATGTTATAGATTTCTTCACTTATGGTAGAGAGACTCCTTGCTGACTTCCTGCTTAGCCCAAGCCCTTAGTCCTTCTGCAGCCCCACCCTGATGCCCATTTTCCTCCTGCCACTGACATCCTTTATTTTGATCTTTCCACACTGGTGTTTATTCTGTCCACACTGATATGTGTTCCTGCATCCTCCATGGCTTCTTTTCTCTCTGCCTGTATTGGGTGGTCAGAATCTGTCCATGCCCAATTTCTATAGCACTGTGCAGACTTTCATAATGATGCCAATACTGCTGACATTTGAACCCCAAGCGGGAGTGGAGCAGAGCACATGCTGAGGGTGTTCTGTGCCCACTTCTGCTCCTGGATGTCTCCTCTAGCATCTCTTGCTGTGGCCAGGCTGTTTGGCTGGATCAGGCCTTTGGGCAAACACCTTGCCATTGTAAATGTGGCCTAATCCTGCTATGACTGGATTTCATTTGGTTTGACAGCTATTGTTCAAACAGTAGGAGCTAGAAATTCATAACTCATTCTTTCATCGTTATGGTTACAAGATCATAGTTTGATTCATTCCTCTATCACTTATTAGTCATATGATTTGATTCTAGTATGTTCATCTGTCCAATTGATAATGTTAATCCTCTACTGGTAAAAATATCTACTAGTCATGAGAATTAAAAAATATGGGTAAACATGCCAAATATAGAACTTCATGGATGTCAAAATTGAATCTGAGTCATAAGTCTCTCTAGAGAATTTTAGAGGCACAAATTTAAAATGGTACAATGCTATAAAAAATGACATCTATTTTATACCATCAACATTTGACAGCTCACTTCTATGTGCTTAGGCACCCGAATCTACTTACACTTGCCTAAATTCCTATTGTCAGTGTTTTTGTTTTGCTTTAAGGAACTGTTCAAGGATGCAGGTTTGGTAATCTTCCTTATTTAGAATCTGAGATGCCCTCATCTGATCATGTGTGCATTATTATGATGTTCGCCTACATGCTGTGTGTCTGTGTGTGTGTGCAAAGTGGGATCAACGTGAGTGCTGGTCAACTTGATAATCCGAATTCCTTCCCAGCCAACGTCAATTGTTGTCTGTTCACCTGCTGCTGCGACCAATGTTCTTATTCTTTAAGTCCCTTTCCTTCTTCAACATTACATTCTACATCACATTCATGATCTTTGTTTTCAGGCCCATAATTATCTCAACTATCTCTTATTTTAGCCAAAGCAGCTGTAGATTAACAGATTAGGTTCTTCTCATCTTCTGCATCTTCAACCAACTTTAAACAGGCACATTCCTGCACATTTCACATCTTTCAACTATGGCTTTACCATTCCTTCTAATGGATTCTCCACTCTGGAGTCTTCCCTGTTCTACATGGAACTCCAGTTTGCCTCCAGTTCTATCTTGCCCTAAATCCCATTTAGCACCTGGGACCCAAGAACCCTTCCTAGAACTCACACTTTTAAAGCACTTACTACATGGCAGTCCTTGTTCTAGGCAAAGTATATACATATTATCTAGTTTAATTCTCAGAACATCTCTGTGACGTAGGTATTACTATTAATCACATGTTGTAGATTAAGAAACTCAAGCATAGGGAAATTATGTAACTTGCCAAAGGAATACAGTTAACAAATGACAGTCCTAGTTTTAGAGTTTAGGCAGCCCCAAATGTACTATAATATCTCTCAGTTCCTGGCAGTCCTGGCTTTCCTTCCATAGAGGAAGTGGTTCACTTCTCTGTACACCCAGCCATTGTCTGACACACATGGACATAGCTCATCATCAAACTACAGCTGTTGCTGATTCTCTTGGAATTACTCCTCATTGCCCTGCCTGCCAGCTTGGGTGTGGTAGTGCCGGTGCTTCCAAAACCCGCCTGAAGCTTGCAAAGCTCTCTGGACCACCAGGGCTCTGGGGTCCCATGTCTCATGCCCCGCTCTTCAAAATTCTATCCCTTCCCCTTCCCTATCTCACTTGCATCAGTGTTCACATGTTGCCCAGTTCCATTCTAACATCAGCCAGAGTCCTCATAGTCATTAGTTTTTTAGTTAAATATAGTTATTCCATTACAAGCCAGGAGGCTCTATGTCCTACTAAGATTGTACATCATAATCAGGAACATTGGCAATATACTATAATTCAATTCAAGTGCCACAGTGGTCCTTTGACCTTGATTAATAGAGGAAATTTTATAGTTGGGAAGTGCCCAGGGGCAACACAATGGTCAGTGTATCCTCATTCCATTGCTAAAGACATCTCTATTCTCATTTGGGCAATTGCTACTGTGTACTAGGCTGAGGATTTAGGTTGCTGTCATTGTTCTGTGTGGAGAGGGCTGTTACTTGACATTTTACATGCTGGACCCATTTAAGAATGCCTTAAAGAAAGGCCCAGCATCAGAGGTTGCAGCACGGAGGAGAGGAAGTACTTAGGACAGCCACCTGAATTTAAATGGGCACAAATCAGAGTGTGCAGGTATATCTGGCTGTATTGTGGAGCTGGACTCTGTTAGTGTCGATTGTCCAATCTGTGGCCCCTGGAGCAGACAGATTATCAGATGTATGTGTGTGTGTTCAGCATTTACAGAGCTGCAAGTGTCTGACATGAAAGAGAGATACTATTATAAATTCTTTACTGCAAAAGAGGAAGACTGTGCTAAGGTGGTCAAGAACCTAGCCACAGGGAAATGGGTGTGACAAAATCTCTGATTTATACTTTTGTTATTGCAAGACAGAATTGGCAGGTGGTGAGGAGGAAGCTGCTGTGTGAGGATACATAGTAGATTGTGTGTATGTGCCTGTGTGTGTGTGCATATACAAGGAATCTCATCTGGGGAAGCCAAATAATACTTGGGAATGGTGCCATAAAACACATTCAAATATATGTTCTTACATAATATTTAATATCCTTGCTTCTTGCCCAAATATCTAACAGTAACAAAATGGTTTAGGAAATTATAGAATGCGTACGTTATAGAAGTCATAAGGGTTGTACTCAAATGTTCTATCTCTTGTTCTTCCAGGCATCTGGTAGGTTTGTACAATGCCATCCCTTCAGAAGTTCGCTTGGCTTTGTGACTTGTTTTGGTTGGTGGAAAGTGAGAGGAGCTAATGGATGTTATTTCCAGGCAAAGCTTTAAGAGCCCACCTGTGATTCAGTGTTTCTTCCTCCCTTGCCTCGGTGATCATGGGAGGATGTGTCATGATGGAGGGTGGTCATTTGGATCCCTGCCTGAGTGACTGTGATAAGCAGAGCCCTCTGTCAACCTGGGCTAGAGATTCAGGATGCATGAGATGTGAACTTGAGTTGTGTTAAGCTCCTGAAATCTGGGGGTATGTTACTGGAATGAAACCTAACCTCTACTAACTAAATATGAGCTGTGAGTACGACTACAGAAAAACATACATAGTTATGAACCTGAATTGGAAGGCAACATGCATAAATGAAAATCAATGTAAGTTTTTCTAAAATGGGCAGTTTTCTTTAATATGGTTACGTTTTTTTTTTTTCACTTATAAAAATATTTAACAAGGCTAGAAAGCTTAAAGACTATGCAAGAAAAAAACCTGTTGTTTCTAAGATTCCATTCTGGTGCAAATTTGGATTGACGGCAGGAGGCTTTATTAAAGAAAGCACTGGGAGTGAATTTCAGCTGTCGTTGTAAAGGGTTCTTTTGTATTTTAGTTAATACAGATTATAAGAAACAGATTTTGTTAAGGAAGGCATGGCATTCTTCTTCAAGAGTCAAATAGGAATTATCTCTCCCTTTCGATGTGATAGGAAATTGTGGTTCCCCTCCCCCTAGCTTTCTTCTTTAGTCAGAAATATCATCTCCAGACCCAGGTATCTACATTCCAGGGCTTTAGCTCCTCCTGAAATGCTGACAAGTCTGGTGGAGGGGAGAGGAAGTGGGGAGCTACAGCACAAACTAGAAATACAGAGCTTGCTGAACTGCACAGAAGGACAGTCTAGGTAAAATTGGAATGCCAAAACACACTGGTGTTGTAGGAGTTGACATTCCTAGTGACCTGAATACCTATGAACATGTCACTATTTGCCCCTTTACTGAGCCACGGATTTGAATGCCATGTGCTTGGATGGCAGGTGTGGCTGCTCCACTCGCAGATGAGTGAGCCCTGCCAACTGCCAGTGTCTCCAGTCAACACAGCTTTGTTGCTCTCATATTGAGAGGGATTATGGAGTTGAGGTTTCAACCACTGACCTGGAGACAGGCAGCCTGGATTTGGATCTTGGTACTACCACTTGCCAGCTGGGTAACCTTTGGCAAGTTATTTAGCTCTGTGTGCTGTAGCAGCCTCATCTGAAAACAATGGGGATAATGATAGCACCAACCTTGCAAGGCTGATGAAGGGCAGACTCACATAGGCGAAGGTCTCAGCATGGAGCCCAGCACACAGTGAGCCAGCTCCTATTGCTCTTATTATTCTTACTGAAGTCACTGTAACTCCCATGAAATGGCAAATTTCACTTCCAACAATTGACCCGCAGTAGAGTTAACTCTTTGTGCTGCTGCTGGAAGTGGAGAGAATCCAAGAGTTCTAAGTAAATGACAAGTCTTAGCAGAAATTCAATTGTTTTGAATCTGAACATTTGCTAAGGGCTTAAGACATACCTATGAATATTAAGGGTCTACCAGATTCTACCCTAAGGTAGAGAAGGCAGGCAAACTCCTTTCTTCTTCACAAGGTTGGGGAGGTGAGAATTTTTCAAAAGAGTGACATACATATTATAAGGCTATAGCAGCAGCCTTTGGAGCTACTGAGCTCAAGGGGCCTACAGACCAGAAGAAAGATACAGGCTTCTAGCCAGGAAGGACAAAAAAGAATGGCATCCAGTTTCCTTCAGGATTATTCCATTCAGTTAATGCTGGAAGAAGCTGAGGCAGATGTTTTATTCAGGAATACAAACTGTAGGACTGGCTGACTTCGTTGTGCTGTAGTTACTGGAAAGCTGAACATGGAGTAAAGAGAAAAATGGATATAGAGGATCTGGTAGGGCCTACACAGCCTTGCTCATTATTTGGGCTCATGAGTAAGGAAATCTGAGGCCAAGGCTATCCCTTCCATGGATTCTAATAGACTAAGAAAGATACACAGACTGCC
The DNA here is from genome assembly GCF_015220235.1 of Choloepus didactylus. Classification (NCBI taxonomy): domain Eukaryota; kingdom Metazoa; phylum Chordata; class Mammalia; order Pilosa; family Megalonychidae; genus Choloepus; species Choloepus didactylus. Next base: position 54,657,837 of record NC_051309.1, read on the forward strand.
AATGGCAGCTGAGAAAAGTCCACACAAGGGTGTTTGAGGTGTGGTTGGTCAAAAGCCCTGGAGTCATGTAGATATTTAGAGGGCTTTGATTACAAAGTAAAAATCAGGGTGATCTCTTTACTTGTGTGTCTTCTGTCTGTGACCAATAGAATTAGCACCACAGCATGGAGATCTACCCAGAACAGTTTAGTTCACTGCTGTATCCCAGTCCTTAGAACAGTGTTTGGCATATAGAAAGTGCCCATCGATTACTTGTGGAGAGAGCAAAGGACGGAAGAAAGGAGTATTGTTGAGAGGACAGCAGGGTAAAGCAAATGGCCCTGATAACTGAGGAAGACACTGCAGCCTCGAGGACAGCAGGCCCGACATGGAAGTTTGTTCCAGAAACTGCAGAGGGTCAAGACTGAGGCAACACTGAAAGTCATCTCAGGAAGATGGGAGTGTACTCATGGGACAAACAGAATGCCCCGCTGCTTGGCCACTGCTCTCCCTTGCATCAGTTCTCCTCTCAGGTTACTCTCTAGGCCCTTCTAACAAACACTCTGATCAATGTCTGGGAGTGAGACTTGGGTAACGTATATCTGAGCCCAACCTTCTCATGTGTAAAATGGAAGTAATGGACCTTTCAGGGTGCTGGTGAGGATTTAATACAATGATAATGTAAAATACATAGCACAGTGCCCGGCCGACAATAAGAACTCAACAAATTGCTAGCCATTTATTATTATTATTATTATTATTATTATTATTAATATTATTATAAGGGCATCAAATTGTACAAACGATTTACTTCTTTAAGGTTTGTTTTTAGGTTGTTTCCATAATCATTGGATGTTTATTATGTTCAGTTGTTTTGGAAAAATAAAGCCATATCTTTTGCTTTAAAACAAACACACAAACAAAAAGGAAGGTACAATAGATAAACTGGCTGCAACACCAATTTCAGGTAAAATGTGTGCTTGACAGAGTGCACCCTAGAATATGACCAAGACATTGACAGCCCTCTGGTTCTTGTCCCCTAAGAGGGAAGTAATGAACACTAAAAATGTAGCATATTTGATAAGTATCACACTTAGAGTAAAGCAGGGACAAAAATAAAACCCCCAAGAAAAATGCGTTCCAGTCAACATGCTCTATTGAACTGACTCAGTTTTTCTTTGATAATAGTCAATAGTAAGATAAAATATAAAATATATTACTGACCTCAAAAGAGGCTAAGGAAATCACACTGCAAACTACACTCCCCTGTTCCTGGAGGGTGGAGAATTGTCCCAAACCAGTGGGTATAAATAATATACCAGGTATGTGGATGTTGGGGATTGACTCATCTCCCCCACAGAAGGCATGTCCAAGTCCCAACCCCTGGTCCTGTGGGTGTGAATTCATTTGTAAATAGGACACTTGAAGATGTCATTATTAGTTATGGTGTAGACTCATTGATACATAGGGTCTTTGAAGATCCTATTTTGATGAGGCCAAATTGAATCTGGGTTGGCCTTAGTCCAGATGACTGGAGTTCATTTAAGCAGAGGAAATTCAGATGCAGTCAGTCAGGAGAATACAGTAGAAGTCAGAAGAAGTGAGAGAATGAGGCAGATCATCATGTAATGGGGAGGCAGCGATGCAAGCCAGGGAACCCCAAGGATTGCAGCAAGCCAGCACAGACTGCTGCAGACTCTGGGAGAAAGCATGGCCTGTCAAGATGCTGAGGAGAGACTTCCAGCCTCCAAAACCATGAGACAATAAATTCCTGTTGCTTAAGTCACTCAGTGTGTAGTATTTGTCACAGCAGCCCTGGCAAACTAAGATAATGGGCTTGCCAGGGGGTTGAGGGAATGGCACAATTTATACTCTTTTCTCTTTCATTTTCAGGATGTTCTGAGATTGTATAGATACACAAAAGAATTTTTTTCTTCTGTGTTATTAAATGCCCTGTGATGAGGTATTTTAAACATATATTAACAAATGCAGAACTTTTCTACAACTATTAGGAGACGTCACTTGTATGTACCACATTTCCCTGAGAAGGTGCGTTGGGTGATGTAATCATAAATTCAGAAAGAATAGGATCAGTCTTCCCAGACTGGAAGACTTCTACAAAGGAAAATCAAAACAGGATTCTGATCCAAGTCCTGGCACTGATCTACTCTGAGGTATGTTATTGAGGACATGGTCAATCCCAATTATAAGAAGTGACACATTTAATAGAAAAAAAATACAGCTAATCTGAAATCGTATTTCTTTTTCCTTTGGAAAGAAGTCAGAGACACATATTCAGAATCAAACAATAATCAGGTTGATTCCCAAACCCCTCAATTCCCCTCAGCACACTTACCTGCCTTGTTTCTAACCAGAAGCCTGGCAATTGATCAAGATTGCTCCCTTTCCCTTATTGTTCATAACAGCTGTGCCGGTTTGGATGCATTATGTCCTCCAAAATGCCATGTTCTTATTTTCTATTTCTTGCTCCAGCTTTATTTCTGGCCACAGACCCTCCTGAACTCCAGGCTGTTTTCCAAAGGACACTGCTGATGTACTGTCTGTTTCTCTGCATACAAGTCTCCCATTCCCGAGATGTTGTTTTCTTCTTCATCCAATAAATACTATTCAACCATCAAACATTCCCCAATCCCTCCACATTGAGAGAAACACTTCATTGCCCCAGAGCACGTGGCACCTTTGTCTATTATCTCACCCAACGGCTGACATGATTTGCATCTGGGTCTTCCTACTGGACGGTGAATCCGTTGGGAGCTGGGCCCAGGATCTAGTTATTGTAGCCTGGTGCTTGTTATCATGCCTGGCATCTAGTGGATATCCCATAAAGTTTGCAGAACTGGGTTGAATTGGTGCAGGGTTGGGTCAGTTTATAAATAAACATATTTCCAGAATTCACCTTCTTTTTCTGTGGTACATTGGCTTAACAGCATCTAATTGTTTATTATCTGCTACAGGCAATTTAAATTGAAAACTTGGCAATCTTGTCCTGGTGAGGAGAACAGTACAAACCCTGAAAACGCACTTTTAATGAAGGATGGTTAGAATGCCAATTTAGATACAAACACACTGGTACATCCAGATAGAACCTAGTGAGAGAGCAGTAAATTTATTTTCTAAGAAGGTTCAATTCTCATCATGCTGCAAATTTAGGCTTTAAGGTTTCTCACATGATATAAACATCCCTCTATTAATTGAAAACATTGCTGGTTAACATATACATTCTCAATTTCAAAGCATTTTATATTTCTGTACTATTCTTGGAAAATATTTTCCATTGGGTATGTGGCTAACCTCTTATATTATTTCAGGATCAGAGCTTGGTAGAGGGTTACTGAAAGATAAATGCGAGAGGAAGGCTGTCTTTTCAGAGGAAATAGGAAGGTCACTGCAGGAAAGGACAAAGCTCCTTATTTTATAGGGTAGAAAACCAAGGCCCAGAAGTTTAAGTGACTTTCCCAAATCACACTGCCTTCAGGCAGAAGCAACATCACGTGGGAAAGTCCTGAGTCAAAAAGAGGGTACAGGGTGAGGCAAGAGAGGGAGTCCGGGCTTGGCGAGCCAGGGTGAGGGCTTTAGACTGTATTCACGTTTAAAGGGAAGCAGTTGAAAGGTTTCACACGGGGGAAGGCTAGGATCTGCTCTATGCTTTCAAACATAAAGATCACACTGCAGCTGGGAGGAGAAAGACCAGCTGGGAGGCTCGAAGAACTGGAGGTGTGAGATGATGGGGACCAGGGGAGGCTATGACAATGGAGCTGGAGGGATGGGAATGGATTTGAGAAATGTTGTAGAATGCAAATCAAGAGGACTTGTTGTGGGAGGTGAGGAAGAGGGAGGGCTCAAGGATGATTCTTGTGTTTCTGGCCTAGGTGGGTGGTGGGACTATTTATGAGATGGGAAGGAATAAGGATAAGGAACTAAGAAGTCAGTTTTGGACACGTGGTTATGTGAGGCTTGAAATGCAGACAGTGCGTACAGATGTGTTTCACACAGTGTCTGGCACAGAGTAAGCGTGGTGGTGGTGGGGCAAGTTGTTGGGACTAGTATTGCCACCACCACTCCCACCCCAGTAGAGATATCAAAGCCAAGAGGAAGCATATCAGACCTACAATGACATCACAGTGAGTGACAGACACATTTACTGGTAAATTGATACAATCAACTTGAATGCTTGGTATAGATTGGCTTTAGTAGAAAGGACATTTATTTTGATGACTCTCTACAGGAGGAGTCCAAGGGCTACTTTGGGTTATAGCTATTAATGATGATCTAAAGCTTGTACAGAATGTTACTGAATTTTTCTACTCCTTCAAAGTAAACAGCTGTAATTAACTTATAACAAATAAATTGCTCATCAGCATAAATAATAGCATTCCTGCTTGATAGCTTATTATTTTGATATTATTCACTCTTTCTCTAAAAATGGATGCATTTACAACATAGCTCAAAAGTGTCTTTCACTGTCAGTGGAAACTGAACATCATTTTAAGAGAACATGCCTCTATGCTGTTTTCAAGCATCTTGATTTTGGGTGTTTTGCTCTCAGATACTCCTCTACTGCGCTCTACTGTTCAAACTTATTCAGCAGCCAGCTAAGGCTACACATGTAGCAATTCACCGGGAAGAATTAGCAACCTTAACTTTACTTCATTCTGATTTATTTCAGGGAGAGTTACATGACAGATATAGTCAAAATAATGATCCACATGGGGCATCAAATATTTTTAGAAAATCCATTCTCAAGGACTTCCACTGGGCATTATTTATGATCTTTATTCCCTGCTCACTCTGAGAAAGGATATTTTTACTGAGTTCCAATGTGAACTATTTTGATCTCTTGCATTATATGAAGACTTTGACAATGTTATGGTTCAATCTATACAAGGTATTGTTTCAATGCCTTTAACATATGACCTGGATGCTTGTCAGAAAGCAGACTTTACAAAAGTTCATAAATAATGAGGAAAAAAGGGCATGATAACTCTTTGCTAGCTGCTTAAGGACACTAGACCCTAAAAATCCAAATTCAATTGTTCAATATTTGAATTTATCATTTTCAATACTACTGAATTGGTTTTAAGGGTGTATAAAACTAAAATCACAGTACAGTAGAAATTCGCAATAAATAATATTTGTGACATGTTAAATGTCAAAGTGTGAAAAAGTCACATTTTTAAGCAGCTAAAATAATTTAAAAACCATAGTTGTGTATGTGTACATCATGCACAAATGTTCAAAGGAGATGTATTTAATTTAGTGGAGAATTTTCTCAAATACCAAGATCTACATTAAACTGCTTCAGCAACAAACATTTTCTAGACAATCGCTATTTTTCATTATCAACAGAATCCAGTGGCTTGTAGAGGGTCTGTTCTCAGTCCCAGGAGTTAAGGACTCATTTTCCATGGTCCTTTAATACAGACCCTAACAGTTCCTATGTTTAAGACTTAGGAACCCATCTAGATAATGAAAATGGTGACCTCTGCTGGAAAAAATCAAGAGGAACTTGAGTTACAAACCCTCTCTTTTTACTGGTTTGGTTTCATTATCTGGAACATGGAAAAAGAAATGTTCATCTTTGCATTTTGAGTAAACTAGTATCAGACCTTGCCGAGAAAGCAGACCCTCATTAAGATGCATATGCATCTGATCTCCAGTCTCCTGGAGCATTTGGACTGTTTTGTTGGACATCTTCTTTCCTAAGAGAAAGCTTCTCCCCAAGTATTGACTCCACATAGCTTTTTGACCAAGTAAATGAGGTTATCAGTTTGCCGCTTCTCTGCAAAGCAGCTTGAATCCCTTTTTTCTCTGCAAAGCAGCTTGAATCTCTTTTGTATACGAAGGAGGAGGTAGGGGAATCCTGGACTGTTCAAAATACCTTTCTTGGACCTACTCCTGGTTGCCTCTACCAGGTTCCTAAACAGGAAGTGAAATAGGTCATAAACATGACCCCACATGGTGAAGCACTCCAAAGGCATCTATTGTAAATCACTAACATTGGGAGAGGCAGAAGCTATGTCGGCCATATTCATATTGAACCAAAAGAGAGGAACATGTATAATATTAAAATCACTGACATTACAAGGTGAAGAACTTGGATGTTGGTTTGTGCTGCTCTATAAAATGATGACTTCAACACTGTGCCACAAAGCCACCATGGTCAAGGGTGCTCTGCACACACTGCTGTGGGGCTCCGATCTGCTTTTAATTCCTTATCAGTGAAACAAAAGAGCCACAAGGTGATTAACACTAGAATCAAACACCTTCCCATGGACTTGCAAAGAAACTTACAATGAGTGAAGGTGCTCTGAAACCATGGTCCCTTGGGGGCACATATGACCTAAGAGTGACCCATTAAATGACAGAAATCACTTATAAACTGTGACCCATAAACAAGTCTAAGTAGTTCTTATTGTTGCGTCATCAATGGCAAAACTTTAGGCCAGCAGAGAACTAACACTTTCTATGATCCAGATAGGAAGGGCAGAGGAGACACAGCATGTGCAATGTTTAAACTCAGTTTCTAAGCACTTGACTTTGCATCCTCTTTTCCTTATAAGCTGTTCCTTGACTTTTCAAAAGAACTTTAATAAAAATGCAGCTGGATTTTGTGCTTTTCCCAATAATGAAGATGGGAAGAATGATTTTGCTTACTTGCCCAAACCTTTTATAAGTTCAAATGTGAATGAATTATCAAAACCCTCTGAAACATATTGAGCTGAATTCTGTCGCCAGTAACACATTTTATAGCTTTTTAAAAAGCTATGGGGAATTTTGAGCATGACATGGATATTTAAAAACACAACTCACTCATTTAATTGGGAGCCAGATAGCTAAGCTTTAGATGGTCTAAGTTTCAAAATTTCTCTTGGGGTTTTAAGGGTTTGGATCATAAAATCCTTGTTTAATATTGTTAGATTGCATGACTGCTCCCTGGCATCATGGGTAATCCTCACCCTGCTGCTACTCAGTTCTGGAGAGTTGGGCACATTATTTGGCCTGTGTTAGTGAAAACATATGAATGTATTCAGCATTCATCAGCACAGTTTTAGGACCTTTCTACTGCAGCAAAGTAATTTAAGTTATTGTCAATGAATAGTTATTTCATTTGGCATGGTGTTTAGCTCCATATTTTATTAATTAGCCTTATGTTTCTTCCTAAATATGAAAATAGAAGCCTTTCAAGTTATCAAGGATTCCAAATGCATTTATAATCATCATTGTGACTGGGGATTTTGGTGTTGATAAATTTGAGGGTGTTTTGGAGAGGTATCTAGTGCCACACAGCAGTATTTTACAAAAACATGGAAGTTTTATTCTATTAAGAAATCACACTCTCAAAAGCATCTGGAAAACATCTGCCTAATGCCAGATGCAAGTTTTTACATTCACAAAATAGTTCAGGGAACACAAACATGGAATGTTTATGATTTTAGAAGACCCAAGTATCTGCCTGGAATCCTAGGTCAAAGTTTGCAAGTTAGCAGGTTAGAGTCAAGTTAGGTTTAAAAAATGTTTCTCCAAACAAGCAACAGATGGCAATCCAAAATTCCAGCTCTGTTCACCCACTCTAAAACAAAGCCCTGAAGACGGCAGACTGGTGAGCTGTAAGTTTTAGTTACTCCTCCAGGAAAGTAGGTAGAAAGCCAGGAACTGCGTGGTCTGGACACCACAGAGCAATCTGACTTTGGGCATACTTCATACAACACTCATGAAAACGTGGAACTGCTGAGATCAGCGAAATCTGTAGGTTTTTGGGGCCAGGGGACCCGCGCCCCTCCCTGCCAGGCTCAGTCCCGGGGGAGGAGGGGCTGTCAGCTCCGGGAAGGAGAAGGGAGAACTGCAGTGGCTGGTCTTATCGGAAACTCATTCTACTGATCCAGACTCCAACCATAGATAGACTGAGACCAGACACCAGAGAATCTGAGAGCAGCCAGCCCAGCAGAGAGGAGACAGGCATAGAAAAAAAACAACACGAAAAACTCCAAAATAAAAGTGGAGGATTTTTGGAGTTCTGGTGAACATAGAAAGGGGAAGGGCCCTGAGGCGCATATGCAAATCCCGAAGAAAAGCTGATCTCTCTGCCCTGTGGACCTTTCCTTAATGGCCCTGGTTGCTTTGTCTCTTAGCATTTCAATAACCCATTAGATCTCTGAGGAGGGCCCGTTTTTTTTTTTGTTTGTTTGTTTGTTTTTTTAATCCTTTTTTCTTTTTCTAAAACAATTACTCTAAGAAGCCCAATAAAGAAAGCTTCAAAGACTTGCTATTTGGGCAGGTCAAGTCAAGAGCAGAACTAGGAGAGCTCTGAGACAAAACGCAATAATCCAGTGGCTGAGAAAATTCACTAAACACCACAACTTCCCAAGAAAAGGGGGGTGTCCGCTCACAGCCATCATCCTGGTGGACAGGAAACACTCCTGCCCATCGCCAGCCCCATAGCCCAGAACTGCCCCAGACAACCCAGTGTGACGGAAGTGCTTCAAATAACAGGCACACGCCACAAAACTGGGCGTGGACATTAGCCTTCCCTGCAACCTCAGCTGATTGTCCCAGAGTTGGGAAGGTAGAGCAGTGTGAATTAACAAAGCCCCATTCAGCCATCATTTCAGCAGACTGGGAGCCTCCCTACACAGCCCAGCAGCCCAGAACTGCCTTGGGGGAACAGCACTCACCTGTGACATAGCACAGTCATCCCTCAACAGAAGACCCGGGGTGCACTGCCTGGAAGAGGGGCCCACTTGCAAGTCTCAGGAGCCATACTCCAATACCAAGGACTTGTGGGTCAGTGGCAGAGACAAACTGTGCCGGGACTGAACTGAAGGATTAGACTATTGCAGCAGCTTTGAAACTCTAGGATCACCAGGGAGATTTGATTGTTAGAGCCACCCTCCCCTCCCTGACTGCCCAGAAACACGCCCCATATACAGGGCAGGCAACACCAACTACACACGCAAGCTTGGTACACCAATTGGACCCCACAAGACTCACTCCCCCACTCACCAAAAAGGCTAAGCAGGGGAGAACTGGCTTGTGGAGAACAGGTGGCTCGTGGACGCCACCTGCTGGTTAGTTAGAGAAAGTGTACTCCACGAAGCTGTAGATCTGATAAATTAGAGATAAGGACTTCAATTGGTCTACAAATCCTAAAAGAACCCTATCAAGTTCAGCAAATGCCACGAGGCCAAAAACAACAGAAAATTATAAAGCATATGAAAAAACCAGACGATATGGATAACCCAAGCCCAAGCACCCAAATCAAAAGACCAGAAGAGACACAGCACCTAGAGCAGCTACTCAAAGAACTAAAGATGAACAATGAGACCATAGTACGGGAGATAAAGGAAATCAAGAAGACCCTAGAAGAGCATAAAGAAGACATTGCAAGACTAAATAAAAAAATGGATGATCTTATGGAAATTAAAGAAACTGTTGACCAAATTAAAAAGATTCTGGACACTCATAGTACAAGACTAGAGGAAGCTGAACAACGAATCAGTGACCTGGAAGATGACAGAATGGAAAATGAAAGCATAAAAGATAGAATGGGGAAAAAAATTGAAAAAATCGAAATGGACCTCAGGGATATGATAGATAATATGAAACGTCCAAATATAAGACTCATTGGTGTCCCAGAAGGGGAAGAAAAGGGTAAAGGTCTAGGAAGAGTATTCAAAGAAATTGTTGGGGAAAACTTCCCAAATCTTCTAAACAACATAAATACACAAACCATAAATGCTCAGCGAACCCCAAATAGAATAAATCCAAATAAACCCACTCCGAGACATATACCGATCACACTATCAAACACAGAAGAGAAGGAGCAAGTTCTGAAAGCAGCAAGAGAAAAGCAATTCACCACATACAAAGGAAACAGCATAAGACTACGTAGTGACTACTCAGCAGCCACCATTGAGGCGAGAAGGCAGTGGCACGATATATTTAAAATTCTGAGTGAGAAAAATTTCCAGCCAAGAATACTTTATCCAGCAAAGCTCTCCTTCAAATTTGAGGGAGAGCTTAAATTTTTCACAGACAAACAAATGCTGAGAGAATTTGCTAACAAGAGACTTGCCCTACTGGAGATACTCAAGGGAGCCCTACAGACAGAGAAACAAAGAAAGGACAGAGAGACTTGGAGAAAGGTTCAATACTAAAGAGATTCGGTATGGGTACAATAAAGGATATTAATAGACAGAGGGGAAAAATATGACAAACATAAACCAAAGGATAAGATGGCTGATTCAAGAAATGCCTTCACGGTTATAACGTTGAATGCAAATGGATTAAACTCCCCAATTAAAAGATATAGATTCGCAGAATGGATCAAAAAAAAATGAACCATCAATATGTTGCATACAAGAGACTCATCTTAGACACAGGGACACAAAGAAACTGAAAGTGAAAGGATGGAAAAAAATATTTCATGCAAGCTACAGCCAAAAGAAAGCAGGTGTAGCAATATTAATCTCAGATAAAATAGACTTCAAATGCAGGGATGTTTTGAGAGACAAAGAAGGCCACTACATACTAATAAAAGGGGCAATTCAGCAAGAAGAAATAACAATCGTAAATCTCTATGCACCCAACCAAGGTGCCACAAAATACATGAGAGAAACACTGGCAAAACTAAAGGAAGCAATTGATGTTTCCACAATAATTGTGGGAGACTTCAACACATCACTCTCTCCTATAGATAGATCAACCAGACAGAAGACCAATAAGGAAATTGAAAACCTAAACAATCTGATAAATGAATTAGATTTAACAGACATATACAGGACATTACATCCCAAATCACCAGGATACACATTCTTTTCTAGTGCTCACGGAACTTTCTCCAGAATAGATCATATGCTGGGACATAAAACAAGCCTCAATAAATTTAAAAAGATTGAAATTGTTCAAAGCACATTCTCTGACCACAATGGAATACAATTAGAAGTCAATAACCATCAGAGACTTAGAAAATTCACAAATACCTGGAGGTTAAACAACACACTCCTAAACAATCAGTGGGTTAAAGAAGAAATAGCAAGAGAAATTGCTAAATATATAGAGACAAATGAAAATGAGAACACAACATACCAAAACCTATGGGATGCAGCAAAAGCAGTGCTAAGGGGGAAATTTATAGCACTAAACGCATATATTAAAAAGGAAGAAAGAGCCAAAATCAAAGAACTAATGGATCAACTGAAGAAGCTAGAAAATGAACAGCAAACCAATCCTAAACCAAGTACAAGAAAAGAAATAACAAGGATTAAAGCAGAGATAAATGACATAGAGAACAAAAAAACAATAGAGAGGATAAATATCACCAAAAGTTGGTTCTTTGAGAAGATCAACAAGATTGACAAGCCCCTAGCTAGACTGACAAAATCAAAAAGAGAGAAGACCCATATAAACAAAATAATGAATGAGAAAGGTGACATAACTGCAGATCCTGAAGAAATTAAAAAAATTATAAGAGGATATTATGAACAACTGTATGGCAACAAAGTGGATAATGTAGAAGAAATGGACAATTTTCTGGAAACATATGAACAACCTAGACTGACCAGAGAAGAACCATAAGGACCATAAGGACCATCACAAGCAAAGAGATCCAATCAGTCATCAAAAATCTTCCCACAAATAAATGCCCAGGGCCAGACGGCTTCACAGGGGAATTCTACCAAACTTTCCAGAAAGAACTGACACCAATCTTACTCAAACTCTTTCAAAACACTGAAGAAAATGGAACACTACCTAACTCATTTTATGAAGCTAACATCAATCTAATACCAAAACCAGGCAAAGATGTTACAAAAAAGGAAAACTACCGGCCAATCTCCCTAATGAATATAGATGCAAAAATCCTCAACAAAATACTTGCAAATCGAATCCAAAGACACATTAAAAAAATCATACACCATGACCAAGTGGGGTTTATTCCAGGCATGCAAGGATGGTTCAACATAAGAAAATCAATCAATGTATTACAACACATTAACAAGTCAAAAGGGAAAAATCAATTGATCATCTCAATAGATGCTGAAAAAGCATTTGACAAAATCCAACATCCGTTTTTGATAAAAACACTTCAAAAGGTAGGAATTGAAGGAAACTTCCTCAACATGATAAAGAGCATATATGAAAAACCCACAGCCAGCATAGTACTCAATGGTGAGAGACTGAAAGCCTTCCCTCTAAGATCAGGAACAAGACAAGGATGCCCGCTGTCACCACTGTTATTCAACATTGTGCTGGAAGTGCTAGCCAGGGCAATCCGGCAAGACAAAGAAATAAAAGGCATCCAAATTGGAAAAGAAGAAGTAAAACTGTCATTGTTTGCAGATGATATGATCTTATATCTAGAAAACCCTGAGAAATCAACGATACACCTACTAGAGCTAATAAACAAATTTAGCAAAGTAGCGGGATACAAGGTTAATGCACATAAGTCAGTAATGTTTCTATATGCTAGAAATGAACAAACTGAAGAGACACTCAAGAAAAAGATACCATTTTCAATAGCAACTAAAAAAATCAAGTACCTAGGAATAAACTTAACCAAAGATGTAAAAGACCTATACAAAGAAAACTACATAACTCTACTAAAAGAAATAGAAGGGGACCTTAAAAGATGGAAAAATATTCCATGTTCATGGATAGGAAGACTAAATGTCATTAAGATGTCAATTCTACCCAAACTCATCTACAGATTCAATGCAATCCCAATCAAAATTCCAACAACCTACTTTGCAGACTTGGAAAAGCTAGTTATCAAATTTATTTGGAAAGGGAAGATGCCTCGAATTGCTAAAGACACTCTAAAAAAGAAAAACGAAGTGGGAGGACTTACACTCCCTGACTTTGAAGCTTATTATAAAGCCACAGTTGCCAAAACAGCATGGTACTGGCACAAAGATAGACATATAGATCAATGGAATCGAATTGAGAATTCGGAGATAGACCCTCAGATCTATGGCCGACTGATCTTTGATAAGGCCCCCAAAGTCACTGAACTGAGTCATAATGGTCTTTTCAACAAATGGGGCTGGGAGAGTTGGATATCCATATCCAAAAGAATGAAAGAGGACCCCTACTTCACCCCCTACACAAAAATTAACTCAAAATGGACCAAAGATCTCAATATAAAATAAAGTACCATAAAACTCCTAGAAGATAATGTAGGAAAACATCTTCAAGACCTTGTATTAGGCGGCCACTTCCTAGACTTTACACCGAAAGCACAAGCAACAAAAGAGAAAATAGATAAATGGGAACTCCTCAAGCTTAGAAGTTTCTGCACCTCAAAGGAATTTCTCAAAAAGGTAAAGAGGCAGCCAACTCAATGGGAAAAAATTTTTGGAAACCATGTATCTGACAAAAGACTGATATCTTGCATATATAAAGAAATCCTACAACTCAATGATAATAGTACAGTCGGCCCAATTATAAAATGGGCAAAAGATATGAAAAGACAGTTCTCTGAAGAGGAAATACAAATGGCCAAGAAACACATGAAAAAATGTTCAGCTTCACTAGCTATTAGAGAGATGCAAATTAAGACCACAATGAGATACCATCTAACACCGGTTAGAATGGCTGCCATTAAACAAACAGGAAACTACAAATGCTGGAGGGGATGTGGAGAAATTGGAACTCTTATTCACTGTTGGTGGGACTGTATAATGGTTCAGCCACTCTGGAAGTCAGTCTGGCAGTTCCTTAGAAAACTAGATATAGAGTTACCATTTGATCCCGCGATTGCACTTCTCGGTATATACCCGGAAGATCGGAAAGCAGTGACACGAACAGATATCTGCACGCCAATGTTCATAGCAGCATTATTCACAATTGCCAAAAGATGGAAACAACCCAAATGTCCTTCAACAGATGAGTGGATAAATAAAATGTGGTATATACACACGATGGAATACTACGCGGCAGTAAGAAGGAACGATCTCGTGAAACATATGACAACATGGATGAACCTTGAAGACATAATGCTAAGCGAAATAAGCCAGGCACAAAAAAGAGAAATATTATATGCTACCACTAATGTGAACTTTGAAAAATGTAAAACAAATGGCTTATAATGTAGAATGTAGGGGAATTAGCAATAGAGAGCAATTAAGGAAGGGGGAACAATAATCCAAGAAGAACAGATAAGCTATTTAACGTTCTGGGGATGCCCAGGAATGACTATGTCTGTTAATTTCTGATGGATATAGTAGGAGCAAGTTCACAGAAATGTTGCTATATTAGGTAACTTTCTTGGGGTAAAGTAGGAACATGTTGGAAGTTAAGCAGTTATCTTAGGTTAGTTGTCTTTTTCTTACTGCCTTGTTATGGTCTCTTTCAAATGTTCTTTTATTATATGTTTGTTTTCTTTTTAACTTTTTTTCATACAGTTGATTTAAAAAAGAAGGGAAAGTTAAAAAAAAAAAAAAAAGAAAAAAACAAGGGAAAAAATAAAAAGATGCAGTGCCCCCTTGAGGATCCTGTGGAGAATGCAGGGGTATTCGCCTACCCCACCTCCATGGTTGCTAACATGACCACAGACATAGGGGACTGGTGGTTTGATGGGTTGAGCCCTCTACCACAGGTTTTACCCTTGGGAAGACGGTTGCTGCAAAGGAGAGGCTAGGCCTCCCTATGGTTGTGCCTAAGAGCCTCCTCCCAAATGCCTCTTTGTTGCTCAGATGTGGCCCTGTCTCTCTAGCTAAGCCAACTTGAAAGGTGAAATCACTGCCCTCCCCCCTACGTGGGATCAGACACCCAGGGGAGTGAATCTCCCTGGCAACGTGGAATATGACTCCCGGGGAGGAATGTAGACCTGGCATCGTGGGACGGAGAACATCTTGTTGACCAAAAGGGGGATGTGAAAGGAAATGAAATAAGCTTCAGTGGCAGAGAGAATCCAAAAGGAGCCGAGAGGTCACTCTGGTGGGCACTCTTACGCACACTTTAGACAACCCTTTTTAGGTTCTAAAGAATTGGGGTAGCTGGTGGTGGATACCTGAAACTATCAAACTACAACCCAGAACCCATGAATCTCAAAGACAGTTGTATAAAAATGCAGCTTATGAGGGGTGACAAGGGGATTGGGAAAGCCATAAGGACCACACTCCACTTTGTCTAGTTTATGGATGGATGAGTAGAAAAATAGGGGAAGGAAACAAACAGACAAAGGTACCCAGTGTTCTTTTTTACTTCAATTGCTCTTTTTCAGTCTAATTATTAATCTTGTTATTCTTGTGTGTGTGCTAATGAAGGTGTCAGGGATTGATTTGGGTGATGAATGTACAACTATGTAATGGTACTGTGAACAATCGAAAGTACGATTTGTTTTGTATGACTGTGTGGTATATGAATATATCTCAATAAAATGAAGATTAAAAAAAAAAAAAAAAAAAAAAAGACATAATGCTGAGCAAAATAAGCCAGGCACAAAAAGAGAGATATTGTATGTTACCACTAATGTGAATTCTGTGAAAAATGTACAATGTTTTATACTGTAGAATGTAGGGGACCTAGAGATACCAATTAGGGGAGGGGGAATGATAATCTAATAAGAACAGATAAACTATGGAGGGTAATCTCAAAGTTATGGGAATGCTCAGTAATGATTATGGTTTGTAAACTTTCTTGGATATAGTAAGATCATGTTGGAAGCAATAGAGTTATTTTAGGTTTTTTTTTTCTCTTATTCCTTTGTTTTCTTAGGGGTTGTTAATTTTCTTGGGGTATGGTAGGAACATATTGGAAGCAAAGTAGTTATTTTAGGTTATTTGTTTTCCTTAATCCATTGCTTTGTTTGAAATGTTGTGGGGTTTTTTTGGTTGATGTTTGCCTGTTTGTTTTTAATTTTTTGATAAACAAAGTTAAAAAATTGAAAAAAAATCAGTAGAAAAATGGGAGTAAAAACTAAATGACAAATAGGGTGGGATGGGGGGATGGTTTGGGTATTCTCTTTTCACTTTTATTTTTTATTCTTATTCTGATTCTTTCTGATGTAAGGAAAATGTTCAGAAATAGATTGTGGTGATGAACGCATAACTATATGATCATACTGTGAACAGCTGATTGTATACCATGGATGACTGTATGGTTTGTGAATATATTTCAATAAAACTGAATTAAAAAAAAAATAAAAAAAAAAAAAAATAAAACAAAGCCCTAAACACACTCAGGAATTTCCAATCAGATCAGATAAACACACCAGCGAGAGAGGGGCAACAGGTTGGAAAAAATGCTGAGAAGATTGCCAAGAAATAATTTCTCAAGACAAGTTTTGTGGGGGGCAGAAGTGGTGTACATTTAATTCCTCTAAATATTCTGCTTTTGCTCTTGTTCTTGCCTGCCTGACCTCAGGAGAAGCACAAGCAAGCTGATCTTGGATTTGGTATGTGCCTGGGGCTGAAGGCTGAATTCTGGATTTCTTTGCTCCAGAGCTGATCCTCTTTGTACCCTAGAACAGATACCTTCTGTGCTGATTTGAATGTATTATGTCCCCCAAAACGCCGTTATCTTTGATGAAATCTTGTGCGGGCAGATGTATTAGTGTTGATTAGACTGTAATTCTTTGTTTCCAGGGAGATACGATCCACTCAACTGTAGGTGATAACCCTGATTAGATCATTTCCATGGAGGTGTGGCCCTGCCCATTCAGCATGGGCCTTGGTTAGTTTACTAGAGCATTATATAAGCTCAGACAGAAGGAGTGAGCTTGCTACAGCCAAGAGGGACACTTTGAAGAATGCACAGGAGCTGAGAGAGGAGCTGCGGCTTACAGAGACATTTTGGAGACAGCCTTTGAAAGCAGTCATTTGCTCCTGAGAAGCTAAGAGAGGACAAACACCCCAAGAGCAACTGAGAGTGACATTTTGAAGAGGAGCTGCAGCCTAGAGAGGAACGTCCTGGGAGAAAGCCATTGTGAAACCAGAACTCTGGAGCAGACACCAGCCATGTACCTCCACAGCTAACAGATGTTTTCTGGACACCATTGGCCATACCCAATTGTTGATGCCTTACCTTGGACACTTTATGGCCTTAAGACTGTAACTGTGTAACCAAACAAATCCCCTTTATAAAAGCAATCCATTTCTGGTATTTTATATAACAGCAGCATTGGCAAACTAGAACACCTTCCCACTTTCCCCTCTCCCTCTTCCTTTCCTGGGCAATTTATAGGGGGAAAAAGTATGAAATCTTTTTAAAGTTTCTCATCACATGTAAGTTTTTACAACTTCTTGTTAAGTTGTACAACTTCTTATACTTTCTACTTTGTGTATCAAAAGAAAGTTCAATGATAAGAATCTAATTCCACAACTTTTGTGGCTAATAATCATGGCTCAAGTTCAAGCTGAATATAGATGTGTGATATCAGTCAATAAGCATTTTCTCAGCTTCTATTTTGTGCTCAGCACTGCAGGGAATGCAAAGATAAGTAAGACACCAGTTACCTCTAGAAGTTTAGGACCTCAACTTGGAATTATATAAGCACCGAATTTAAGTTTTAAAGGATCTAGAATACAAGACAGAATTCAGCATTTATAACAAAGGTTAATATAAGTCTGAATCAAAAGAAACTGCCAACAGTTGAACATTTTTTTAATCAATCAAATGGAAATTTCATATGACTCAATCTAATATTTTGTGAGAACTTAGCGTTTCATACATAATGTTTGTAATTTTTAGTTGCAAACTAATAATAATTGGAAAGGAATTTAAAATGAATGATATATGTATCATTCCCCTTCCTCCTTCATTTTAGGCATTTTTCTCAAAAATATAGATGATCAAATTCTCATTCTCAAATGTTCATGATTTTCTTCAAAGCAATGCTTTTCTAGGTCTTGACTTCCCTTTCATCTCCTTTTTTTTTGAAAACTCTGGATAACAGGTGTTCTAGTTTGCTAATGCTGCAGAATGCAAAACACCAGAGATGGATAGGCTTTTATAAAATGGGGGTTTATTTTGCTACACAGTTACAGTATTAAGGCCACAAAACATCCAAGGTAACACCTCAGCAATCGGGTACCTTCACCGGAGGATGGCCAATGGCGTCCGGAAAACCTCTGCTAGCTAGGAAGGCAGCTGGTGTCTGCTCCAAAGCTCCGGCCTCAAAACGGCTTTCTCCCAGGACGTTCCTCTCTAGCAAGCTTGCTCCCCTTCAAAACATCACTCCCAGCTGCACTCAGTTCCCTCCCCCTGAGTCAGCTCATTTATATAGCTCCACCGATCAAGGCCCACCCTGAATGGGTGGGGCCATGCCTCCATGGGAACATCTCATCAGAATCATTACCCACAGCTGAGTGGGGCACATTCCAAGCAAATCCAACCGTCACCAAAACGTCTGCCCCACACAAGACCACAAAGATAATGGCATTTGGGGGACACAATATATTCAAACTGGCACAACAGGTTCCTAGAGAGTCTCTCTTTAAACAGAATTTATTGAAAGGTGAGCCATCTGATCTGATGAGGAAGAACCTATCAAAACCAAGATTAGCACTCTGCTATTATCATTAGAGTAATAAGTTCTTCAATGAACTATATTCAAACGAGTTATATTTTTACTCAGATTTACCTTCAACATGGTGCATCTCCATCTCTGCATTCACATGAATTTCTTTTTGTACATTTTACACTGTTAATTGAGAAGGTAATGGTGCACACCACTATCTGCCATCCACAAAAATAAAACAACAATGTAATCCCCTCTCATCAAAATGAAAAAGAACCACTGGGAAAGAAGCTGGAAGTCAACAGAACCCAAAAGAGAAAAGAGTAGAAGCCGCCATGTACATTGCAATGTGATGGAAAGGCCAAAGATCCAACGATCGCTGGCAGCCAGCCCCAGATGCCACAATCTTCACAGAGAAATAATCGCTTTGTTGAAAGTATTGCCTGGATTTTAGATGTCTCTTTGTCTTAAAACCACGAGCCAATAAATTTCAGTTGGTAAGTCAACCCACTGTATGTATTTGATTTAACAGCCAGGATTCTAACCCACACATCACCAGAGTCTGTTGGGGCACAGGATGCAAAAACCTGTGAGCTACATATCAGACAACCCGGGCATGGAGCTGTCTTCCTGTGTGAGACAGCTAGAGTAGTGATGGCACCTCTACAGAAAGAAGCTGGAAGTAAACCTCCAGATGCAGGGTGCCACAGGAGTCACAGAGGACCAGGTAGAATAGATAGAAGAGCATTTTCCCACATCAAGGGAACTGCAGGTGAAAGATCACCAGTGAAGCTACCAAAGGGCCTAGAAGAGAAAAGGCCAGGTGTGGTGCCAGCTCATTACAATCACTCAAATAAGAACTTTCCTGCCCTTCCATTGTTTTCTGTCTCTCTGAACTCTAACCTTGAAGGGATCAGAAACTTCCATGTATCAGCTTTATGAGGAAGAGAAGCACCCTTTGTGATGGAAGAGAGAAGAAACCAATTAAACTTCCCCCTCCTCAACCTGGAAGCAGCTGGGAGAGGGAAAATGCTTAACTCCAAATTAAGTTCAAAGTTTTGACAATTATATGTGGTTGGACATGTGAATTACTAACCTGAAACTCTTTGTATTTCCCTGAGGGTGACCAGAAAAGTTATGGAATTAACCAAATATTCATACAGGGGTAGGGGAATAACTAGAACCCACTGAATAAAATAACAGTGAGAAACAAAATATAAAGTTGCTTTTGTTGACCTCATGGGTCAAGCTTGTTCAATGTACTGGTTACATAATTTAGAAGGCCTAGATGCCCTGGGCTCTAGAAATGATCTAAGTCCAAATGATCAAGTCCAGAGGAGAATGGCTGCTCCTGATTCTCAGGACTTTGGATATCAAACAGTCAGACTTCCACCTCCACAACTTGTTTTTATAGTTTGGTTTCCACCAATTTGTTACCTTAACCTTAAGGTACATATTAAGACATCCTCTGAGAGATGCCAAACCTCCATTTTTAATAGCATTTCATGAAGTCTGTGGCTGAATTTACTCCATTTCTGGACTTATTTCCATGTAGGTAGACTGGTCTAGAGGCAGTTAAAGGATACTTTTCCAAAATGAATCGACTGGAGTATGCTGAATGATAAATTGACTCTAGCATGCTTTCTTCATTTGATTATTTTCCTTTTCTTCCTTGATTTAATTTTGCCTTCCCACCCTCCCAACCCCCCTTTCCTTTTTACTAATGCAATGATGCTTTTTTCTGTGACTATAAATGTACATTCCTATTTTCTGTTGCATGAAAATAACAGCTAAAATTTATTGACCATGTACTTGCACAAAATTGTTTATATTTTTATCCCTAATAGACACAATAATTAGAAAAGGAGTTAACAGTGTCCCTATTTTACAGAAGGACAAAATGGAATCTCAGAGAGATCAAGTGAGTTGCTCCAGCTTATAAAGTTAACACATCAGGTAGCCGAGACGCTCACCTGGGTGTGCCCAATCACTAGGTCCATTTGTTTCTATAGGATGAACGGAGAAAAATCATTTTAAGATGGAATAGGAAACCTAGACGGTGTCCCTAGTTCTGCCAACGACGTGAATTATTTGGTTAGTCCTTTAATCTCTTTGGGGGAAGTAAAAGTCATGCTACACCCATCCATTTATGTCAAAGAGATGTTATAAGATTGATATGTCACAATTGATAAAGCACACTCAGAAGAGGTGATGTGTATAGTCTTATTAATGGCATAACTTCAGTTTTGTCTTTATCCATACTATAATTTCTTTTGTTACAGTGTTTCAGCACTTGAAAAGCTACAACTTAGCAGATCAACTTACAAGAAAAACATTCTGTAATTTTCCCTGTACATGTGCATTTCAAATGCAATGAAAAGAAAGGCAAAAAATGCCATGGAATGCTTACAGTCATGACTCCTGAGGAGCTCAGTAATGTCATCAGACAAAACCTGTGCTCCTTTGTTTACATAAAATAGACATAATCTAATAATGTATATTTACTATTTCAGCATTGAATTATATTCGTCCCGAGCATCTTTGTTCACTTCTCTCATTCCTCTTTCTTCCCCCAATCTGCTTGACACATCTTGTTTTCCTACAATTCTGCCTTTTCAGTTGGTTGACTAATGACTTCTCTTTCTCTGTACCCTCCTTTCCCTCTGTCTTCTGATGCCCCCTTCCCGCCCTCTCTGCTTGCATGTTTCCATTCCAACTGCTCGCCTCCCTTTGTGCTTTCCTCCTGACACTCCTCCTCTGTTTTCACCTTCTGGCACCATCTCCTTCCTTCCTTCCCTCCCTCCCATCCTTCATGCTTCCTTCAACTTTTCCTCATTATTGTGGCATGTATAAATAGCCTTGAGGTAATCCATCATTTATTCAAATGCCCTCAGATAATCTCCCGAACACATCTCACAGACAGTAGTTAACTGCGGCAGGGAAATTTAACATGCTCATTCATTACCCTCTTAGAAGGAGTGCTGAAGCAGGGGTCAAAAATGAAAGAGACATCTTACATGATTCAGTGGCTCCTGAAGGATGGACTAGCAATAGTAAGAAATCTGTCTTCTTATGTATAAGATTGACTGCAAATGTTTCTAATGAGACAAAGCTGCTGCAAAAATATATAAGGCTCTAAATGATATCAATCCTTGTAAGGCAAGTGTGTTTTCATTAGTCTTGTGTTAATGCTACAAGTAATAACTTATTACTGTGTAATTATAATGTGCAAGCCCTGTTCTAGCAACTTAATGTAAATTATCTAATTCAGGGTTTCGTACAGTTGTGTAATTTGTGCATGACATTAAGGAGACCCAACCATAGGTAGAGACTATCATTATTTTCACTTTCAAATGAAGAAAATGGGGCACAGATGGGTTAAGTAACTTGCCTCAGGTTAATTAAGAAGAGGAAGAGCCACTTAAATTACAAAGTTAAAAGAATATTTTGAAACTTGAAATGACAAATGTATAATCTATTGCCTTGTGTAAGTATTTCCTTACTAAGCTGCAAACAGTGGGGCAGGGACTGTGTCCATCTTGTTCATATTTGTAGCCCTTATTTTTGCAATGAATGTAAAAAGTAAACAAGTGAAAGGTGACATCATCAACATGGTGACATAAACAGCTACTGAAAACTCCTTTCAAGAGATTCAACAACAACAAAAAGAACAATTCTGAATTGTTTGAAACTCTGGAGGAGGATATAGACTGCAGATGTTGAATTGAAGAAAGAGAAGAAATATCAGGTAGGAATCTTCTGTCCCAGACCTCTCCCCACCCACTCACTTGGTCTCCATGTGGGAAAGGCACAGAATCAGCAGACAGGAACCCTCCCACCAAGGACAGAGATTTAAAAATCTCTCATAGCAGTGAGAGATACCCCCACTGTTTGAAGATCTGGGGCACAGGGGAGGACATTTCAAGGCCCAGGTCAGTAAGGGACAAAGAAACTGAGAAAACATGGACAGAGACTGTGTTTCCAGCCTTGGGTCTGAAGGCCCTTCCCCCACTCTTGAGGGAAGCTGCAGCTGGTGGCCGTTTCCTTGCCTGGGGGATGGCTGGAGTACTGAGTCAGATGAGGGAGTACTCTGCCACAGGTGTAACCCCACTTTGAGCCAGATTTTGGCTGGAAAAGTAAGGGCATAGGAATCCTGCAGTTTCAGCTCACCTGTGTAGATGCAGCCTGTGCTTGGAGGCAAAGCAGCCTCTGAGAACAATGTCCAGTGCCATCTGCTGGACAGTCCAAAAGTGCAAGGGAATAGAAACCTTTTTAAAAAAATGCTCCAGACCCTTTCTTAGGACCACAGGAGCTGGTCTAAAAGCCCTGCACAAGAACTCAGCCCTGTTTTGACTGAGAAATATGGACAAACCAACTATCAAAGCAGGGCTCTAAATTAAACCCAGTTCTTGCTGGCTGGTGGAAAACAGAGCTCCACTGGAAGCTAGCAGATCTATATTACTCACACAGTGAACTTGCTGGGGTGCCCAGTGCCTACCTCCCATCCCTGTGGCAGGCCATGGTGGGTGCCTGATTTGGGGGGAAGACTTGGGGTCAGAAACAATCTGACAACTGGTCAGTGAGAGAAACAAAGTAATATAGAGATCAAAGAAAACCAACAAGAAAACCCAAGGCAAAAGAGAAAAAACAAGCTCCAGAATAAACAAATTAATAAAATCAGATGCCTAGACAGCAAAAAATCACAAGCCACACCCCAAAAAATGAAGATATGGCCCAGTCAAAGGAACAAACTAACACCTCAACTGAGATTCAAGAGTTGAAACTTAAATCAATGAGTTGAAAGAAAATGTGACAAAAGAGATGAAAGACATAAAGACGACACTTGGTGACCAAAAGGAGGAATTTGTAAGCTTGAAAAAACAAGTGGCAGAACTTATGATAATGAAAGGCACAAGAGAAGAGATGAAAAACAAAATGGAGACATAAAACAGCAGACTTGGAGGGGCAGAAGAAAGGATTGCTGAACTAGAGAACAGGACATCTGAAATCCTACATGCAAAATAACAGGGAAAAGAATGGAAAAATATGAGCAGGGTCTCAGGGAACTGAATTACAACATGAAGCACATGAATATATGTGTTATAGGTGTCCCAGATGGAGAAGATAGGGAAAAGGGGCAGAAAGAATAATAGAGGAAATTACTGAAAATTTCCCAACTCTTATGAAAAACGTAAAAGTACAGGTCTAAGAAGCACAGAATACCCAAACAGAATTGATCCAAATAGACCTACTCCAAAGCATTTACTAATCAGATGGTCAAATGTCAAAAACAGAGAGAAAATCTCAAAAGTATCAAAAGAAAAGTGATCCATCCCATAAAAGGGAAGGTCCATAAGACTACATGTGGATTTCTCAGTAGAAACCATGGAGGCAAGAAGGCAGTGGTATGATATATTCAAGATACTGAAAGAGAAAAACTGCCAACCAATGATCCTATGTCTGGCAAAACTGTCCTTCAAAAATGAGGGAGAGTTTAAAATGTTTACAGATAAACAGACAATTGAGAGAGATCATGAACAGGAGACCTCCTCTATATGAAATACTAAAGGGAGTGCTAAAGACAGATAGGAAAAGACTGAAGAGAGGGGTTTGGAGAAGCATGTAGAAATGAAGATACCAGGAGACAGAAAGAGGGTAAAGATTGGGCATTTGATATTGAAGGAGTACAAAAGGTTCAACAGGATTAATTGTATAGATTCAGAAATGGATAGCACAATACTGGGTGATGGTAGCACAATATTGTAAGTACAATGAACAAAGATGACTTTGAGTATGGTTGAAAGAGGAAGGTTAGGGCATGTGGGGGACTAGAAGGAAAGGCAGAAGATAAAGATTGGGACAGCATAACTTAGAGACACCCTAGAGTGGTCAATGATTGTTATTAAATATACAAATATAAGAATGTTTTTACATGAGAGAGAACAAGTGAATGTCATCATTGCAAGGTGTTGAAATGGGATGGTATTGGGGAAAAAATATAATCAAGGCAAACTAGAGTCTACAGCTAACAGTAACAAGTAATATGCTTCCATTAATTGTAACAAAGGCAATATACCAAAACTAAAGGTCTATAAGAGAGGGATATAAGAGAGGGGTATGGGATTCTTGGCATTGGTGGTGTTGTTTGAACTTTTTATTTTATTTTTATTTTTTATTTTGTTGCTTTAGTTGTCATTTTCTTTCTTTCTTTTTCTTTTTTCTTTTTTTGCCTTTTCCTCTTTCTTTGTGGAAGAAATGGAAATGTCCTCGTATAGACAGTGGTGGTGAGTGCATAACTATGTGATTATACAGGGAACTACTGATTGTTTACTTAGGAGGGAATATATGGTATGTGAATAAAACTGTCTAAAAAATAAACAGTGGGAAACAAGTGCTGGAGAAAATGTAGGGAGAGGGATGTACCTAATCACTGTTGGTTGGTAAGTAGAATGGTGCAGCCCATCTGGAAGGCAGTGTGGCGGTTCCACAGGAAGCTAAGTATGGGGTTGCTATATGCTCCCACAACCCTGTTACTGGGCACATACTTGGAAGCACTGAAAAGAGGGACACAACTGGACATTTGCATAGTGGGGTTAATGGTGGCAGTATTCACAGTTCAAAGTGGATTGAGGTGGCCTAAAGGTATACTGACTGATGAACAGAATGGCAAACTGGAATATTGAGCTGCCACAAGAAGGAATGAAGTTGTGAGATATGCAACTAGGTGAATGGACATTGAGGACAGTATGTTGAGTGAAATAAACCAGAAATGAAAAGACAAACATTATAATGCCTCTCTAATATGGACTAACTATAATGTGCAAACTCTGAGAATTGAATCTGAGAGCATAGGTTATCAGGGGAAGGCTTATTGTAAAGTTTCCTAGATTGTAAGCTTTTATGGCAGTTACATCTATTCCTGAGTTGTAATGGCTATTTCTAAATTCTGAGATGCTGAGCTCTTTGTGTATAACCTGGTCAGTCCCTGGAACTTTGGGTATCTGTGTGACACATGAGTCTGGCAGCTATGAATGTCAGCATTACCCCACACAGAAAATGTTAAAGAGTCTGGAAAAGAGAACAGACTTCAATTTGAGATATGAATGAAATGGACTTGGTTAGGACTAAAGTAAATCAGACTAAAGGGTAAAGGACAATATTGATGGTGTTTTAAAACTTCCACTTCTGTATGAGACCAAAGGGAAAGGTGTTTATTAGGTGCAAAATCTATATTTTGTAACACACCATATAATTTAACTTGTCAGTTTATTCAAACACTACAATTCCATAGAAGTTTGAATAGGGAGTGAAATCTGGTTGGTTTGGACAGTTTAGTGTGAATCCCTGATACATCCCAGAGTAATATGGGCAAAGAATAAAAATATATTTGCAAAGCTCCTTTGAGGGACTGGGGGAAAATGTGGAAATATTAAACTTCCCTACCTGGGGAATTACTGATACTCTCGCAAGCAGTGGGAACTACCAATTTAGAAGGCCTAGCCCTTGATCTTGGCGCTTGCCATTATGAAGCTTGTTACTGCAAAGGAGAGGCTAAGCCTACTTATAACTGTGTGTAAGAGTCACCCCCCAGAGAACCTCTTTTGTTGCTCAGATGTGGCCTCTGTCTCTAAGCTAACTTGGCAGGCAAACTCACTACCCTCCCCTCTATGTGGGACATGACTCACAGGGATGAGCTTGGCCCTGGTATCATGGGATTGAGAAAGCCTTCTTGGACCAAAATGGGGAAGAGAAATGAAACAAAATAAATTTTCAGTGGCTGAGAGATTTCAAATGGAGTCGAGAGTTCATTCTGGAGGTTATTCTTATGCATTATATAGATATCCCTTTTTAGTTTTTAGTGTATTGGAATAGCTAGAAGGAAATAGCTGAAACTGCTGAACTGCAACCCAGTAGCCTTGATACTTGAAGATGATTGTATAACTATATAGCTTACACCATGTGACGGTGTAATTGTGAAAATCTTGTGGCTCACACTCCCTTTATCCAGTGTATGGACAGATGAATAGAAAAATTAGGACAAAAAGTAAATGAATGATAGGAGGGATGTGAGATATGGGATGTTTTAGGTGTTCTTTTTTACTTTAATTTTTATTCTTATTCTCTTTGTGTGGCAATGATAATGTTCAAAAATTGACTGTGGTGATGAATGCACAACTATATAATGGCACTGTGAACAATTGATTGGACACTGTGGATGATTGTATGGTTTGTGAATATATCTCAATAACATTGAATTTTCAAAAAGAGTGATAGATGTTAGAATAGAGGTTTCTTTGAGGGGAACTGACTGAAGGAGGCACAAGGAGACCTGGCGGGGGGCGGGCATGTCTCAAGTTCTAGTTCCAGATCTGGGGGGATGTAATGGACACAGAAATCCCTTGAGTTGCCCATTTTGCTTACGTAAGTTACACTTCAATGAAAAAGTAAATAGAGGCAGAATGCTCTGAAGTTAAACTCAGTGTCCTTGGGGGCCACACTTCATGGTTTCTACAATAAGGATAATAATTGTACTTATCTCAAAGAGCTTTTGTGAGGATTAAGTGAGTTAATATGTGCAAAGCCCACCAAACACTGTTTGGAGTGTAGTATTTACTCAGTAAATGGTATTCATCATAATTACTATTATTATTCCAAGAAAATTCAGCTGCCAATCTTATATTGACATATAAAAAGAGATTAAACAACTTCAAGTAAAGACAGTAAAACAAAATTATATTTTATGGTATGGAAAAAAAGTATATGGGTGAAAGTTCATGAAACACCTAAAGGGCTAATTTGTCCAACAAAAGAGAAATACAGTATTCTTGAAGAAAATGCCCAGTGTTTTAAATCTTAAGCATTAGTTATCTTTGCTTCTGTCAGTCGGAACCAGGGCTAAGGTGCTGGCAGGCAGTGTGGGAGAGCCTGGACACACCAACCTGAATGAGGGAGCAGGCTCAGCTGCAGGAGAACAGGGCAAGGCAAGTCACTGGTGTGCAGAATCAGGACATTGTGCTGAAAAGTGGTAGATGGGGGGCTGGGAAGGGGGTAGGGAGGTACCCAGCAAGGGTACCAGAGAGCATCCTGGGGACAGGGAATGGGGCTAATAGATCTGGCCTGCAGGAAAGCTTTTTAAGAGGCAATATGGGGCGCTTCAGGCAGATAGATGGTTGATGTCCACTGTGCTTGGGGAAAGGTAAGTTTAATAACAGTGGTGACCATGCATTAAATACTCATTATGTGCCAGGTCCTTTGCAGGTGTTACCTAATCTCATCCTCACCAAAACCTCTGAGATTGGTACTATTAAAAAGGAAATTGGGAAGGAGCAGGGTCCTGCTGAAATCCATGTTGGGGGTGGGGCTTAAAGATGCAAAGGTAAGGGTCTAAACAATCACTTCATGTGAGACCCAGTTCTGTGGCAGAGGTTGGTCTGGTACATCCATGGGGCTCCTTAGACTGAAGGATAGGTTGCCTCAAACACTCACAGAAACCAGCACCACATCAGCCACTGTATCACAGTTATGAGGTTTCCTGAGTCAGTCTCTGAATTTGGGGGGCAATGCAGAATGCCTCATGCCTCTCCTGGGCCCACTTAAGGCCCTTGATGTTCTCAGGAAGGACCACAAAGCAGAGGTTGACCTAAGGATGTGTCACCCACCAGCAAGAGTCCCAAGATACCACAGAGAGCTAAAAACCACACTTCGAGAAGTTCCTGGTGGTTCAGTGTCACCCTTTCAGAGAAGAGCCTGAAGTTCTCAGTGGTCAGGAGCATCCATCTGTCACCTTCTAACAGTGAAGGGCGTGTCTGCCAGTGACACCCAGCACATGCACAGGTTACATGTGATGAAAGGTGCTGAGGTCTCCTTCCCCCTCCCCAGCACAGCTTTGGTCCTGAAATCCCATATTTCCCTTGGAGGCCCTTGGAAGATATTACATATTGATAAAAGGTTTGATCCACCAAGAAGAGACAATGATTATAAACATATATGCACCTCACAACAAAGCCCCAAAATACAAGAAACAGAAATTGACAGAATTGAAGGTAGAGATCAATAGCTTTACAGTAATAGTTGGAGACTTCAATACACCATTTTCAGTAACTGATAGAAGATCTAAACAGATCAGTAAGGAACCAGAGGACTCGAGCAGCACTGTGAGCTACTTAGACCTAATGGGCATATATGGACTTTCTACCCAAACACAGCAGAACATTCATTCTCTCAAGTGCACATAGAACATTTTCTAGATAGACTATATGTCAGGCCACAAGTCAAATCTTAAATTTAAAAATACTGAAATCATAGAAGTGTCTTCTTGAACCATAATGGAATAAAGCTAGAAACCAACAACAAGGAAAACTTACAAATATGTGGAAATTAGCACACCATTAAACAACCAATGGGTCAAAGAAGAAATCACAGGGGAAACTAAGAAATACCTAGAGATGAACAAAACAAAAACACAACATACCAGAACTTAGGGGGTGCAGGGAAGGCTGTGCTCAGATGGGAATTTATAGCTCTAAATGACTATGTTAAAAAATATCACAAATCACTAACCTAACTTCATACCTAAAGGAACCAAAACAAGGAGATTAAACTAAGCCCAAAGTTAGCAGAAGAAAGGAAATAGTAAAGATTAGAGCATAGATAAATGAAATAGAGAATTGAAAAACAATAGAGAAAATCAACAAAACCAATAAAATCAATAAACCTTTAGCCCGACAAAGAAAATGAGAGAGGATGCAAATAACTAAAGTCAGGATGAGGGTGGGGATGTTACTACCGACAGACAACTACGTGGATGGACCTTGAAGACACCACGTTGAATGAAAAAAGCCAGATACAAAAGGACAACTATTGTATGATTTCTCTTACATGACATACTTAGAATTAGCAAGTTCAGAGACAGAAAGCAGCATAGTGGTTACCAGGGGAGGGGAGAGGGGAATGGGAGTGATGGCTGAACGAGTTTGAGTTTTCATTTGGGGAGATAAAAACCATGGTGAATGTTACATAGCGTTGTCAATGTACTTAATGTCAAAGAATTGTACACTTAAAATGGTTAAAATGACTTTGTATGTATATTTTTTACCACAATTAAAAGAAATTAATTTTTAAAAGATGTGTAGAAATAAAAAAAATAAAGAAAAAGAAAAGGTGGGGGGGGATTGATGCTAAGTAAAGTGGTCAAAGTTATACGGACAGCAAAAGGCAGACTAGGGATTCATTCCCAGATGTGCTGACTTCAAAGTCCATTCTTGCTCCTCCACCTTAGGAGGAGGGAACACAGGGCAAGGGGAGAATCCTTGGCACCAGTAGGACTGGGGAGAGGATGGAAGATTAGGGCAATTTCACAGGTTATTGAGGATGAGCCTAGCATTGGGGAGCAAGACTGGCAACCGGAGACAGTTCAGGTAGGTTGAGGGAGAAGAGTGGATCACTAGAGACAGATTAAGAGCCTGGTTCCTAGATTTGTGCCCCAAGGCTAAGCAGAACCAGCCTCAAAGTGACCTGATACTGCTCCACCCAACTACCAAGTTGAGGAAGTTCCTTTAACTTTCTCTGGCTAACAGTGGGTTTGGTTCCGGAGCTTGGGGTAAAGCCGTGGCTATGGAAGTTGGAGGCCTATGCATGCAGGAAAGCCATTCTGCCACTAAAATTTTGAGTTCAGATTGATTTATCTGCCAATATTTGTCCCCAAACTATCCCAAATCCTTTTGGAATGAGGTGGGGTGTAAATTTCAAAAATGTACATATGTCTGTAGAACACACACATTCCCCAAGCAGCTTTAAAAAGTGTGTTTGTGTGTGTTTCTTTAAGAATGTTTCTTTTCTTTAATCAGACATGTTATTTATGTGCTGCAACTAAAGCACCAAAATACCTTTGGTGTCTCCCTAGGACACATATCTAAAAGCAGCTCTATGTTTTAGTCTCTAGTATGTTTACAGGCTCTGTGTAATTTTTTACATATGCTGTTTCTCTCCTCAAAATTACTGCTTCGAGAAAACTGGAGAAACATGGAGCTGGCACATATGGATTATGTGGTGAAAACAAATCACTGCTCCACATGACCCAGGGAAAAAGCCAGCAATCCATCCCAGGTTTATAAACTGACATGATATAAATGGCTATAAAATTAATTGAAATCATTTTAATTCTCTAGGGCAGGTACTTTTCTTTTGACACTGAAATTATTCCTAGGTGGCTTGTGCTTGGCCACAAATACCCTCAGAAAAAGTTGGAGAGGGAAAGAAGTATGTGAGATAATTGGGGTTGTCAAAAAGATGACTGGTGGTCCAAACCACTGCTCCGTCGGCATGCCGTGGTGAGGGGAATGAGGGCGCAGCTGTGCCTTACCAGGCTCCCACCCATCCTCCCAGTCCCGAGGCTGGTCTGACTCTGGGCAACTGGGCGTGGGGCGGGGCAGCCCTGGAGACCGCTCTAGTTGAGAGTGGCAACCCCACCAGCAAGGGCATCCTCTGGCCAGTGGCTCCCCCGAATGGTTCGGCCAGATCCTGAGGGCTGTGGATCACAGTAGGGGGTACCTGAGGGAGCCTGTGCATTCTAGACAAATTTTGGGTGGGCTGTGACCAAACTTGGAGGGCTTCCTTTTTTTTCCCCACATTGCCTTGCTACTTTCTTTTTCTGCAAAGCTCTAATTTTTGACTAACATCTTATGCTGCCTCTG
Source organism: Choloepus didactylus (assembly GCF_015220235.1). Lineage (NCBI taxonomy): Eukaryota > Metazoa > Chordata > Mammalia > Pilosa > Megalonychidae > Choloepus > Choloepus didactylus. The sequence continues at coordinate 54,688,986 of NC_051309.1, forward strand.
ACCACCCTGATTGTGAGAGGGGAAGTGGAAAGAACAGGGAACTCTGTGCCAGAGAACTAGATTGGACTTCTGGCTCTGCTAGTACCGACCTTGACTAAGTTAATGCAACTTTCTGGCATTATCGGTCCTTATCGGGCAAAGGAAAGGGTTGGACTGCAAGGCCTAGTGTTCAGTGAGAAGCCTTAAAGATCATCTAGTTCATTTGCCACAGGGCTCACCTTTCGGAGATGAGTAAACTGAGTCACAGACGGTCACGTGCTCCTTGACCTCTCAGGTGGTGGTGGGGTGGGAGTGGGGGTTCTAGACTCTGACTCCAGTGCTCGTCCCCTTCCTCCACTCTGCCCTTCACATACCCCACACTGTGGCTGATTAAGTCCTGTCTGCCAGTGAGATTCCACAGAGCCATTTAGACTGACACAGTTTCTGCCCTCACTGTTTACAATGCAAAGAAACTCACTCATTAACAATATGAAAATATGAGAGGACCCGCATCTGCATAATATCATAAAGTATATTTATCAACATCCTCACCATCCACAACAGTGACATTAGTTAAAAAAATTTCCGATACCTACTGTTAATGATACCATGAACATCCATTGCTAAAGAAGTTAAATTATTTCTAAATATTATCAAGGAAGGAAGCAAATTGATACCATAGAATAACTACTATGTTTATTTGTATCTCCTCTTCTAGAGTTTCTTACGAGCAAGAACTGAGTCATTTCTGTTTGACCAGCACTTAGCAGTACGCAGGGTCCTGGTGAAACAGAAAGAGAAATGAAGTTCATGGATAATCCAAAAACCTTCAATCTTCTCTCTGTCATCGTCTAGCAAATCTTGGTTGGAAACTGCTGGACACAGCCTGCTTTAAGGAACTAACTGCTCTCTCGATCCCATCTCCAAGGAATGGGGCAAAGAAAAAGAGCCAGAGGGAAAAGGAAAGGAGGAAGGAGGTTGAAAAACTGAAAGAGGGAGAGTGACTGAAAGAGGGACAGAGAGTATGAGTGGACTCCCTATGGAATTCCATGTGAATTATGCTGCTGCTACTCCCATGCATGCAGTCTGAGGTTGCCCCATCCCCCAACTTCTCTGGACTCAGGAGGTTCAGAGTCTGTAACTAACCATCAGGCCTCAGTGGTGGCACTCGGGTCCCCTTAAGCCACCACTCTATGCCTAAACGACATTAAACACATACTGAAATCTTGGTGCTACCTTTTGAGTCGCTATCTTCCCCAATCTCTAGTTTGCACCAAAGTACTTCAATAAAAAAGAGTAAACATCAAAGTACTTCAGTATAAGGTTACTCTGTATCGTGGAAGCATTTGCTCACACATTTACACCCACTGAGTCAGACAGGGACCGGGCTTATTATTTGAATCTTTAAATGCTGAAAGGGACAGAGGACTATAAGGTCACACCAACATTCCAAGCCTCTCTAAACTATTAGGACCCACTGTCTCCTGGGGCTGGACCAAAAAGATCTTGGAGATCTGATGCACAGATGATAACAGAGTGATGATAAAAATCCTTCAGCTGGAGCTGACTCCCCTGAGCATCACTGGAGCCTCCATCTCTGTTTCCTGTGCTGCACATATTGGAAACACATTGGAATTATTTTCCCTTTTAAAAACGTTGTTTTATGTTTCAGCTTTCAAGATGTCCCAGTTTCTGCATCACAGCATCTTTGCATACCAACTCAATGTGTACCATGTTCACTTGCAGAATGTCTCCCTTCCTTCCCCTTTTAAGGAACAAAAGGAAAGATGCTGGCTTAGGGGATAAACAGTTATAGGGGTGTTTTGGGTTTGGGGAGAGAAGAGGGAGAACAAAATGAAATTCTAACTAATTTGGCCCATCTCATCTCAGAAAACCAGAACCCTATGAATTATTTATGACTCTCCTGACCCTCAGAGCAATGCCAGTTGTGGTTCTTGCCAAGAACAAATTAGGCTGTCTGCATCTGTTACTTTTCCTAATCAAGAAAACCTTCTTGTTTGAGGAAGGAGCAAGGTCAGGGGCCAGGACAAAGGATCAACCCAAGAGAAGGAGAAGATAAGGTTTTGCATTCCAGCGCTTCCACTGGAAAATCTACTCATTGGAAGCACAATCAAATCTTTTTTTTTTTTTTTCCAAACCCCAGAAGGAACACTTTGTTGCATTTGTACGTCTTAAAAACTCACAACAACAATCTTATCAGGCACATTCCGAATGTTTAACTTTTATTTCAATTCTGGGGCGTGCGTGACTTCAGTCCTGCTATTCACTGGGATTGGCTCAGGGGTCCATGGGTTTCCCCCACAAAGCAAGAGTTCCTCGCCAGGCTGCAGCGCTGGCAAAATGTGGGACTGCATCCCTCTGAGCCCACTTCAGAGCTTCCCCCCTGGACCCTTGCCTGTGTAGAGTTAATTGTTATTGTTGGCTCCACATGCAGCTTTTGAACGGAATTCCAGGCTTCCCCCCTCCCACTCTACTCCCCAAAAAGGGGCCCTCTGGAGTTGGATCAAGGAATAAAAGAGCCCTCAGGAAAACACAGGTGGGCCCAGGTGGTGGGGGCAATTGAAGTGTTCTGTGGCAGGAATCAAAAGGCAAAAGCCTTTTGTGGTGTGTTCTCTCCTCCTTCCCAGGAGCAGGCATGGAAAGACCAGCCTCCTGCTTATGTGGGCCCATTTTGGAGTAGAACCAGTGGAAGGGAGATCTGCACTGGACGGCACAGGCAAGCACCAGTCTCATCTTTAGAAAAAGGCTCTCTGAGATCACTTTTTTCATTGTCCTGCTGGCTTTAAGAATGGTAAAATATTTTTAAAAATGGCCAAACCCAGGATTTGGTCCTGGGGAATGGAGCCCCCTTCACTTTCCTCTGAAAAAGGCTTTGAGCAAAAAGAAAGGCCTCTGGATGGTGTAGCCCTGCTCACCAGTGTAGACAGATGAGGATTTGGAGGCAAACTCCCAATCACACCAGGAGGAATATGGTTTTGCTAGGAGGGTCTTTTTTGCCTATATCCCTGACAACTCTTGGATTGTGGGATTTGGGATGATGATAAAATCTCTTTTCAAGAGAGACACAATTAAAGGTTAAGACAATGTCTTGGTCTGACTATCAATCAAGGATAGTAATATTATTTTCCTTATTAGATGTTTTAATTCTTTCAAACACCTGGTAGGATACTGGTCTAAATCCAAGGGAATTTTGAAATGATGAGATCTAACCCCTTCACTTACAGATGATTAAGTTAAGACTCAGATTGATTGTTTCACCTATGTCACATGCTAGTTAGTGGTGAAACTGGGACTGGCACACACAGATATCTATCATTATTGGCAAGGACAGGGATTATCAGAAAACAATTAAGGCTGAAGAGGTAGAATCTTAGCAATCACTCATCAAATATTTTGTAATGGCCTTATTATGTGCCAAGTACTATGGAGCTGCAGTGTGAAGTAAGACAGATATGGCCCCTGACCTCGCAGGAGACATCAAGTTTTATAATGTTATTAAACAACAGGAAAAGGGGAGCCTGGCTAGTTTTATTTCATTCAAACTCATTTATCTAGTGGCATCTCTCTGAGCACTTTGTTATGATAAAGTTGCAGTTACCTTGCCCAAGTGCAATAAAAGATTAATGCCATCTTGATCATTCTCAAATGTATATTCCCATATTCATGAACATTAAAGGGAATATTACTTTCAGAACATGGGTAGACTACTTTCCTGACACCTGTCTCAACTGTCCCAGAGCCAACTCCTTCATCCCCAGCCAGAGAAACAACTTTAGGTGTGAAGACATGGAGCCATCCTTCTCCACAGTCACACACTCTGTCCCAGCAGGATCCCACAAAAAGCAGGTCCCCAATCACTGCTGACCTGAGCTACAGAGGCACAAATGCACCGTGCATTTATTTCTGGCTCAATAAACAAAAAACCAGAGTGATGCTTCAAAATGCTATCTGACAAGCCTTTGACTAATAATCAACAATGAATAATAATAATGATGACAATGAAATGGGATGCTATTAAATACTGTTTAGCTTAAAACATGTTCTGGGCACTGTGGCCCATTCCAATAGTCCTAGAATCATAGGGCTGGAAGGAAAGGTGTTATGAAGACAAATTCTCAACGGGGACAAAAAACACCTTTTCTTCTGAAAGTCCAACCAAATATACACTTTCTGCAATATCTCTCTGAAATTTAATTTGAGGGCAGCTTGAATCAGCAGTAAGGAGTTAATAGATGGTATTGAATTTTAAAGAACTGAATTGATTATTAATTTCAAAAACATAAGATGACACTTTGAAGTTGACAAGAGTGTTGGCAGGTAAAATTTTGGGACTTGCCTTAAGGAATTGACAAGGGCTACATATAATTATCATCTCAATTGAATCCCTTATTTCACACTTAGATAAAAGGAAAATTCAGTTCAACACTGGTTTGAATCATCACAATTTCAAAATTAACAGGAATTAATTAGTTTTTATTCCATTTATAAATTCTCATCCCATTGAGAATAATTCTATTCCTCTTGCCCAGAGGCAGCACAGCACTAAAATGAGGGTGACACCAATCTGACAGGATTGTGGGAGGTCTCTACATGACATGGAGCCATTATTATTCTTTGCTTTGGTTTCTACCTTGATGAAAAATTTGTAAAAACAAATAGATCTAATACTTACATTTCACATTCAGTGGAGCTGGTTTCATGAAACACATATGACTGAAAGTCACAAAACACTTTTCTCTCTGGACCCTGGGGGTGGCGGGACACCATGCTATAACATGGGAGGGGTCATGATTTCCCTGCTAACCCTTAACATGCAATGTAACACTTAGGCTTTGGCCCTATTCACAGGGAAGGTGGGAAGCCTCCAAGTAAAGCCTGGGTTTCTTCTGGAAGCCCTTCAAGATCTGTGCCTTGCATACTCACTCAGCTTTACCTCTCACTACTCTCTATTTGCTCTCAAGCTGTGGCCAGTTCTGACTTTCTCCCCTCAGGGCCTTTGCATATGCTATTCCCACTAAACAGACCATTCTTTTCTCCATTCTCTTCAACTGGCTAACTCCTACTTATCTATTGGGTTTGGTTTAGACATCACTTCTTCCAGGAAGCCTTCCATGGAGTCTAAGTATTATTAAATCTTTGAACACAGCCAAACCCACTAAAAATGTCTTAACCAGAGTTGGTGCTAAACAACTCTATTTTTAATGGTATGCCACCTAGACCACAAGTCACTATTTTTGACTCGCTCAGGAGAAGCACAAGAGATGCCAGGGCTGCATGGGAAATCATGTGCCATTCTTTCTCTGAAGGGGAGAACTGACATTTTGCAGTGAAGGCAAACCAAGAGAGTGCAAAGGGATATATTTTTTAAAGCATGGCACTGCATTCTCAGATGTCAGGAAAATTAAAAATTCTCTCTTCTCTTTGCAAGTAACTAGCTGTTTACGTCAAGTTCTGGCTTAGAACAGCTGGTTTGTATGTTTTCATTCCCCCCCCATCCCAGGTGTTAGGGCTGGATCCCCTCATCTGTTGTATCTGGCTTTCACGTGTGCAAATCAAAAAGCACCTATGTCAAAGATGCCAGTAGAAATTTTATGATGAACCTGGCATTTAGATAATCAGTGGGGAGTCTTAAGGCACTGCTGCAGTATTGTTTTCACTGTCTAAGCCATTCACTCATAAAGGAAAATGGAAATTTATTTTAGCCAAGGCATCAGAAATAAAAATGAGTCCTCTTAAATAAATAAATAACATGAGTCCTCTTGATTTATTTCATTACCGTCCACAACTAGAAGAGTCTCTATTTCATATTCTCATCCGTTTGACTTTCTGCTTTACACTTCATGTCGGCTTCCATAATGCCATTCTTGGTCTAACTATGAATTTTCTGAAATCACCTAATGAAAGGACCATCTGCTGCATCTTGATTGGGATAATTCAAAGCCAGGTCACCCTGGAGAGTCTAAAGAGTTGTGGAAGATGAATTCTTCATTGGCCTCCCTGTTCCAGGCAGTGAGAGGTACAGCAGCCTCTGAGCTTCTGGGGCACTTAGTGGCCTCCTGCAGTCAGCACTTCACGCATGGTCTGTTACCTGCCTCCTCCACACAAGCCTGGGAGATCCTCAGGGACTACATTTTTCAAATCTTTCCAGTCCCGTCCAGCATCAAGCACCCAGCGTGGGGCAGAGCAGATGCTCGTTAAATGTTGAGATTGGAAAGACTGAATGTTGGGGGAGACAGGGCCTGGGAATCAAGCGCTTTCACAGGATGCTTCCTTTTGGGTCCCACTCACAGCAAGGAAGAGGCCCATACCCGGAAGGCCTGTTAGGCAGCCAGGTGAGCATAAATACTTGAGTTCTGTCTGAAGTCACAAACTGGTTTTGCTCCCACTATCAAAAACTCTATTTTATTTACAATTAGGGATTTCCAGCTTTTCTTAAAAAAAGATCTTGCAACATTCATTCTACACTCTAGTTCAGCAACAATCAATTGGAGCTTAGTAGCAGTTGCTCCCTTTAGATGGGACACAGTCCCAACCATCTACCTTTTCTGTTTATATTACCTGTGTGCCTCCTGGGGGTATTTGCATTTGCCCTGATCTCCCGGATGACAGGGTAGAAGCCCAGCCAGATGATGGATGGAGGGGCAGGGGCGACTTGTAAACCGAGGCGTGGGTCCTGAAGTCCACAGGTCATAGCACAGAGCATCATAACACCCAGAATCCTGGCCCGTCTTCCAGGCCAGCCACCTGCCCTGGTCCTGGCCATATGCATCTTTGAGCAGGGTTGGCATTTCCTGCCAGCAGAAAGAAGCAAGAGTCCCCTCAAAGGAAGGACAACTAATTGTTGCAGAACTGCTATGCTAACTTAGTAACCACTTAACGTATATTTGTTGTATGATTAGTATCTTTTCATGTACCAAAATAGACAAAAATATGCATACTTTATCATATTCCTACTGGTTTTCTTTACACGGAAAGATATTTCTATGTTGGGGCAATATCTTTTAATTTTTTTTTTAAATAAAATCAAATATAGAGTGTAAGAGAAGAATTCTAGGTCCTACGTATGAAGAGATAATGTTTCTCATTGAGTGGCATGGCTAAAGACATTAAAAATCAAAGTATATAAATGCTAGAAAGAAAAGCTCCATTGTCAAACATCTAATTAGGTCACTTGTCTGCTTAGCAGCTCCCCCCTGCCTCCAGAATAAAGTCCTTGGTCTGAAATATACGGCCTTTTGTGATTGGGTACCTGTGTACATTCTGAATCACACCTCCTTCACTTACACACACACACACACACACACACACACACACACACACACACACACACTGAGCACACCCCTACTCAGCAATTTGTAGTGCCCTGAATGTGCCTTGTTCTCCATCACCTCTGTGCCTTATCCACCAGGGATACTGTACTTAGTTGTCAAGACTCCACTCCCTCAGGAGACTGTCACTGACTTTCAGGACAGAGCTAGGTGGTACTGGGCCCCCAGAGAACTTTGTCTGACCTCCTCTTCTGGCCTTGAGCCACTTAAGGAAACTGAAACCTCAAGACCTTGCCCAAGGTCATGCAGCTATTTGATGGCAGAGCTGAGACTAGAATCAAGTCTTTTCCAGCATTGATCTAGAAGGCTCATAATTCTTCTAGCATTGTAGTAATTAATCAGGAACAGTGCACTAGGTGTTTCAGTAAATGCCATGTAGGGCATCAGCTGCTCTCCTAGCAAAACACATTTTGATACCCCTTAAATACAACTTTGCAAAAGTAATCAAAGGTAACTGCAGTTGTGTAGTACTGTGTGGCTTCTTCCTAGAGGATTAAGTTTTCTGAAGGGCAGTTTAGAGTTCAGGATCTTTTCTGGGGAAGGGAGCAGGTGGTGGCTGTGGAGAACCATAGATGTCTCCCTCAAAGAGCTGTTCTACGGTGATGATTTATGCGTGTAAACTGTTGCCCTTTCTATCAGGACAGTCAAGAGAGAATACAGGGGAATGCGATTAACCGTAAATTACTCTGAAGCATTTACTCTAAAGGACTCTACTTTTCCACCTTTTACTCAATTGTTTTTCCATTATTTATTCCTTTTTCTTCATTTTTTGGCTTAATCTAGTGGCTTGCTAGATTTGAAAGGGAAAAAAAAGATGGAAATTTAACTTATATTTACTTGTAAAAGTAGTTTCTACTATACTGCATTAAGACCATGCTTAGCTTTATCACAATATCTAAAACAAAGCAGTTTTTCAGATGAAGATTAAACTAGTAAAATGATTATTTTAGTAATTTAATCTTTTAATAGTGACACAGGTGTGCAGGATAATACAAAAGGATGAAACTTAACTAAAATTTGAGCACCTCAAATTGCTTTTAAATTTATATGTATTTATGTGTGTGTGTGTGTATACATATACATATTCAAGGAAGGAAGAGAGCTAAATTTAATGAGTACCAAGCATTGTGACAGATATTTTACATGCAATATTTCACTTAATCCATATCGTAAATTATTGAGAAATACATTATCATGCCATTTTGTAGAGGAAGAAACTGAGGTTTCAAGAGTTTATGTAATTGGCCCAAGTTCAAATAAGTAGTAATCTGTAAAGGTAAGATTTGAACCCAAGGGGTCTAACCCTACAGCAAAATGTTCTTTCCACTCTTTGGTATTGAATGGTCTTACAGTGTGGGGGACCATTGGCTACCTGACAGTTTGATCATGGCTGCCATGAAGGGAAGGAGGAGAAGAGGAAGACCAGAATGATGTGGTACAACAAAGGAGGCCTCAGAGCAGAGAAGGCACCAGGGAGGCCATTTGTGAGAAATCCATAATTCAGAGGAAGATGGAGGAGGGGGAGGCTTTGTGGGTGGCATGCATAAAGAGCTATGACTCTTGACTCTTCTTTCTCTCCATAAAGAGTGCAAGTGGTGAGCAGTTGGCTTACCAAATCAAGCAGGGAGCCAAGCCCAGAGGCAAGGACATGCCAGAGAAGGCAGATTTGAATGATGGGTTTAGAAGGAGTGGAGGGGACACAATAATGGGACAGCACCAACACTGCTCATCTGACACAAGAACCCTGGGACTAATTAATAGCAATGACCACCACTATGATTACTATCACCACACCCCCATCACCATCTTGCATTTATTCAGCATCTGATTCATTTCAGTGAATATTTCCTGAGCACCTCCCATGAGCCCTGATAGGGTTCTAGTACCTAAGGGTACAGGTAATGTAGGTCTGCCTTTGGAGACCTAAAGATCTGTAAACAGGCCAGTGATAGCACAGAGGAAGACATACTTAATGGGATGGGGGGTCAAGGAATACCTCCCGGAGAAGAGAGACATCTGTGATAGGATTTGAAATATGATAACAAGACTTGATATCCATTTGGTCAACAAACACAGCTTGTTAAAATTCCAAGAGGGAGAGTGGAAGAGAATTCCTTTCAAAGTTAAGTCACAACTTTAATAATAACAGCACCAATCAGATGCCTGTGTCCACTCCGTGGATGGGATTGGCTGAAATGTGGGAGGAGAAGGAAAAGGGCACAATAACAGCTTTCAAACCTCTGAGGAGGTTCTCTGAGGAATTCTCATTAGGAGGAAATAAACAAAAAGTGTGCCCTCCTTATTTTAGGAAATAAACAGTTTGCAAAAAATGCCTGAAATAGTCCTGGTTCTTAAGTATTACTATGCTCCTCAAAATGAATGCCCTGTGAGGCGTCCTTTTTAATCAGCAAATATGCCAGTCAGAGCCTTCCATAAAAAGAACCAGTATTTAGGTGTCCATTCCTCAGCCACAAAAGGAAACTGAATAACAACATATACACGACATGTGGTCAGTGATGGAGGCCTCTGGGGTCTGATTAGGAATAGCTCGAGTCTAGAGCTGTCTGATTCAGGAGCTATCTCAGCTACATGAGAGCCAGGAGATTGGAGAGTATGGAAAGGAGACATAAGTATGTACCTCAAGGAGGCCAGGATGGGCCACTTCAATTACCTATATGTGCTAACCATAGAAATATAAAGGCAAACTGGCTGTATCTTATGTAAAGGTGACCTGATGGCTGGCCAGACACCCACTGTCATTATCATCAAAATAAGTCCCATAACTAACACTTAGATAGTACTTACTATCTGCCAGGCAGTGTTTACTTCATTTAATTCCTACAAAAACCCTATGAGGTCGGTACCATTATGACTGCTACTTGATGGATGACAGAATTAAGGCACGGAAACGTTAAGTAACTTGTCCAAGATTATACGACTAACTAGTGAGTGGTAGAAAACTGACAGCATTGGTCATGTGCCAAGCGTGCTTGGGGACCGATGGACCAAAGGAGGGCAGGGAGGTGGGGAGGGTTCAGCACTCACATATACTGTCAGGTGCATCCCAGAACCTTTCTGCAGTGTTTTCTCCTGCCTGACACCCTGAGGACAGGTGGCACAACATAGAAAGTGAGAGACGCTCCCTCACCATTTCCTTGTTTTTTCCCCTGAAAGTTCAAATACTTTGGGGAGAGATGGGGATTTCTATTCACAAATTTGGTAATGATTCCACTCCCTAAGTCCATGGAAGCGAAGACAATAGATCTTGGGGAAATCTGGAAATTCTGTATTTTCCCTGAAGTTTCCAGGGGAGTGAATGACAGTGGCCCACCAGTGCTGATCTCTGAAGGCAGAAATGTCCCTGGCTTGCCTTGTGGAGGTCATACATCTGACCCTGTTCAGCAAGCACCAAAAGCCCTGCATCCTAGTCAACTCTACACCCCAAACACTTAGAGTATTTCCTACTCATGGGGAGGAGTTTGTGAGGTCTCCCCCTCCTTGTACATTAAACTGAAGGGATGGCTGTATGCACTATAAACTCTTCGTATTTCTTAATCAGTAAGTATGCTCACAAATATGGTAGCCCCCTATCTTAGGGAAGATAATTCATTTTCTTAAACTTACATCTATTTCCTGAGATCCTGTGGTTCCCTGAAGAAGGGTCAAGCTGTATTAAAATGGAATAATGAAACTTGCAATCACACAGTCCCAAAGAGTACCACACTGTAAAAAATAAGGCTTCTGTGTTCTTAACATGACTGAAGCAACCTTCCTAGCTGTGCTTTATAGTAACTTCCAGATTCTACTGGAATCTTCTAAATTTTGTGTGCATTCACAAATGTAAAAGGCATCATTCACCAACGTGGCTTTCTGCTGCATATTTCACAGTGACAATCACAGCACTGATCTTTGAATAAGCACTACTGTATGCCATGCACTCCACTGCACACTTTAGGAGAAAATAGGAATGAAGAAGGGGACCCAGAGCTCTGTGTGCTCCTGGAAAGAACCACTGGTCACCCCAGCACTATCTCTCCTTCAACACTCACAGCCACCCTACCACAGTACCCTGGGGACCCATCAGGACCAATCCCAGTATGTCCTATATCTCCCTTCAGGAGAAGCCCAAGGTTCCCAAGTCATTCCTAATTACTCCTGTTCCCAGCATGGCACTGCACATCCCTACACTGCCTCCATTTTCCCCGACCAGCTCTTGGGTCCTTGTGTCCCCTGGAACTCATGTCTATCAGCAGCAAAATCCCCTATATTCTCAACTTCTTTTCTCAACCTTCCCTTCACCTTCTTGCTCCACTGAAGACTAGCCTCTTCCCTACAGCCATCTCAAGTGGCGGTTTTCTCTTCCACAGATCTCGCACCACTGGGCCTGGAGGTTCAGAAGATATTCTCCTTAGTTGGTGCCAGTGACAACAGTTGTCAATGGCTATGCTTTAGGAATATTCCTAGCTTTTACTTTTTTGGCTTTGGAGGCAAACCAATTTAAGGGATTAAACCCCATCCAAGGATGTCTCTCACATCCTGGCTGAGTTACCCAAGTTACCCAAGTTACCGTACATAAGCAAGTTGTTTTCTTCAAATCCACAAGTTTGTATCAAGTACAACCTTTTTTCTGTGCTAAGTAATAAGAGAAATTTAAAACAGACTCTACCTTCCAAAAACCTAAACTAGCTGGGGAAACAGGAGTTCATGTAGGAAATGGCTAAGGCATGGGTAGCCTCCAAAGGGCCCCACCTAGAAATCATTCTTCTATGGGGTCTCAGACTCAGTGCTTCCAGAAGTCAGGAAGGAGTGTGAGTGCAGAACAGGCTGGGGAGAGCATCCCAATGCCTATGCCTCTAGGCAGAGCACACATTCCCCTGAATAGGGTAGCTACCACTTACCTCTGGCCAGCACACATTCCCCTGAATAGGGTAGCTACCACTTACCTCTGGCCAACTGTTACCATGGCACACAGACCCTAAGAACCAGACCTTCTCCTCTTTTTTCTTTTTTTCAAAAGTTGCTAGAAATGCAGATTTTAAAGTGGAATCTAAATTTTAAATGATAGTTGATAATTGAAAATTTGAAAACATTTTGAGAAGTACTTGAGTGTAGTATAAGGATTCTGGAGCCAAACTGCCTAGCTCAAATCCTGGCTCTAGCACTTACTATATGTGCTTCCTGGGGTGTGGTAGCTTGGAGTTATGTCCCGTAGGAAAACATGTTCTTAATATTACTCGATTCCTGTGGGTGTGAAGCCAGTGTCAATAGGACTTACTGATGAGGTTACTTCAGTTAAGGTGCAGCCCAACTGAATCAGGAGCGGTCTTAATCCTATTACAAGAGGCCTTCTAGAGAAGACCACAGAAAGAGAAGCCATGAGAAGTAGCCAGAAACTGGAAGTCAATGGGACAGAAGCAAAAGGAGAAGATGCCACCATGTGCATTGCCATGTGACAGAAAAGCCAAGGACCAAGCATCACCGACAGCCAGCTCCAGAATGCCACAATCTTCGGAGAGAAAGCATCACTGTGCTGATGCCTCAGTTTGGGCTTCTCCTAGCTTAAAAATTGTGGGCCCAATAAATTCCAATTTTTAAGCCAATCCATTATGGTATTTGTTTTAGCAGCTAGGGAACTAGGACACAGGACAAGCTACCTAACTTCTTTATGTGCCAGTTTCTGTATCTGTAAAATGGAGATAATAAAGTACCGACCTCCTGACTCTATAACCTGCTTAATGGTGCCTGAAGTACTGGATAAATGTTTGATAACTGGCTAATTGTAGCCAGTCAGGCTGCCAATTTGCAGTGACATATGCTCAGTAGCCACTCTTCATGCACCTATGAAACATCAGCTGTAAGGCTGGAGAGCATCAGTCTCAGTGCGCTGAGGTAGGTATACAGCAGGGCATTTTTGAGTTCTCACAAGGGGGACAGACTGTAAGAGCTAGGAGATGCCAAGGAGAGATTCGTGTGGAACAGAGAGGCTTCCTGAAAGTGAACCTGAGCTGGGCTCCATTGAATGGTGTTATTAGCTAGACAGCAAAAAGGGCTGAGAAGATTACAGGAATGTGGGTAGATCAATCAGAGTCTCTGTAAGAAACAGATGATACACACAGGGTAATTTGAGGAGAGTTAAATAAAGCGGTATTTAGAAAGATGTGCACAGGGTTTAAGGAAACTAACAAGTGGAGGCAGAGTATTCCAGGCCTAGTAACAATAGGAGGCCACCCCTAGGCCTGAGGAGAAGGAAGAAGTTTCCAGAACACACAGAAAGGAGCTTCCTGGAGAGAGTGGCCTGAGAGGAGGTGGGGAATAAATACGCCAGCCTCACGCTCCTCTTACAGTCACCAGTTGGTGCCTCCCCATTAGCCTGTCCCAACCAGAAGCCATGGGGCAAGGGAGCCCACTGGTGCAGTCCCCCCAAGATGACACCCCACCTCCTCTTCCCAGCACAGAGTGGAGTGGGGAAGAGTGGAGAGTGGAGAATATCCAGCATGACGGGAATGATGAGGCCAAAGGAACAGAGGCTAAAATCTGTTGGAGAAGAAGAAAGCTATTCTAAGCCTTAGTTTTTCAATCTACCATATTCATTTGTTCTCCCTCAACTTCAATAAATAACAGGAAAACACTTTACAATGTTGGAAGGACATCGTGGCTATATAAACTTGCTCAGTGAGCTGGGGAAGTGAGAGAGAAGAGGAAAAGTCAGCCAGCGGGTCAGGGGATGGAGAGGCGCATGTATAAAACACCTCTTCAAAATAGCAAAATGATTCTAGAGAAAAAACCCTCAGGTCCACAGAACTGTTGAACTTGAATGTCTGGCTAGGCTTTTGGAGCCAAGCTACAGAAAGCAGTTGATATGGTCTTAATGGACATGAATTCAAGCTTTAAATAACAGAATGTGGCTGGTCTCAAAGTCCAAGAAAAGCGTCTTTCAATTGTCTATATTTCACTATAATTCAGAACTCTCTGCTTGACTCAGCAAAAATTTACACAAGTTTCCTTTCTTACTTTCTTATTTGATGGTACATATTGTGTTCCCATAGAGGAACCTAAGCCCTGATGTGGAGGCTTGAGACTTAACAGCAGCTCCAAAAAGCACTGTGAGGACTTTCATCGTTTCCCTTTGGATTGTCAGTTTCCACCTCCCAAATACTGTTGGTAAATCTGCCATCATCTTAAATGGCTATAAATTCCTATTTCCTGGCAAATCTTAGTATTTTATTTTTGTATTGGCTCTAGAAGTAACAAGTTTTACACCATAGGTAGCACTTCCTTTATCTTGGACTAGCGTCCTTCCAAGGACCTTAAAGATCTTGGCGTCCAGTGTTCCCCAAAAGTGTGTTCCTAAATGATCATAGGGATTAAGTGAACAGAGGATTCCATGGCCAAACGAGTCTGGGAAATACTGGCCGAGATCCACAAAGTAAAAGAAATTCCCTTAAGGATGACCTTCTGAGAGTTTTAAATATCGAATGTAAATAGTGAATCTACGGATGGAAGATATAGTATGCAGAGCTTTTCAAACTTACTTGGCTAAGCAATACCTTTTTTCAACCAGCATGTTGCAGGATGAGTGTGGCCCTCAACATATTTTAGAGGCTGTGCTACAAAAAAAGAAAATGGAATCCAAGGAAGTGAAATGTCTTGCTCAAGGTTTCACAACTGATTATGGCTCTCTCCCTGGTTCTAGTAATACTGACATCTGGTGTTGACTTTACATGTAACCTTCTTTTCTAGACATAACTAGTCTCAACCTGCATTTCTAGTGACTGAAGAATCCCAACCTTTTTGGGGCTTTTTCCCTAACATGGCATCTGTCCTCTCTCACTATCACCCCCTGCTCCCCTTTATCATTTTAATTACATTTCTCTGAACCTCACCCAATTCTGAACTTTCTTGCTTGAAGAACAAGGCCAGGAACAGCACACACATTCCACGCGGGAACACAAGATGGCTCTGCACGTGTTTTCAGTCTGGTTTCCCGTAACATTCCCAAGGATCCCAGCATTTCATTGGCCCTTTGGCCTACAGGAGCTCAGTGCTCACTGTACTTTCTTGGGCTGCTCTGATAGCTTGGAGCACATCATCTTCTCAGTCAAGGGCTTATGTTTCATTTCCTCCCCTAGATTAGGCCAGAGACCATCTTATCCTTTCTCATATCTCCCACAGTGTCCAGCCTCCCACATGATCTCTGAGTCCCAAAAAGTCTTGTATTCTCTTTGCTGAATTGATGTCTCAAAAGTTTCTTCCCTAACTGTTATTCTGCCCTTGGCCCAAGGAAAACACATTCGTTGCATTTCTATAGCTTTGCAAGATCTTCTTGATGTTTATTCCTGACAGTTAACTTTAGATTGCTCCAAATTGACAGATACTTTAAGTGACTTAAAAATATGTCCCATGAACTGTTTCTTAGGAGCCTGTGTTCTGCTGTTTCTAGGGACATCAGATTTATATCCAATTAGAAGAAGATTGCCTTCAAAATGAATGATGGTTTTTCCACAATAGCAAAGATGCTGACAATTAAAAGAACAACAGTCAAGCAAACAAGTTTGTGCCTTTAGATGCAGACACACTGAGTTCTGCTGAATGTCAAGGCTGAACTGGGGAATACAGCTGCTTCTTACACTGCAGCCTGAGGACAGAACATTCTTGGCAAGAGGCCCTGTCCTTGTGGGTAAGTTGCCTTTAAGCTAAACCTCCAGTGCCCAGCACAATTTGGGGCTCAGGGTGGATGCTCAATAAGCATTTCTTAAAGGAATAGATCTTGGACTAAAGAAATAGAGTGAACAAAGAAACATCCTGGAAAAAATATCTTTGGCATGTGTTTGCATATGGCCCCGGTTCTCAAGCAGGAGTTTCCAGTTCCTCTCTTCTTTTCTCATTCCTCGAGATGTAGCCCCTCCAACAGCATGTCTGTACTCTGAGGGCATTCTTGTTTCTTCAGATCCCAAATACAGTAGGAGGTAGTCTAGTCAGTAATATCCTTAGAGTAATGAAAATTTAAAACTTGTGCTCTTTTGTTCCAAAGAGAATAAAATATTGTAAAAGTATTAATGGCAAACACTTCAAAATGCCTTCAGTTAATAAAGGTGAAATTTGTTTCTATAGGATACCTTGAAAAAGCATTCGGTTGAAACACTGTTGTAATGCACTAAATATGTCTGAGTTCATGTTTTACATTTGGGCTCTATCCTTGCCCCCCCCCCCAAAGGCAAAAAAGACAGCAAAAATATTATGTATGCTGATTCATAGAACAATTGTTACTATTCTGTATCTGTTTCTATGAGGGTATTGTTATGAAGCTGTGCTCACAATAAAACCTTCATCCCAAATCTCCATGCACCTTATGAATTTCACTCCATCCCCAGCTTTTTTCTCCAAAGAATGTCACACAAGTTCCTTTAATAATGCCAGTAAATAGCTCCAGCCTTCCACAGCTGCAGAGGTTTACCATCCCGGGAGATTTTCAATGTTACAATTCATGCTTCCAATCAAAACAGTGACAGAGTTGACATGATTTACCGATGGAAAAAGACTTGATTAGGGACTAGTACACTACTGAGCAAATATTAAACAACTACCGGGAATTTTTAATATGCAATGCCTCTGTTCACAACAAAAACAAGCCAGAAACAATTTCCTGTCCTACAGCTAAGTGAAATGGAAGTTTGCTTTTAAGTTTCCTTATAGTGTGTTGTAGACATTTCAGCAAAGCAACCTTCACCTATGAGAGGGACTGTCTCCTTAAACAACCCCATCTTTCTAATTTAAATGGAAACCGTCTGTACATCTAAACTGCAACAAGAACACCTATCCAAGAGGTCAAAACTGGGCTGGAAAACTGTGAAACGCTTCAAGCGTCTTTATCCGGGTTACAAGTTTGGTCTGCAGTGAATTGTCGATTACAACCTGTGGTTCAGAATTCAGTTCCTTAGTGCTTTCAGAGAATTACTATTTCTTTTTTTCTGGAGGTGTAAATAAGCACATAATAACCAATGAATTGGGGGCCCAAATGGACATTGCTTTGGGGGGGATTTTTAAAAGATTCTGGGAGGACAAATCTGGGGATTTTCCATTGAGAATAAGTAATTTTGAAAAACTAGTTTCAAAGTTTTTTTTTAATGATTTAACTCCTTCTCTTGGATGATTTGAGAAGACCCCATCCTCCCATTCTCCAGCACCAAATTTCCAAAAACAACAGTAAAAAAGATCCTGGCAGAAGTCGATGGGTCAGTAGATCCTAAATAGCTTTTGGGTTCAAATATGTGCCATCAATGACGAGAAAAATCCCAGCCATGTTATAATGAGTCACCCCTGGACAAGAGATTCCAAACCATAAAACTGAATAACTGCACATTTAGCCCTACAAACTGCATGGCTTACAAATCTCAAGGGAGGTAAATCTGAAATTGGGAAAGGCCAGAATATCTTATTAGCATAAAATCACACACACACACACACACACACACACACACACACACACACACTCACTCACAGAGGCTTCCCCAGGGGTGATTTGTCAACTGGGGGGCCTCTCTGAAGTACTTAGAGACAGGGTCCTTCTTAAAGTACGATTCAAAAAATGAATATTCCTTCCTTCCTCCCTCCCTTTCTCTCTCTCTCTGTTTTGTTTGTTTGTGTAAGGAAAAATTTGTACCCCTTTTCTACCTCACCTCATTTTCTTAGCACATTCAGAAGAGAAGAATTGGGGCCTTTTTGGAGCTGCGCACAAGTGTTCCAGTAAGTTGGCAAAAAACATATCTGCATTTATAGAGTTAATTGACATCTTATTAATTTTGCTCAGATTCTCTCTCCTCCTACCTCCCTCCCCCTCCTTTTTTTTTTTTTTTAAGAGCGAGAAAGCTAATGAAAACCATGTTTATGTGCTCAAAGGCACAGAGGAAATTCATTACTCTGAGGAATAGCACACTCCACAAGTGAAATGAAAGTAATCTTATTTATGACAGGAAGGGGCCCCAGCTAGACTGAACTCCACCACTTAGACTGTTACATAGAAAAGAAGCTGCACAGCTCCTGCCCCAAGACCAAATGGCGGCCGCACTGACAACGAACATGTTTGCAGCTTTGTGTTTGAAAACTGTTAGAAGCCCCCGAAAAACAGCCACCTACTAGGGACAAGGGAAGAAAATCTATTAGGAATGGACTGTTCTTCCCTCCCACCTTCTGGTACCTTTCTGGGATTCCTCATTACCAAATTTCAAAAAGACACCGCATCAAATTAGTTCACGACATTTATCAAGTACTGCCCTGTAAATACAGCTACGCTACTTTGTGGCCTACTTCCATTATTATAAGAGCTTTTCACTGTATATACATGGACTTTTACCAATGTAAATAAAAAATAGAATTGCTTAAATAACTCATTTCCACTATAAATGTCCACTTGTGCTCTTGCAGACAATTCTCCCATTCTTTCTTGAAAATCTCATCAACTGTATGTTTCCTTTTTACTACTGCTTTTAAAAATATATATATATATATAGTTTTTTATTCTCATTCATTCATTAGTCAACAAATAATCGTTTAGAGCTTATCTGCTGGAGGCTGTCAGGGAGATAGTCTTTCCTTTTTCTTCTCAACTATTCAAAATCTTAATTAACATTATGTGGATTTTTGGCAGTCACAAGGTGGTTTATATTATTTACAGTATGTCTTCCTAGAACTTTTGCTGAAAGTTCCACTAAGATTATCAGGCCCACCCCCTCATTTACAGAAGAGGAAACAGGCTCAAGGGCAGATCCTAGACTATAGGTATATATTTTTTTCTATACTCCCCAAAACCTCCCATGCTTATCACTGAAGGAAAAAACATTATTGCTTGTATTCTATGTAGTGAGGGGTTTTATATGCCCCTCATACGTATGACAAGTGCTGTTTCTTCCTCCAGCATAAATTAAAAAGGCCAAATACAAAATGCTTTCTGAAGTCACATACAGAGACATTATACCAGAGAGCCACTGGGAACTAATTAATTTGGTCAACACATCTTTATTAAGCCCAAAGGTTCCAAGCAAGTGCTAGGCCCTGGAGAAAAACAGACACATGCCCTTTCCCACGTAGCTACCAGTCATGTGTGGGACTCAGGCAGGTAAATAGGTGAACTGGCCTTTACGTTAAGGTATGGTAGGTGCTATGATGGGGAAGTGCAGGGTGCTGTGAGAGAGAAAAGGGCCCCATAACCTCCTGGGGGCACCAGAGGAGGCTTTCTGTAGGAGAAGATGGTCTAGAGGAGTGGTAGGTTTGTTCCAGGCAGAAGGAACATCTTTTATGAAGGTCTTGAGAAGAAAGTTTCTGAGTTTTTGGAAAGTCAATGTTAGTGATCCCCATTGGGAGGAGGTAAGAAAGGGATTATAGCCAGAGTCTCTGTTTTTTTACGGGTCACACCTAAAATCCAAGCATTCCTTATTTGCCTTGCCCAAGCTAAGCTTTTTAAGTGTGGTATGTAACATTATTTGCACAGCTATTCTCCCCTGAAATCCAAGAAACTATTCTCAGTTATGCTTTTGCAATACACAAAGGTGTTTCTCCTTACCTTCAAAAGACCCTGAATTCAATCCATGCAGCATTTATCAAGTACCTCATACACACTGTCGCTCCACTGTGCTACCTCAGCCCTTTGTGTGTACAGACCTCGATTACAGCACAGATCACTCTGCATTAGGGTTCCCTCAGGTTCCCATGAGGTCCACTTCTGTAGCTCTAGCACAGTGCCAAGCACACAGCAGGAGATCAAAAAGAATTTGTTGAATGAATGCATATGTTTGTAGCATACAGTTCAATTCTCAAAACATAGTTAAAAGCAATAAAAAAAACAGCATCCTACATAGCATATTTTAATGCAGAGGGTTAAGGAGACAATCCAAAAATGGTTAGGGATCTCTATTCTGTGAAAACTAGCATAACTCAGCATTCCTTGCTATTAGGATACATTGGACTAATTTTGCTATAAGCTTATAGTATCCACCAGACAGCATTACTGGTGTATTACTGGGTGACAGATGTTTTGAATTAAAAGTAGGCAGTACAAGTAAATGATTTAGCAAACCAAAAATCAACAAGTCAGAAGAGAGAAGACGGCTAGGTTAAAACGCCCAGCTTTATTACAGGGTCTGATATTTGCTCCCTTGTTTCTCATTAAGCAAAGATCACTATATTTAAGACAAGTTTAAAAGGATAAGTGCAGAAAAACACCATGATAAAAACTAACCATACACTCAGATGGTCAGGACAGAGGCCAAGAGCATGGATTTTATGCCTCTGATTCTCCGTAGTTGGTCTTTAACCACCTATCATTCATCCAGTGTTTATTGAGGGCCAACTGTGTGCCGGGCACTGTGATGTGCACTGGGAATTCAGAGATGAGTAAGACAACAGCTCTGCCTGAAGAAATTCATAGTTTAGTAAGCAATACAGACTAAAAATTAGTAAAAAAGAGAAAAAACAAAATTACAACTAATCCAACCTTTTGAGGAGGTAGCAAGTCAGGATAATTTTCCCAGAGGAAGAAATGTCACTCAAATGCATGCTGTCAATCATCAGGTAGTTTCAGATTAGACTGAAAACTGATTGGCACATGTCTTCCATCACTATTGGAAAAATAACTCAAGTTGAGTGCCCTCCTAACACTGGTTTTTCCTCCAGTATGATAACAGAGCTCTATGTGCTCCCAGAATCTTTGTATTTATACTACATCTTCAAATAATGTATTTATTAAAATATATCTGCCTTAGAAAACTTATTAAGTTTGGGATAAAAAAATGGAGAACAAATTGTTACAGTTTAGATACTTCATCTTCCTTCTGTAGTAACTTATTGCAGCCACAAAGAGGCACTCTGGGTTAAAGAATGAGTGAGCTTCCCCCACTCTCCAACCCCTTCCTTGCCAAGTGGTTTGTTCTTTCTCCCCTCTGTAAGTGGCTTTAAGAGAGCAAAATGGGTTTATCTACCATCAGGAAGGCCAGCAGCTCTTAGAGGAGGGCAGATGTTTGTCCAGCACAAAGTACAGATGCTTTTGACTGACATTTCAAAACAAATCTTATTCTTAGAATGCAAGAATTAATTGAAGGTGAAGACCCCTTGAGAGAGGGGGGCTTCTAACACTAAAAATCACAATTTTCTCATTCTATCACCTCAGCAGGGGGGAAGGTAATAAATAGTATTTAAAAAGATAAAATACTAAACAACAACAAAAATAACAAAACCCTCACAATACAAAACAAACTCTCAGAATAATGAGGACATTTTTGTAAAGGACACACTGCTGGAAGCAGCCCTGATAATATTACCCTTGGCGTTGGCTTTGGATGATTCAGTTCAAATAGGAATCTTCCTTAACCTTCATCCTGAACCAGTCAATAATCCAGTGTTTGTAACATCACAGTTAGTTGCCATGAAAACAAATGTGATGTCACATATTTGGCTTTTGGTTACCACTCCTGGATCATACAGGGGCAGAAAGCAAGAAAATTGTATCTGTCCTACACTAGCATTTTCAGCTTTCAGTGGTCCAATCATATTAAGAAAAACCTGACAAACTGTATACTCCTATATTATGAAGTCTAAAACTCTTTAAAAAGTATCCAAAATCTTTAGGTATATTTTCAAAACTACAATGCTTCACAGTACAAAATTTTTACCTAGTAAAAGTGCAAGCTCTTTAGCCATGGGTGAGCATAACTTATTTACAGTAGACAAAAGAAATGAATTGTGTTAGAGATGAGTAAGAAGCTCTAATTAGAAGACAGGAGAAAGACAACTTAAACTTCTCATGTTTTGGAACACTTAGTTTTAAAATAGGTTTGTATGGACTTTTTTTTTTTTTTTAAGTCTATTAGGAATCCTGAAAGTCCATCATGACACTTTCCCAAGATGGTATTTCAGGAAATTCAAAAATGATCAAAATCTTACCACCCTCCTCTCACCCCTACTCCCTTCCTTAAAAGAGAGAAAAAGCAAAAGTTTTTGCCATAATAATCATATTTAGGTGGCTGCCATTAACTAATTATAACACAATAGGCTATTTTCTGCTTCCTAAAAATAAGGAAGGCAGTTATGGGTGGGGTCAGGGGGGGCGCGGAATACTCAGTGTTACATGGACCACCCTTCAACTACTGGACATTATTTAAATGTGGAAAACATTTAAATCAGATTGAAAAACAAGGGGAGAAGGGACTTGTGAAATAGTGAGGGAACTCTCCCAAATTTCTGATGATGATGATGGTGGTGGTATCTGTTTTGTATCTATATTTAACATGAAAGATGAAAGAGTAAGTACTGTATGAGTTTTACAAACTGATAAAAAAAATTTTTTTAAAGTATCTGAGTCCGCTTTGCTTTATATTTTAAAGTGAAGCCATTTAGATTCCATCCAAATATGGACTTAAAAATATCCCAATATTAGTAAGATTAAGTTCTTTTTAAATTAATTTTTGGGAAAGATAGAGTTGTTTGTTGTAGAATAAAGAACCCTGGGGAGGAAATTAGGAGAGCTCCAATAGGTCACTTTATCTCACTGGTGGGTTTCCCTCTTACCTGTAAAATGAAGGGGTTGGACCAACCTAAAGCCCTTTACAGATTGATCAGTCCAGGCTTTTTGATCTTATAACCAAACTTTTACTGTTGAAACGTATGAAGACTGGCAAAGAAAACAAGCCAAGGCTACAGGTTGAGAGTAGGGGAGGCAAATCTGAATACAATTTCAAAAATAAAACTTACACAATTGGTCCTTTACCTTGGGTTACTGACAATCATGGCATTCATGACTACATTTCTTTACACTCGTGCATTTCTCTATGGTCCATTCACTCTTCCATCCCCCCAGACTGTTACTTCATACCCTTCATACCCTCTCAAACCTCTAACACCTCCTCCCCCAGAGGGGGGCCTTGCTTCGTACTTCACCCAGAAGCAGAAGACATCAGATGAGGCCTTCCACGTGCTCCCACCACCCATCTTCCAAACTCCGCACCCAGGTTCAGGTGCTGTCTTTCCTCCCGTTTATGTGGGCAAACTGTCTCTGCTGCCAATGAAAATCTATGTCTAATCATGTCACTTCTCTGCTCCAAACCCTCCATGACCTCCCCTCTTACTAGAGCCAAAGCCAAAGTCCCTCAAAAGACCTACAAGGCTACCTGCGCTGAGTTCTGCCGCCTCTCCTCCCACACTTCTCGCTCAGTCTGCCTCCTGGGTGTTCCTGGATTAGGCCAAATAAGCCACATTTGCACATTTGCATTTGCTGTTCCTTCTACTTGGTACACCATTTCCCCAGACATCCAAGACTCACTGCCTTGCTCTCTTCCGGTCTCTGTTTAAATGCCCCTTTTGCAGAGAAACCTTTCCTGACCACCCCATAAAACAGCCCACCCCTCCCCCACACCATGCCCTCCCTTCTCCTTCTCCCTGCTCTACTTTTCTACATAGCAATGACACCATGTCTTACACTACATATTTGTTTATTGACTACCCACACTAGAATGTAAACTCCATGACAGCAGAGATTTGCTTGTTTTATTCACTCCTCCAACCCCAGGGCCAGGCACTCACATTTATCGAATAAATTAATTTCCATGACATTGTTAAGCATTTAAGAAAAAGTTGGTGAAATTTTTACATTGTTACGGAATAAACCAAGCATTATAAACTAAAACAAACTGTTATAAATCTATTATTCATGGATTACTAAAATGGAAAAGGAAATGTCAAACACGCACATCTAGAGAATGATAGATCTAAATCTCGTAGCTCTCCAACACTGCTCCAAATAATGTGAGATCTGAAAAACGGCAAAAATGCAATGCTCCTGACAAGCATTGCTCCTGACGGCAATAATCCAATGCTCTCACACTTCAGAGGCCAATTTCCTTCTGGTGATTTCTCCCCAATTCACCCTTGGTGGACAGAATCACTCAAGTCATAGTGATTTCTATTCAGTCAATCAATTCTTTGTCAGCAGGAAAATTCGACTGGGCCCATGATGTGCAGCTTTCACGCTTGGAGCTTCCTTTATGGCTGGATAGACATTTCTGGGAAAGAGACCCAGCATATCAACCCTGGAGACCAAACACAACCCCCCCAAAGTATGCTTAGGACATATAAACAGCAGCCTGACCTTGCTCATTAAGAACTATGCAATGCACGTGTTCATGCAGAATACATCTTAGATGGTCTGTGTATATTCTCATTAACCTTTAGACTAAGGACAGCTATAATAAGGTTTGTTTTAGTAGCCTCTCATATGGTATGTACTAGATCTGGCCAGTTTTTAAGCAGAACAGCCTATTAAGCTGTAGAGGTGATAGCCCAGTTGAATGTCCCAATTTTCTTTCGATGAGTAAATAACAAATTTCAATACTGACAACAGTTTTGGTCAAAAAAGACCTCACATACCACGTGATAGGAAATTTCCTGGGATATGATGTGACTATATTCATCAGGAGCTTTCAAAAGGATTATAACCTTTGACCTAGAAATTCCACTTCTAGGACTTTATCCTAAGGAACTAATCAAAGATAAGAACAAAGATTTATGCATATGGATGTTACAAACCTGGAAACAACTGAAATATCCCCAAATAGGAATATGCTTAAATAAATAATAGTAGATTGTAGAACATGACACAGCTATTTAAAATACAGTTTCAAAAATTAATAACTTGGGAATACTCATGATATAAAGGTTAATTGTTATTCGAAACTTTATTTGTGTAGGTATCTGTATATTCATATACACATGAGCATATGAGTTGAAAGAGACATACCAAAAATATTTATAACGATTATCCCTAGGTGATGGGGTTAAAGTTGATTTAAAAAATTTAATCATAGTTTTCCACCATAAGCAGATATTCCTTAATTTTGAAAAATGCCATTGACCTGATTATAAAAGGACATATATTACTTCATCATCAGGAGAAGAAATAAGGAGTAAAACTTCCACTTGGAATTGAAGAGTTTAGAGAATGTTGGCACATTATAAACTTGTCATTGTTTCAGTGTTGCTTAAATTGTCTTGTTTTAACAGACATATCACTTTCATAAAAAAATCACCTCCAAACAGACTTCTAAACAAACAATATACAAACTTATGCAGCTGTGCTTCTCAGCTGCCTGCTTCCACCTACCCCATCGGTTCTCTGGTGATCACTCATGATTTAATTTAGATTAATATGGTAGGTCTTTGGTGGCTACTCTGCTTTGGATCCCAAGCCTTGCTAATTATTATCATAAAAGACAAGCTACTCAGGAGGTTTAAAGTTCAGGCACAGAGACCTCCATCTACATTTCTGTTGTTTGGCTCACCAAATTACAAGAGTCTGGTGAGTCAATATGAAAGATTCCAAACCCAAAGGTCAATGCTGGGCTACTGACCTCCATGACCCCACTTCAGAGCCAAGAATCGCAATGCAGTTTTTCCTCCCACGCTAAAACCACTGGCAACCAGCTTGTCTTGGTTGGCTCTTTTCTTTTACAATTATTTTTGAATAGGTAATAGTTCTTCCTGTGCCCACACACTAAATTAGCATCATTTCATGACTTTTCATCACTGTGAAGGACTTGAATGTATTTGTAACAGCACTGTACTTGCTAATGTTAATTCACATTAATTAGACCATATTCTCCTTCAAATCAGGCCATGTTCCCTCTAAACATTCATATGATCTAGAGTGGACA
The DNA here is from genome assembly GCF_015220235.1 of Choloepus didactylus. Classification (NCBI taxonomy): domain Eukaryota; kingdom Metazoa; phylum Chordata; class Mammalia; order Pilosa; family Megalonychidae; genus Choloepus; species Choloepus didactylus. Next base: position 54,715,006 of record NC_051309.1, read on the forward strand.
TGAAAAGCCAGTTTTTAAACATCCTTTGAGCACATTGGTTGCTGTTTCAGAACGATTTTGCGATAGACAAACTTCTCTGAGCCTCGTCTAAGAAGCTTTTTAGAAATAATTTTCAGAGAGCCTAAAAAAGTCAGAGGGAACAGTTGGGAAACTGTAACATCCTCTGTCTTTCCACTTCCCCATTCAGTCACTAAATCCTGATAATTCCTGTTCAAAGAGCTGTGGTGTTTGTACCTTCCTGTCCACTCCCAGTACTCTATGCCCAGAATAGAGTCTCCCGATTGGTGATTTCAGATGCATCTCAAAGATGGGATAGCCGTTTACCGGTGCGTTGGGATGCAGATGAGCGTGAAGGATCTGTGCATTGAAGAAGATGGAGCCTGGGTCCCTCAGTCACTGCTCAGAAAAGAGCCAAATCTGCCCTTGGTTGTGAATTTGGTGTACAGGGTCTTCAGGCCAAAGTGGATGCTTTGGTTTTGTTCAAGTCAAAATTTTGTCCAAGACATTGCTTCCAGAATCATCATCTCTCTCTAAACTGTCTAAACTAGCATCCAAGTGATACACTAAGAAAAAAAAAAAGTCTTATGTTCTTTTAGAAATAATTTCTACCATGACTAAGATATATGTCTCTTAGAGGATGAAATACTAAAATTTGAAAATTTCAATTAAAGCAAGAAACCCATTTTAGAATCACAAGCATAAACTTTTAATGGGTCATATAATTGATGATGGAGCTGTCAAATGAGTGAGGCCAATTTTAAACTATTTTTTTTAATAGTTTCAAGTATCCTGTTGGTTTTCAACAATAAAAATTGTTTTTTTTAAATTGTCTTTAAAAGGGCCCCCTAAAACCCAAAACACTGAACCTCTTATTCAAAATAGTTTTTTATAAAGGGGAAAACATTTTTACTTCATTTTTATAAAAACTTTCAACATATTTTATTCCTACAGACTTTGTTTAAAACTAACAGATTGCCAACTTTTTCTAAACTTACAAATCATTACCTGAGCTGAAATATACTGTATGGAATAACATGGAACTTTAAAAGACACAGTGCCTGTGCTCCTTTGAAGAGTTTACAGTCTGGTGGGAGAGAGGGAAGTACAAATAAATAATGGTGATACAATGCAGTATGAAGTAAGTTCTCCAGGGCACACAGAGGGTGAGGGTGTGGGGAGAAACTCCTTAGAGAAGGTGACATTTGAGCTCTGTCAGATTTGAAGATGTGGGGGCAAGGAGAGGAAGAGAGATGGTGGGGGAAAGCTTTTCAGGATTTTTTTGACTAGACTTGCATGAATCTTTTTTTTTCTTTTTTTTTCAGAAAACTTCTTTTATATACTTCAGCAAAATCTTGTTTTGTTCAAATAAAGTGAACAGTGCCGACAGACGAATATGATGGTTGTTTCTCTGTAGGGCCTCCAGCTTTGGCCCTGGAGACCAGAAGACAGAACCCAGGTGACACCCTATCATGACTGGTGCCAAGTCAGCAGATGGAAAACATTACTGGGACAATTCTAACCCAATGACTGGATGCCAGTGTCCCAGTGTGAAAAATGAGGAGGGGTCACAGGTCCACGTATAGCGAGTGTGATGGTTAATGCCACTGGAGATGACAAGTGATTTGTGTTGTTGTCGGAAATCCTTCCCTACTATTGTTTCTTGTTCTTTTAAGCTTTGGGAACATGAAAGTTATTATATTTGGTGAGTTGGGAAGGGAGGTTGGACTGCACATGGATGTCAAATGCAAGATAACTATTGAGAGATGCATGTCAAAAAGAAACAAACATTGAAAAATGTTATTTTCTCTTACTGGGGGATGGAATCTTCTTAATCAAAAGTGACAAGGAATAAGAACACAGTTTCTTTCTGTTCTTCTCTACCCACAAGGCAGCCCTGAAAATATGTCTGAGCCCACAAGACCATGGCCTGTAAGGCCAGTGGAGAACGACATTAAATCAGATAGCAAGTCTTAAAAAAAAAACAACAACAAAACCTGTGTCCTGATTATTCCTCCCTATTTGGTTTTCTAAGAAATCTGTATATCGGTGTCTGTATTGTTACACAACATAGCTGCTTGTCTTTTTCCTTCTAGCAATGTGGAGGTCAGAAAATAAAGAGAAAATACCTAATGAGGATGGAGAGTGGTATAATAGAGAAAGGTCAAACTTTGGTGTCAGGAGACTTGGTTTTATATCCCAGCTCTAACTTTGACAAGTTGAATTTTTTCCTGATCTATAAAAAGGGGACTAATGCCTACCAAACTACCTCACAGGGTAAAGAACAAAATAAAATTGAGATAATGCTTAAGAGCCTGATTGGTAAGCTAGAAAAATGCAAGAAGAGGTAAGTTTTCCTTTTTAACGGTAACAATGACAATAATAATTATAAACTGTTTGAGTGTAGATATTTTGACATTTTTATGCACTGCTTTTTCCCCAGTGCCTGGCACATAGCTGGAGTTTGAGAGTTACCTGTTGAATAAATGAATGAATGGGACCAAGGTAAATCCATAAATTAAGCAGTGCTTCTGCTGGTCTAGGGCTTTTTGAAAACTACCCAAAAGGCTAAAGAGAGCCACATTAAACCATTTTAGTACACCATAGTTGTGTGATTGCATTTATAGTACACATGGGTAGTTGTACCTTCTTGAGAACTTTTATGCAGAGAGAGTCAAGAAATATTTAGACTTGTGGGTCTGAATGTAGAACGAGATTCCATGGAGAAAAAGTCCTTTCATATGACATTATCTAATCTTGAACTCCTGGTTTGCCTCCCTTTTTCATTCCTTCCTCTGATTTGAATCTGCTTCCCAGAAGACGAATATTACTGAGATAAGGAGTTGAAATCCGGAGCTGTGACTCCAATTCAGTGAATTCTTAATTCTAACACTACATGTGGGAAAATCAGGACAAGAGCTTGGGAAAGCGAATCATGGACCCAGGTGAACCTGGTCTTAAAAATATTGGTATGGCTACAGGAAGTTCCAAGTATCCAGGAGACTTAGTCCTTACTTTTAAAAGGTAGTGTTTGGGTAGGCAGAATGTTGTGGTATCAGCCCTCTCTTCTCCACATTCCCAGACTCTAATGAGTCTTAATTCCCTCTTTGCTTTGGCTGCTAGGAAGCTCTGTGCCAAATCTTGATTAATCTCTGACAACTATATAGGCCCTTATGATATTATTTTATGTTTTATAATTACAGTCAATGATTTTATCTTACCTTTAATTTTATTGTCTACTCTAATTTTCTTTTTTCCCTGATACTATCACTCTTTTGATACTATGTTTCTTTACAAACTACCTTGGGTCTCTTTTTGAATGAGAAAAAAATATTAACCAATGCAATCTTAACTTTCATTTTATTGTTTCCTTTACTTTTCTTTTTTGCCCTGATATTATCAGTGTTTGTATAGTGTGTTTCTTCACAAACTACCTTGGGTCTCTTTTCAAATGAGGAAGAATATTAATAAATGCAACCCTGCTAATCTGGGAGATTTCCAGTGCGGACCTTGAAGATGGGCAGTAGCTCTGTTGAGTGTGAGCACCACTGCTTACAGCATACCCTTGCCATGTGATGTTGATCATTCGAGGAAAAGTTTCATCCCTGATACTAGGAACTCCTCTCTGTTTTTGGTGAGAGATTGGGGGTGGTAAGGAAATCCCTGTTGATGACAAACCAGAATTCTAGAAAAGCAGTAATTCAAATGAATCTGAGGCAGGCTTGGAATGTAAACTCTCCAGTCAGCAGCTTTGTTCTTAGGCATCTGGAAATAACTGGCCAATGGAAACCTGCTGTTTGCAAGATGTCTACTTTCATTAAATACTTGTGGCTGTGTTTCTAAAACCCTAATGGTAAGGCCTATCCATCACCAGGTAACCTGATGACATGAAGATTCACTTAATATAAAGGATTCTGGGCTAAATTTGACTCCCGCAAAGTCCTCTAAAGAGGCCATAGCTGCCTCAATTCTTTTCTTATTCAACTCAAACAGGCTACCAAATACTGAAAACCCCAAAGATTTTCACCCGATATGTTCCAAGTAATGAACACATAGTATTTAAACACCTATTTAAATATGGTATGATTGACTTGGAGGAAGGTATTGAGAAAAGGGAAGGAGGAGGAGAAGTTTTTGAGGGAAAGCAACATAAAGTAGGCAATCAATAAATAATTGCTAAATGAATGGGTGAATGAATGGTAGGTTAAGAACCTATGAGTCCTTTAGAGACTTTTGGTATGACCTGTTTTGAAAACTAGCTAATGCCAAATTGGGACATTACTTTCTGCCTCCCCCACCAAAAAAATCCATGATTTTCCACCAATCACTGATAGTAATTTTATTAAAAGTTATTTTTAATTTCTTTGCCTTCAACCAACCCAAATGTTTTGAGCTGACCCATGGAATGATGCTACTGCAAAAAGGTTCCATTTGCCCTTTACCTCTCTCCTGTCACCACCTTGATAATCACACATTGGCCCAGATTATCCAAGGGCCTAAGCAGTTTGAAGAAGGCAGTCCTTTTTAACAGGAAGACAATGCAGCTTCCAAATTGCCTTTTTTTTTTTTTTTTTTTTTTTTTGAGATTATCAGGTTAGGCTTGGTGAGTATCTGGTACCTTTGGCCCACTGGATACACTGCAGCTTATCTATTAAATGACTGAATGAGGCACATGTGATAAATCCAATCTGTGAGTGTCCCCACAGACCTGCTCTGTTGCCCAGCTGAAAGCTTCTATTATTATATTTAGGAATAAAAGGAAAGGAATGACAAGGGGTGGGGGTAGAACAGAAGGGAAGATGGTTTAACTCTTCTAGGTGGCCAGATTTTAAATAGATGTCTATGCTTACTCATATTAATATGACACTAAGCTTTTCAAATTCTCAAATCACATTTGAAATCTTAAAATATCTTTATTTTCAAGCTGTCAGGGGTGAAGCATAGATGGGAATATCCATTTTACAACAAAATTAGAAAATCAACACTAAAACAGACTTTTATGTTAATCCGTAAAAAAAACTTTTTTATTTTTTTTTTTTTTTTTTTTTTTGTTTAATTGGTTCCAGACAGCAAAGATACTTCCAAACCAAGAAACACATCAAGGAAAACCAAATCTTTTCTGTGCTGTTAATGGGGAATGCCCAGTAGGTAGAGTTTAGAGATCATCCTTATACGATGAGGACAGATCTTTCCCAATCTCTATCATTTTATTCAAAGCATAAGTTTTCATTTCCAAAAACTTTTTACTGTTAAAACTTCTTAGCATGCTTTATTGGGATACTACCATATACCTAAGGGCAGAATATTTCCATTATAAATATTAAAGACATGAATAAAAAAAGAAAAAAGAAAGCTACTCGATTCATGCAGTAGAAACTGCTACTCTGTGAGTTCCTTGAGAAGGACCATGTCTTATTCACCCCTGAAGACAAGTCTAGCCGTAGGCTGTGCACCACGGGAGGTACTCACAAAACATTTATTTAATTGGAGTCACATCATTGATTTTATGAATTTAATTTTTAAATAAAAGTTTGCCAAAATCCAAACTTTAAATACCTGTGTAAGATGAAACACACTTGATTTGCACAAGGAAAATTTCATATATTTAAAGTTTCAAGAAATCATTTTAATTAGAGTGAATTATGTTCTTAAATTTTACTTTAATTAACATGGCTGGTGTAAATGACTAAAGGTTTTCATTTTCTTCTTTCCCCTTCTGAGGAAATGTCTATAAAATTTTCCAGAAAAGTAAGCCCTCAAAACCAAAAAAAAAACAAAAACAACAACAAAATCCAAAATTCTTTGTTAAACTGTTGTTACAATATGGGTTTATTTTCATACTGCTTAAATTGCAGTTCCAGTTGTAAAGGACCCTTACAAGTCCTTCATTTACAGAGAGAAAAACATACCTAGAGCCCACTGCTAATTAATGACAGAATTGGAAGCTCCCTGAGGGTAGGAGCTTTTTATCATTGTGTTTGCAATGTCCAACATAATGCCTGGTAAATAGCTGACATTTGTAGAGTAAAAGAAAATGGCGCCTGCATTGGGCATTGCTGGGAAGGGATCCCTTTCCAAGAAGGGCTTCTCCAGAAGACAAAAACAATTGACCTGCAAGGGCTTCCCCAGAAAATGGAATGCACCCTAAAGAACTGCAGATAAGCAACACCTGGTGATAAATTAGTTTTGGTAGTAGAGATAATCTATTGGAATGGACAAGAATACCATACCAATCAATGTATATCTGCTTTGTAAGACCCCCTATGTAAAATGGAAACATAACGTCTGCCAGTCAGAACATTTCCTCACTTCCTTTCACATTTGCTCTAAATGAGCTTCCCCTTTCCATTTGCTCATCGGACTCCCTTCAGCTTTCTGAATGGAATGCTGCCTGATTCATGGATCACTCAATAAATCCATGAGATCCTGAATTACAGGAAAAGTGCTTCTTTTATCACATTCAGTACATATTTGTTGAATAAACAGATGACAATGTGAATAAGAAATACCACCTCTGAGTTTCTACTCCAGTCCTTCTACAGTGCTGTGGCCAAGCCACAATACCAGTGTTGCAGCCATACACTAAACAGGAAATGAGGATATTAGGGCTCAAACTCAAAGACTGGCATCTCCAAGGTTGAATTAATCTCTTTCCAGTGTGGACACCAGGATGAAGTTATGGTGAGAACTCTACAAATCCATACTGGTCTACCATCAGGTCACTATTTCCTGACCTCCAATTTTTAGGAAATCACACTAGGAGTGGATAGATGGTGTCTATCCTGGATGTCTGAGCTGTTCCATAACTTCCAGGCAACCAGGGTAGCAGCAACTGGTTCTTCAAGGTCACTGGAATAGGGTGTAGAGCACGGCAGGTAGAAGAAACTTAATAAAATGTGAGCTTTCAAAACTTAAGCCATTTATCAAACTTAAGCCATTTATAAAAAGAGAAAGTAAACAAGGAATGGAGAAAGACAAATTCCAAATTTGAAGACAGTTGCTAAACTCTTCCAAATTTTCCCTACCAGTAAGTGTGAAGTTATAAAATAGCTTCTCTGACCAAAAGAGATATGCATAATTTACTGTTTTGAACAGCCATGTAATAACTCCAATGACCTAACAGAATTAACATATACCAACATTATACATCCCCTCAAGTTCCTAATGGAGGACTCACCAGAAGTGAGAGGACCTGTGTCTAAATGAGGCAGACTTGTGCAGAACCATGGCTAAGGTTGCCTGGAGTTCTCTGCAAAAACGTCCTTTGAGTCTACCCAACCCTCTCCATCCTTCCAGGCCTTGTTTCATCTGCCTCATATGCTTCTGTCCTTTGAGACTGTCAAAGGCATTTATTCACAAGAAAGATGGTCCAGCTCAGACGTGTCCAAGGCAGTGAACTTGGGAAAGTGAGTTAATCTGTCCAGTGCTGTTCTCCGGACAGGCTTAGATAAGTGATTAGAGAGGTCCCTCCCAGCCCCCATTGTTTATAATTCCATGTGCTCTTGGCATCTGCCTCTTTAGAAGTTCTTTAAATTTTTCACCTGGAAGCCTGGGGGTACTTTCTGGAAGAGAATGGACAATTCATACACACGTATTTAATGAAAAAATAAGTAAGTTTTTGTGTTAATTCAGATTGCATTATTTTTTTCTTTTGGTAGCAAGTGTTAAAACTTTAAGAAAAATGTATGAGAGAAAATGCTTAAATTTTTATCCATTAACTTACATTTTCTTTGGCAAATTGCATAAAAGACTGCCACTATTTTATTACATTGGTAAAAAATCTCAGTTCAGATTGGCAAAACTAGATTTTGTAGGAGACTTCTTTGTGCCTCATACTATAGTATTACTTACATCCTCTGTGGACATGTATACTTTGTCCAACTAAGTTATCGGGGCGGGGCTCTGCCATATTTCTTCTCTGATTTCTGCATAACATGGCTCAATGCTACCTGTATGTGATGGTTAAGTTCATGTGTCAACTTGGCTAGTCATGGAGTCCAGTTGTTTGATCAAGCAAACACTGGCCTGATTGATACTGTGAGGGTATTTAAATCATGAATTTAAATCATTAGTCAGTTGATTGCACCTATGGCTGATAACATCTACAATTAACAAAGGAGATTGCCTACAGCAAAGAGAGAAGTCTTATCCAATCAGAGGAAGGCCTTAAAGGAAGAACTGAGAATTTCAGTAGTCAGAAAGATAAATTTCTATCTCTACTTCAGCCAGCCAGCTTCTCCTGGGGAATTCATCAAAACCTTCATCGGAGTTCCCAACTTGCAGCATGCCCTTCAGAATTTAGACTTTGTCAATCCCCATGGTTGTGTGAGCCAATTCTTATAATAAATCTCTTAATATTTACTTATATATTTCATGTCAATTCTGTTTTTCTGGAGAACCCTAATATATTATACAATATGATAATATGAATGGAAGAAAAAAGAGGAGAGAGGGAGGGAGGGAAAGAGTAGGGGAAGGGACAGATGGATGGAAAAAAGATCTTTCCCAGAGTTCTAGGTTTTCCCTGGACTAACATTTTATGGGTTAAATGTAAAGGTGGAAGAACTTCCTGGCTCTTTTCAAGATTGCTGAAATAACTTTTTCTGAATTCCTCTACCACAAGGTACGATTCACTTATTTGACGAGATGTCCTCAGGACTAATCGAGGGTTAGGTAAGGCCAGTGTATAGTAAGTTGGCAAATAGGAGTTGAGGTTCAGGTAGGCACGGAAATAATTTTCTGAACCATTTCACTGATAAATGCACGTTACAAATATTTATACCTTGTTTTAGGATCCTGCTAGTTGAAACAACAAAAACAACAAATAGCAGTTTCTAATATTCTGTTCCTACATAAGAAAGACATGGTGTTAGTAACAAAAGTAATTTTTATTATTTTGGGCTTAAACATATATCAAATGTTTTGAGCTATAAACTGATGTGGTGTGTGTGTGTGTATATAGGAGGAAATCATTCTGTAATTTCACATTTTCCATGTTAGAATCTCAAAAAATTTAACAACAATCTTCATCTTTGGAAAAATTCCACTAAACAATATTTAAACCAAAGAGTCCACACCTTCTTTTACATTAACTTTGTTTTTCCCACCTTGCCTAACTCTGGTAAGTACCATATCCTATTAAACTGCTCCAAAAGAGGCAAGAAGAGAATGAGGCAAGGCGTTTTACTAAACAAGTAGTCAAGGGCCCAGACAGCAGCACAGAAGTTTTAATATTTTCTTCTATGCCCCTTTGGATCATATGTGTGTATACCCACTTTGGAAACCTCTGCCTTAAGCAATGAGAGTTTTATGACCTGAGTTTAACCATAAAATGATTTCACTCTGACTTCATTAAGCTATAAACAAGAACATAGTCTAAATGTGACTTGGTAGCTTCACTTCTTGGGATGCATTGGCAAGCAATATGATGGACCTTTAATATTTATGTATCTGGAACCAGAGAATCCAGAAGCAGACTCAATATATATGACCAATTAATTTTGATAAAGGTGCAAAAGCAGTTTGATGGAGAAAGGATAATCTTTTCAACAAATGGTGTTGAAACTTGGGACATCCATAAGCAAAATAAATAAATAAGCAACCTCAACCCATACCTTGCACCTTATATGAAAATTAACTCTAAATGGATCATGGACCTGGACATGGGAACCAAAACTATAAAACTTCTAGAAAAAAAGATAGGAGAAAATCTTGAGATTTTTGATTAGGAAAAAATTTCTTTGCTATGACACCAAAATCATAATCCATTAAAATCATAAACTGGATAACATCAAAATTAAAAACTTCTGCTCTGTTAAAGACACAATTCCGAGACTGAAAAGACAAACATGGCCTAAGAGAAAACACATGAAAACAATTTCTGATAAAGGACTTGTATACAGAAAACATAAAGAACTCTCAAAACTTACTAATAAGAAAATAATCCAATTTAAAAATCAGCAAAAGATTTGAAAAGCTGTTTCAGCAAAGAAGATACATGAATGGCAAATAAGCACATGAGAAGATGCTCAAAATCAGTAGTCACTAGGGAAATGCAAATTAAAAACTATAAGACACCACCACATACCTATTAAAAGGGTTAAGAACATACAAACAATAAAACTTTTAAAAAGTAACTGGAGGTTCTTCTCTTCTGGTCTGAGGTGGCAGAGGCATTCACCTCCTCTTCAGCTCCATTTTACCTCTGCTCCTGTCTTCCCTTTTCTCTCAGGCTTGGAAATCGGCCTGAGGCTTCCTCCGCCTCTGCGGGGTTGGTATAGAAGCCCCCCTCCTTCATTCCCTGCACTGCCTCCTTTTTCACATCCTCCATCCTCTCCCTTACCCCACCAGGAATGAGATGTCCGACATGATCGTGCTGGGCACCAGCCTGACAGAGTGTATCCTATCAGGCATAACACAAGTGAATGGAAAGCAAGTTCTTCACATGGCTCGAAACCCACATTTGGGAGGAGAAAGTGACTCTGTAACACCACTGGAAGATTTAAACAAAAGATTTAAATTACCAGCAGTACCACCAGCATCAATGGGGTGAGGAAGAGACAGGAATGTTGATTCAAGATGCTGCATTATAGAGCGGTCACTTGCTACCTGGATTTCAAAGTGATCGAAGGGGGCTTTGTCTATAAAGGAGGAAAAATCTAAAAGGTTCTTTCCATTGAAGCAGAAACCCTGGCATCTAGTTTAAACGGGCTATTTGAAAAACATTGCTTCAGAAAATTCCTAATGTATGTTGCCAACTTTGATGAGAAAGATCCTAGAACTTTGGAAGGTATGGACCCTAAGAAGACTGCAATGAGAGATGTGTATTGGAAGTATGACTTGGGTCAAGATGTTTTAGATTTTACTGGTCATGCCCTTGCACTTTACAGAACCAATGACTATTTAGATCAACCATGTTGTGAAACCATTAATAGGATTAAATTCTTCAGTGAGTCCTTGGCAAGATATGGTAAAATCCCATACCTTATCCACTGTATGGCCTTGGAGAACTGCTACAAGGATTTGAAAGGCTCAGTGCTATTTGTTGAGGTACCTACATGCTGAATAAATCAATTGCAGAACTCCTTGTGCAGAATGGAAGAGTGGTTGGTATAAAATCTGAAGGAGAGCTTGCTCGCTGTAAGCAGCTCATCTGTGCTCCTACTTACATAAAAGATCAGGTACAAAAAGCGGGCCAGGTGATAGCCCCCCCCCCCTTTTCTCTCATCAGTTTTATTAGACTAAAACACCACTAGGAACCAGTGTCCATCCAAATGACTCTCAAATCTGGAGCCACATAAAGCAAACTTGTGACTTTGGTATTTGGGCACTGTCATAATACTTGACATAACACAAAATGTAAAATTATACAGAAAACTTAGGGATGCCATCTCAAATTATGAAATATTCCATTTAGAATTTCTGTAATGTCAAGAGGATAGATGGTACACAAGTCGTACTGATCCAGCTCATGAGCAGCAGAAGCACATAATTGCAAAGGCTATACTGATTAAAAGATGCATATTGTGTATCAGGTTGTCTGTGTCAACATTTCAGTGTTTTGTGACTTGTATGTATCCTAAGCCACCCAATCAAGAACAAAAATGATGCCAATTCATGCCAGATGCTTACTCCCCAGAACCAAATCAATTGGAAGTCAGATATCTATTTGTGCATGATTCCTTTGCACACACAGTGACAGTACATGGGAAGTAAATTGCCATAGTTAGCAAAACTATGGAAACCAAAGAACCTGAGAAAGAAATCAGATCAACTTTGGAGCTCCTGGAACCAAATGAACAGAGATTTGCTAGCATCAGTGACCTCCTTGTACCAAAATATTTGGGAACAGAGAGCCAGATCTTTACTTCCCACACTTTTGATGCTACAACTCACTCTGAGACAACCTGTGATGCATTAAAAACATCTATAAGCTGATGACAGGATCAGAGTTTGACTCTGAAGAAACGAAGTGCAAGAAATAATGACATCCATGGGGAAGACTAACAGCAGTACATGTTATTATCTAATAAGAACAAATTTTAAATTTGGCAAATAAAGCATACTGTATAAAATCTATATTGTAAGGCATGCTTTTGTAATCAAAACTGAGATTGAAGAGTACTGTACCAATAAATATTCCTTCTATTTACCTTTTTAAATTCATATTGAACTTTCATGGAATGGCTACTCAGAATTGGCAGGTTATCACATTCTGTTCAATTTAACTATACTGACTTTGTCTTCCTAGTGAAGGATCAGTTAAAAAACAAAACAAAACAAAACACTGAAATGTTGACACAGACAACCTGATACACAATATGCATCTTTTAATCAGTATAGCCTTTGCAATTATGTGCTTCTGCTGCTCATGAGCTGGATCAGTACGATTTGTGCGCCATCTATCCTCTTGACATTACAGAAATTCTAAATGGAATATTTCATAATTTGGGATGGCATCCCTAAGTTTTCTGTATAATTTTACATTTTGTGTTATGTCAAGTATTATGACAGTGCCCAAATACCAAAGTCACAAGTTTGCTTTATGTGGCTCCAGATTTGAGAGTCATTTGGATGGACACTGGTTCCTAGTGGTGTTTTAGTCTAATAAAACTGATGAGAGAAAAGGGGGGGAAGGCTATCATAAAGCAGGCAAAATGAGAAGTATCCTGTACTCAGGTGTGGGTTCTTCAATGGACCAAACCGCCAAGCAATACTGATTTGACAGAGCCTCTACTTTCTCTCAAAATGGCTCCAAATGATTTCTGTACTGCAAAATAAAGCCAAATGCTGGAGACCAGGAGAAAAAAAAAAAAATAAAAAAAGAACTGGACCCCTCATACATTGCTGGTGGGAATGCAAAATGGTACAGATGCTTTGGAAACAATTTGGCTACTTCTTATCAATTTAAATACACACCATATGTCCCTGCAATCCCACTCCTGAGTATTTACACAAGTGAAATTAAAGCTTATGTTCACACAAAAAACCTTATACATGAATACGTATAGCAGCTTTATTGCTAATTTCAAAAACTGGAAACAACACTAATATCCTTCAGCTGGTTAATGTACAAACAAACTGGCACCTCCACACAATGGAAGACAACTCAGCAATAAAAAGAAATGAACCATAAATACAAGCAACAACATGGGTAGAACTCAAACACATAGCGCTAAGTAAAGAAGCCATCTTAAAAAGGGCTAAATACTGTATGGTCCCATTTTTATGATAGTCTGGAAAAGGCCAAATAAGAGGAACAGGAAACAGATCAGTGTTTGCCAAGGATAGGGATGGGGGAAGGGGGTGACTACAAAGGTACAGTATGAGGGAATTTTAGGGTGATGGAACAATTCTGTATCTTGATAGTGGTAGTGGTTACATGACTGTATTTTCTCATCAAAACCCATAGACTTTTGCATCAAAAAGAGTGAATTAACTGTATGTAAATTAAAAGTGAATAAAAACTTCATATCTCATGTAAGTGTCCATCTATAAATGACTGTCCAAATAAATTATGGACCACTCTACAAAGAAATAAAATATATTTGTCAAAAGAGAATATTTCTAAAAAAAAAAAAAAAAAAAAAAAGAGAATATGTCTGCACATAACTGCACATAATAGCAAGAAAAGATGTCAAAGAGAAATGCAAGTTGTAGAAGTGTAAGTATATAACGATTGCTTTTTAAAGAATATATGCACATGTATGTTAGTAATTCTATAGGAAAAAATATGGATAAACATTCCCCAAAATAGCAAGAGAGATTTTTCTGAAGAGTTGGATTATAAGTGTCTTTCATTTACTATGATTTACATGTTATAACAACATATTGAGTTTTAAACAAACATATTATTTTCTTCATAATATGAAATTACAAAGACAAAATTATATGACTCAAAACTGAAGATATTAATGTATTTTTCCATAAAAGCACAGAATGTAAGTGAATTCTTGGTAGGCACTTAAAAGTAAGTTTAAGCAATAATGTGAACTGGAAGCTTAATTCTGAGTTTAGAGTCAGATTTGAGGGTAAGGTAGGCAGTTTCCCCCCAAGCTAGCATTTGTGTCATTTAATGAAACCCAACCCAATAGAAAATTTTAGAGGCATTTGTGTTGCCAATCAGCAACTGCTTGCCAAGTTTAAAAGAACACTTTGCATAACCAATGAGAAAGGTAAACCAATATGAGACATATCCTGTCAACATAGGTGTATGTAAAAGCAAAGCTTTTCCCAGCCCCCAAACATTGTTGCTATTTTCTTTTAAATATTTTCATTAAAAAAAAATTCCAAAGTATAGGAAAACTGCACACATAATACAATAATACTGTACAGAGAACTCCAATATACACCCTACCCAGATACACAGATTTATAAACTTTTAATATTTTGTCATACTTGTTATATCATTTTAACTGTCTGTCTGTATGTCTATTTCCTAAACATTTGAGAGTTTAGGCTGCATACATCATGCTCCTTTACCATTTAATACTTCCATGTATATTTCCAAAAAACAAGGATATTCACTATTGTAACCAAATTAAGTACAATTATGAAGTTCAAGAAATTTATCACTGATATAAAGAAGACAGTCTATATTCCAATTTTTTTCAATTATCTCAATAATGTCCTTTTAGATATTTTTCTCCTCCATTATTAGATCCAGTCCAGGATCAGTAATTGCATTTAACTGTCATTGTCTCTTTATTTTTTCTCTTTTAATAATTGTGGTAACATATATACAATATAAAATTTCCCATCTCAACCACTCCCAAACATACAAATTCAGTGGTATTAATCACATTCACAATGTTGTATTACCATCACCATCAGTTATTGAAATTTTCCATCACCCCAAATAAAGACACTATATCCATTATGCATTAATGCCTCATTCCCCCTCCTTGCTCCCTGCCCTTGTAACCTGTACTCTACTTTCTGTCTCTATGAATTTACATACACTAGCTATTATATATAAATGGAATCATATAATATCTGTTCTTTTGTGTTTGGCTTATTTCATTTAACATGATGTTTTCAAGTTGCATCCATGGTGTAGCATGTATCAGAACTTTATTACTTGTTAAGATTAATATTCCATTGTACATACAGATCACATTCTGTTTATCCATTCATGTTGATGTACATGTGGGTGGTTTCAGCTTTGGGCTTTGTGAATAATGCTGCTATGAAATATGTGTTTGAATCCCTGCTTTCAAATATTTGGGGTTATACCTAGTAGTGGGATAGCTGAATTATACGGTCATTCTATACTTAATTTTCTGAGAAACTGACAAACTGCTTTCCATAGCAGCTGCACCAATTTACATTCCTGCCAACAATGTATGAATGTTCCTGTTCCTCCACATCCTCTCCGATACTTGTAATTTTCCATTTTTTAAAAAATAGTAGCCATTCTAGTGTGTTTGAAATGGTATCTTGGGGTTTTGATTTTATTTTCCCTAATGGCTAAAGATGTTGAGCATCTTTTCATGTGCTGATTGGCCATTTGTATATCTTCTTTGGAAAAATGTCTATTCAAGTCCTTTACCCATTATTTTTTTAATTGGGTTTTGTCTTTAAGTTGTAGAGTTGTAGGAGTTATTTATATATTCTGGATATTCAACCCTTATCAGACATATGGTTTCCCAATAGTTTCTCACATTCTGCTCATTATCTTTTCATTTTCTTTATCATGTCCTTTGAAGCACAAAACTTTAATTTTGATGAAGTCCATATTATCAATTTTTTCTTTTGCCCATCATATTTTTGGTGTAAAGTCTACTGCTTAATACAAGGTCCTGAATATATTTCCCTGTTTTCTTCTAAGAGTTTTATAGTTTTAGCTCTTATAATTAGGTTGTTGATTCATGTTGAGTTGATTCTTACATATGGTGTGAGGTATGGGTCCACCTTCATTCTTTTGCATATGGATATCCACTTTTCCCAGCCCCATTTATCAAAGGGACTATTCTTTCCCAATTGAATGGACTTGGCACCATTGTCAGATTCAATTGGCCAAAGCTTTGTTGTCAACCAAGATGGCACTGAAAGAGGTTCCAGGGATCTGTTTCCCCACAGAATTTTTGAACAAGTAGGAATAACTGGCAGAGCCATCTTTCATAGAGCTCCAAAAAAACAATTAATGGGTTTCAATAAATAGATGAGCACTGAATCAAGAAAATGCAACCAAAAAACAGTAGGAGAAGCTCACGGCACCCTTGCTGGGCCCTCCTCCATATCATCCCTGGCATGGTGTGGGGCCAACTGGCACTCTCATTGTGGGCTCCTGGCTCTGTTCCAGAGTTAGCAGAGTAACCCCTTTGCTCATACTGGGTTGTCCATATGTTTGGTGCCAATCTATCGGGTAGCAACAGAAAGGACTGTACTAGCACACTTGTCTCTGGTTTGCCCTCAATACAGAAGGAGCTTGTGAACTGGAACAAAGGATTATCAGCTTAAAGACATGGAGTGGAACATCTGGGAGGAGATGTGAATCTATTCCATAGATAGTAGAGGGAGCATTCAGATCCCTGTAAATGGGGAATTTCCAAAGGCTGCAAGCACAGGCCCAGGACAAAATGTATGTTCAGAAAAGATGGAGAGGACCCTGTGCTTTTAGTTCAGGCTGATCTTCTTGGTAGGAGGGCTAAATTCTGAAGGAGAACAATAGCTAACACAAAGCCAATTTGCAAAGACTGTGACATGTGTTTTTGCATTGGTTTACTTGTTTTTGTTAGCTTCTAGCATGAAAGGAAATCTTTGTCAAATCCCTAGGTTGATAAAAAGTTTAAGGAGCAGACAGCTCAGAAACTAAATTCCAGAATTAATATATAAAAATATGAAAATGTACAGTGTGCAAAAAAAGATTATAAGAAAAACAGAAACAGGAAATGAAGTCCTATCCAAAGAAACAAGATAAAACTACAGAAACCTTCAACAAAGAATACCAGATGTTGGACACAACAAAGACTTTTAAAAAGTGATCTTCACACCCCCTTTATCTAGTGTATGGATAAGTAGAAAAATGGGGATAAAAACTAAAGGACAAATGGGGTGGGAGGGGGAGATGATTTGGGTGTTCTTTTTTCACTTTTATTTTTTATTCTTGTTCTGGTTCTTTCTGATGTAAGGAAAATGTTCAGAGATAGATTGCGGGGATGAACGCATAACTATGTTATCATACTGTGGACAGTGGATTGTATACCATGGATGATTGCATGGTGTGTGAATGTATTTCAATAAAACTGAATTTAATAACAAACAAAAGCAAAAAAAAAAGTGATCTTCAATATGCTAAAAGAGCTAAAGGAAGAGATGGAGGAAGAATTAAAGGATATCAGGACAGTGAAAAATGAATAAAATGAAATTTCAATAAAGGGATAGAAATTATAAAAAGGAACCAAGCAGAAATATGAGAGTTGAAGACCAAAGTAACTGAAACAAAAAAATTCCCTAGAGGGTTTCAACAGCAGATTGGCCTGGCAGAAGAATGAATCAGTAAGTCTGAAGATAAGTCAATTGAAATGACTCAGGCTGAGGAGGAGAAATGAAGAAGAATGAAGAAAAGTGAACAGAGCTTAAGAGACCTGTGGGACACCATCAAGCATGCCAATATACACATTATGGGAGGAATATTCAAAAAATAATGACAGAAAACCTCCCCAATTTAATAAAAGACTTGAACATACATAATCAAGGACTCAACAAACCCCAAAGAGTATAGACTCAAAGAGAACCATACCCAGACATATTATAATAAAACTGTCAAGTGCTAAAAACAAAGAGAGAGTTTTTAAAGCTCAAGAGGAAACCAATGTATTGTATGCAATGGAGACCCAATAAGAATAAGTGATGATTTCTCATCAGAAATCATGGAGGCAAGAAGGTAGTGGGAAGAAATATTTAAAGTGCTGAAATAAGATAGTTGCCAACCAAGAATTATATATCCAGTGAGATTCAAAAACAAGGAAGAGATTAAAACATTCCCAGATATACAAAAGCTGAGGGAGTACACCACACTAGGCCTACTCTATGAGCAACGCTATAGTGGAGTTCTTCACATTGAAAGGAAAGAACACAAGACAGTAGATCAAAGCAAAAAGAAATAAAGATTTCTGGTAAAAATAACCACACAGGTAATTATAAACTCCAGTACTATGGTACTGTATTTTTGGTATGTAATTCCACTTTTTACTTCTTACAGGCTTTAAAATGCAAAAGCATAAAAAAGTAATTATACATCTATGATTTTGGACAGACATTTTTTAAAGGTATAATTTGTAATAGGTACAACTAAAAGGTGGAGGAAAGACAGGTATAGGAACTTAGCTTGTACATGCAGGGCAGCTTTAATAATCAAACCTCCCAGGTGTTCCCAGAGATTTAAGGCTGTTACAAGAGTCTAAGCCTTCCTTTCAGTCTTGCCACAGATTGTCTCTGCCACTGACCCACAAGTCCTTGGTATTGGCATAGGGTCCCTGGGATTCCCGAGCAGGTCCCCCTTCCCAGCCGTGCTCTTCCAGGACCTCTGCTGAGGGAAGGCTGTACCAAGTCACAAGTGTGCGCCAGCTTCCAGGGAAGCCCTGGGCCACTGAGTCATGCAGGGGCATTCCCAGCCTGCTTTAAAGATGGTTGAATGGGGCGTGTTAATTTCCCAGTTTTCACCCAGCTCCGCCTTCCCAGCTCCAGGACAATTAGCTGTGGGTGCACTAAAGGCCACTGTCCATAGCCAATATT
Organism: Choloepus didactylus; assembly: GCF_015220235.1. NCBI lineage: Eukaryota > Metazoa > Chordata > Mammalia > Pilosa > Megalonychidae > Choloepus > Choloepus didactylus. The sequence continues at coordinate 54,733,741 of NC_051309.1, forward strand.
GTGGTGTGTGCACGATGCTGTGGGAAACACTCTTGGTGCAGCTCTGGGCTACGGCTCCGTCCCTGGGCAGGAGTGTCTCCAGCCTGCCGGGGAGATGGCTGCAAGGGGCACGGTTTCTTTCCCTTTTTGGCTACCCTCTGTCCCTCTGTCCCTGAGACAATCAGCAGAGGGTGTGGGGAGGGCTATCCTCCACGCCAGACACTGAGGCGTTGGCTACAGCCCGCTCCGGCAGTGCTTCACTGCACAGTTCTCACTGCCGTATCTGCAGCCGCTCCTGGGTTTTTTTTTTTTTTTTAGAGAACTAGTCCATCTCCAAATGCCAACCTGCAGTTTCCCCACACTGCAGAGCAGCTGCAGGACTTTCAGCCAGCTTACTCACTTGTTTCAGAATGCAGACTCCTGGTTTCACCAAATGCACAGTCCCTGTGGATTTAGCAGACCTTGTCCAGGAGGTGCATTGCTGGAACTTGTGTTCTGGGTCATTTTCTGGCTTTTATCTAGCATTTTTCAAAGAGGTGTTTTTTTTTGCCCTGTCTCACCTAGCCGCCATCTTAGGTTCTCCCTATTATTTTTATACATTTGCATTTTAAATCTTGTAAGTAAAAGGGGTTGTTACAAAATAAAAATACAATAGTTCTGGCATTGATATTTACCCATATAGTTCCTTCCCAGAGAGCTGTACTTTTTTCATGTGTCTTTCATCTACTGTTTAGCGTCTTTTCCTTTCAACCTGAAGAACTCCTTTTAGCATTTCTCATAGGGTCAGTCTAGTAGTGACAAATTCCCTTAGCTTTTGCTTATCTGGGAATATCTTAATCTCACTCTAATTTTTGACAGTTTTGCTGGATATAGAAGTCTTGGTTGGCAATTTTTTTCTTTCAGCCCTTTAACCATATCATCCCATTGTTCTCCTGCCTCTATGTTTTCATATGAGATGTTGGCACTTAATCTTACTGGGGATCCCTTGTACATGATGTGTTATTTCTGTTCTGCAGCTTTCAATAGTTCCTCTTTTTCTCTGACATTCAACAGTTTGATTGTAATGTGTCCTGGTAAGGGTCTATTCGGGTTTATCCTGTTTGGAGTTTAAGCTTCTTGGATGTATATATTCATGACTTTCTTTTTTGGCAAGTTTTTGTCCATCATTTCTTGGAATATATTTTCCTACCCCTTTCTCTCTTTCTCCTCTTTCAGAGACTCCCATGTTTACATTGGTATGTTTGATCGTGTTCTATAGGTCTCTTAGGCTATGTTCACTTTTCTTCATTCTGTTTGTCTTTATGCCCTTAGATTGAATAATTTCAATTGTTTTATCTTCAAGCTCACTGATTCTTCCTTCTGCTAGTTCCATCTGCCATTGAACCTCTCAGGAATTTTTAAATATAGTTATGGTGATCTTCAGCTCCAGTATTTTTATTTGTTTTGTTTGGATGATTTCTAGCTCTTTAATGAATTATTTTTTGTTTATCTATTATTTCCCTGATTTAATTTAGTTCTTTGTCCAAGTTTTCCTTTAGCTCTTTGAGCATATTTAAGACAAGTGTTTAAAAATCTTATTCTATTATGTCAAATATCTGGTCTTCCTCACTGATGTTTTCTAATGCTTTTTCTTGCTAGTTTGCAAGGGCCATTTTTTTCTTTCTTCTTCTTTTTTAGTATGGCATGTAATCTTTTGTTGCATACTGAATATTTTAATATTTTAATGTGTTATCTTTAGATGTTAGCCAACGAGGTATGTGTTCTTTAAGCTAGCATTATGCCTGATATTCCTGCATGCCAGAAGGGAAAAAAAAAAAAAAAGAAATACAAAAGAAAATAAAAAGAAAATAAATCACCTTTTCTAGCCTTTGCAGTTGGGCCTGTCTGAGTGTTCTCCTTCAGAGCTTAGTCATCCTAAAATGAGTGCAAAGAATCATGCAAGGTGAAACCATAGGGTCCTTCTAGTCTTTTCTGAGCATGCATCCTTTTCTTGGCACTGCAGATGGCCTTAGGAATTCCCCATTTTCAAGTCTTGAATGGTTTTTTTCCTCAAGAAATATTCTTTTCTCCTTGTCCTAGATGGTATATTGTATGTCTTAAAGCTGACAGTTCTTTGTCAGAGGAAGCTGACTTAATTTTTTTAATAACATACTAGCTGCCTTGTAGGCTGCTTCCACATGCTGTGGAAGTTCTAGGATGGCAAGCCTGTGACAAGTGTCCTGGTTTAGTCCTTTAGGCTGCTACCACACAGATTGTTACAGACATTCATGCACCCTAGTATATACATAAGTGTTACTCTTTTCTCTGCAGAACTGAGACCAGGGACCTGCACTGTGTGCATGGGCCACTTCTGCACTGAGCTGGGGAAGAGGGAGGAGAGGGGCCAACAATAGTGGTACAAGGTTTTTCTACCCTTTTAGCTGTCTTTTTCTTGATTCAGCATTTGCCCTTTAACTGAAACCCTTTAACTGTTTTTTAGAGCTCTGAGAAAGACTGTTCTTCCTGTTATTTTGCTTTTTTTTTGTTTGTTTGTTTGTTTTTTTTTGTTTTTTAACCTTCTGTGGAGGGATGGAACTCTGAACTGTCTCACTCTGCCATCTTGGTAAAAACTCTTAAATCTTTTTAAACACTTAATGGTCTCTTGGATCTTATGTTATATTTTCACAGAAAAACTCTAATCAGTTTAAAACCACATATATCAGTTACAGGACAGAAAACTCATTCTGGCCAAGCAATTCAGGAAAATCTATCATAAAACATGACAACAATCCAACAATGAATATAATATCACAGTTCAACCCTACTCTGGGAAATATAGATCTTGGATATTTTCTTGGAACTGTCCACTTTCATGTAAGCCAGAATATACATTGTTTTAAATTAAGATTGTATTGAGTGTATATTAGGCTTTAGGCTTAACATTTTTGAAAACTAATTGGAAACACAAATTGACTCTTCAAGATCCACATGGTTTCCAGAATTTTCCCCCATAAGAAGAGCATGTTGAAAAGACAATTCAAAAAAGAAAAGAATACAAGTCTTGAGAAGTTCTTGTTTTCTGATTTCCTAAGTTATTTACTGATATCCAGTGGAATCTAACAGAGGACTCTGTAGATGTAGTGTGGCTGCTCTTACACACCCTCATTTCCTTGGAGTTGGCAAATACCTTCAGGAGGCTGAAGAGAGTTCCATGGACCAAGGACTTTCCCAAAATGAAATAACCTTTCCCTGGCCCTTCCTTAATTGTAAAGTCAAGTGGCTTTTCTTGTATACAACTTTTCAGATTGATTATTGGATACCTGTATTTTTTTATAACAGATGTTCAAATGTTCACAGAAGAGCTTGTTTTAAATAGTTTTCATTTTAAGACAGCCTGGCTTTAATGAAAATGATTTGAATGGAGAGTTTTATGCAGTAATTTTGCCTTATAAGTGAAGCATCTGAGCCTTATCCATTATGAGTTTTACTCTAAGGACTTGGGAAAGAACATAGTAAACACCAGCTTGTAACAGAAAAATATATTTATAGTATTTTAATACTGAGAAAAATATTCCTTTAGACAGAAATTTGCATTCTGAGATTTACTTCTACCATCACCATAGATTTTCCCTGAAGGCAGTAGTTTGGTTGCTCTGAATTCTGAAAATCTCTTTTATGTTATCAATGCTTCATTTCATCAAAGGGGAAGAAAAATTGGTTTATTGATCCTTCCTTTGTGGAATCCCCATTTGGAATCAGAGATTGACTCTCAAGCCACGGTCTAAAACATATATCATAGATAGTTCAATAAATGTTCATTCTTTTCTTTCTCACCCTTCACTCTTGACTCTTACATTTCCAATCCAGGTTGCATATTTTTCAGAATAAGAGGCTTAAAACACCAACTTCATTAGATAACTTCTTTGTTGAAAACCTTTCAGTCGTTCCCAACTGCCCCCAGATTATAGTCTGAACTTTTCTTCCTGGCATTCAAGGCCCCCTTCTAATTTCTCCCAACATACTTTAAAATCCTCTGGCAGATTTAAAGACAAATTTCTAGTGAACCAGTCTTCTCACTGATTCCTACTTTTGAATGTCAAGTCCTAAGCAAGTCCTTCATGTCTTCAAGTTCAAGTGTATCATTTGCATTAGAACTGACTATCCCACTCCTGCTTCTGCTGGATCACAATAGTCACAGTAATAGTGACCACATAATGGTTGCCTCTTGTTCATCATGCCCTTCCCATGCATTATCCTGTCACATGATAACAATCTTGTAAAGAGGGCATGTTTACAGATAAGGAAATTGGAGTTCAAAGACATCAAGTGACATAAGACCATGTTATGGTCAGAAAATGGTGAAAACAAGACTCCATCCCAATAATGTCTGACCCTAGAGCCACTGCTCTTTCCACTTCTTCATGCTACCTTCCATCCATCTCTTTTGCTCTGAACCTTGTCCAGATCTATTTTTTGTATCATTTATCTGACATGTAAACTCATTTTGCCTTGAAGTGCTAATTTCATGATTAACTTGGGTTTGTCTTCCCAATTTGGCTGTTAGAGGATAGTGACCTCACACTACTAACCAACCACATTCATCAGCACCTAGCACAGTGCTAATAGGAATAGAAAGATGAAGTGGGTGAGTTAGGTCTGAAATCCTGTGCATATCCCTTTTTATGTAATAACCTTTTCCTCTTTATTAGAGAAGTTGTGGTTGTATTAGTCAGGGTTCTCTAGGGAAATGCAACCAATAGGAGATATCTACAAATATGAAATTTTATAAAAGTATCACACAACTGTGGGGATGCATGAGTCCAAATTTAGTAGGGCAGGTTGCAAGCTGGCAACTCCAATGAAGGTTTTCAATGAATTCCCCCAGAGAGGCTGGCTGGCTGAAATAGAGATGAAAATTCTCTCTTCTGACTGCTGTAGTCATCATTTCCCCTTTTAAAGCCTTAAACTGATTGGATTAGATATCGCTCATTGCTGAAGACACGTTCCTTAGTTCTACGTAGATATAATCAGTCATAGATGCAATCAACTTATGGATGATTTAAGTCAGGGAAATGTCCTTGCAGTAACTGGTAAGCCAGTGCTTGCTTGTCCAGACAACTGGGCACCATTACCTGGCCAAGCTGACACATGACTCTTACTATCATAGTGAGTTTGCAGAACAATTATGCATAAAAAATCAGGATTCCCATATACTACCCCATCACCAATAACTTGCTTTGGTGTGGAACATTTATTATAATTGATGACAGCACTTTTTTTTTTATAATTGTACTATTAATTAAAGTCCATGGTTTAACTTAAGATTCACTGTTGTGTAGTGTAGTTCCATGGGTTTTTTTTTTAAAGTTTTATTCCATTACCAGATATAGAATCTAGTACTTCCTCCTTTAATCACATTCAGATATATATTTCAGTGGTATTGAGTTCATAAAATTGTGCTGCCATCACCACCGTCCATTACCAAAACAGTTCCATCATTCCAAATAGGAACCCTGTACATTTTAAGCCTTAATTTCCCATTCCTTTTCACCACCCTGTCCCTGGTAACCTATATTCTGGATTCTGACTCTATGCTGTTTGCTCTTCTAGTTGTTTCAAATCAGTGAGTGCATACAATATTTGTCCTTTTGTGTCTGGCTTATTTCACTCAACATGATGTTTTCAAGGTTAATCTATGTTGTCACATGTATCAGGACTTCATTCCTTTTAGTGGCTGAGTAATATTCCATTGCATACGTATACCAAATTTTATTTATCCATTCATTAGTTGATGGATATTTGGGTTGCTTCCGTCCTTTGGCAATTGTGAATAATGCTCCTATGAACACTGGTGTGCAGATATCTGTTTAAGTCCCTGTTTTCAATTCTTTTGGGTATATACGTAGTAGTGGGATTGCCGGGTCATATGGCTGTTCTATACTTAGCTTTCTGAGGAACTATCAAATTCTCTTCCACAGTGGCAATTTTACATTGCTGCCAGCAATGAATGAGGGTTCCTATTTTTCTGCATCCTCTCCAACACTTGTTATTTTCTGTTTTTTTTAAAATAGCAGCCATTCTAATGGGTATGAAATGGTATCTTATTGTGGTTTTGATTTGCATTCCCTGATGGCTAATGATGATGAGCATCTTTTCATATGCTTTCTGGCCATTCATATATCTTCTTTGGAGAGATGTCTGTTCAAGTCTTTTGCCCATTTTTTAATTGGGTTCTTTTTGTTCTTAAGTTGAAGGCTTTTTTTAAAATATATATTCCAGATATTAACCCTTTATTTAATATGTGATTTCCAAATATTTTCTCCCAATGTGTAGGATGTCACTTTACTTTCATGATAAAGTCCTTTGAAGAACAAAAGTTTTTAATTTTGATGAGGTCTCACTTATCTGTTTTTCTTTCTTGTTGCTTGTGCTTTGGGTATAAAGTCTAAGGAATGATTGCCAAACACAAGGTCCTGAAGATGCTTCCCTATGTTTTCTTCTAGGTGTTTGATAGTTCTAGTTCTTATATTAGGGTCTTTGATCCATTTTGATTTGATTTTTGTATATGGTGTGAGGTAGTCTTTTTTTTTTTTGCAAATGGAGACACAGTTTTCCCACCACCATTTGTTGAAGGGACTATTCTTTCCCAATTGAGTCATCTTTGCCACCTTGTCAAAAATCAGTTGGCCATAAATGTGAGGGCTGATTTTTGGGCCCCCAATTATATTCCATTGGTCTATTTGTCTATCCTTGTGCCAGTAACATGCTGTTTTGATCACTGTGATATCATAATAAGTTTTAAGATCAGGAAGCATGAGTCTTGCAACTGCATTCTTCTTTTTCAAGAAGGCTTTTAGCTATTTGGAACCCCATACCCTTCCATATAAATTTGATGATTGGATTTTCCATTTCTGCAAAGAAGGTTGTTGGAATTTTGATTGGGATTGCACTGAATCTATAAGTTGCTTTGGGTAGTATTGACATCTGAATGATATTTAGTCTTCCAGTACATGAACAGAGTATCTCCTTCCATTTATTTAGATCCTCTCTTATTTCTTTTAGCAATGTATTATAGTTTTCTGGGTACAAGTCCTTTACATCCTTGGTTAGACTCATTCCTAAATATTTGATTCTTTTAGTTGCTATTGTAAATGGCATTTTTGTCTTGATTTCTTTTTCTGATTGTTCATCGCCTGTGTTTAGAAACACTACTGATTTTTGTGTGTTCATCTTGTATCCCACCACTTTGCTGAATTCATTTATTAGCTCTAGGAGCTTTGTTGTGGATTTTTCAGGATTTTCTGTACACGGGATCATATTGTCTATATATAGAGAAAGTTTTACTTCTTCCTTTCCAATTTTGATGCCTTTTAGTTCTTTTCTTGCCTAATTGCTCTGGCAAGAGCTTCCAGTACAATGTTGAATAACAGCTATGACAGTTGGCATCCTTGTCTTGATCCTGATCATAGTGGAAAAGCTTTCAGTCTTTCACCATTAAGTAGGATGTTAGCTGTGGGCTTTTGCTATATGCCCTTTATCATGTTAAGGAAGCTTTCTTCTATTCTTAGTGTTCTAAGTGTTTTTATCAAGAAACAGTGCTGGATTTTGTCAAATGTCTTTTTTTGCATCAATTGAGATTATCATTTTTTTCCTTCTTTCATTCTGTTAATGTGATGTATTACATTAATTGATTTTCTTATTTGAACCAACTTTGCATACCTGGGATAAATCCCACTTGATCATGATATATAATTCATTTGACGTGCTGTTGGATTCTATTTGCAAGGGCTGTGTTGAGGATTTTTTGCATCTATATTCATAAGAAATATTGGTCTGTAGTTGTCTTTTCTTGTGGTATCTTTAACTGGCTTTGGTATGAGAGTGATATTGGCCTCATACAATAAGTTAGGAAGTGTTCCTTCCTCTTCTTTTTGGAAGAGTTTGAGCAGAATTGGAGTTAAGTCTTCTCAAAATATTTGTTAGAATTGTCTTGTGAAGCCATCTGGTCCTGGGATTTTCTTTGTTGGGAGTTTTTTTTGTTTTTTTGTTTGTTCTTCAGTGAAATGTATTGGAGTTTATTAAGTGGCTTATAGAATTTCCAGGAAGTCTGGAAATCAGATTCGGAGAACAGGAATAAACAAAGCAAAGCTGGACAAACAGAAATTTAGGCAAAATCACACCCAGAATCAGTCGAGGAGGACCTGCTGCCTCTACTTCTGGATTTGAAGCTACATATTGCCAGACAATGTAAACCTGGAGTCACCACTCCAGAACATGGATGTTTCTACCATGGTCACTGCCACCAAAACAAATTCTTCTCAGCTCTGCTTCTTGAGCAGGAGACTGTGATTTATCTAAGCCTGGGTCATGTGCTTACCCCCTAACTGCAAGGAAAGGCTCAGAAAGTTAGTAAATGGGTTTGTCTCTCACCAAGATTCCACAAACACAGGAAAGGAATTCAGATGCTAGGAAGCCAAAAATCTCCACTCCTCCCTCATTCTTCCCCTGCTTTCCTTTTGAAGACTGTCCTCTTTACAATTCAGGTTTTTATCAAAATGACACCTCCTCCAAGACACCTCCCCTTGACCACTGTATCTTATGAGATCTTCCCTCTGTTGTTTTCTGTACCAGGTTTCTTCCTTCACAGCACTTACCACAGTAGGAATTATCTATTTAGACTGCATGGTCCATGAGTACAAGCACCTTGACTGTGTTGTTCACACTTGCTTCCCAGTGCCCTTGACCATGCCTCACACAGAATGCTTTTGGTAGACATTAGTTGAATGAAAGAACAAATGCATGAATATCGAGAAGGCAGGGACTCTGCTTAATTTTTTTAAAGTAAATATAACTTTACATTAAAAAAGGAATTCCCACAAATTACACTGAAAATTAACTGAATTACTTTAGATCCATATCCAGTGTAATGGTCTTATTGCTTGGCACAGTACAATGTATAGTAATGAATTTCCATTATTATTTTTATTTTATTTAATGGGTAATACTTCTCTAATTGGCATACTAAGGGTTTTTCATTCATTACATTTTCTGCTCATAATTGGTCTCTTCTCTCGCCTGAGAAGGGGTAAAAAAAAAAAAAAAAGTATACCTTGCACCCTATTGCAAATCTGGTACTTACTAAAATCTTGTATACTTTTATATGTCAAATGTTTTCTTATAGAGAGCTTCATAATTGCAATCCAGAAGTGGCATAATGATTAATGACTTTCCACCCTATATCAGGAGCTGAGGCCATCAAACCCTTTTGTGAATTTCTTCCCCACCACTACACTGTCAGGTCCCTTTATAGTGCCTTACTGGTGCTTTTACTGATGCAGCATTTCAGTGAATACATTTTAATTCACCATCAACATACAGTAAAGAGCCTAGCCAATCTCCACTTCCAAACAGCCTGGCTCCCTGCTCTAAGCCTCTGGATTTTGAACTTAACTCTATTCTAGTACTCCTCTACCACATGACTCTGAGACACTTAGGGCTAGGCTCTTGTCTTACAGATTTGCATTTTCCATAATAGTCACCATAGACCTGGGCACACACTGTTAAGCAGTGAATGTTGGTTATTTTAAAGCCTCTTTTAAATGTGTATGTGTTTTATCTCTACATTTAGTATAGCATTTTGCACACACCAACTAGAAAGCAACTGCAGCTGACTGAAAGTGCCATTCACTGGCCCCAGTCAACATATCCCTGTCCAACTACCCTAGAAAGTTTAGAGCTTGTGCTAAAAGGATTCAAAGGATCTGCTACCCTCTCTCAAACTGTGTGAAATTTTTGTGTGTAGATGTAGTTTTGCAAAGAGAGGTAATAGTTGTTTTTAGCTTCTCTAATGAGTTAGAAAAGTTTAAGGACTACTGTTGCAGAGGCTTCTAGTCCCAAGTCATCTGTTGGAAGTGTAAGTGGAGAAAGATTTTACCTACATGCACACTTTCCCTATCTCTGTATTCCTTGGAAAAGTAGTTGTAGCAATAGACATTCACTGAACACTTAGTATGTTAGTCACCGTTCTAAATAACTTTAAATATATTTAGATCCGTTTAAAGCTAAAACTCCATGAGATCAATAAATCAATCAGAGCAAAAATTGTGTGGGTGCATATATGTGTATTTATGTATGTGTGTATACTCACACTAATGCACACTTAGGTATATATGAGCACGAACTTTGTTATTCTTTTAGGTCTTAGCTTCAAGTTTTTTGTTTTTTTTTTATCATGCCCTATTTACCCTGTATATATTTGTTTCATTTAATGTTCTCACTTTAAATAGAACCCAACACATTGTCACAAATAATTTATGATTTGAAACAATATACCTTAAAAACTGGTCTGATTGAGAAACTGGATGTTCTGGATAGCATATCTTTTCAATTAACTGATGGTTTACCTATTAATGCTTTAAACCTTCCTAAATCACAAATAACCATGAATAAGATGTAGGAACTTTGAACATTGGATCTTTCCTAATGTTAGGAGGTTTTTGATGACTGATTCAATCTCTTTACTAGTAATCAGTTTGTTGAGATCTTCTATCTCTTCTTAACTCAATGTAGGTAGTTTGTGCGCTTCAAAGAATTTGCCCATTTCATCTAGGTTATCTAATTTACTGGCATACAGTTGTTCATAGTATCCTCTTATAGTCCTTTTTATTTCAGCAGGGTCAGTAGTACAGTTCCCCTTTTCATTTCTAATTTTTGTTATTTATACCCTCTCTTTTTTTCTTTGTCAGTCTGGCTAAAGGTTTGTCAATTTTAGTAATCTTTTCAAAGAAACAACTTTTGGTTTTGTTGATTCTCTATTGTTTTTGTTTGTTTGTTTGTTTGGTGTCTATTTCATTTATCTCCTGTCTAATCTTTGCTATTGTCTTCCTTCTGCTTGGTTTAGTTTACTCTTCTTTTTCTACTTCTTACAGTTTTGAGGTTATGTCTCTGAATTGAAGTATTTCTTCTTTTCTAATATAAGCATTAAGAGCTATAAATTTCCTTTTCAGCACTGCCTTCAGGGCATCCCATAAGTTTTGGTATGTTGCATTTTTATTTTCATTCACTTCAAGATATTTCCTAATTTCACTTCTGATTCCCTCTTCAACCCATTGGTTGTTTAAGAGTATATTGTTAAGAGTATGTTCCACATATTTGTGAATTTTTCCTTTATCCCTCTCTTGCTGATTTCTAGCTCCATTCCATTGTGGTCAGAGAATATAAATTCAATATATTTGAATTTATTGAGACTTGTTTTGTGTAGTCTATCCTGGAGAAGGATCCATGTGCAATCAAGAGGAATGTGTATTTTGTTTTCTTTGGGTGCAATGTTCTGTATATGCTGGTCAGGTCTAGTTGGTTTAGTGTATCATTCAAGTCCTGTACTTCCTTATTGATTCTCTGACTAGATGTTCTATCTATTATTGAGAATGGTGTGCTAAAGTCTCTTACTGTAATGCAGAACCATCAATTTTCCCTTCAAATCTATCAGTATTTGCTTCAAATATTTTGGGGCTCTGTTGTTAAATGCATATATATTTATAATTGTTATTTTTTAAATTATTCCCTTCATCAGTATATAGTGACCATCTTTGTCCCTTGTAACTGTTTTCAACTTAAAGCCTATTTTATCTGATATTAGTATAGCCAGCCACCCTAGCTCTCTTTTCATTACTATTTACATGGTATGTTTTTTCTATCCTTTCATCCACAACCTACTTGTATCTTTGAATTTAAGGTAGGTCTCTTGCAGACAACATATACTTGGGTCATGCTTCTTTATCCATTCTGCCAATCTCTGCCTTTTGATGGGAGAGTTTAATCCATTTACATTTAAAGTCACTACTGATGTCAGGACTTTCTTATGCAATTTTGCTATTTAGCCTCTGTAAGTCTTGTACCTTTTTTGTCCCTCACTTCCAATAATGCCTACTTTTATATTTATTTGATTTTTTGTGTTGTAACATATTGAGTGCCTTCTTGTTTCTATCTGGATATATTTTTCATCTATTATCCTTGTGGTTACCATGGGGTTAAAACTTAATATCCTAAATATATAATAATATTTGGTTTGATACCAAATTAACTTCAATAGCATGCACATTTACTTTTCCTATAACCCTCTGTCCCACCCCCATTTTTTTGTATTTCATACCATTTATATCTTGTATGTCCAAAACCATTGATTTATCATTACTTTTTATGCATTTTTAGCACCTGTAGAAAGTAAGAAGTGGAGTTACATACTAAACAATACAACGCAATAATACAGACATTTATAATTACCTAAATGGTTACCTTTACCACAGGCCTTTATACCTTTATGCTGCTTTGAACCACTGTCTAGTGTCCTTTCCTTTCAATCTGAAGAGCTCTCTTTAGCATTGCTTGTAGGGCAGGTCAGCTTTGGTTTATCTGAGAATGTATTAATCTCTTCCTCATTTTTGAAAGAGAGTCTTGCCAGACACAAAATTGTTGGCTGGCAGTTGTTTTCCTTCAACTCTTTAAGTAAGTCAACCCACTACCTTCTTGCCTCCATGGTTTCTGATGAGAAATTAACACTCAATCTAATTGGGACTTCCTTGTACATAACACACTGCTTTTCTCTTGCAGCTCTCAGAACTCTGTCCTTGCACTTTGCATTTGATAGTGAAGCAATATATGACAGAATGCATTTTTCTTCATTTTATCCTGTTAGACGTTCTCGGAGCTTCCTTGACATGTGTATTCACGTCTTTTGCTAAGTTCGCGAAGTTGTCTGTCATTATTTCTTTGACTATTCCCTCTACCCCTTTCTCTCTTCCTTCTCCTTCTGGGACTCCCATAATGCATATATTGGTGTGCTTGATGGTGCCCCACAGCTCTCTTATGCTATTTTTGCTTTTAATATTTCTTTTTTCTTTCTGCTCCTCACCCTGACTCATTTCAAGTGTATTATCTTCAAGTTCACTGACTGTTTCTTCTCCAGCTCCAATCTGCTCTTGAAACCCTCCTTGGCATTTTTCATTACAGTTATTGTGGTTCAATTCCAGTAGTTCTGTTTGGTTTCCTTTTATAATTTTTATCTCTTTACTTAGACTCTCTTATTGCTCATTCATTGCTTTCCTGACATCCTTTGGTTCTTTATCATCTCCTTTTCTTGTATGTCCACATTCTCATCTTCTTCACTGGTGTTTTCTGTATTTTTATCCTATTCCTTTGGATGGGCCATCATTTCCTATCTCTTTGTCTTGTACTCTTTTTTGGCACACTGTACATTTTAATATTTTAAAACATTTTAATATTTTAAAATGTTAACTCTGGGATTGATTGCCTGAGTTGTCTGTTTCTTGGTTTTGTAACCATCTGGTGATAAGACAGAGTGTTTTTGAGCTTCAATCCTCCTATCAGGAAGGTCTGCCCAAGGCAAACGCAGTGTGCAGGGTTTACCCAGACTTTCTGGACCTCTATCTTTTCCTGGATTTCTGCTTGTTAGTTGTTTTAGAGTGCCTCTGTTTACAGGAGTTTTCTTGTCCCCTCTGTTTCCCAGGAGACACACCTCTCTCTAGCAGGTATTTAAAGCTGGCAGGCCTTTGTCCCATACTGCCTGCCTCTAAAGGTTTTTATACTCTTTCAATTGTCTAAAGCTGCTTTTGTCTGGAAGGCAAATTCTGGGAGGGGGCACACTGGAGAGGACTTTCCCAAGTCACTGTTTCCTGGCCAAAACAGGGCCAGGGACCCATGAAGGGGGTGCAGACTGGCTCCAAAGTGCCCTGGGAATAGGATCAGGAACAGTTCCAAAAGTTTCCCTGAGGGTTCCCCAAAGCTGAGCTTTTCCTGGCCTGTCTAGCTAATGTAGCCCTTCAGCTAACTGTCCTTCACAATCCCAAGGAAGCACAGCATCTCTAAATATCCACCACCTGTGCCCCTGTCTGGAGAGGGTGTCCGGAGATGGCTGAAACAATGGCTACTGCCACCTTTGTCCTGGTGGGGTTGAAACAATAGCTGCCCTCTGAAACAGGCTCCCAGAGATCCAAATTTGCTAATCAACAGATCAGCAATGGGTCATGTCCACCCTGTTCTTGGGGAAGAGAATTTTTATGTCCCTATCAGCAATGAGCTAGCCAGGGACTGGACCCAAGGTGGCCTGCTGTGAGTCGGGGATGGGCATCTGTGGCCTCCAGCCAGAGAGAGCAATTTACTGTCCTTCACCATAGCTTATCAGCCTGTTCCTCCTGCTCTTCCCTGGATGCTGTTCAGTGTTCTTCTGGTCTCTGGAGTTTCAAAACAGCTATTTCAGATAGTTCCTGCCTGTTTAACCATTTTGGTGGAAGGACTGAGTCCTGAAGCTCCCTACTCTGCCATTTTCCCCAGAAATGCATGTTCTTTTTGGAGCTGGATTCTTCCCCTGACTTACTATTTCTGTTTATGGTACTGCCACTGTTTGCTGTATTAATGTCCTCACATAAAGTAAAAAAAAACTTTATCTGAACCCAAGTGAACCAGTTTGTATATATTATGTACCCCAGAAAAAGCCATGTTCTTTGATGCAATCTTGTGGGGGCAGACATATTAGTGGGGATTAAGTTGGAATGTTTGGATTAGGTTGTATACATGGAAATGTGCCCCACCCAACTGTGGGTGATAACTCTGACTGGATTATTTCTATGGAGGTGTGGCCCCACCCATTCAGCATGGGCCTTGGTTAGTTTACTGGAGCATTATATAAGCTCAGACAGAAGGAGTGGGCTTGCTACAGCCAAGTGGGACACTTTGAAGAATGCACAGAAGCTGCAAGAGGAGCTGAAGCTTACAGAGATATTTTGGAGACGGCCTTTGAACACAGACTTTTGCTCCAGAGAAGCTAAGAGAGGACGCCCCGAGAGCAACCGAGAGTGACATTTTGAAGAGGAGCTGCGGCCTAGAGAGGAACGTCCTGGGAGAAAGCCATTTTGAAACCAGAATTTTGGGGCAGATGCCAGCCATGTGCCTTCCCAGCTAGCAGAGGTTTTCCGGACACCATTGGCCATCCTCCAGCGAAGGTACCGGATTGTTGATACATTACCTTAGACACTTGATGGCCTTAAGACTGTAACTGTGTAACAAAATAAACCCCTTTTATAAAAGCCAACCCATTTCTGGTGTTTTGCATTCCAGCAGCATTGGCAAACTAGGACACCATGTAACTACCAGAAGGTGTAACTCATAAAGGATTCAAAAGAGGAGAGTGAGCTGGACTCTAAATTAAATTGTCTAAAAGTAATGAAGCCTTGAATGAATGAATGGAATTAAGTGAATCATCTGATTGAAAGATCTTTTTTTAATAAACAATCCACATTGGAAATTTGGACTTTCTTCTTTAATCAAAGCTTAATTTCATAAGACGAGATTCATGCAAGTGAAATTTAATTTCTTACAATGCAATAGAAATGAAATAATTTGAAATGCCATAGTGTGTCATTGTAGAAATTTACTTGTCTGTAAAATGGAAAGCATGTAGCTGTGTTTAGCACAGCTATTTCGCTCTGCTTTAACTTCTTTGGCTAAAAATATCTTTAAAATGCTCCAAATTGTGCAATGATAAATATATTCTTTGGGCTTCCTATCTTTTCCGCAAACCATAGTCACATTCAATTCTTTCAGTATACACTTCTTACTCACTTCCTTTCAGTGGAAAATTCATTATGGGACTTCCAGCATTGCCAACAAGCATTGTACTTTTTAAATGGCTCATTACTTACTGAAGAATTTGGTAAAGGACCTTCACCAAGGATGAAATGCTAACACACTTTGAAAACAGGGGTTAAAAGATTTTAAACGTGTTGATACAAGATCTTCTGTGAATAAGATAAAACCCTTGCTGAACTTAAATAATTGCTCAGTTTTGGATATTTATTCATTTACTTTATTTGGTGAAAGAAAGAAAAAAAGAAAAGCACAGGGACTTTTCAGTCTTATAAATCTGCTACTAACCATATGCTGTGTGTATTTTCATAAATACTTTTATTGTGGTCCTTAAGCAACATATCCGTGCCAGCTGGCTGGATTGGAACACAAAACAAATCACTCAGAAGAAGCTATTATTGGGTCAATAATATGCTAATTAAAAGCGCTTGTGCAACCATCTGTGGGATTCCCAGTGGTAGAGGTTTGTTTCTAGAACCCTCAGTGCTGCTGCACCTTATGTTGCCTCTGATAGTTTGATGGATGCCTGAGACATTCTCACTGATGAAGACAGACCAAAGATGTTGGTGAACCTGGTAGATTTATAAGGTATATTTTACACGTGATAGGGATTTACATTAATTACATATAGCTTGGTAGACTTAATATGTTTCTTTGGAGTCATGTTGCTCTAATTACAGTTCTATGCAGAATATATCAACATCACATTACAGTTACCCATTTACAATATATGTGCACTATATAAAATAGCATTTAAATCAGGAGATGGGATGGTCAGTGTGAGTAACTAAGTGAACAATCTGTGCACCCAGGTCCAGCAGGTTTCATGAAGTGTAAGAATGCAGTTTTCCAAGAGTAAGTACGGGGTGAGGATGAGAAGAACAAAGAGAATGAGCCATGTTGTCTTGTCCTTGAAAATGGAAAAGATTTAGGGTTGGTATGATGTAGCTATGTAGCTCTTAAGAAATGTACAAATAGTTGCTTCAGAAACTGTGCTTCACTATTTCCATGGTAATAAAATTACTTGGAACTGGTGGTGCCAAACTGGTGAGTTTTATTCTTGTCAGACATTCCATAGCACAGCTGTATCCCCCAGACACTGCCCAGCTCTTCATTTCTATTGTCTACTGCCCTCAGGAATTTCCTCATTTTTATATTTGTCCTCTTTTCAGTATAGTAGCATGCAGCATAAAGTGCTCCACTTTGTTAAGATAAGCTGAAGGACAAATAGGTTATTTCTAAAAGGTAAAATATACCTCAAATACAGCTAGAGCCAAAGCATGATGTCAAGGGTCTCTAAGTATGGACTCTTTGTCTCAGCAGAGCCGGTTCCAATGACTTCTGAGCCCTCTGATAACTCTGATGTGGTTTACAAAGCTGGTCTTCGTTAAGAGTGCTATACGTACCATGATTTTCTTCTGTTCTCTATACACCATGGTCTTGAAATTCCTACCATTTCCCTATCCCAATTCAGGAAGAGCATATAATCATTCAACTGGTTTCAACAACCTGATGTTACAGACATTTATTTCTACGTAGATAGTATAAGGCTTCTTATTAAAAAATCTGAGAATATTGGGTCCTTATTCCAACATAGCTACCATCAGCTAGGGCTGAGGAAGGGTGTTCTAGTCATTGCAGTTTGTATAAAGGACTCAAGGTCCACTTTTCACATTTCCATTACCTGTCTGGTCCTGCAAGTGTTTGGGGCTGCCATCCTCGAATAATTTAGAGTAAGATGCACAAGGTCTTAAATACTCTTTCTTATGCTTTTCATATCTGTCTAAATCAACCCTGGTAATAATACGGAGTTTTTGCCAAGATACTTGACTACATTTAGGAAGCCGCTGAATTCATAAATGTTTTTGGGAGTTGACGGGGATGGAGCAATGAAAAAAGTATCAGTATTGGAAGAAGAACCAATTTCTGGTCTTGGTTCCTTTATTCTCCCCTCTAGGCTTCAGTTTCTAGGGTGTCCATAAGTGTCTGAATTAGGTCATTAAAATCCATTTCTATAATAAAGTACCCAAAATCCCAAATGCACACTTACATGTATTGCATATCAATTGAAGTTCATCAAAGCACCAGTACACGTCATGTAGATTAACAGATTTAGCCCTGTTTAGCTGAAGAGTATTTTGATATTGCAAGGCAAGCCTTTAAAAATAAAAACCATGTTGTATCAATATTTTGGCAATATTTTGAAATTGCAGCAGAGACAGTTGATACATGACAATATCTGTGTACTCGTTTATATTCCCCAGCTGCCCTCACAGTTAGGATGACCACATGACTAATTATGACTAATATGAGTGAACGTGATTTGTGTTAGGTTTATATAATTATAATTTCTAGGTTTATATTTATATAATTATATTTATATAATTAATTATAAAATTTCTAGGTTTATATAATTAAGAGTATGCTTCCCTTCTTCATCTTCCAACTCTTGTTTGCCAGCTTCAAGCCATGAAGACAGTGGGGTCTCAAGACAGAAGAGCTTGGTTCCTAAGTCACTAGTTGGAGAGACGCCTGACCCAATCAAAGTGTGATGAGTGAGAAATAAGCTTCTGCTGTCGTAAGTCACTGTGATTTCAGGATTTACTTGATACCTCAGGATAACCTAGCCTATAATATAACCACCAACACAAGACAGACAAATAAATTGGATGCCAAGAGTGATAAAAGATTGCAACTTACAAAATTTCAAAATTTTGTGTTCATCAAAATGACTTAATACATCAGAAGAATTATATTTTAAAAATCTCATGAATCTTTATAGGCTTCATTGTTACTAGTTATTTTTAGAAAACATTTACATATTTCAACTTAATAAATAAACTTATACTGATAAAATAATAAAATACTCTGTTTCAGATATGAGGGTTCCATGCAAAATTTATGGGGAATAAAAAGGATTCTACATCAAGAAGAGTTAGAAAATTCCTAGACTAAATATTATCACAATTCCATGAAATAAGATTCAATAACAATATGTTCAGTACTTTCTTTTATGCAACAAAAGTAAAACCATATCTATGAAATTCATGCCATCTCGTGGGTGTCATATTCTGCCAGGGATAACAGATAGGAAGAATTACCACAAGATACAGGAAATCCTAAAAGAGTGGATGAATCCTGTTATTTTTTTACTCGGTGTTATAGTTTGCTAATGCTGCCAGAATGCAAAACAACAGAAATGGATTGGCTTTTATAAAAGGGGGTTTATTTGGTTACACAGTTAGAGTCTTAAGGAAATAAGTGTCCAAGGTAACACATCAGCCGTCGGGTACCTTCACTGGAGGATGGCCAGTGGTGTCCAGAAAACCTCTGCTATCTGGGAAGGCACGTGGCTGGTGTCTGCTCCAAAGTTCTGGTTTCAAAATGGCTTTCTCCCAGGAAGTTCCTGTTAGGCAGCAGTTCCTCAAAAATGTCACTCTTAGTTGCACTTGGGATATTTGTCCTCTCTCAGCTTCTCTGGAGCAAGAGTCTGCCTTCAACAGCTGTCTTCAAACTGTCTCTCATCTGCAGCTCCTGTGCTTTCTTCAAAGTGTCCTTCTTGGCTGTGGCTCCTCTTCAAAACGTCACTCACAGCTGCACTGAGTTCTTTCTGTTTGTCAGCTCATTTATATGGCTCCACTGATCAAGGCCCACCCTGAATGGGTGGGGCCACGCCTCCAGGGAAATATCTCATCAGAGTTATCCCCTACAGTTGGGTGGGGCGCATTTCCATGCAAACAATCTAATCCAAACGTTCCAACTTAATCCCCACTAATATGTCTGCCCCACAAGATTGCATCAAAGAATATGGCTTTTTCTGGGGGACATAATACATTCAAACCAGCACACTCAGTAATTAACTGGTTTTTAGAAGAGGAATATGATGCTATTAAAAATGGTACTCACCATAATGTCCGGAGCTGAAACACAGACATGAAACATGTGGCCATACTTTCTTTTTTTATGTCTCAACACCCTAGGAATATGATACTGTCTGCATTAGTTATCTATCACTGAGTAATAAATTACGTCAAAACTTAAGGGCTTAAAACAGTAAACATATACTATCTCACAGTTTCTGTGGGTCAGGATTTCAAGAGTGGCTTAGCTGGAGGCTTCTGGCTCGGCAGGATCCACGTCCAAGACAGCGCACTCACACTGCTGGCAAGTTGGTGCTGACTGTGGCAGGTGGCTTCCGTTCCTCACCATGTAAGTGGACCTCAGCATCAGGGTGAGTGCATGTTCTGGCACCATGGTGGCTGGATTCCTCAAGGGGGAGTGAGCCAATGAGATCTAGATGGAAGCTGCAATAACTTTTATGACCTAGCCTCAGAAGTCACAACTACTTTATCCTAATTAGTTACACAGACACTATACAGATGCAAATATCAGAAAGTGAGGATCACAGGGGGCCATCATGGAGGGTGGCTACCCCAAAATCCTCTTCAAAGAGGAAAATCTCCTTCGTAATTAACTGACCACCCATTCAAACTGTACTTATCAGCTGGGAGTGAAATGTCTATCCAAAAATGTTCACCTTAAGCATGGTTTTCTAAAAATGTCATATTAGGGAAAAACACAGGAGAGTTCTCATGAAGACTTACACATTCACAAAGGGACAGGTTGGCCTCCAAACTATGAACTTTCCTTCTCAAAACACACAGTTAAAGGGAAACAGAAACATCTTTTTAATATATTAAAGTCTTATTGTTATTAGTCCTTGTATGTACTAATACTCAATTTTTAAAAAAGCCTCTCAGCTTGGTTTAACACATCATGTACTTCACCTTTCTGAATCCAGTAGAATAAAGGAAATAAGTACTGGACTGTCTGGAAATTGGAACTTTATGACAGGATTCAAATATAACAATTAATTAATTAATTAATAGTGTGTCCAGGAAAACATAAATGAAAAAGATCTAGTATAAGACAAAATATTCTCTGGTTAAAAACAAAACAAAACAAAACAAAAAAACACTTACTAAACAAGTTTCTTCTTTATTTTTCCTCAAGACTGTATTTTTCAGCTGAATACTACCGTTCTATCCTAATTTCCTCCATTTATGCTTAAAGAAAATGTTAGATTTCTAAACTTTCAACCTCATGGAGCCCTAGAATCACTCTAAGCCTTTCTTGGGGCAGCCTCTGTAGCTTCTTCTTGGGACTCTGTGACTGCCACCCAAATGCTAACTCTGGTTTGTAGTGGGGCAAGGTTGGGCTGAATCATCAAAACCTGGGTATTAAGACTTATTCTGTCTTTTGGTACAGAGCAACCAGAAAGCACCTGGACTTTGTAAGTTAGGACTTAGTGTTTTTTAAAAATGGGCCACTGACACTATCCCTAAGCCTAGTGAGTTTAGCTATCAACAAAAAAAAAATCTATTAAATTATAAATTAATCAAGTGGATTCCTATTAAAGAAAGAAGGTGTGAGAGGGGAAAAGGCTAGGGAAACATACTAGTAAAGCTCACTTTCAAATGCTGAGGGCAACTGCAGATCAGATGAACCAGGAAAGGTACTGAGGGAATCAGATGAAACCCACATCAGCCAACAGTGAAGTAAAAGTGATGGCTTGGAGCCAAACAGAGGCAAGAAACAGATGGCAGAGAAATTAAAGCATCTGATTAGACTGGAGATCTTGAGTGGTTGTCAACTAACAAAAATAAATGAATTCGAGAGATTCGACAGCTAAGAAATACTACTGAGGAAAGAAACCAGTTATGCTTAACTCTAAATAATTGTTGACCATGTTGCTATGAAATTTCATGCATTTGTAAGTAAAGACCAATTAACTTGAAGGAGTATAATGTGAAAAAGTAATTATCTGCAACAAAATTTCTGGACAATTCTAACAAAACATGAGGGTTAAAGCAGGGGGAAGAAGTAAAAGTGTGCTAAAGATATTGTTTGTTGAATGAAAAATACAATTTGCAAAATAGTATTATAGTATTATCCCTTTTAATATGGTTCTATTTTTGTAAATACAAAAATCTATTTGTATATGACTTAGAAAAAGCTCTGTTTGGACAAACAGTAGATTTTTTTCAAGTGGTATCTGCGAATGGAGGAGAAATATTTGTATACTTTTGTATGCAAATTTTTAACAAAACATGAACTTTTTCAAAAATATAATTTTAAAATCAAACTTTTTAAAAGTAATAAATTTGAATCTCATTTTTTTTATGTTGATATGCTAATTCTAAGCTTCCTATATTTTGTAAGTAAAACATGTCACAATGAATGTTAGACATTGTAGTTCCATGCTTGGACCTCCCTTCAAGAAGAACTTGCCTTTCAACTGCAAGGGGTTCAATGAGTGGACAACCTCCAGCTGTTAACCCATCTGCATCCTCCTTAGCTTTTGAGCCAAGTTCACATTTCACCAGGGGTTACTGGCTAATGGAGTACTGGCCAATGACTTGAGCATGGTGAGGGCTCTAGAGCTTGCCCATTTCTGCCCAGAGTCTCCTCTAACAGGCAATCTTTGTTTCTACATTCACCCCAGTGGGTTACTCAAGCCTTCATTAGAACTGCATCATGGTCTAAGACTCTCCCTGCCTCACCCTATGTCCTCCTTCTTTCCTTTTACAGTTGTCAGAACTGTATCACAGCTGGAGCCTTTCTCTGCTTAATCCTGCCCCGTCCCTCTTTCATCTTTCAAAGGCATTATCACTCACCCACATACACACATACTCCACCCCACCAATAAATCTCTTGCATTTCTAACTCCCTCTCAGTAGTTGCTTCCTGGAGGCCCCAACCAACACAGATATCTTCTAGGCTACTATATAGTTTATAATGACTACTTATTTTCCAGGAACTCTTCTTTCCACCCCCACCCCTTAGTCCCCTGCCAAGCCTTGCTTTTTATTATATGACTCTGTCCTCCTGACATTACCTGTATAAGGGGTGGACATGTGATCTAAGCTGAATCAGTCAGATATTGCAACCTATAATAAATTGCTCCTCCCCACCCCACCCCCATATTTTCCTTATGCTTGCCGTTGAGGATTGAATCATGCCGTCTCCCCCAAAGTCATGTTCAGGTCCCAACCCCTGGTCCTTTGTATGTGAACTCATTTGTAAATAGGGCCTTTGAAGATGTTATTAGTTAAGGAATACCCAAACTGAATGAGGGTGGGCCTTAATCCAATATGGGTAAAGTCCTTAGAAGTAAAGGAAATTGGATACAGAGAAAAGCCATGGGAAGCAGATAGAAGCCAGAAGTCAATGGAACCTGGAATAGAAGTGAAAAGACACTGCCATGTGCATTGCCATAAAACAGAAAAGTCAAGGAACCTCAAAGATTCCCAGGCAGCCAGAAGATACTGACCCCAGGAGGAAGCAAGCCCTCTAGCCTCGGAAACTGTGAGCCAATAAATTCCTGTTGTTAAGACAAGCCACTGTATGGTATTTGTTTTAGCAGCTAGTAAGGTAAAATACTAGCTCAAGTAGATTTCTATTGCTTGTAACCACAATTCCTAACTAAAACATTTAAGAGTTGGGTCTTTGTATCACATCTAGTATACTGATGCACAATGCTTTATTCTATGGAGGTTTCTGAAAAGTGGGCTGAAAAGAAAGGATTTGTAAAGAGAATACTAATTTTTTCCCAGTGATTTCCATCAAAAAATGACAAGTTTGCACTTGAAAATGTTTGATTCCAAGAAATGAAGACAGTGTGATACTGTGGATTGAGCACTGGTTTGAGTCTGAAGACCCAGTTTCAAATCCCAGCTTTGCCCCTAACTGGTTAAGTGGTACTGGGCAAGCCATTTCATTTGTCTGGGGTTTGGTTTTGTGACTTACAAAATAGGAAGATTTTAGACTAATATATCTCTAAGGTCCTGCCCAACTTTATAATTTGATAATGTGTCTAGCACTGTTTCTAGAGACTATGATGTGTCCAGTACATAATAATGTGCTCAATACATATTTGCTGAATTGAATAAATTAATAAGTAATTAAAAAGAACTTCAAGGATATTTTGAGTCTTTAAGTAGAAGCAAGTAAATCAAAATGTTTAAAATCTTATGGGCAGAGAACCTAAGATGGCAGTTAGGTGAGACAGGGCAAAAAAAAACACCTCTGTGAAAAATACTAAATAAAAGCCAGAAAGTGACCCAGAACACCAGTTCCAGCGATGCACCAGCCAGACAAGGTCTGCTAAATCCACAGGGACCGTGCATTTGGTGAAACTGGGAGTCTGCATTCTGAAATGAGTGAGTAAGCTGGTGGAAAGTCTGGCGACTGCGCTGCAATGTGGAGAAACCGCGGGTTGGCATTTGGAGATGGACTAGTTCTTTTTAAAAAAAAAAAAACAAACAGAAAAAACCCAGAAGCAGCTGCAGATATGGCAGTGAGAACTGCACAGTGAAGCACTGCAGAAGCAGGCTGTAGCCAACAGCTCAGTGTCTGGCATGGAGGATAGCCCTCCCCACACACGCTCCTGATTGTCTCAGGGCCAGGGTGGTAGAGGGAAGCCAAAAGGAGAAAGAAACCACGCCCCTTGCAGATATCTCCCCGGCGGGCTGGAGACACTCCTGCCTGGGGATGGAGCCATAGCCTAGAGCCACGTCAAGAGTGTTTCCCACAGAGCCACACACATGCCACAATATTGGCTGTGGACAGTGGCCTTTAGTGCACACACAGTTAATTGTTCCAGAGCTCAGAAGGCGGAGCTGGGCTAAAAGGGGGAAATTAATATGCGCCATTCAACCATCTTCATAGCAGACTGGGAACGCCCCTGCGTGACCCAGTGGCCCAGGGCTTCCATGGAGGCCAGCGTGCACTTGTGATGTGGCACAGCCTTTCCTCAGCAGAGGTCCTGGAAGAGCACAGCTGGGAAGGGGACCCGTTTGGAAATCCCAGGGACCCTACACCAATACCAAGGACTTGTGGGTCAGCGGCAGAGACAATCTGTGGCAAGACTGATATGAAGGTTTAGACTTTTGTAACAGCCTTAAATCTCCAGGAACACCTGGGAGGTTTGATTATTAAAGCTGCCCTGTCTCCCTAACCATCCAGACAGAAGCCCCACATTTACGGCGGACAGCACCAACAACAAACCCAAACTTAGTGCACCAATTGAACCCCACAAGAATCAGATCCCCACACACCACAAAGACAAAGTCGGGGAGAACTGACTTGAGGGGAATAGGTGACTTGCGGATGCCATCTGCTGGCTAATTAGAGAAAGTATACGCCACCAAGCTGTAGATCTGACAAATTAGAGATTGATACTATATCCAGAAAGAACCCTGTCAAGTAAAGCAAATGCCTAGAGGCCAAAAACAACAGAAATTCTTAAAGCATATGATAAAACCAGATGATATGGAGAACCCAAACCCAAACACCCAAATCAAAAGATCAGAAAAGACACAGTACTTGACACAATTAATCAAAGACCTAAAATCAAACAACGAGAGCATGGCACAAGACATAAAGGACATAAAGAAGAGCATGGCACAGGATATAAAGGACATAAAGAAGCCCCTAGAAGAGCATAAAGAAGAAATTGCAAGAGTAAATAAAAAAATAGAAGATCTTATGGAAATAAAAGAAACTGTTGGCCAAATTAAAAGGACTCTGGGTACTCATAATACAAGATTAGAGGAAGTTGAACAATGACTCAGCATCTTCGACGACTACAGAATGGAAAATGAAAGAACAAAAGAAATAATGAGGAAAAAAATCAAAAAAATAGAAATGGATCTCAGGGATATGATAGATAAAATAAAACGTCCAAATTTAAGACTCATTGGTGTCCCAGAAGGAGAAGAGAAGGGTAAAGGTCTAGAAAGAGTATTCAAAGAAATTGTTGGGGAAAACTTCCCAAACATTCTACACAATATAAATACACAAAGCATAAATGCCCAGCGAACTCCAAATAGAATAAATCCAAATAAACCCAATCCGAGACATATTCTGATCAGACTGTCAAATACTGAAGAGAAGGAGCAAGTTCTGAAAGCAGCAAGAGAAGAGCAATTCACTACATACAAAGGAAACAACATAAAACTAAGTAGTGACTACTCAGCGGCCACCTTGGAGGCGAGAAGGCAGTAGCATGACATATTTCAAATTCTGAGAGAGAAAAATTTCCAACCAAGAATACTTTATCCAGCAAAACTCTCCTTCAAATTTGAGGGAGAGCTTAAATTTTTCACAGACAAACAAATGCTGAGAGATTTTGCTAATAAAAGACTTGCCTTACTTCAGATATTAAAGGGAACCCTACTGACAGAGAAACAAAGAAAGGAGAGAGAGATATAGGAAAATTTAACAGACATATATAGAACATTACATCCCAAATCACCAGGACACACATTTTTCTCTAGTGATCACAGATCTTTCTCCAGAATAGACCATATGCTGGGACATAAAAAAGCATCAATAAATTTAAAAAAAAACAAAACAATTGAATATATTCAAAGCACATTCTCTGAACACAATGGAATACAAACAGAAGTCCATAATTTTTGATTTGTAACTCCACTATTTACTTCCTACAGGATATAAAATACATAAACTCTAATGAGAAATCAGTGGCTTTGGACTCAATGTATAATAGGTAATTACTGACAAGAACTACATAAAGGTGGGGGAATGGAGGAGTATAGGAACATAGTTTATGTGTCCTATTGAAGTGAAGGTGGTATCAAAGAAAAACAAGATTGTTATAGATTTAAGAGGTTAAATTTAAGCCCCACAGTAAACACAAAGAAATTATCAGAGAATATGACCATAGAGATGAAAAGTCGAGTATGGGTTACGAGAAGTGGGGGAAGGGGCAATGCTCGGGAGTTAAGAAATGAGTTTAGGGTTGCTGTTTGGGATGAAGGGAAATTTCTAGTAATGGATGGTGGGAAGGTGATAGCATTATAAAATTCTCAATGTGATTAATCCCACTAATGGAATGCTAGGGAGGGATTGGAATGGGAAGATTTAGGCTGTATATATGTTTCCACAATTGAGAAAAAAAAGAAAAGAAAAAGACAATCTAAATAGGCAATGACAATTAAATGCCAAGGACGATCCTGGACGGGATCTGAGGATGGAGGAGAGGAGGCTCAAAGGGACACAGTTGGGACATAAGGAGAAAAAAAAAGGAAATATAGAATGTAAGCTTTGTATCAATGTTGAATTTCTTGAACTTCTTAGCTGCGCTTAATGGGAATGCATAAAAGAATGTTCTTGTTCATTGGAAATGTATGTGTGAATTATATTGTTTGTTCAAGGATGTGTGCAATCTGCTCTCATATGTTCAGAAGACAGAGCAATAGATGATGGATGATAGATAGGGAGGGAAGGAGAGAGGGAGGGAAAGAAAGAAATGGCAGTGTGACAGGATGTTAAAGTTGATGGATCAGGGTATTGGGGGAGGGGAGACGGGGTATGCTGGAGTTCTGTGTATGGGTTTTGTATTGTTTTTGCAACTGTTCCTGTAACTTTGAATTTATTTCAAAACAAAATTAAAAAAAAATCTTATCGGCAAAATATACATGATGGCTTTTTCTCTCTTCTAACTTTTCTGTATTTTCTGGGATTTTGCTTTCTTCCCTGTCCAGCCCAGGCCTCATCATCCAATATTTTAGCCCTTCCAGTGAGAATCCTCATCCTTTTTACCTCTTTCATCTGTTCCTGCACTTTCCTGCTAATCCCAAGCTTGAGCCAAGCTCTATCTTCCTGTCCTACACCAGGTTTGTTGAGTAAGTGACATAAAAAATACAATAAGATAATAATATATCCTTTATTTATATATTTATTGTCTATCTTCCCAACTAGAATGTAGCTCCACTAGGCCACGGGTATTTTGTTCACTGCTGAATCTCCAGTGTTTAAGAGTTTTCGACACATAGTAGGAGCTTAAAAAAATATTTGCTGATTGACTGAATAAATGAGTAGTAATTGTAAATATGCGTTTGTCATTCAGAAAAGTTATTTGGGCTGAAGATGTAAAAGGGGGAATTTTGAAAAGGACAGTGAGTGCTAGGCAATTTTAAACACAGCAAGAGACATTTCAGCAAAGATCTGAAACAGGTTAGGGAATGAGCCATTGTTTCACTTACTATGGTGTCGGGTCCTATTCCTGACTCAAATACAGCCCCTCTTCCTCCTCTTACAAAACAAGTCTCAGCTTGGGCAGAGAGGACAGCAAGTGCACAGGCCCTGAGGAAGAAGCAGCCCTGGGAAGTTTGAGGGACAACATGAAGGCTTTTGTAGCAAAAGTGGAGTGAGCAATGTAGAGAAGTATAGGAAGTGAGGTTGGAGAGGCAACATATGAGGTGGGGCATGGAGGCCCCTTGGAGGATGTTGGTTTTTACTCCGAGTGAGTAAAAAATCTACCAATAGATTTTTGACCAGAGGAATGACATGGTCCTTCTTGTGTTTTAAAAGGACAGTTTGGACTGCTGTGATTGTAAGAGAGCAAAGGCAGAAGCAAGTAAACCAGTTTGGGGACAACATAATTGTTCCGGTTTGCTAATGCTGCCATTACGCAAAATACCAGAAATGCACTGGCTTTTTTATAAAGGGGGGTTTATTCAGTTACAAATTTACAGTACTAAGGCCATAAAGGTGTCCAAACTAAGTCATCAACAAGATGATACCTTTACTGAAGGATGGCCGATGGCATCTGGAACACCTCTGTCAGCTGGGGAGGCACATGCTGGCATCTGTGGTCCTTTGCTCCCAGGTTGCAGTTCAAAATGGCTTTCTCTAAAATGTCTTTGGTCTTCATTTCTCAGCTTAGCATCCCCAAATGTCCTTCTGTCTGCGTCTCCAAGCATCTCCAAGCATCAGCAAACATCTGGGTATCCTGGCTTAGCATATGCTGGGGCGTTTTCTTCTCTCTCAAAGTCTCTCTGTGTGAACTTTCTTTAAAGGACTTCAGTAAACTAATCAAGGCCCACCCTGGGTCAAATCTCCATGGAAACATTCAATCAAGAGGTCACACCCTAACCAAAAAGATTAATAAGTCTGCCCCCACAAGATTGCATTAAAGAATATGGCTTTTGGGGGGACACAATATATCCAAACTGTCACAGTAATTACGCCTGGTTCCACAGGCATTCCAAAGCCATTTAACCAAAATCGAATCCACTACTTCCTTCCCAGCCTTCTGTCTTCACCAATTCTTTCCACCTTCAAAAATAGTATTATTCAGCACCTAGTTGCCCAAACCAGAAATTTTCTTCTCCTACAACTCATGCCAGATCATTCAGCTGATTGCTCTATTTTAATAAGGAAACTAAGGCTCAGAGAGGTAACTTTCCACAGGTCACACAGTCACCAAGGGGTAGAAGTGGGCTCAGAATCCAGCTCCCTAGATTTTCTGATCAGTTTTTATTCCTATTCTATTACAAGGTTAAAAAATCATACAACAAGCTACTGGGAGGGAAAATATGGCAGCATGAGAGGAATGGAAGCTAGTCAGTCCCCCCTGGGGCAACTAATAAAAAACCAGGAACAAATAGTAAATAATCTGGAATAACTGCAGGGGGACCAACTTGACTATCCACTCATCATACACCAACCTGAATTGGGAGGAATGCCCGAGATCACAGCATAAAATCTGTAAGTAAAAATTGTGGATTGAAGCTGGGAGCCCCCTCCCCCCACAGCCTGAACTGCGAAGCCTCACAGTGCTAGAGAGCAGCACTCTCTGAGCAAGCGAATATAGCTCAGCTGACTTCCAATTGGGGTTTTAATTAGAAAAGTGGACTGCTCAATAAAAGCTACAAATCCCCAACAAGCAAACAGAGGCTTTTGGTGATGACTGACCTTGGAGAGCTGGATGAACTCTCTGGGAAGGCAGGGAAGCCCAGAAGACTGGGTACTGTCTCTGACCTCTCCCCAGGGGGTATATCTTCCCTAAGAGGAAAGAGGCAGTGCCAAGCTCTACTACCCACCTTCCATTCAGAACCAGACCTCAGAGACTAGGGGAAAAAAGCCATGGGCCATACTTCCTTACACCACTTGGGAGTGACAGGCTGACAGGAGCCAACTGCTGGGCAGAAAAGCACAGTGACTTGAGGCCTCACAGGGTATACCAATCTTCTAAGACATACCTTCAGAGAGACCTGAAACTATTGCCTCCTTCCAAGACCTGAGACAGTTCTGGTCTAGGAAAACCTGATTGGGGTAACAAAGGAGGCCAGACACCTAGACAACAGAAAACTAAAACGTACAGTAGGAGGGGTGAAGTTATGGCCCAGTCAAAGGAACAAACATACACTTCAACTGAGACACAGGAATTTAAACAAGTGATGGATCAATTCAGGAAGTTTAGGGAAGATATGGCAAAAGAGATGAAGCGTATAATGAAAACACTGGGCGTACATAAGGCAGAAATCTAAAGTTTGAAAAAACAACTGACAGAATCTATGGAAATGAAAGGCACAACACACAAGGTGAAGGACACAATGGAGACATACAACAGCAGATCTCAAGAAGCAGAAGAAAACACTCAGGAACTGGAAACAAGGCACCTTAAAGCCTACACACAAAAGAACAGACAGAGAAAAGAATAGAAAAACATGGGTAACGTCTCCGGGTACTTAAGGACAAAACGAAATGCAGAAATGTACATGTCATTGCTGTCCCAGACAGAGAAGAGAAGGGAAAAGGGGCAGAAGCAATAATAGAGGAAATAATCAATGAAAATTTCCCATCTCTTATGAAAGACATAAAATTACAGATCCAAGAAGTGCAGCGTACATAAAACAGAATAGATCCGAGTAGGCCTATGCCAAGACACTTAATCAGATTATCAAACATCAAAGATAAAAATAGAATCCTGAAAGCAGCAAGCTTGATAAAACTATGAGCAGATTTCGCAATAGAAACCATGGAGGCAAGAAGGAAGTGGGGTGATATAGTTACAATACTGAAAGAGAAAAACCAACAACCAAGAATCCTATATCCGGCAAAACTGTCCTTCAAATATGAGGGAGAGCTTAAAATATTCTCTGACAAACAGACAATGACAGAGTTTGTGAACAAGATACCTGCTCTACAGGAAACAGTAAATGGAGCACTACAGACAGAAAGGAAAAGACAGGAGCGAGAGGTTTCAAAAACAATTTTGGGAGATAGTAGCATAGCAATGTAAGTACACTGAACAAAGATGACTGTGAGTATGGTTGAAAGACGAAGGTTAGGAGCATGTGGGACACCAGAAGGAAAGAGGAAAGATAAAGACTGGGACTGTATAACTCAGTGAAACCTAGGGTGCTCAACGATTGTGATAAAAGGCACAAATATGTTTTTACATGAGGTAGAACAAATGAATGTCAACATTGCAAGGTGTTAAAAATGGGGTGGGATTGGGAGAAAAATACAATCAATGCAAACTAGAGTCTATAGTTTATGGAAACATTGAATTATGTTTCCTTTAATATAACATAGGCAATATACCAAAGCTAAATGCATATGGGGAGGCATAGGGGAAGGGTACGGTACACTTGGCATTGGTCATGTTGTCTGACTCTTTATTCTGTTTTAGTTTAATGCTATCTTTCTTTTTGTTGCTTCCTAGCTGTCATGTTTTGTTTTTTTTTTTTTTTTTCTCTTTCTTTTTTCCTTTTTCTCCTGTCTCTCTACCTTCTTTGACCCTTCCTCCTCCTTTGTGGAAGAAATAGAAATGTCCTTATACAGATAGTGGTGATGGTGGTGAATACATAAATACATGACTACACAGGGAACCATCGATTGTTTACTTAGGATGGAATGTATGGTGAGTGAACAAAACCTTCTTAAAAAAATGGGTTGATGAAGAAACCTTGAGGGCACTATATTGAGTGAAATAAGACAGACACATAAGGACAAATATTGCAGGGTCTCACTGATATGAACTGATTATAATATGTAAACTCATAGACGTGAAATATAAGTTATCAGGATATAGAACGAGGCTAAAGAATGGGGAGCGGTTGCTTATTATGAGCAGAATGTTCAACTAGGTTGAACTTAAACATTTGGAAATGTACAGAGGTGATGGTAGCACACTGTGAGAATAACAGTGCTGAATGGTGTGTGAAGGTGGTGGAAAGGGGAACCTCAGAGTCACGTATGTCACCAGAAGAAAAGCTGGAGGTTAAAAGATGGGAATGTATAAAACAGTGAATCTTGTGGTGGACAATGTCCGTGATCAACTGTACAAATATTAGAAATCTCTATCATGAACTGGAACAAATGTATGACACTGTTCTAGTTTGCTAATGCTGCCTTTCTTCTCTGGAGGATGGCCAATGGTGTCCGGAAAACCTCTGTTAGCTGGGAAGGCACGTGGCTGGCGTCTGCTCCAAGTTCTGGTTTCAAAATGGCTTTCTCCCAGGACGTTCCTCTCTAGGCTGTAGCTCCTTTTCAGAATGTCACTCTCAGTTGCTTTTGGGGCATTTGTCCTCTCTTAGCTTCTCTAGAGCAAGAGTCTGCTTTCAATGGCCATTTTCAAACTGTCTTTCATCTGCAGCTATTCTCTCAGCTCCTGTGCATTCTTCTAAGTGCCCCTCTTGGCTATAGCAAGTTTGCTCCTTCTGTCTGTGCTCTAGTAAACTCATCAAGGCCTGCAGAATGGGCAGGGCCACACCTCCATGAAAATTATCCAATGAAAGATCTTGCCCACAGTTGAGTGATCACATCTCCACAGAAACATCCAATCAAAAGTCTCCAACTCAATCAACTCCAATATGTTTCCTGCCCACACAAGACTGCATCAAAGATAATGGTGTTTGGGGGGACATAATACATCCAAACCAGCACAGACACTATACTAGAAGTTAATAATAGAGTGGCATATAGAGGAAAATATACCTATTGCAAATTAGGTACTAACGTTAGTAGTATTTTAACATTCTTTCATCAACAGTAACAAATGTACTATACCAATACTATGAGTCAACAATGGAGGGGGGGTGGTTAGGGGTATGGGAGGATTTGAGTTTCCTTTTTTGTGTGTGTCTTTCTTTCTTTTCTGGAGTAATGAAAATGTTGTAAAAATTGAAAAAAAAAATTAACTGGTGATGGATGCACAGCTATATGATAGTACCATGGGCAACTGATTGTACACTTTGGATCTTTGGATAATTGTATGATATGTGAACAATCTCAATAAAAAAAAATTTAAAAAAATCATACAACAAACTTTGGGTACTTATAATAATGGAGTAATTTGTGGTATAGGATTCTCAACTATACAACATTTTAAGAACACACATTTTTCTTGTGATATCTAAAAAATCATAAAATAAGAACAAGCCCTGGAAAATAAAGTTCCAAAAGGAACTAGAAAGTTCTGGATTTAATGGTATTTGACATTCCCACTTCAGCAATGCTATGTGCTCTTGCAGTGATGTACGTAGTAATTACTTTCCCATGTTTTGATTTCTTTTCATCTTTTATTCAACAGATATTTATTGTACACGTACTGTATTTCAAGAACTGTTCTAGGACTTGAGCATAGAGGATGAACAAAAAAAAGACATAGTTTCTGCTCCTATAGAGCGCATAGTCAAGTGCTTTTCGCAAAGCAAGGTCCACCCAATATGAATCTGTCATTAAACCTCTTCCTTTCTATTCTCAAAAGTATAAAAACACAATTCTTTTCAAAGCATTTTCTGTATAGGTTATATTTCTTCTCGATTCCTTAACTACCTGCTTCCCCCTCATATCGCCTCATCTATACACAACCACACATACACTGTGCACACACATGCACAATCTCCTCCTAAAGGACTGACAAGTAACACCTTCTCACAAGTAAAACCTTCTCCCATATTTAGGTTTTGTGGCTCTACTTAGATTGCTTATATTCAAAGAAAGCTGTGAAAGGCACAAGAAAGCCCCAAGGCTTAGTTTTCTATTTTGTTTTCCTTAGAGAAATAAGATTGAAACTTTTCTGAATTGGCATTTCACGGTGCATAAATCGATATTACTTTTATAGAGGTGTCCAATTTCTCTGCAAATGGGGTGGCTCCCAGACCTGACAGTACTCCTGCCCCAAATGGCTGCACAGGAGAGAGTATTCCACTGGCTGGTGATCACTAGATGTGGTCCAGGAATTCAGCCAGTGTGCAAGATCCAGCAACTTCTGGGGCAAGGAAGCTTGCAAATACTCTAATTGTAACTTAGCGACTCACTTTAACCTTTGAGACATTGTCTTGATCCAAAACAATTAAAACTTAAAAAGAATCATAGGGGCCCTTGTTAGTTTATAGAATGATCCAGATGAATAGTGAGTGAGTATTAGAAAACCTGTTCCAAAGAATGAGCACAACAGAGTGCAATCCTTGCTTTCAACCCAGTTCAGGTTATTCAACCTGAGACTTCACATGTTTATTCCTAGGTGGAAAGGCACTTTCTTACTAGAAACACTTTTTAAACTTTGTTGAGCCTGGAATTCACCAGTGAGGGCAAAAGTGCTTCTCCTATGCCAAGAATGTCTGGGCAGCATCTCCATGAGAAGTTTTATGCCATGGAATTCTGCCTGGCACATTCATAACCTTAATGTACGTAGATAAGGAGGAGGAAGGTACAGCAATCTGGGTACAGTATTATTGGCAATAATAGTAACAGCAGCAATAATGAACAGTTGCCTAGTGCATGCCATGTGCCACCCACTGTGCTCTGTACTTTTCATATGCTGCATTGACTTATTTAATCCTTACAACAGGCCTGTGTGGTAAGGTCTACAGAGGTTAAGTAAATTGTGCACACATCAGAGCTGAGATCTGAACCCAGGCAGTCTGGCTTCCAGGTGCTCTTAAATACTATGTTCTTCTGCCATTAACCAACCTCTCCTCCTTATTTTTTCCCCCAAATGATAGAATCACATACAAGAGTGAGCAGAGAGACAGGCATCAGGAAATAGCAAATAGAGGGAACACATCGGTTGGAGTCGGAATCTTACCTGCATGCCCCTTGAATCAAGCTATTGAATCTGAGTCTGAATTTATCTTTTTATAAAATTTCCAATAATGACATCTGTTCTGACTACCTCACATCAGAAAATTATATAAAACATTAAAAAAAAAAAAAAAAAGGCCAGAGGAATGTCTCTTTAAAAAAAGCAAGATACAAAATGGCATATTAAAACTATGAAAAATGCACATGCAAAATACCATCTTGCAGTGGAGGGATCATCAGTCATTTTTTAAATGTTAGGTTAGGCCATTTTTATTTTCTTCTTTTGGCTTTTCAGTATTCCAAAAATTTATTATATTAACTGTATTCATTCATATATTCATCCATTCAGTCTACAATATTCATTTAATCCTGCTATGGGGCCAGATACTCCTGAGGCTACAAAAAGATAAAAAAGAAAAAAGAATGGAAGTCACTTCGCCATAGGTATGCAAGTCTACAAACACT
The DNA here is from genome assembly GCF_015220235.1 of Choloepus didactylus. Lineage (NCBI taxonomy): Eukaryota > Metazoa > Chordata > Mammalia > Pilosa > Megalonychidae > Choloepus > Choloepus didactylus. The sequence goes on from NC_051309.1 coordinate 54,768,730, forward strand.
CATAACAAGATAGGCAAAAATAAAACTAGTTGTATAATAGAGCCAAGGGCTTCTCTCCTCTAAAATTCTATCTTTATTATTGTTTTTACATCTATTTTTGAAATCGGAAAATAGAAATATCTTTAAAAGCACCTTTGGGTATTTAAAAAGAGCAAAGTCTTATGGACGATACCGCATTCTTCCAGTAATGCTGGATAAACGAAGTGTAGATTAGACATTTTCAAAATGGCATATGGGGCAGTCATGGGCATTACTCTCTACCAGCTCCAGATTAGGTGGTGGCAACCCTAGCCAGCAATGGCCTGCTAAATAGCTGACATGATCAACTGAATCAAGGCAGACAGTAGAGGCCATGAGGAATATTTCAACATGACAAAGAGCTCAGAATTGGATTAGGTTATTCTACTTCAATGATACAGATAACATATCCATGTCTGGAACTGAAAATTATAGTCCTTCCATTGGAGTCCAAGAGCTTTACATGCAGTGGTGGGAGGCTATGAAAGATGCACAAAAATAAGAAAAAGGCACACAGATAACACACCTGATTCCTGACACCATCTCTGGCCTTGCTCCAATCCATTCTGTACATCGAAGCCAGTGACTTCTTATAAAATACAGATATGATCATGTTACTTCTAGGCTGAAAATCCTCCAAAGGCTTCCCACTGCTTTATTCCCCCAAATGTCTTATCTTTGTGGCCTGAGTCAGCTGGCTCCTCCTGCCTCCCTCTCCACCCTTAGCTCCACCTCTCCCCCTTCTCTTTGGGTTTCTTCTTTGAACTTCCAGGGCCCCTCTCCTCCCTCTGAAACCTGCAGAGAGCTCCACTCCCCACTTCTGTCTCCTTACTTCCTCCACCTGCAGGTGGCAGCTTAAACATCTTTCTCAGACAGGACTTCCCTCAACACTTCTCGACTAGGTGAGGTCTCCTAGATATGTGCCCTCATAAAAACATGCTATTTTCCTTCACAGGGCTTATAATGATTTATAATTATTTTTTTGAGTTATTATTTCATTTCTGTCCATCTCCTGGCTAAACTGCAAGCTCTATGAGGGCAGGGACCCCATCTATCCTGTGTCCCGCTGTATCCCTAGTGCCTGGGACAATGTAGGCACTTAATAAACACTCAGTGAATAAAAAAATTCATAAACATAATTTTTTAAAAGTAGGAAGGTTTAGCACATTTTTTATCACTTTGGCATAGACTGACAAGGTCTAACATTTGTTTTTTCCTCCTGGCACCCAGGAGGGTGATATTTATCAGCCTTCCTTCCAGCTAGGTTTTGGGGCAGGTGACTGTGCTCTGGCCAATAGAGTGTCTGCAGAAGTGATGCAAACTCCTTCCAGGATTAGCGATACAATGCCCAGCACAATTCTGTGTCCTCTCTTTTCTCTAGCAGTGTGGTTGGCAGCAGAAGACTCCAAGATGGAGGAACTACACAGGGACAGGAGCCTCAATGGACTTGGTGTGTGTCAGAAAATAAAACTATATTAGGTAAGGCTGCTTTGATTTGGGCATTTTTATTACAGTGGCTACAGTTAATTACACTGATTAATGTAACTGCCTATATCACTAAATTGCAAAACTAACGGCACTGAAATGGACTAGTGATGTATCAAAGTGTTATCCCCTCTGAAATTAAAATCCTGAGGTTTATCACCATGAAAAGACCTTGATTAAAGAAGAAAGTAAAGATTTTTAAATTAGTTTTCTTGTGTACTTCCTCTCATATCTTAGTCAAAGGGAAGGAAGTTATAAAATTCTAGGATGCAAAGATGAGAAAACACTGAACATGTTTAAAATGAAATGAGGCCATCAGAGAATAATGACTGGTCCCTCAATTAGAGCTTATTTTTCTAGAGGGCCCAAACCTACAGGCTAGATATTCAGCAGCAGGTCCACTTTCTTTTAATAAAAGTGCAGTAGGGAATCTAATTATTATTTATTTAAATGCCAAACAAATCTCATCACTCCCCTTCTTAAAGTCTTTCAAAGGCTTTCTATTGCCCTTTTAATAAAATCCAAGATCCTTAATGGGGCCACAATCCCTCAGAAAGTTGGGTCACCACCACCATCTCCAGCTCAACTCTGCCACTCTCCCCATGCCCCTCTTTATTTGAGATAACTATATTATTTTAGATCCTGGGACTTTAAAGGTTTCCTCCCACCTTAGGGCCTTTGCACATACTGTTCCCCCTGCCTGTGTACCCTCCTTTCCCCTAGATGAGTCCTGCTCATCCTTCAGTTCTCAACTCAACTATCACTTCCTCAAGAAAGTGTTTCCTGACCCTCCAGATTAGGGCAGAAACCTTCACTGACTGCTCATCACAACTTCTTGTCACATGTTCCTATGTCTGGCACCTGGTAAGTTCTCGATAATCATTTGTTAATTGATAAGTTAGAAAGGCCATGGGAGGCAGTAGGGAAGAGCATGAAAATAAAGACCTTGCATTATGAACAAGAACATTCTTCAGTCAATCATCACTTGAAACACACAAGATCTTTAATGTTCCAGCTACTGACAGATCCTTGGTCCTTCAAGGATCCCCAACTTAAAGCCCAAGTGGTAACTGAGACTTATATAAGAGTTTTGCAAAGAGGGCTAAAATGAAAATCAAGAAGGAATCCAATGTTGGTCCATTTTCAGGTAAGTTTAAGAGCAATTGAAAAAAAGACATGAATCAAAAGTGACCCTGTAGGTATCTTTAGGCAATGCAACACTACACAGCATTAAAATAAGAACAAGCTACTGCTACACCAATAATGTGGATGGACCTCACAGACAAAATGTTGAATAAAAGAAGAGAGACGGAAAAGAGCCCATACTGTGTGATTCCAGTCAAAAAAAGCACAATACTGGCAAAACTAATCTATGATGATAGAGGCCAGAATAGTGGCTTCTTCTGGGGCATAGAGGAGCTGCTGGAAATATTTTCTGTCTTGATCTGGGTGGTGACTACATGGATGTATACATATGAAAAAATTCATTAGGCTGTAGACTTATGGTTTGTGCACTTCAGTATCTGTAAGTTGTACTTTAATGAAAAAGAAAATAAGAGAGGCCTCAGTGTTGAAAACCCTGCAACCCTCTGTCACAGCCTGTAGGATCAAGCCCAAATTCCTCAGCAAGGCATGCAAAGTTCTTTGTAGTCTGGAACTGCCTGCTGCTCTCATTTCAACTCTTGATGCCTGGGACAATGTAGGCACTTAATAAACCATACGGTTCTCCATGAACTTCTTTGATATGCCTTTTCTCTTCCATGCATTTGCACCTTCTGTTCCCTCTGTCTGGAGAGGAATTGGCCTGCTGTCCACCTGACACACTCTAATTCCTCAAGGAATAGCCCCACCCTGCCTCCTCTGTGAAGACTCGCTAGCTCCCCAGCTAAGTCAGGAGCATCTTCTCCTTGTTCCCATGTGTATTTTTCATCCCTCTAATAATTTATGACAATTATCATTTTGTATTACGGTTGGCTTTTTTACATGTCTGCTTCCTCAACCAGACTTTAGGTTCCTCAAGGGCAAGACTCTTGTATTAATCAGTTCTACATCCTTAGCTCCTGGCATGGGACCCACAACAAAGAAGATGCCCAATAAATATTTGTTGAACTTGAATTAAAAAATACATGGTCAGTTGCTGCAAAGGAGAGGCTAGGCCTCCCTATAATTGTGCCTAAGAGCCTCCTCCCGAATGCCTCTTTGTTGCTCAGATGTGTCCCTCTCTCTCTGGCTAAGCCAACTTGAAAGGTGAAATCACTGCCCTCCCCGCTACATGGGATCAGACACCCAAGGGAGTGAATCTCCCTGGCAACGTGGAATATGACTCCCGGGGAGGAATGTAGACCCGGCATCGTGGGATGGAGAACATCTTCTTGACCAAAAGGGGGATGTGAAAGGAAATGAAATAAGCTTCAGTAGCAGAGAGATTCCAAAAGGAGCCGAGAGGTCACTTTGGTGGGCACTCCTACACACAATACAGACAACCCTTTTTATGTTCTAATGAATTAGAATAGCTAGCAGTAAATACCTGAAACTCTCAAACTACAACCCAGAACCCCTGAATCTTGAAGACAATTGTATAAAAATGTAGCTTATGAGGGGTGACAATGGGATTGGGAAAGCCATATGGACCACACTCCCCTTTGTCTAGTTTATGGATGGATGAGTAGAAAAATAGGGGAAGGAAACAAACAAACAAACAGACAAAGGTATCCTGTGTTCTTTCTTACTTTAATCGCTCTTTTTCACTTTAATTATTATTCTTGTTATTTTTGTGTGTGTGCTAATGAAGGTGTCAGGGATTGATTTAGGTGATGAATGCACAACTATATAATGGTACTGTGAACAATCGATTTGTTTTGTATGACTGCATGGTATGTGAATATATCTCAATAAAATGAAGACTTAAAAAAAAATACATAGAACAGGTCGCAAGGAATGAGAGGCCATTTTAACCAATGGTATTTTCTTTAAAGTAACTAAACCTTTTAGAGTAAAATAAGAGGACAGGGATGGATGAAATAAAGAATTAAAACGAGTAACTTAGTCATCAAAAATTTTTTTTGAACAGTCCAACTTTTTTTTTTTTTTCATTTTTATTGAGAATGTTCAGATACCATACAATTATCCAAAGATCCAAAGTGTACAATCGCTTGCCCCTGGGTACCCTCATACAGCTGCGCATCCATCACACTTAATTTTTGTTCAATTTTTAGGAACTTTTCATTGCTCCAGACAAGAAATAAAGTGAAAGATGAAAAAAAAAAAAGAAAAGAAAGAAAACTCTAATCTTCCCCTATCCCTAACCAACCCCCCTCAATTGTTGACTCGTAGTATTGATATAGTACATTTGTTACTGTTCATGAAAAAATGTTGAAATACTACTAACTGTAGTATATAGTTTCTAATAGGTATATAATTCTTCCCTATATGCCCCTCTATTATTAACTTCTAATTGTATTGTCATACATTTGTTCTGGTTCATGGAAGTGATTTCTAGTATTTGTACAGTTGATCATGGACATTGCCCACCATAGGATTCAGTTTTATACATTCCCATCTTTTGACCTCCAACTTTCCTTCTGGTGACATATATGACTCTGAGCTTCCCCTTTCCACCTCATTCACACACCATTCGGCGCTGTTAGTTATTCTCACATCTTGCTACCAACACCCCTGTTCATTTCCAAACATTTAAGTTCATCCTAATTGAACATTCTGCTCATACTAAGCAACCACTCCCCATTCGTAAGCCTCGTCCTATATCTTGGTACCTTATATTTCATGTCTATGAGTTTACATATTATAATTAGTTCCTATCAGTGAGACCCTGCAATAATTGTCCTAATGTGTCTGGCTTATTTCACTCAGTATATTGCCCTCGAGGTTTTGTCATCAACCCATTTTTTTTTAATATGGTTTTGTTCACTCACCATACATTCCATACCAAGTAAATAATCGATGGTTTTCTGCATGGTCATACATTTATGTGTTCACCATCTTCACCATTTTCTATATAAGAGCATCTCCATTTCTTCCACAAGGCAAGAGGGAGAGTCAAAGAAGGTAGAGAGGCAAAAGAAAGAGGAAAAAAAAAGACAGCTAGGAAGCAGCAAAAGGAAAAATAACCTTAAATCAAAGTAGAATAAAGAATCAGACAATACCACCAATGTCAAGTGTCTAACATGCCTCCCCTATCCCCCCCCTCTTATCTGCATTCACCTTGGTATATCACCTTTGTTACATTAAAGGAAGCATAATACAATGATTCTATTAGTTACAGTCTCTAGTTTATGCTGATTGCATCCCTCCCCCAGTGCCTCCCCATTTTTAACACCTTGCAAGGTTGACATTTGCTTGTTCTCCCTCATAAAAGAACATATTTGTACATTTTATCACAATTGTTGAATACTCTAGATTTCAACAAGTTACACAGTCCCAGTCTTTATCTTTCCTCCTTTCTTGTGGTGTCTCACATGCTCCCCACCTTCCTCTCTCAACCGTATTCATAGTTACCTTTGTTCAGTGTACTTACATTGTTGTGCTACCATCTCCCCAAATTGTGTTCCAAACCACGCACTCCTGTCTTCTATCACTCTGTAGTGCTCCCTTTAGTATTTCCTGTAGGACAGGTGTCTTGTTCACAAAGTCTCTCATTGTCTGTTTGTCAGAAAATATTTTGAGCTCTCCCTCATATTCGAAGGACAGCTTTGCTGGATACAGGATTCTTGGTTGGCGGTTTTTCTCTTTCAGTATCTTAAATATATCACACCACTTCCTTCTTGCCTCCATGGTTTCTGCTGAGAGATCCGCACATAGTCTTATTAAGCTTCCTTTGTATGTAATGGATCGCTTTTCTCTTGCTGCTTTCAGGATTCTCTCTTTGTCTTTGACATTTGATAATCTGATTATTAAGTGTCTTGGCGTATGTCTATTCATATCTCTTCTGTTTGGAGTATGCTGTGCTTCTTGGATCTGTAATTTTATGTCTTTCATAAGAGATGGGAAATTTTCATTAATTATTTCCTCTATTATTGCTTCTGACCCCTTTCCCTTCCCTTCTCCTTCTGGGACACCAATGATACGTACATTATTGTACTTTGTTTTATCCTTGAGTTCCCGGAGACGTTGCTCATATTTTTTCATTCTTTCCTCCATCTGCTCCTTTGCGTGTAGGCTTTCAGGTGTTTTGTTCTCCAGTTCCTGAGTGTTTTCTTCTGCCTCTTGAGATCTGCTGTTGTATGTTTCCATTGTGTCTTTCATCTCTTGTGTTGTGCCTTTCATTTCCATAGATTCTACTAGTTGTTGTTTTGAACTTTTGATTTCTGCTGTATACATGCCCAGTGCTTCCTTTACAGCCTCTATCTCTTTTGCAATATCTTCTCTAAACTTTTTGATTTGATTTAGCATTCATTGTTTAAATTCCTGTATCTCAGTTGAAGGGTACGTTTGTTCCTTTGACTGGGCCATAACTTTGTTTTTCTTAGTGTGGGTTGTAATTTTCTGTTGTCTAGGCATGGTTTCCTTGGTTATCCAAATCAGGTTTTCCCAGACCAGAACAGGCTCAGGTCCCAGAGGGAAGAAATATTCAGTATCTGGTTTCCCTGCGGGTGTGTCTTAGAAAATTGCTCCACCCTTTGATGCCTGGGATCACTGTGCTGTTCTGCCTGGCAGGTGACGCCTGTTAGCTTATAATTCTTGACTGGTGTGAGGAGGTATGGCCGTGTTCCCCCAGGCTCTGGGGTCTGGTTCTGAATGGAAAGGGCCCCACCCCTTTCCTCCTAGAGAAGACAGAGCTCCCAGGTGGAGGTCATTAGCATTTCAATGGTCTCACTCTCTGCTTGTGCTGTCTCTACCCTTCCCAGAGTCACAGCCCTGGAAACTGAAAATGACTGGGGCTTTCTCCACTGAGCCAAAAAAGAAACAGATAGTCCCCTTCAGACCCAGTCCAAGGCAACCCTCCGGCTCTCCCAGGTCAGTCGTCACCCAAAGCCTCTGTCTGTTTTTTGGGGATTTGTACCTGTAGTGAGCAGTTCACATTTGCTACTTAAAACCCCAGTTGGAGCTCAGTTGAGCTATATTCGCTTGCTGGGAGAGAGCTTCTCTCTGGCACCACGAGGCTTTGCAGCTCGGGCTATGGGGGAGGGGGTCCCACGACTTGGTTCCCAGGTTTTACTTGCAGATTTTATGCTGTGTTCTCAGGCATTCCTCCCAATTCAGGTTGGTGTATGATGAGTGGATGGTCTCGTTTGTCCCCCTGCAGTTATTCTGGATTATTTACTAGTTGTTTCTGGTTTTTTGTAGTTGTTTCAGGGGAACTACTTAGCTTCCACTCCTCTCTATGCTGCCATCTTGCCCCTCCTGAACAGTCCAACTTTTAAAAATTAAATTTAACAAACAGAGGAGAAAAGTGGCAATGACAATAATTTGGGGCTTGGTTTTGGGTGTAGGGAATGAAATGGGTCAGGATATTCCAAGTACCACTAGTAATAACAGTTCATTATGGTATCTAATATTTATTGACAGACAATTTGCATTCATTATCTGATTTAATCTTCAAAGCAACCCCTTGAATGTCTTATTATTCTTCATTTTATATATTAGTAAACAAGGCCCCAAGAAGTTAAGTAATTTGCTCGGGTTCCCATTCTAACCCAGGCTTGTGAGATTCCAGAGCCTGTGGCAGTGGGGACTGTAATCAGTGACACTCTCAGAAATCCACAGCATGGCGGGATAATAGGCAGAAAAGTGACACAATCTCTTGAAACATCCACAGCTGGAGAACTATCCTTGGGAAAGAATGCCTGGGAGTCCCAAAAGTTTGGAAACTGGCCTAAAAATAGGCCTGTTACAGAACCACATATGAAGCTGGGTAGTGATTTCCTGTAAGGTACTCATCCCAGTACCTACTAGGATAAAGCAGAACCACACTGGAAGAACCCACAGGATGACAGATCTGGAGAAATTACAACTGAGGTCCACATGTTTAAAAAAAGGGGGATGGAGAGAGAGAAAACAAAACACCAGGACTTACCAGAGGCTTGTAATGGACACAAGGGTCCCACAGCAACCCACAAAAACCATTACATTAAATGTCCTGGTAAGCCGAATGCCATCTGGTTTATTTTGGGCACATCTTTGGACATGTTGTATTTAGTGAGGCTTCCTAGGGTTCTGAGCATGGGAGCGTGCGCCCATTTGCTTGGCCTCTCTTCCCACTAGCTGCAGTGAAAATGACTTCTCTGGGCAGAGCAGAACATCATCAGAAGAACCACTAGTCTCCTAGACTCTTAATGTGGTTCACTCTTAGCCCCAGTACTTAACTGAAAAGGAAGGCTGGTAAAGTACCCCCAAATAACAGTGTGTATTCCTGGCACTTTTACCAAATTATTTTGCTATATTTTTCATATGTAACTCCTCAAGGTACCTTTCCAAACCGACATTTCCAGGATGTTCTGCCACTCTGTAATGTAGCTGATTTTTTTCCAGGTCATAGGGGAAGGCAAACAGACGCATTTTTTACATTGTCAGGCCTAGAAAAATAACAATGCACTGCCTATATTACACAATGGGGCCTTGTGTTTTTACAGCTAAGCTGCATTAAAATACAGCCAGTGGACCTAAACTAAATCAATTTAATGACCTCAGGTGAGGACCCAGGGGATGACCATTCTTACAGCAAATTTCGACAATTCAGCCTTGGTCACAGTTAACATTGGGCCATGTCAGTGTCTCTAGAACATTAATGTAAAATGTGTATGTTTTGCCTCTCAAAGAAAGGACAGCTCCTGGACTTGAGGAAAGGAAAAAGGAAAAAAAAGTGGATTTTAAGAGAAATGCTAATTTTGTTTTATCCGCACTAAGGGGATTCACATCTCACTTTTTTTCTAAAGAGTATTCAATCAAATTGCAGAATCATACATGAAATAGAATGTGAACAACTTCAGTTAGGTGAACTGTCATGGCTTCCTCCTAGAGATAGGATTTTCCATAGTATATGGTGTTTCTTTGTAAATCATCAGCTTTTCTAGTAAAGGAAACAACTACTTTTCACTACCAAGAGTTTGTTATAGTCTTCCCTGTCTCCTTCGGTTTTAGATTCTTGTCTATACTGCAGCACAGTAATGGAAGGGAAGGAAGAAAATGGGTACTGCCTGGGGAGACTGAAATACCAAGGACACGGAAGGAGAAATTGGGAAAAGCCTGAAAGTCGAGTATAGCTATAAAGACAAAAATATCAGGGACAGGGAACTTGCTCATTAAAGAAGGGAGGAGGTATATGCTATTCAAAGCTGGGAGGGAAGGTAACAAGAGGCTGTTCATTAGTTTTCCATATGCGGCAGAATATCAAAATCAAGTCATACAGATCCGTGTCATGTAGCAACCAATAAGTAAACTTATGAACACCAATATTGAGCAGCTGAAGGGCAATGTAAAGACTAGCAGGAACTTGATGCCAGTCTACACAGTAGAGATAGCTTAAAGGCTAAAAGAATACTTGGCAAACTCAATACAAGCAATCTCAGGATAGCAAGCAAAAGGGCATCTCCCTCCGTGCTAAGCACAGAATTCCCCAGAGCAAATAAATGCTATCTGATGAAGAGAAGCTCTGACCATTTCAGCAGGTGGATGAATTTATTACTAACTTAGCTAATTACAATTCTAATTAAAAATACGATTAATTTTAACTTTCTAGGTTAAATAACAATGCTAAGACAGAGATGGTAATTGTAGTATTCTATACTATAATATTGATCATTTAAATAAGAGTCCTATGTTATTTGTAATACTTTACTAGAATATTTCCACAGAATTATGGGGGACAGAGCAGGGCATTTATGTATTTTAATGAAAGATCTGAATTAATGCCATATTTAGTAAAATATATATATATATGTTTTTAATGTGCCAGTCAAACAACTACATAAGTAGTTGACTATCTTTCAGTTCAAATACACATAATGACTCAGGGAAAATGGCTGTTTTAAATTTATTTAGAATTTCATGACCAAAGTCCATAAAGCAGTGGACTGATTGCACATTGGAGTCACCTGAAAATCTTTATTCCCAAGCCAAACCCAGGCCAATTACATTAGACTCTCCAGAGGTGGGAACAGGCATCAGTATTTTTAAAGCTCAACATAATTTCCTCAAGGTTCATCCATGTAAAATAAAAGAAATTATGAGTTTGAAACTTATTTGAAATGTATAGGCTAATTTCCATTTATTAATGGCCACTACTGTCCACAGTCAATGCGGAGCTTCTTACTTGAATTCAGAAGACATATAACATATATATATGTATGTATATATATGCACACGCACACATATGTAACACATCATATAAAATAAATCAGAATTGAATTTTCAAATTTTATGTAGCTCTCTGACCTCCACAATTAAAAGAATTTTGTTTCCCCTAAGTTAACAGAATTATATTAAGTCTCATCAGCCTGTTGGGGACATGCGTGTTTCACAGAATGTTTTCCCCAAAGTGCCACCTTTTCAAATTCATTTCTTTTCAGTGAAAAAATGTATGGAGACAGAATAATAATTGCTTCTCTTGAAACTTACTACACTTTGCAATTTTATAATCTGAAATTTCATGCAATAAGAAATCTGGAGATCTACAGTAACTAGATAAGTAAAGAAAATTCTTCCTTCTTTTTAATAATTTTTCCACTTAAAAGCAATAAACAATGAGAAGAAATGACCATCAAATCTCACACTCAAAGGGGGCTCATTTAGTCCAATTTTCTCATTTACTTACAAATGGGGACACTGAGGTCCAGAAAAAGTATTCCTTCTAATGAGCCCAAAATATTTTTCCATAATATGTAGACCAAGACAATATGCCCTGCTTATTGGTTGTGGAATGAATGAAACAGAGGCAGTGTTAAAAAAAATAATGTAGAATTGAGTCTGAGTGCTAAGAAATTAGAGGCTCAGTTAATTTTACTTCTTCTATACCAAAGGGTATTTTGCTTCCTTCTGTTCCAAAGTTATCACAAGGATATTATGGAAAGCCATTTGACCCAAGCCTCTGATCCACAAAGGCACTCAAAATGTCGATATGTGACATGATTGCCAAGTGAGATTTAGATATAAGTAGATTCAGAGATGTCCTCATGGGCTTGAAAGATGTTAGATCTCTTTTCTTCAGTGGTTCTGCAAGTGTGGTCCCAGAGTCTACAAGGTCAGAACTATTTTCATAATAATACTAATGCATTATTTGCCTTTTTCATTTTCACTCTCTCATGAGTGTACAGAGGCTACCTGATGTGCGATATTGCAACAAGCTGAATGTAAAAGGAGACAGAAGAATCTATTGTCTTGAGCAAGATATTAAAGAAATTTACAAAAATTTTAAATAATGCCATTCACAACATACAAGTGCATTTTTTGTTTTTTAAAATATAGTTCTCTTTTATAAAGACATGTTACATCAATGTGTAACCTTTTTTCAATTATCTGTTTTAATTTCTTATAGATAAATAGTGATAAAATTTACATAAACAAAAACTCTTTGGGGTTTCTCAATAATTTGTAAGAGTGTAAAGTTTCCTGAAAACCATAAAGTTCTTGAACACCAAATGAATTCTTACGTTTTGGCATTGCCAATAGTAATGGCTAATACTTATTGAACTACTATTATGTGCCAGACCCTGTTTCTGGGGGCTTTCCATTCTTTCTTCCACTGAGTCCTCACAGCAATACTAGGGGATACTATCGAAGCCCAGAAGATTAAATAACTAGTCCAAGGTCAGATAGCTGGGAAGTGGGGGGCTGGGTTTTGGACCTAGCTAGTCTGTTTCCAGAGCTCCTACTCTAAACCACTGAGTAGATCACTATGACTTACTCAGTCTACTAAGGCAACAGGGATCTTCCTCTCCTACTTGCAAGAATAGAAGACATTTTGAATTCAAATGAGAGGAAGGCTTTTAAGGGTGTAATAGACCCTTAAGGTAGATGTGGGCCCATGGTTCTCCCTTCTGTTGCCTCTACATTACAGCTACCTGTAGGGCAGAGTTCTGCTTACTGCAGTTGTGTTATTTACTCATTTGGAAAATAACACCCCGTATGTGAAGTGCTTCAGGGCTCAGAGATCAGATGTAGTTTTGGAGGCCTTTTTCCCTGGGGAGGTGTGTCACAAGACATTCTCAATAGGCCGTATGTCCCCCTTTCCATTATGCAAACCTGATTGCCTTTTCACTTCTCCTTTAGCACTTTAAAAAAGAAACATGGCACTAGTAGACAAGTTGTTACAAGGGAAACAATAAGGCACTTTTCTCAAACCCACAGTTGGACAGGGGCACAAGAGAGCCATAGGTCTGCTTTATAACAACCAGATGTGGCACCAACCTTTAGTCCAGGGAGGTAATAAGCTGCAATTAAGTGATTTTTTTGAAAAAGAAAGCAATCAGAAAAACATAGAGAAAGAAGGTTAAAGAGTGGCAGGGAAACTTCCAGCAGAGGATAATCTCCGTAGAATAATTATACAAATGACAGGCATATAACTTATCAGTGGTCAAAGATCCTTTATACCAATTAACACAATAAATTCAATATGGGCATTCAATTCAAATTCAACTGAATATTCAAATTCAATTCTTATGAGTTAAGAACATTTATTCTGTATCTAAATTACTTCAAGGGTATAGACCAGAGAGGTAACCTGGGGAAAAGGATAATAGAGACAAACTTTGGTCTAAATATTAAAGGGAAATCTGGAAAGAAAATGAATGCTTCTATTGCAAGAGCACTTAGAATGCAAACAATAAATCAGATGTCAGATTAGGAGAAAGCATGCAAAATCTCTGCAATCCTGCTGAAAACTATTTTAGCAAACCACCAAAAATACTCTGGTTCTTCTAATAAAATGTAATATTTTTCTTAAATTATATTATAGTATTTAAAGACATTAAAGGTGATTCAGTTTTTATGTTAATAATATCACACATTTCAGTATGTCATAGAATGTTTTAGGTCAACATTATGCAATGAAATCACCATTCTATTTTTTAAAGTTTTGTCTTTAAAAATAATTTTATAATAATTTTCTTTCTTTCCATTTGGTTTCTGTTACTGTATCATCAAAATAAGAGTTTGATTTCTTTTCAACTTAAAAAAAAATAAAAAACAAACATTATACTTTCTTTTGCCATTCTACTACCATAGATTTTGTTTTGTCATTTTTCAACATTTTTAACACATGAACAGTATAATCATAGGTATTGGAGAAATGAATAAGATTGCTAATTGGAGGTTTAAAACAGAAAATGAACAACTGAGCCCTTGAGTAAGAACACCATGTGTTTTTCATCCATTTTCTCACTACCGGATTCAATGAACAGCTCTTAGAAGAATAAAACTTTAAGGCACATGAACTTGTGGCAAGACCAGATAGAATATTTTGGAACTATACTTTGAAGCAAAATCATTCCGTTAACATCAGTAGATTTAATACTACTATTTCACCATGAAAATAATCACAGATGAATTTCTGACCAGGACTAATTATCTTTGAAGTTCTCTAAACCCAAGCATTAAAAACAGTGCTTGACAAAACTCTTTACCTTATCAAAAAATTACAAAGAGAATAATTTGTGGGCAAGACTCAATCGTTTTTTGGCTTGTAGCTAAAATCAAAGCTGCAATGTTATGCAAATTCAAAAAGTGTGCAAAAATCAAGCTATCAAGACATCTTAAATTTGAGAGCCTGCCATTTGGTGCTTACTTTGCAGTTATCGAGGCGATTAAACAATCACTAGATGACAGTGCCCATTTAGCAATCGAAATCAGAACTGTCAATGTTGTGTGTTCTTTCCCTGTGATCATTTTATGATACGTGTTCAAATTCTGTACCAAAAAGTACAGCTGTAAAAACAAATTTTATAGCTGATGCAAAACACTAAAAAGGAATATCATAGGTTCAGAACATTTACCTGCCCCGAGAAGGAGCCTGTGTGGTGTTCAGGGTCAGAACATTAAAAACTAGAGGTTCTTCTCAGTGCTCTAAGACTGCCCCCATCCCCATCCAAACAACACTAGACAGAGCTTTAGCACACGTTGTTCTCCATCTGCAAAATCCTTCGCTTTCCCTGTCTAATTCATGGCAACACATCCTTCAGATCTCAGCTGAAGTGCTACATTTTCAGGGATGTTTTGCCTGACTTCCCAGATTCAAATCCTCCTACAATTGCACCTCTCCTCCAGAGCACTTGTCAGAGCTGTGAATTTGCATTCTTATGTGTGGTTATTTGACCAGTTTTCTCTCATTAGAATGTTTTAGTTTCCTTGTTGCAAAAGCAAACACCCATGCAATGGGTTGGCTTAAACAATGGGACTTTACTGGCTGACAATCTTGAGACTAGGAAAACTCCACATCAAGGTGTCCTCAAGGCGATGCTTTCCTCCTGAAGACTGGTGGTCTGGGGCTGGCTCTGGTAATCCTTGGTTCTTGGTTCCTCTGTCACATGACAATGCACATGGTGGCCTCTCCTGGCCTCTCCCTTCTCTTCTGGGTTCCATTGACTTTCAGCCCCTGGGCTCCCTCTGTCACTCTTTTCCTTTCTCTGTGACCTTCTCAATCCTTCAGTAATAGGATTAAGAATCATCCTTAGTCAACCTTATCTGAAGTAACCTCATCAAAAGGTCTTATTTACAAGAGTTCACATCCACAGGAATGGATTTAAGTTTAAGAACATGTTTTTCTGGGGTACAATGTTCCAAGCCACCACAGACTGTATGCTCCCTGGGAGAAAGGGGCCATGGATGCTCTTTCACACCATTGTATCCCCAGAACCTAGCACGGAGCTGGGCACAGATTAGATATCTAATATGTATTTATATATTTACAGAAGGATGAAAGGGAGGGGAAGAGGTAGGGAAGGGAGGTGGGAGGAAAGAAGTAATCATATGTAGATGGTTAGAGGTTAGATACTGCTGACTAAAATTCTACCCCAGGCCAATCACAGTAAACTGGTATCCCCTCTACCCATATTGATTGGTTCCCTTCTACCTTTTTTTTGCTCCTCCTTCTCCCTAGAGCTTTAGGCTTCTCCTTGGGATTCCAATCCTGTATACTATGTTTGGTCTTCTAACTCTTATTATACCCATATCTCAAATATGATTTTCTCATCCTGGATCACACACCTTGCTTTTCATTAATATGACAATAGACCTATACTTAGATTTCAGTAAGGGTTTTCTGCAGGCAGGGTCTTAACCAAGAAAGTGGCTATAAAGTGGTAGCCTTTCGGTATGGGTGTCTGCATTGAACTGATCTCACAACAAATCCACTGATACTAGGCATCTGTGGACAGGTGTCATCTCTAACACATACAGGAATTCAGGGGGTAAATAGTCTGTTTTGGTCTTTGACAAGGAGGTGGATGAAGGCAGATACAGTATTGTGTTCAAGGGGATGGAAGAGGACAGCCAGAACAAGAAATCTACAATACCAGGTCCTAAAAGCGTTAGGAGTACTCAGCAAGCCCCTCTTTCCAGACTGTAGCAGAAACATCTTGCTCATAGGCACTGCCCTTACCACTTGTTAAAACTCAAGGATTAATAAAACATGTGTTTACTGACCTGAACTGTGTTCTGAGGAAAATAAAAGGTGGCCAAGTAGTACAAATGCCAAGGGTCTTTTTTAAAATAAAAACTTAAATGCTGGAAATAAGATACTCTAAAATCTGTCCCTTTTGTTTCAAATTAATTGGTAGATTTTCTATTCCAAATTAAGTATAAACTAATGAACTTATTCTAAATAACTTTTATATTTTTCTAAGGTAGAAAATTTAGTAAATACTGATGAAAGAATAGAAATATGGAAGGAAAAAGAGAAAGGAAAATTCAAACATAATTTTCCCACTCAAAAATAACTACAAAAAGTGTGTTGGTACATATCTTTCTACAATATTCCAATATATGTGTTTTTAATTTTTAAAATAAAACTTGGATCATATTCTACATATTATTTTGGTTGAATAGTGTACAGTTATTCATACAATAGAACATCCTGGCCATCTTTTCACTTTATTATCTATTCTTCAGCATTATTTTTAGTGGCAGCATTATACTCCATTTTATGGATAATCATCATCTATTTACCCAATATCTCCTAGCTTCAGGCATTCAGTATTTATTTGTGAAATTGCAAGCATCTCTTTGCCCCAACTCATTCTTTTTACACATCTTTAAAGAGGCATTTTGTAGGGTGGGAAAACCAATGCAATGAAACACTAGACAATTTATTTTAATCTTTATACAAGATCCTAGTGTTGGCAAGGCGGGAGAGAAGGAAAGCTCTTCCTATGACCCTTATTTAACTTTAGACGGATGTGCATGGTCTAAGGCCAGCAAAGTGATAAATAGGTTCTGGCAGTTCATTCTCCCTACCTTGAGTAGTATTACAGTGTGTCATTGGAGTGGGTCATTTAGAACAGGAAGCCAGGGACACTGCATGGTGTTCTCCCAGGATAAATTCACAGATAACTCATAGAAGACTTTGGCAGGATTCTCTGTACGCACAGAGAAGCATAAAAAGTGCTTTATTTTTAAGGCTTACATTCAGCTGAAGGATCCGCTAGGGAATCCAGAGAAGGGAATGCCTGGGCTTGGGTTAAAATAGCTGGTTTATGCTCACTTTCACAGTGCACAAAAGCTTTACTGATTTGCCCAGCAGTCATCTGCTAATCTCACACCTTGGAATAAGTAATGTACTCACATCCTCATTACCATCGCGTCAGCGACTCTGAAGGGAAGGATATCCAGGAGACTGAATTTCTAATTCACATTGAATTACTATATTTTCTTCTGTCATTACAATTTAGTCACCACAGGCAAGGCAAAGACGCCTAATCAACAAAAACAGCAATATACAAAATTTTCTGTGAAATTTTCTGAATGCTCTGCTAGACACTTTTTTAAGGATAGAGCTCTGTGGTGAAAAAAATGCAACATTTGTTCATTGATTTTCATATAATTTACTTTTCTCCACAAAAGGAAGAAATTTTCTTTTGAGTTAATTTTTTTCTGGTAATAAAAGTAATGTGACATGATATTACAAAAATTCATACAATATAGAAAGGAATACTCTAGAAAGTAAAACTCATCTTTAAAACCATCATCTAAAGCTAGCTGCTATTAAATATTTGGGTAGCTGGTGTATATTGGTACAGACTGTTTTCTCTTTGAACTTAAATATTTAAAAAAAACATATTGGAGGTATGTCCTTTACATCCTTCCTTTCCACACATCTGTTTGTGTCAATCAATACTAATTTTTTAACATTTTTATACTTAAAAATACCTATATATCTTTTATTTTGACATCAAATTAATGAGACCTTTTTTTTGTTCATGTGTTTTAATGTTAACATCTGACATTTTTCTAAAAAGACAAACTTCTTAGTAGACAGTAATTAAAATAAATAACCCAATCATTTATAGCTACAAATTTCTGCATAAAAAGATTATGCACAATAAAAACAAAATTAAAACTATTAAAATGTCTAAAAACTGTCTACATTCATAGAGTTGGTTTTATCAGCTGTTTACTTTCGAAATGAACTAAATTAGAATTTTTGACATTTTATGTGCTGCTCAACATATGCTACTTAAAATGAGGTAAAAATAAAAAGATCAGATGATTTGTACAAAGCAAAAGCATTAAAAACAAAAATTCAATTAAACTAGGAAAGTTGTTCACTAGGCTTTATTAATTTGAAATTAAATTATGACTGGCAAACCAATTAATTCTCAAAGAATTTTGATTAGTCTCCAAAATGATAAAAGGAAAAAATGGTGTTGCTGAATACTTAGTTTGCTAAAGAATCTTTTTAAGTAATAAATCATAAACAGAGGGCATGAAAGAGAAGTCATTGACTTATGATGTGTAAAGTGATTGGTATAAGAGAGCAAATTAAAATAATGGGCAGTAATTATGCAGTGGTATCTATACTGTGTACATGACATCTTCCAAATCTATACTTATTCATCAACTGATTTTTTTCTACTGTCCTGCTCACAGAACAGATAGAAGATGATCTAGAAAGATACCCTTAATATATTAGTTTACATATTAAAATGGCTGATTTTGTAATAGTGTTTTTTAATGTTAATATATATAACAATAGATCTCTTCAAGAGTCTAACGAAAGCTTTAGATTCTCTCCCTATGTGAAATATACATAGTGGCAGGGACTATAATGTTCCACATTAGGCATTGTGCCAGTTTGAATGTATTATGGCCCCCAAAACGCCATTATCTTTGATGTAATCTTGTGTGGGCAGACTTATCAGTGTTGAGTAGACTGTAATTCTTTGAGTGTTTCCACGGAGATGCACCCCACCCAACTGTGAGTGATGACTCTGATTGGATAATTTCCATGGAGGTGTGTGCTGGTTTGAATGTATTATGTCCCCCAGAAAAAGCCATATTCTTTGATGCAATCTTGTGGGGTAGACAGAGTAGTGGGGATTAAGTTGGAACGTTTGAATTAGGTTGTTTGCATGGAGATGCGCCCCACCCAACTGTGGATGATAACTGATGGGATATTTCCAGGAAGGTGTGGCCCCACCCATTCAGGGTGGGCCTTGATCAGTGGAGCCATATGAAGGTGCTGGCTCAAGGAGATGGAACTCAGTGCAGCTGTGAGTGACGTTTTGAAGAGGAGCAAGCTTGCTAGAGAGGAACGTCCTGGGAGAAAGCCATTTTGAAACCAGAACTTTGGAGCAGACGCCAGGCACATGCCTTCCCAGCTAACAGAGGCTTTCCGGACACCATTTGCCATCCTCCAGTGAAGGTACCTGATTACTGATGTGTTACCTTGGACACTTTATGGCCTTAAGACTGTAACTGTATAGCCAAATAAACCCCCTTTTTATAAAAGCCAATCCGTCTCTGGTGTTTTGCATTCTGCAGCATTAGCAAACTAAAACAAGGTGTTACCCCACCCATTTAAGGTGGGTCTGAATTAAATCACTGGAGCCATATAAATGAGCTGACAAACAGAAGGAACTCAGTGCAGCTGAGAGTGACATTTTGAAGAGGCGCTACAGCCAAGAGGGACATTTGAAGAATGTACAGACACTGAGAGAGTAGCTACAGTGAGAGAGAGTTTGAAGACAGCTGTTGAAAGCAGACTCTTGCTCTGGAGAAGCTAAGAGAGGACAAACACCCCAAGACCAACTAAGGGTGACATTTTTTGAGGAACTGCAGCCTAGAGAGGAATGTCCTGGGAGAAAGCCATTTTGAACCCAGAACTTTGGAGCAGACGCCAGCCACGTGTCTTCCCAGCTAACAGAGGTTTTCCGGACACCATTGGCCATCCTCCAGTGAAGGTAGCAGATTCTTAATGACTTACCTGGGACACTTTACTGCCTTAAGACTGTAACTTTGTAACCAAATAAACCCCTTTTTAAAAGCCAATCCATTTCTGGTGTTTTGCATTCTGGCAGCATTAGCAAACTAGAACAGGTATACTCCCTTATTGCTTAGCAATGGAACCCCAAGACTGACTATAGCACATGTTCAGGAATTTCCTACTTTTGCCGAAAAAAGTCGTTCTTAAAACTATGTAAGAAAGTTGAATGTACACAAGTTAAATGGACGAATTATGTTCTAAAAGGGGAATTCTATTTCCATATAACTAAACAAAAATTTGGTCATTTATAGGTTTATTTATATTAAAATTGTTTTTTACTTTTTCTGCCCCATAGTAATATAATTTGCACATGGTAATTTAAAATAAGCAAAAAAAAAAAAAAAAAATCTTTGTTTAATGTATAATGCTTTACTACTATTACCACCATCAACACCACTCCCTTCCCCCATCCCTACCCCCGCCTTTCTTCTGGTAATAGATCCTACCCTCAATGGCATATAACACAAGTTAGACCAAGGGCTTCACCAACAACTTTATAACTGAAGGCAGTGGAACAAAATTTCTTCTCTGGTGGTTGAGTTGTTAGGACATGATACTTAAAGAAAACCTCACATGCAATAAAAGATCATCACCTACACATAAGAGGCCAAGACAAGGGACAGAGATGGAGAGAGTCCTGCCAGCAATCTAGGGCCTGGATTTAGTCTGAGATGTCCAGGGCTGCCCTGGTTTCTAAGGCCTTTGATTGGACTGATCCTCCTCCTGAACAAACTAAGGAGAGTAAGAGAGGTGGGGAGGGGGCAGCGGGAGGGAGGGAGAGGGAGAAAGATTTTAATATTGAGAATCAGAACTTGCTGATGGAAATTTTGTGGGACTAGTTTGGATGATATTAGCCTTCTCAAAAATTTCACAACAAAAATATTGAGGCACCTTATTTTATTGGCAAAGGACTCTACACAGCAGGCTGTAAACTCACCAACATGCCATAAATCTGTAAACTTCTTTTGGTATTTGAAACACGAGAGTGTTTTTGATGCTACTTTCAATCCATAATTTTACAGCTCTCTCTATTACTGCCTCACTGTTGTACAATCTTCAATGGCATCTTTCTAGCATTTCGTATATCTTATTTTATTTTCTTTTTTTATTTCACAAATGAACAAATAGATGATCAACTTGAAATAGTGTCTAATTGAGTCTAAAGAATTACTATTTTTAGTGCTCCTAATTATTTGCATTTTTACCACTGTAAAAATCCATTCAATCTTTCTTTTTGTACATTCAACAAATGTATTGAGACCCTACTATGTATCATACTCTTCTAGGTTTCAGGAACAAAAGAGATAAAATCCGCAGTTCTTGTGGAATATACATTCTAGTAAATTTTAGTAGCAATCTCACTAATAGCAAAACCTTAAACCTTAATTTTTCCATTGTTCACTAATTTTTAGAAATAAGAATGAAAGGCAATAAAATATTCAAATACTTGTCCAAACATGGCTGAACAAAATTGGTGACATTGTCAAAACAAGATCATTGATCATGAGACAGTGCCATCAAGAGGTAACTAGAGGTCTTTATCAAATAAAATACAAATCCAACTACAAAATTTTCTTTTAAGTGTTTTGATTCATGGTGTGTAAACACGCATATTTAAAGCAATTCCACTTTTGAGGACTATCCTATAGAAATAACAGTACAATTATATAGGATCTATATACAAGAATGTTAATGTACAATTGTTCGTACTGGCAAAAAAAACAAAAAACAAAACAAAAAAGGAAATAACTGTAGTATCTATCAATAAGGGAAGAGTTTGGCCAGGTGACTAAATTCTAGGACATAGGATTAAAAAGATACCCAATTACTGCAGAAGCAGTGGGATTTGGGAATTTAGGAGAGCTGTCAGTGGAGGTCAATCATTAATTGTATTACTCCTAATTATCTCATTTTACTTTCGTGATTTAAAAAAAAACTAGTTGTATAAAACTCAAAGTATATAAGCTAAAGATTCAGATTAAACATTGTCTGAGACTTATCAAAGAGCAAAACCAAAAAATATTAGAATTTGAAAGACTCCTGGGATCTTATTCCAATCTATTGATTTCTTTTTTACTTTTTATTGTGGAGAATTTCAAACATATTCAAAAGTAGAAAGAATAGTGTAATAAAATCGCTGACACAGCTTCTACAGTTGTAACTCATGGACAATCTCTATCCATCCCCTCTTAAATATTCTGAAGTAAATCCCAGACATCATATGATTTTTATCCACAAACATTTCAGTATGTATCTTTCAAAGGAAATTACTTTTAAAAACACAACCATAATACTGTTATTATACCTTAAAAAATTATCAACAATTTCTTATAATATGATGAAGATCCAAGACTTAGTTGCTAGCAAAACCACAAAGCCTTTCCATACAGTAAAACTTCATTTATTCATACCACTTTGATTAGGAGTTAATGCTAATTAAGTCCTTAATATAGGCCAGATTCTGTGAAATGTATTTTATTGTCATACATTATCTCATTTAATCTTCACAACAACCTAGGAGAGGGGTATTATGTTTGCAGAATTAACTGAGATTTGCCAATGGACTGCTTGAAAATTAAATGAGATAGTACGTGGAGAATGCTTAACTCAGGACCTAACAGAGTGAGCACTCAATGCACTCTAATGTTTTGTATTAGATGGATGCAAGACATAGGCTAGACTGAGTTAGTCACTTTCCTTTTCTTGGGACTTTGGTATTGGGATGCAAAGATTGAGGTGGTCAGCTTTGGAGAAGTGAGGAGAAAGAATGTGCAGAATAGAGCCAGAGAATTCTGCATTACAATCCAAAGCCCTGTGTTGACTGAGCTTATGGAGAAGCACAAACCGAGGGTGGAACAGAGGATGCTGTCTGAAAGGAGGAGGATGGGCAGATGTGCACAGAGAAGCAAGATTAGAAACTGTCTGAAACCGAGATTGGCTGAAAGAGATTAAAGGCTTGAAGCTGTTTCAACTGCTCTTCAGCTTGGCTGCACTTCCTGCAATTGGATTCCAGGACATTTTCCATTTCTCCTTCTAATCAATCCCCTTTTTACTTGATCTAGCTTGGATGGGTTTCTGATTCTTATTACCACATGATTCCTAAAATCACTATGACCACTTCTTCTCACCCTCTTTTTTCTCCTCTCAATAGTTGTAATTCTACTGCAACTACTATCTATCACTGTTTTGTTTTCTAGTACATCTGCCACAGTAGCTTGATAAAGGCCTGTTAGGACTTAGGTTTCTCATCACTTCTAAATATTCAGACACAAAAAGAAGCAAAATTCACATCTGCGGAGACAACCATTGCCACTACGATAAGAGCCTTCCTTACTGGTTTCAGTCGAAATCTGTACACTTTTAGGCAAATCAGTCAGGTATAGAGGACCAGGCTGGGTTGTCTGGTGGTCCTCAGAAAAACAGGGTAGAACATTACTTCTTTGCTTCAAAAATTACATGTGAATCATATTTTAATTAATGGAATTATATTTTCCCTCATATTTATGGGTCTTAAAATTTCAGAGAGACTCTTTCTTACTGTGTTATGCATTCTTACAGTATTGTGCAAAGATATTTCTGAAACATTTGTAAATGGAGTTATCTCTATTGACTCTCTAACAATTTGTCATTGACTGTCATTGTTGAGTAGTAATAAACTGAAAATGTACTCATAAATGTAAGAGGGTGTTTACGCAGCAACTACTTCATATGCATTTAATCTTTATATTTTTACATACTTGAGTTCCTTAAAGTAAGAGACACTTGTGTTTCCCTCTGGAAATGCATGATGCTTTGAAATTTATTCACTCTCTATTGCTTGGATAAAGTTAATTTTATGGGTCTAATAAGGTTAATCGGGTCCCTAAAATTCACCTGAGCCATGTTTAGCTCCCCGCAGTAAATACCATCTGGGTGAAGCTAGCATACCAAGCATTCTAACCCCTGCTCACCCAGTAGGAACACTGCATTTGGATTGTCCGTCTGAAAATGAGATCAAGATGCTGAAAAGAAAAGGCAGAGGCATTTTTTTCTCCTGCCAAAAGATTTGTAGACATGAATGGGCAAAATGATACATATGTGCAATGACTGATTATTGAAAAAAATAGGGAAAAGCAGTTTTATAGCAAAACATATAATTTCTCAATGGTATTTAATGAAACCTGAGCTTAGAAAGGGTTGCTTTCCTCAGTCTTAATTTTTATGCATTATAAGAAAAAGTTTCTATCACATTTACAACTTTTCACTCTGACATCTGGGCTGGTTGCTCCACCCCATTTTAGTTCCTTCCAAAGAAATCTTTTATACACAAAAACACTCCATTATTTTCTTTGGGCCTAAAAAAAATATATCCAATCTTATAAAGTAGGTGTTCTCCACAGCATCAAGGTTGATGAAAACCATACCCTTGAACAGGAAGTTCAAAAGACAGAGAATGGCAGGCAAGAGCTGACCCATCTGCTATGGAAACATGTTACTATTCTGCGCGGGCCAAAACCACTGACAAGAACACACCATTATTTATGAAAAGCCTCTGCTCCCCAGCTCTTTGTCAGACTCGTTCCCAAGCTGCTGCTGAGCTGAGCTCACTCGCTGATATCTGGCTGGCGTTTTGTTCTCATAACTGTCAGGAGCAGAGGTGCTAGTGAAATATTAAGAGGAAAATGAGGTGGACTGACCAATCAGCGGCAAAAGAAGTAATTTAAAAAGCTGTGAGAAAAAAAGGACCTGCCAAATCTAAGCATTTAAATATAATTCGCCATCAAATTTGATGAACCTTTAAATAGTGACAGAGCAAGAGTCTCCTCAGCAGCTTTTCGCTAGGCTGGTCCAAAGTAGGCT
Source organism: Choloepus didactylus (assembly GCF_015220235.1). Taxonomy (NCBI): domain Eukaryota; kingdom Metazoa; phylum Chordata; class Mammalia; order Pilosa; family Megalonychidae; genus Choloepus; species Choloepus didactylus. The sequence continues at coordinate 54,793,502 of NC_051309.1, forward strand.
GCTGGCCACTCTTGGATTTATCCAATGGGGCTTCTTTTTTCCCCATTTGCCTTTTTTTTTTTTTTTTTCCTCTTTTAAGGACAAATTATTTCTTATATCCACAGCCCAGTAGAGTCTGGAAACAACAGACTCGGTAATTATACCAATTTAATTTGTATTGCTCAAAGAATGCCAAGAAACGGTCTAGGAAGAGAGTTCAGCTATTAGATGCATATAGTCCTAGCATCCAGTGTCAATGTCATGCAGCTCACACTGTATTTTCTTCCTAGGATGAACTTCCCTTTGTTCTGAGGAAATCTAGCATTGGCAGTAGGAGACAGGGGAGGAGGGGTTACATATGAAAGTAATCAGCCTAAGTGTGATCATATTTAATTCTCAGATCTTCACACTATGGCAGTAAAAATAACAACATAAAAATAGAAGTTTTCCACATGCAGTTACTTTAGCATTAGATCAGCACTTTTTTTTTAAGTATCAGATGGCTTTTTTTTTAATTGAGATTATTCACATATCATACAATCATCCAACGTGTACAATTAATTGTTCACATTACTATTATATAGTTTTGCATTCATCACCACAATCAATTTTTTTTCAATTTTAGAACATTTTCATTACTCCAGAAAAGAAATAAAATTAAAAAGAAAACTCAAATCCTCTCATACCCCTAACCCCACCCCACTCCATTATTTACTCATAGTATTGGTATAGTACATTTGTTACTGTTGATGAAAGAATATTAAAATATTACCAATTGTAGCACATAGTTTGCAATAGCTACCTTTTCACGCATATATCCATTATTAACTTCTAGTAATAGTGTCATACATTGGTTCTAGTTCATGAAAAAAATTTCAAATATTTGTACAGTTAATCATGTACATTGTCCACCAAAGATTCACTGTGTTATACATTCCCATGTTTTAACCTCCAACTTTCCTTCTGGTGACATATATGACTCTAAACTTCCCCTTTCCACCATATTCACACACCATTCAGCACTGTTAGTTATTCTCACAATAACATGCTACCATGACCTCTGTCCATTTCCAAATGCTTAAGTTCAACCTAGTTAAACATTCTGCACATATTAAGCAACTGCTGCCCATTCTTTAGCCTCATTCTATATCCTGGTTACCTATATTTCATGTCTATGAGTTTACACATTATAATTAGTTCATATCAGTGAGATTGTACAATATTTGTCCTTTTGTGTCTGACATTTCTACTCAACATAATGTCCTCAAGGTTCATTCATCAACCCCCTTTTTTTTAAGACGGTTTCATTCAAGCACCACACATTCTATCCTAAGTAAACTATCAATGGTTCCCTGTATCATCACATAGTTATGCATTCACCACCACCACCACTATCTAATTAAGGACATTTCTATTTCTTCCACAAAGAAAGAGGAAGAGTCAAAAAAAGTAGAAAGACAAAAGATTAAGAAAAAGAAAAAAATGACAGCTAAAAAGCAACAAAAAAAAAGATAAAATTAAAATAATGTACAATAAAAAAGTGAGACAATATCACCAATGCCAAGAATTCCATACCCCTCCCTTACATCCCCCTCTTACATGCATTTAGCTTTGGTATATTGCCTTTGTTTCATTAAAGAAAGCGTATAATACAACGTTTCTTTAACTATAGACTCTAGTTTGCACTGATTATATTTTTTCCCCAATACCACCCTATTTTTAATACCTTGCAAAGTTGACATTCATTTGTTCTCCCTCATGTAAAAACATATTTGTACATTTTATCACAATTGTTGACTGCTCTAGGTTTCACTAAGTTATAAAGTCCCAGCCTTTATCTTCCCTCTTTAGATCAGCACTTTTGAAACTTCAAACTCCAGCAACATTGATAGCCTGGTTTGACAAATACTAATTTTCTCTATGGGACTAAAAGCTGTTCTTTCTTGGACTCATATTCCTGGAAAGTCCAATCATCTCATATCAAGAATGAGGCATAGACAATTAAGTAACATGCAGAAGGTTATTGTTATCAGTTCACTGGGTTTTAAATCTAAAACATATACCAGGATTTTTCCATGATAAGCTGCAAGTCTCACTTTTCAGGCCAAAATTCTATAGGAGAGATGGTAAAATGAAGCTCAGCTGTGTGTACCGTGATCCCTGATAAGCTCCTGTATGTTCAGTTGAGGAGCATCATAAGGTCTGACCATCACCACTAGAATCATCATATGACTCTTCAGTTTTCTACAACCTTCACATGGTCAAAAGAAACTAATTATTGATTGTATTATCATGAGAGCCATTTTTTAGTACTGCCATTTGCCTTATGATAGAATATGTACTAGTATTCTCATTTTATAAACAAGGAATTGATGCTCAGAGAAGTTAAGCACTTGCCTGGGATCACAAAGCAGTAAGTACTGGAATCAAATTTTAAAACCAGGTCTTTATATCACCCAAGCTTATATTTTTTACACTCCACTAACTTGCCTTCACTCACAATTTACCCTTATTGTGGTAGCAAATAATTGAAATTACTAAAGTATTTATAAGTTGGAAACCCATTTTAGTTCTAGAAGTGGAAAGAGAACAGCCATAATTAATTCATTAATCAACAATTAATTAACAACTTGTGGCAAAGCTCAATTTTAAAGGTTTCATTTTGACAGAGACAATCCATAAATTAAAAATTTATTTAAATGTATTTTTTATTTGGGTGAGAAAATACTCCCAAGCTTTCAATTTTTACTCGGTGTATTGTTGTGCTTTTTTAAAGAGTAAAGTCCAAATTGGAAACTCCACGTTCTGGATATAGCAAATCAAGATGCATTTCTTTGGGCATTTACTCTATGTACGGGTAATATGCTAAGCAGTTCACATATATCATCTCACTTAATTGTCAAGATAATGCTATAGAGTGGCTACTATCGCTAGGCCCCACATTACAGATAAGAATCCCAAGGCACAGAGAGGTTAAGTAACTTTTCCAAGGTCAACAGCTAATAAATAGAATCAGAATTTGAACCCATGTGATTGACTCTAGTATCTATGGTCTTATCACAGTGCTACATTGTCTACTCTAATAAAACAGTCGATCTGCCAAAAGGTTACAACACATTCTTTTATTCCTACTCACTGAGTTGAGATGGAACACAGAACGAGGCGTAAATCAAGCAAGGACCCAGAGTTATCTTGGGTCTACAATATCCTGTGGATATCCTGCAATTAAGGCAATATATACTGTGCTGGTTTGGATGTATTATGTCTCCCAAAACACCATATTCTTTGATGCATTCTTGTGGAGGCAGACATATTAGTGTTGATTGGGGTGGAATCTTTGGATTAGGTTGTTTCCATAGAGATGCGACCCACCCAACTGTGGGTAATATCTTTGATTAGATTATTTCCATGGAGATGTGGTCCTGCCCATTCAACGTGGGTCTTGATTAGCATACAGGAGCCCTAAAAACGCTTAGACAAAAAGAGCTCACTGCTGCAGCTTAGAGAGGTATTTTGAAGATGGCCATTGAAAGCTGAAGCTGACAGTTTGAAGAATGCCATTTTGAAACCAGAACCCTGGAGCAGACACCAGTCACGTGCCTGTGCCTTCCCAACTGACAGAGGTTTTCCAGACGCCATCGGTGTTCTTCAGTGAAGGTACCCTATTGTTGATGCCTTTGTTTGGGCAATTTTATGGCCTTAGGACTAAAACTTTATAACCAAATAAGCCCCCTTTATAAAAGGCAATCCATTTCTGGTATTTTGCATAAGAGCAGCATTAGCAAACCAGAACATGTACCATCACTGGATGATGCCTAGACGGCAACAGCTACAGGGATATAGCACTCAGAGTTTCTTTGACCTCTTGCGGCTGACCCCACTCTCAAAAAACTATTCTTCTTTCACCAGGAGGGGTTTAAGCAGTGTTAGAAAGAAAGTGGGAAAGAAAAGTTTGTCCATTACATATGGTCATTCAAACACTGAAAGAATTTTTTCTACACGAGTCAAAACTAAAAAGCATCTAATAATTACCATTTTTATGTGGTTTCTGGCACAGCCATTATTTAATTAGGCTCTGATTAAATGCTTCCCATCCCCTTACACCATGCTTTATAAACCTGGATTTAATATCCAATTTCAAATCCTCAAACAAGAGCATGAGGAAGTCACTCAGTCCATTACAAATTACTGCTGAGATAAGACCTTAGCAGATGTTTGATGGCTATATGGCATATACAGATACATATCTGTGCTAAACAAAAAACACACAGAATATGATATAAATATACAGTTTAATATATACATGAAGAAATTCCTTTCTTCACTGTGGGAATAGTTAGGTATTCCTTTTGTATAGCACATTTAGACATATGGTTAGGATTAATAGATTTGTTTAAAGGCAATGCCAGGGACAATCCTTTGCCTCTGTAAAAGGATACTGTCACACAGGACCAAGTGTTCTAATAATGAAAAAATCCCTCCCCCCTCCCCTTGACAATTCCTCCTTAGCCTAAGTAAATGCTGAGTTCTCATCTCATGTTTAGATTTTTAAGAAGTATCACCATTTGCAATTACCAGGGTCACTCTGTGATTAGGGGTAAAACAAACATTTCATAAACCATAAATTTACAATGTGCTCCAAATCTCAACTCAGGAATCCAAGACATTCTGGTTCCAAAGGCCTCAGGAAAGATACCTGAGCAAAACTTGAACTTTGTTACATTATGGGATTTTAAAGTATAATTGGAATATGTTCTTGTAGCAATTTAAAAAAATTGATGTTTCTCTATCATATAAACACTGAAGACTTCATACTCAAAGTATCAGAGAAAAATATCATATGTAGAAAGAGGATTCTTTTAAATAGCCTAATCATTTCAGGTTTCCACTTATTCCTTCAAATGGCTCAAAGTGATAGAAGGGAATCAGAAGATAGGACACTTTGAGAGAACTTTTCCCTCTAGCCAATAAAGAAATGAAGGAGGGCAACCATTCTTAATACTCATAAGACAGAAAGACAGTAAAGGGATGTGGGAAACCTTCATTTAACCTCTAAGAACCATTTTTTATTCAATTAGGAGATAAATCAACAACTGGGTTTCAAGGTCTCAAATCAACATACTGCTGGGGATGCACTGTCAATGATATTTTAATATAAATAGCCCTTTAGGGAATAGAAAGTTAATCTTGTATGGCTAACCACTCTAGATAGACATAAAAAGCAAACATACACAATACAAAAGTACCATATTTCATCAAATCTAAGACACTATCAATTTTAAGATACATGTCAGATCAGTGGCTGAGAGATTTCAAATGGAGTCGAGAGGTCACTCTGGTGGACATTCTTGTGCACTAGATAGATAACACCTCTTAGGTTTTAATGTATTGGAATAGCTAGAAGTAAATACCTGAAACTACCAAACTCCAACCCAGCAGTCTGGACTCCTGAAGACAATTATATAATAATGTAGATTACAGGGGGTGACAGTGTGATTGTGAAGACCTTGTGGATCACACCCCCTTTATCTAGTGTATGGATGAGTAGAAAAATGGGGATAAAAACTAAAGGACAAATGGGGTGGGATGGGGGGATGATTTGGGTGTTCTTTTTTCACTTTTATTTTTTATTCTTGTTCTGGTTCTTTCTGATGTAAGGAAAATGTTCAGAGATAGATTGTGGTGATGAACGCATAACTATGTTATCATACTGTGGACAGTGGATTGTATACCATGGATGATTGTATGGTGTGTGAATGTATTTCAATAAAACTGAATTTAATAAAAAAAAAAAAAGATACATGCCAGAGAAGACAAAATTTGAAAAAAATGGGCATCTCAGAGTAGATAAAATATGGTAAGTATGTGATACTACCAGCTTCAGAGAGTATCCACATTATTTCAATTACTTATTGCAAACTACAGTCTATCTCTTAATGCCCTCTAAATACAGCACATTGTTAAATCTACACTTGACCAAACTTGAATAAGAATTTCAGGCAATTATCTTAGTGTATGGGGTCAATAAAGTCTAGGTGATTTCTGCAAAATAAATCCCTTAAGTTCTGGGAAATAAATTTATCATCATGAAGAATCCAAATACTTATGCATATTTACCTTTTGATAAGAACTCAGGGGGAAAATCACAACTCTGAATGATTATTATATTTCTATATCAGAGTGATTCTTTACTTGTTCATTGATTTTCATAGGTTTCTTGTGCTGATTTTTAAAAATTGAGGCATAATTCACATACCATAAAATTTGCCATTTTAAAGTATACAATTCAGTGGGTTTTACTAATTTCAGAAAATTTTCAATACCACAAAAGGATACCTGGGACCATTAACAGTCACTCCTCATCCCCCCTCCCTCCAGACCCTGGCAACAACTAAGCTACTTTCTCTCTATAGATTTGCCTATTCTGGACATTGACAGTAAATGTAAGCATACAATATATACCTTTTGAGCCTCACTTATTTCATTTAGCATAATGTTTTCAAGGTTCATCTATGCTGTAGCATGTATCAGTACTTCAATCATTTTCATGGCTGAATAACATTCCATTGTATTGATATGCCACATTGTCTTTCATCCACTCAACAGTTGATGGACATTTGGGTTGTTTCTACTCTTCGGCTATTAAGAATAATGCTGCTATGAATATGCATGTACAAGTTTTTTGTTTTTGTTTTTTAAATAAAAACATGGTTTCAATTCTCTTGGGTATATACTTAGGAGTGGAATTCCTGGGTCACACACTAACTCTACGTTTAACTTTTAGAGAAACTGCCAAATTACTTTCCAATGCAGTTGCACCATTTTACATTCCCCACTCAGGGTATGAGAGATCTGATTTCTCTACATCCTCACCAACACTTATTATTGTCCATTTGGTTTTCTTTACAGACATCTTAGTGGGTGTGAAGTGGTAACTCATTGTGATTTTGATTTGCATTTCCCTAATGGCTAATGGTGCTGTACATTTTTCATATACTTATTGGTCATTTGTATATTTTCTTTGAAGACATGTCTATTCAAATCTTTTGCTCATTTTTAAATAGGGTTATTTGTCTTTTTATTGTTGAGTTGTAAGAGTTTCTTATATATTTTGGATACCTTATTAAATATATTATCTGTAATTATTATCTGCAATTTTGTTCATTTTAACTTCTCTTGATAGTGTCTTTTTAAGTATAAAAGTCTGTAATTTTTTTTTTTCAGAGCAAATGTTTTTAATTTTGATGAAACTCAACTGTATGGAATTTTTTTTTATCATCATTTTATTGAGATATATTCACATACCACGCAGTCATACAAAACAAATTGTACTTTCAATTGTTTACAGTACCATTACATAGTTGTACATTCATCACCTAAATCAATCCCTGACACCTTCATTAGCACACACACAAAAATAACAAGAATAATAATTAGAGTGAAAAAGAGCAATTGAAGTAAAAAAGAACACTGGGTACCTTTGTCTGTTTGTTTCCTTCCCCTACTTTTCTACACATCCATCCATAAACTAGACAAAGGGGAGTTTGGTCCTTATGGCTTTCCCAATCCCATTGTCACCCCTCATAAGCTACATTTTTATACAACTGTCTTCGAGATTCATGGGTTCTGGGTTGTAGTTTGATAGTTTCAGGTATCCACCACCAGCTACCCCAATTCTTTACAACCTAAAAAGGGTTGTCTAAAGTGTGCGTAAGAGTGCCCACCAGAGTGATCTCTCGGCTCGTTTTGGAATCTCTCTGCCACTGAAGCTTATTTCATTTCCTTTCACATCCCCCTTTTGGTCAAGAAGATGTTCTCCGTTCCACGATGCCGGGTCTATATTCCTCCCCGGGAGTCATATTCCACGTTGCCAGGGAGATTCACTCCCCTGGGTGTCTGATCCCACGTAGGGGGGAGGGCAGTGATTTCACCTTTCAAGTTGGCTTAGCCAGAGAGAGAGGGCCACATCTGAGCAACAAAGAGGCATTCAGGAGGAGACTCTTAGGCACAAATATAGGGAGGCCTAGCCTCTCCTTTGCAGCAACCGTCTTCCCAAGGGTAAAACTTATGGTAGAGGGCTCAACCCATCAAACCACCAGTCCCCTATGTCTGTGGTCATGTTAGCAACCATGGAGGTGGGGTAGGCGAATACCCCTGCATTCTCCACAGGCTCCTCAAGGGGGCACTACATCTTTTTTTTTCCTTTCCTTTTCTTTTTTTTTTTAACTTTCCCTTCTTTTTTAAATCAACTGTATGTAAAAAAAAGTTAAAAAGAAAACAAACATACAATAAAAGAACATTTCAAAGAGACCATAACAAGGGAGTAAGAAAAAGACAACTAACCTAAGATAACTGCTTAACTTCCAACATGTTCCTACTTTACCCCTAGAAAGTTACATAATATAGCAACATCTCTGTGAACTTGTGCCTACTATATCCATCAGAAATTAACAGACCATAGTCATTTCTGGGCATCCCCAGAATGTTAAATAGCTTATCTGTTCTGCTTGGATTATTGTTCCCCCTTCCTTAATTGCTCTCTACTGCTAGTTCCCCTACATTCTACATTATAAACCATTTGTTTTACATTTTTCAAAGTTCACATTAGTGGTAGCATATAATATTTCTCTTTTTGTGCCTGGCTTATTTCGCTCAGCATTATGTCTTCAAGGTTCATCCATGTTGTCATATGTTTCACAAGATCGTTCCTTCTTACTGCCGCGTAGTATTCCATCGTGTGTATATACCACATTTTATTTATCCACTCATCTTTTGAAGGACATTTGGGTTGTTTCCATCTCTTGGCAATTGTGAATAATGCTGCTATGAACATTGGCGTGCAGATATCTGTTTGTGTCACTGCTTTCCGATCTTCCGGGTATATACCGAGAAGTGCAATCGCTGGATCGAATGGTAGCTCTATATCTAGTTTTCTAAGGAACTGCCAGACTGACTTCCAGAGTGGCTGAACCATTATACAGTCCCACCAACAATGAATAAGAGTTCCAATTTCTCCACATCCCCTCCAGCATTTGTAGTTTCCTGTTTGTTTAATGGCAGCCATTCTAACCGGTGTTAGGTGGTATCTCATTGTGGTCTTAATTTGCATCTCTCTAATAGCTAGTGAAGCTGAACATTTTTTCATGTGTTTCTTGGCCATTTGTATTTCCTCTTCAGAGAACTGTCTTTTCATATCTTTTGCCCATTTTATAATTGGGCTGTCTGTACTATTGTCATTGAGTTGTAGGATTTCTTTGTATATGCAAGATATCAGTCTTTTGTCAGATACATGGTTTCCAAAAATTTTTTCCCATTGAGTTGGCTGCCTCTTTACCTTTTTGAGAAATTCCTTTGAGGTGCAGAAACTTCTAAGCATGAGGAGTTCCCATTTATCTATTTTCTCTTTTGTTGCTTGTGCTTTGGGTGTAAAGTCTAGGAAATGGCCGCCTAATACAAGGTCTTGAAGATGTTTTCCTACATTATCTTCTAGGAGTTGTATGGTACTTTCTTTTATATTGAGATCTTTGGTCCATTTTGAGTAAATTTTTGTGTAGGGGGTGAGATAGGGGTCCTCTTTCATTCTTTTGGATATGGATATCCAACTCTCCCAGCCCCATTTGTTGAAAAGACCATTATGGCTCAGTTCACTGACTTTGGGGGCCTTATCAAAGATCAGTCGGCCATAGATCTGAGGGTCTATCTCTGAATTCTCAGTTCGATTCCATTGATCTATATGTCTATCCTTGTGCCAGTACCATGCTGTTTTGGCAACTGTGGCTTTATAATAAGCTTCAAAGTCAGGGAGTGTAAGTCCTCCCACTTCGTTTTTCTTTTTTAGAGTGTCTTTAGCAATTCGAGGCATCTTCCCTTTCCAAATAAATTTGATAACTAGCTTTTCCAAGTCTGCAAAGTAGGTTGTTGGAATTTTGATTGGGATTGCATTGAATCTGTAGATGAGTTTGGGTAGAATTGACATCTTAATGACATTTAGCCTTCCTATCCATGAACATGGAATATTTTTCCATCTTTTAAGGTCCCCTTCTATTTCTTTTAGTAGAGTTATGTAGTTTTCTTTGTATAGGTCTTTTACATCTTTGGTTAAGTTTATTCCTAGGTACTTGATTTTTTTAGTTGCTATTGAAAATGGTATCTTTTTCTTGAGTGTCTCTTCAGTTTGTTCATTTCTAGCATATAGAAACATTACTGACTTATGTGCATTAATCTTGTATCCCGCTACTTTGCTGAATTTGTTTATTAGCTCTAGTAGCTGTATCGTTGATTTCTCAGGGTTTTCTAGATATAAGATCATATCATCTGCAAACAATGACAGTTTTACTTCTTCTTTTCCAATTTGGATGCCTTTTATTTCTTTGTCTTGCTGGATTGCCCTGGCTAGTACTTCCAGCACAATGTTGAATAACAGTGGTGACAGCGGGCATCCTTGTCTTGTTCCTGATCTTAGAGGGAAGGCTTTCAGCCTCTCACCATTGAGTACTATGCTGGCTGTGGGTTTTTCATATATGCTCTTTATCATGTTGAGGAAGTTTCCTTCAATTCCTACCTTTTGAAGTGTTTTTATCAAAAAGGGATGTTGGATTTTGTCAAATGCTTTTTCAGCATCTATTGAGATGATCAATTGATTTTTCCCTTTCGAGTTTTTAATGTGTTGTAATACATTGATTGTTTTTCTTATGTTGAACCATCCTTGCATGCCTGGAATGAACCCCACTTGGTCATGGTGTATGATTTTTTTAATGTGTCTTTGGATTCGATTTGCAAGTATTTTGTTGAGGATTTTTGCATCTATATTCATTAGGGAGATTGGCCGGTAGTTTTCCTTTTTTGTAGCATCTTTGCCTGGTTTTGGTATTAGATTGATGTTAGCTTCATAAAATGAGTTAGGTAGTGTTCCATTTTCTTCAGTGTTTTGAAAGAGTTTGAGTAAGATTGGTGTCAGTTCTTTCTGGAAAGTTTGGTAGAATTCCCCTGTGAAGCCATCTGGCCCTGGGCATTTATTTGTGGGAAGATTTTTGATGACTAATTGGATCTCTTTGCTTGTGATGGGTTGGCTGAGGTCTTCTATTTATTCTCTGGTCAGTCTAGGTTGTTCATATGTTTCCAGGAAATTGTCCATTTCTTCTACATTATCCAGTTTGTTGCCATACAGTTGTTCATAATATCCTCTGATAATTTTTTTAATTTCTTCAGGATCTGCAGTTATGTCACCTTTTTCATTCATTATTTTGTTTATATGGGTCTTCTCTCTTTTTGATTTTGTCAGTCTAGCTAGGGGCTTGTCAATCTTGTTGATCTTCTCAAAGAACCAACTTTTGGTGATATTTATCCTCTCTATTGTTTTTTGTTCTCTATGTCATTTATTTCTGCTTTAATCCTTGTTATTTCTTTTCTTGTACTTGGTTTGGGATTGGTTTGCTGTTCATTTTCTAGCTTCTTCAGTTGCTCCATTAGTTCTTTGATTTTGGCTCTTTCTTCCTTTTTAATATATGCGTTTAGTGCTATAAATTTCCCCCTTAGCACTGCTTTTGCTGCATCCCATAGGTTTTGGTATGTTGTGTTCTCATTTTCATTCGTCTCTATATATTTAGCAATTTCTCTTGCTATTTCTTCTTTAACCCACTGATTGTTTAGGAGTGTGTTGTTTAACCTCCAGGTATTTGTGAATTTTCTAAATCTCTGATGGTTATTGACTTCTAATTGTATTCCATTGTGGTCAGAGAATGTGCTTTGAATAATTTCAATCTTTTTAAATTTATTGAGGCTTGTTTTATGTCCCAGCATATGATCTATTCTGGAGAAAGTTCCATGAGCACTAGAAAAGTATGTGTACCCTGGTGATTTGGGATGTAATGTCCTGTATATGTCTGTTAAATCTAATTCATTTATCAGAGTGTTTAGGTTTTCAATTTCCTTATTGGTCTTCTGTCTGGTTGATCTATCTATAGGAGAGAGTGATGTGTTGAAGTCTCCCACAATTATTGTGGAAACATCAATTGCTTCCTTTAGTTTTGCCAGTGTTTCTCTCATGTATTTTGTGGCACCTTGATTGGGTGCATAGACATTTACGATTGTTATTTCTTCTTGCTGAATTGTCCCTTTTATTAGTATGTAGTGGCCTTCTTTGTCTCTCAAAACATCCCTGCATTTGAAGTCTATTTTATCTGAGATTAATATTGCTACACCTGCTTTCTTTTGGCTGTAGCTTGCATGAAATATTTTTTTCCATCCTTTCACTTTCAGTTTCTTTGTGTCCCTGTGTCTAGATGAGTCTCTTGTATGCAACATATTGATGGTTCATTTTTTTTGATCCATTCTGCGAATCTATATCTTTTAATTGGGGAGTTTAATCCATTTACATTCAACATTAAAACCGTGAAGGCATTTCTTGAATCGGCCATCTTATCCTTTGGTTTATGTTTGCCATATTTTTCCCTCTCTCTATTAATATCCTTTATTGTACCCATACCGAATCTCTTTAGTACTGAACCTTTCTCCAAGTCTCTCTGTCCTGTCTTTGTTTCTCTGTCTGTAGGGCTCCCTTTAGTATCTCCAGTAGGGCAGGTCTCTTGTTAGCAAATTCTCTCAGCATTTGTTTGTCTGTGAAAAATTTAAGCTCTCCCTCAAATTTGAAGGAGAGCTTTGCTGGATAAAGTATTCTTGGCTGGAAATTTTTCTCACTCAGAATTTTAAATATATCGTGCCACTGCCTTCTCGCCTCAATGGTGGCTGCTGAGTAGTCACTACTTAGTCTTATGCTGTTTCCTTTGTATGAGGTGAATTGCTTTTCTCTTGCTGCTTTCAGAACTTGCTCCTTCTCTTCTGTGTTTGACAGTGTGATCAGTATATGTCTCGGAGTGGGTTTATTTGGATTTATTCTATTTGGAGTTCGCTGAGCATTTATGATTTGTGTATTTATGTTGTTTAGAAGATTTGGGAAGTTTTCCCCAACAATTTCTTTGAATACTCTTCCTAGACCTTTACCCTTTTCTTCCCCTTCAGGGACACCAATGAGTCTTATATTTGGACGTTTCATATTATCTATCATATCCCTGAGGTCCATTTCGATTTTTTCAATTTTTTTCCCCATTCTTTCTTTTATGCTTTCATTTTCCATTCTGTCATCTTCCAGGTCACTGATTCATTGTTCAACTTCCTCTAGTCTTGTACTATGAGTGTCCAGAATCTTTTTAATTTGGTCAACAGTTTCTTTAATTTCCATAAGATCATCCATTTTTTTATTTAGTCTTGCAATGTCTTCTTTATGCTCTTCTAGAGTCTTCTTGATTTCCTTCATATCCCGTACTATGGTCTCATTGTTCATCTTTAGTTCTTTGAGTAGCTGCTCTAGGTGCTGTGTCTCTTCTGGTATTTTGATTTGGGTGCTTGGGCTTGGGTTATCCATATCGTCTGTTTTTTTCATATGCTTTATAATTTTCTGTTGTTTTTGGCCTCGTGGCATTTGCTGAACTTGATAGGGGTCTTTTAGGGTTTGTAGACCTATTGAAGTCCTTATCTCTAATTTATCAGATCTACAGCTTCGTGGAGTACACTTTCTCTAACTAACCAGCAGGTGGCGTCCACGAGCCACCTGTTCTCCACAAGCCAGTTCTCCCCTGCTTAGCCTTTTTGGTGAGTGGGGGAGTGAGTCTTGTGGGGTCCAATTGGTGTACCAAGCTTGCGTGTGTAGTTGGTGTTGCCTGCCCTGTATGTGGGGCGTGTTTCTGGGCAGTCGGGGAGGGGGGGTGGCCCTAACAATCAAATCTCCCTGATGATCCTAGAGTTTTAAAGCTGCTGCAATAGTCTAATCCTTCAGTTCAGTCCTGCCACAGTTTGTCTCTGCCACTGACCCACAAGTCCTTGGTATTGGCGTATGGCTCCTGAGACTTGCAAGTGGGCCCCTCTTACAGGCTGTGCACCCCGGGTCCTCTGTTGGGGGATGACTGTGCTATGTCATAGGTGATTGCCGTCCCCCCAGGGCAGTTCTGGGCTGCTGGGCTGTGTAGGGAGGCTCCCAGTCTGCTCAAATGATGGCTGAATGGGGCTTTGTTAATTCACACTGCTCCACCTTCCCAACTCTGGGACAATCAGCTGAGGTTGCAGGGAAGGCTAATGTCCACGCCCAGTTTTGTGGTGTGTGCCTGTTATTTGAAGCACTTCCGTCACACTGGGTTGTCTGGGGCAGCTCTGGGCTATGGGGCTGGCGATGGGCAGGAGTGTTTCCTGTCCACCAGGATGGTGGCTGTGAGCGGACACCCCCCTTTTCTTGGGAAGTTGTGGTGTTTAGTGAATTTTCTCAGCCACTGGATTATTGCCTTTTGTCTCAGAGCTCTCTTAGTTCTGCTCTTGACTTGACGTGCCCAAATTGCAATTCTTTGAAGCTTTCTGTATTGGGCTTCTTAGAGTAATTGTTTTAGAAAAAGAAAAAAGGATTAAAAAAAAAAAAAAAAAAAAAAAAAGGGCCCTCCTCAGAGATCTAATGGGTTATTGAAATGCTAATAGACAAAGCAACCAGGGCCATTAAGGAAAGGTCCACAGGGCAGAGAGATCAGCTTTTCTTCGGGATTTGCATATGCGCCTCAAGGCCTGAGCTCCGCCCTTCCCCTTTCTGTGTTCACCAAAACTCCAAAAATCCTCTGCTTTTATTTTGGAGTTTTTTGTGTTATTTTTTTTTTTTCTATGCCTGTCTCCTCTCTGCTGGGCTGGCAGCTCTCAGATTCTCTGGTGTCTGGTCTCAGTCTATCTATGGTTGGAGTATGGATCAGTAGAATGAGTTTCCGAGAAGGGCTACCACTGCAGTTCTCCCTTCTCCTTCCCGGAGCTGACAGCCCCTCCTCCCATGGGACTGAGCCTGGCAGGGAGGGGCGTGGGTCCCCTGGCCGCAAAAACTTACAGATTTCGCTGATCTCAGCAGTTCGACATTTTCATGAGTGTTGTATGAAGTATGCCCAAAGAGAGATTGCTCTGTGGTGTCCAGTCCATGCAGTTCCTGGCTTTTTACCTACTTTCCTGGAGGAGTAACTAAAACTTACAGCTCACCAGTCTGCCATCTTGCCCTGCCTCTCCCCTGTATGGAATTTTTTACCACAAAATAAAAGATTCTGTCATTATGAGAAAAGTAACTAAAATTAAAATGCAGGGTTCTCACCTTGGCGGGTGATCTCGCTGCCCTCCCCACTACGTGGGACCTGACTCCCAAGGGTGTAAATCTCCCTGGCAATGCAGGATATGACTCCCGGGGATGAATCTGGACCCAGCATCGTGGGATTGAGAACATCTTCTTGAACAAAAGGGGAGTGTGAAATGAAATAAAGCTTCAGTGGCTGAGAGATTTCAAATGGAGTTGAGAGGTCACTCTGGTGGACATTCTTACGCACTATATAGATAACACTTTTTAGGTTTAATATATTGGAATAGTTAGAAGTAAATACCTGAAATTACCAAACTCCAACCCAGTAGCCTTGACTCTTGAAGATGATTGTATAACAATGTAGCTTACAAGGGGTGACAGTGTGATTGTGAAAAACCTGTGGATCGCATTCCCTTTCTCCAGTGTATGGATGAATAAGTAGAAAAATGGGGACAAAACCTAAAAGAAAAATAGGGTGGGATGGGGGGGGTGATTTGGGTGTTCTATTTTTATTTTTATTCTTTATTCTGATTCTGATTCTTTCTGGTGTAAGGAAAATGTTCAAAAATAGATTGGGATGATGGATGCACAACTATAAGATGGTACTTTGAACAGCTGATTGTACACCATGGATGATTGTATGGTATGTGAATATATCTCAATAAAACCGAATTTTTTTAAAAATGCAGGGCTTTTTGTAGTTATTCATTTGACAAAATAAATGAATAAGAAAATAGTTTACAATTCCTCTACAGGCACAAAAAGTCAAACTTTCTTTGTTTAATTCTGTAATTACAAAAGAGAGATATCTATAAAATGTGACGATTAAAATTTCATGGTCATGCAGGGGTGTTGGGCTTCCCCACCTCGATGGTTGCTGATGCGCTCAAAGACATAGGGGACTGGTGGTTTGATGGGCTGAGCCCTCTACCGCAGGACTTGCCCTTGGCAAGATCATTGCTGCAAAGGAGAGGCTAGGCCTGCCTATAATTGTGCCTAAGAGCCTCCTCCCAAATGCCTCTCTGTTGCTCAGATGTGGCCCTCTCTCTCTAGCTAAGCCAACCTGAAAGGTGAAATCACTGCCCTCCCCACTACGTGGTCTGACACCCAGGGGACTGAATCTCCGTGGCAACATGGAATATGACTCCTGGGGAGGAATCTAGACCTGGCATTGTGGGATGGAGAACATCTTCTTGACCAAAAGGGGGATGTGAAAGGAAATGAAATAAGCTTCAGTGGCAGAGAAATTCCAAAAGGAGCCAAGAAGTCATTCAGGTGGGCACTCTTACACACAATATAGACAACCCTTTTTAGGTTCTGGTGAATTGGAATAACTAGCAGTAAATACCTGAAATTATCAAACTACAACCCAGAACCCATGAATCTTTAAGTCGATTGTATAAAAACGTAGCTTATGAGGGGTGACAATGTGATTGGGAAAGCCATGTGGACCACTCTCCCCTTTGTTCAGTGTATGGATGGATGAGTAGAAAAACGAGGGGCAAAAAAAAAAGAGGCACCCAGTGTTCTTTTTTAATTTAATTGTTCTTTTTCACTTTAATTTTTATTCTTATTATTTCTGTGTGTGTGGTAATGAAAATGTTCAAAAATTAATTTTGGTGACGAACGCACAACTATAAAATGGTACTGTGAACAGTTGAATGTATGCTTTGTATGACTACATGGTATGTGAATATATCTCAGTAAAAAAAATTTCATGGTCAGAAGACAACAAATATACTTTGTCATGCACATTTATTACAAAAGAATTTTTTCTATGCAAATTAGAGCAAACATACTTGACAAATATCAAAAGAAAGCCGATCAAATTATTTGCTATCAGAAAGAAGTTAGATGGCCTGTCTGCTTATAGAATTTCCATGTTTTTAAATTCGATTTTGAATGTATATCTGGACTAAATACTAATATTATTAATTCATGAAATATCTTTGCTTGACATGATTTCTAAAGCTGTGAAGTTATAGCAACATATTTCCCTGCTACATCTCAAAACATGCTCAACCATTAAAATTAAATTAAATTTAAAGACATCTGCGCCAATACGTATGACATATTGTTGTTTCTACAAACAACAACAAGAGCCAGAAATTTTCTTTGGTAATAATAGAAGATGCTATGGTGATTTCCAAGCACTGTATAGTTTTGTAATGGAAAACAAGCTAGAGACGCTTTGAAGGTTTAGTCAGAAACTGTGACTTCTGGGTGGCAAGTGTGATTTCACTAGGCCCAAGAGACATTGCGAAACCCTCTTCCCAGCCATCTGTTGCTTAGTATCTGCAATTCTCCTGGAAGCCAGTCAAGAAGAGGATAACAAGTGAAAACTATTTGGCAACAAAATGAAAAACAAGAAACCCAAAACAAGCATCTCCCCTACAAACTGTCATTGGACTTTCTATTAGATTCAAATCATACATGGCAACAATTTTTAGAAAGTGCACATATTAAGCTCACTGAAAATGCCACATCAGGCTGGAAGGAAGAATTAAAGTTACCCTAGAGGGAACACCTCTTCAGGAAGCAACTTGCCTGTTTACTGGTGTTTCCTCACAAGACAGAAGCTCCTTGAGGGCAGAGACCAAGTCTCCTTCACTCGGTATTCTAGAATATTTGTGTTTGCTAAACAAATAGGTGAAGGGAGAGTGTAGGAAAGCGTCATAAAACATGGATAGGAAAGAAATGAGCTAGAACGAAAATACCTATAGTGTGTGACTTGGGATGGCAAAAGAACTGTTAATTGATACTCTAGAGTAGGGTCTTATTCATTCATTTATTTAACAAGTATTTGAGGAGAACCTACCATGGGGATGGTTTTAGGTGTTAGGGATACAGTTATGAACAAAATAGACCAAGTCCCTGCCCTCATGGAGCTTACAATTAAAACCTAATATTTATGGAGCACTGAAGTATGTCAAGCATTATACTCAGTGCTTCATATTTATTATCTACTCGATATTCATATCAACCCTAAGAGATAAGCTGCTATTATTGCTCCCATAAGACAACTGAGGTTTAGGTTAAAGAACTTGCCTAGGTATAGAAATCAGGGATTCAATCCCAGGTCTGTCTAACCACAGAATCTCATCTTCACTACTGCATAATCCCATCACAGATTCATCATGTGAACCTAAGACCATATTCTTATAACTGCTATGCCATACTGTTTCATTTGAGATGGCAATTGTACCAATGAGTGTTATAACATCTTGTACCACATTATACCACATAGTCATTCATAGATGACAGAGGAAGACTGAGATTTGTAAAGCCTAACTCTATATGCTCAAGCAAAGAAACTATGTCTCTGATGATTGTTGAGAGTTGAGAGAGTTGAGAGAGACACAGTTCAAAGAGACGTTCACAATGGGATTCTGTGAGTTTTCCAAAATGGAAGAGATTTCTCCCATTATGGATAAGGATTTGCCTCTCACAACCTAGGAAAAAAAGGAAAATAGGTAAAAGAAGAAATCTGGCAAACTCTGTTAGAGGGAGGTGTGTAAATCTAAAAATGACTATTAAAAAGAAAATCAGAATGTTAAAAAATGGAGAAAAAACAATCATTGAAGTCTATATTGTCCCTGATGTGACTTCTAATAATTCAGACTCTGGAAAATACCTTATAAAATATTAACTTAATCA
Source organism: Choloepus didactylus (assembly GCF_015220235.1). Lineage (NCBI taxonomy): Eukaryota > Metazoa > Chordata > Mammalia > Pilosa > Megalonychidae > Choloepus > Choloepus didactylus. The sequence continues at coordinate 54,812,283 of NC_051309.1, forward strand.
CCAGGGATAACTGCTGCTTAGACACTTGATAAAACACAGACAGACCAGATGATTTCTGAAAGAAGAGATGCCCCCTGAAGTATATGACTATGGAGTCTGGTATTTTTAATCCATCTTATCAATATCACAGCTTTAGAATTAAGATACTCCAGGTCATGCTCATTTTCCAATTATAATAACTTAGAATTTTTCCCTTAAAAAATAATTCCTTTGTAAATTTTATATCCTGAAGGAATGTTAAGAATCTTTAAAGATTCATTGGTTGAACAACCAAAGAAGTACAGATCTTACCAAGTGAAAATCAATATTGTTGCAGGTTTTTAGGCAGGTGTGGCAAAAAAGGAAACATCAAATTTACGAGTGTTATGCCAGCAAAATATAATACCATTGAAATCAAAACTAACTTAGAATTGTCACATGATGCATTGTGTAAATTCCAGCCCACAGTTTTGTGCTTCATTTCATTCAAAAAATCTTTACAGAATACAATATGTATGCCTTATGCTAGAAGTGTATATATGGAAGCAGAATGACAGTCAAAGCTTTTCATAAATTTACTTTACAATTCATTATGTATTATATAATACAACACATAATAAAAGACTCCCTTGTTTTTTCAACATCTTTAAAAGGAAATGATCTTACATTGCTGGTGAAAATGTTAAAACCTGTCTTAAAAATCTCTCTTAAAAACAGTTTGGCAGTTTCTTAAAAAAACTAACATACATTTAGCATACAACATAACAAGTACACTCTCGGCATTTATCCTAGAAAAATGAAAACGTACATTCACAAAAAACTGTACATGAATGATTGTAGTAAGTAGCTTTATTTGTAATAGCCAGAAGTTGGAAACTGCCCATGTGTCCATCAATAGGTGATTAAACAAACTGTGATACCTATATACCATGGAATGCTACTTAGCAATAAAAAAGGAATAAACTGTTGATGCATGCAACATCTTGACTAGATCTCAAGTGCATTTGAGAGGGAAAAAAAAAAAGCCATTATCAAAAGTTCACGTACTGTATGATTCCCTTTATATAACAATTCAAAGTGACCAAATTATAGAGATAGAAAACAGATTAATGGCTGCCAGGGGGTAGTGATGACAAACATAAAAACATGGTATCTTAAATGGTTATAAATGCTATGGCAAAAAATAAAGTGGAGTAAAGAGGATGGGGGGGCTCATTTGGGAAGGGGATTATTACTATTTTGTATAGATTGATCAGAGAGGCTTCTGATTGATCAGAGTGATAGAAGGGTAAAGACCCTGTGGCAGGCGCATGCTCAGTGTGTTTGAATAATGGCAAGGCAGTCAGTGTGGGTGAAGTCAGCAAGAGGTAGAGGAGTAGGAGATACAGTTCAAAGGTTGGGAAGAAGAGGAGGGCAGATCATGAAGGGCCTTGTAGGAAACTGCATGGATTTTGCCTTTTTGATGATCAATGAGGGAAAGCTACTGAAAAGTTTCTAAGTAGAGAATATAGACCAGTGCCTAAAACAATGACTGTCACATAGTAGGTGTTCAGCACATAGTTGTTGAACAGGTAGCATGCTTTTACCTTCTTAAAAGGATTATTCTGGCTGCAGGATGGAGAATGGAATGTACTGGGACAAGAGTGTGAAGAAACTGTATTGGTGTTAAGTGTAAATTGGTACAATCTCCAATGAGAATAATTTGGTAATATTCATCAATACCATGTATATAACCTTTGATCCAGGAATTTCATTTCTAGGAATGCATACTACAGAAATAGTGATACATGTGTGAAATGATGTAACTAGAAGTCCACTGTGTAATAACAATAGATTAGAAACAACCTTAATGGCTATCGAGATTCCAAGAGTTAGATAAATTATGGAACGCCCATACAACAGAATATTATACAACCATGAAAATGAAAGAGGAATCTCTTTATGTATTGATATGGAACAATCTTCAAGATACATATGTGGAAAAAAAGTGAGGTGAAGTCCAATGCTATCATTTGCATAAAAAGGGAGATGGGGAAGAAAAATATATGTATTTCTATGTACATAAATGTATGAAAACACAAGAAACTGTCTCTAAGAAGTAATAGGGTAGCAGGGAGGCAAAGGTGGGAAGGAACCTCCAATCTTAATCTTTTAGATTTTGAACTGTGACTAAAAACTGATTTAAAACTAAAAATTTAAAACTAATATTTTAAAATACTAAAATTATCTTTAATATTTTAACTAGATTATTTACACACCTTTGTTGGAGAGGGCAGAAAGAAACATGAAACAGGATTAGAAAGACGTATGTTTAAGCACAGTTTCAGTCTTTTTCAAGTTGCCACCTTATACAAGCCATATGATGTTTTTGAGCCTCAATTTCCTTATTTGAAAATGGGAATGTTAATAGACAAATGAAAGTCAACCCTTCTTTTGTGCATTATATCCCACCCCTTCTTGTCTATTCAAGTATATGATTCCAGAGTGTATAAGTTAGAGTCTCTAGAGAAACAGAACCAATAAGAGATAGCTGTAAATATAAGATTTTATGAAAGTGTCTCATGCAACTGTGGGGATGCACGAGTCCAAATTTCATAGGGCAGGATGCACAAGTCCAAATTCCGTAGGGCAGGCAGAAAACTGGCAACTCCAATGAAGGAGTCAGATGAACTCCTCAGGAAACACTTTGCTGGCCAGCCAAAGAAGGGAAGGTTCTCTCTCTTTCCCCCTTAAAAGTCCTCAACTGATTGGATTAAATCCAGCTGATCGAATTCTCTCATTGTGGAAGACACAACTTTCGTTGATGTAATTAGTCATAGGTGCAAGCAATTGACTGATGATTTAATAAACCAGCCTTTTGGTTTATTAACCAGTCACAAATGTCCTTGCAGTAATGGTTAGGCTGGTGCTTGTCTGACCAGTCACCTGGGCACCATCACCTGGCCAAGTAGACACATGAACCTAATCATCACACAGCGACACTGCCTTTCCCCCCCAAATCATGACATTTTTCTCTCTACGGGATCATTTCTGTCAGCATACAAATATGCTTTTATTTCTTCCATCTTAAAAAAAAAATCACTGATCCCACTTTCCCCTACAATACCAACCTATTTCTTGGATCTCCTTTATAGCATACTTCTTTGAAAGAGTTATCAATAGTCACTGTCTCAAATTCCTTTTCATTTATTATCTATTAAGCTCACTCCAACAAAGGTTTTGCCCTGTATGCCACTGAAACTGCTACTGAATATGTCACCAGTGGATATGACATTGCAAAATACTGTGGTCAAAATTCAGTCCTCATCTTACTTGTCCTATTAGTAGCATCCTTGATATACTTTAACTTGGCTTTAAGGACCCCATATTCTCTGGGTTTACCTCCTACATCACTGGTTGCTCCTGCCTAATTTCCATTACTGGTTCCTTTTTTCTATCCTTCCATTAATATAAGTCTTTGATCTCATTCCCTTTTCTACCTATATGCACTCTCTTGGGGGATCTCTTTCAGTTGTGTGATATCTCCATTCCAACAGCTCTTGAATTTTTGCCTAGATGGCTCAAACTCAACATGGCCAAAGGTGAACTTCTGTCCTTCCCTCAAAAATCTGTTCACTTATAGCCTTTCCCAACTGAGCTAACTCTAATCTTAGTTGCTCAGGCCAAAAACCTAGAGTCATCCTATATCCCATATCTAATCCATTAGGGAATCTTCTTGGCATAACCTTCAAAATATACACAGAACCTGAAGTCCTTTAACCTCCTTCATCACTAAAGGCCTCCATCACCTCTCACCTAGATTACTCAAGAGTTTCCTAACAGGTATCTCCTTAACAGGTGTCCATGCTTCTATTCTTATTCTTACTTTTCAGTCTCTCTCAACAGAATAGGCAGTGTGATCCTCTAAAAATTGTCTAACAGATAATGTCATTTCTTTGCTTAAAACCACCTGATCGCTCTACATTTCACTCAGTTAAAACTGAAGTCCTCAAAATGCCCCAAAGCCCTCCATGATATGCTACAATCCTCACTCACCTTGGTCATTCTTTTCCCTGAACATTCCAGGCTCACTCCTGCCTTAGAGTGTTTGCTCTAACTGTTCTCTTCCCCTGGAAGGCTCTTCTCTTAGACACCACTTGGTTAACTCCTCCGCATCTTTAAAATCTTTGCTCAAATCTCACTTTCTCAACAAATCCTATCCTAACATCGGCATTTAATACTGCCCATATAGGTGTGCATCTACATCTATACACACACTCCTCTCTTTTAATGCTTATAATTTACTTTTTCCATACTCTCTATCATCTCTCTTACACCACTGTACTATTTTCTTTTTTTTTTTCATAACCTCTCTTATCTTCTAACTTACACTAACATTTATTTATTTATTATGTTTATTGTCTATCGTCTGTCTCCTCCAGCTAAAGAGTAAGTTCACTGGGGAAAAGGATCTGTTAGGGATTGAATCATGTCCCCCACGAAAGACAAGATCAAGTCTTGATCCTCATTTCTGTAGGTGGGAACCCATCTGTAAACAGTATCTTTGAATATGTCAAATTGAGTCAGCATGTGGATGTGAACCTATTTGTGAACAGGATATTCAAAGATCCTCTTTGGATGAGGACAAATTGAATCAGGGTGGGTTTAATCCATACAACTGGAATCCTAATAAGGAGAGGAAATCTAGACAGAGATACAGACAACTGAGCAGAAGTAGAAGCTAAAAGTAAGAAGCCAGAGAATGAGGCAGGATGGGGGCAGAGATGCAAGCCAAGGAACTCCAAAGATTATTGGCAAGCCACCACAAGAGCGCTATAGACTTTGAAGAAAACATGGCCTGCCCATACCTAGAGGTTGGACTTTTAGCTTCCAAAACTGTGAGCCAATTAATTCCTATTGTTTAAGCCAACCAGTGTGTGGTATTTGTCATAGCAACCCTGGAAAACTCAGTCAGGACTATTGTCTGTTTTGTTCATTCATGTTTCTCAAGCCCCAAAAATAGTGCCGGACACGCAATAAGCATCCAACAAATATTTGCAACCACTCCCATTGCTTCTATCACTTCTACCACCACTAGTAATGTTAAACATATAAAAGAAATTAATAGTTACAAGTCTTCATCAGTTTCCCAAATCATCAAGGTCATATAAAGGACTATTTCAGCAATCTCTTCTTTCCACATGGAATCGTATCTCACAAAGCTCATCATCACATTCCTCTTACTTTGTGCCCACTCCAACACACAATTATTAGTGCCTTTTCTTTATTAAATGTCCCCTAAATGGGGTTAATCTACTGAGATTTTTTTCCTTCATTAAAAAAAAAAGGTCTCTGGATAAGAGGTATGTAGTTTATAAAACACTGGACAAGACACTGTATTGAACCTCATTCTAGTTCAGTAGAAATGGAAAATACAAAGAAAAGATTAGTTTAGAAGTACCAGAAACACCAAGATAAATGATGAAGTGAGAAATTAAAAGGAAGCCAGAATGGATATCAGGGAACTGGTGGAGAAGATGATAATAATGTCACTCAGTCATCTGTCATGTTAATAACCAGAACTTTTAGCCTTCACTTCTGCTAAGTGGTTACTTCTGTGATGGTTAAGGGCTCAAGAATTAAACTACCAACACTTACTAGCTGGGTTTGCTTGGGTAAGTTATTTAACTGGCCTCAGTTAAATTCTGTTTGATGCAGAATAACAAGATCAGCCACTTAAAAGATCTCCTGCAAAGAATAAATAAATTTGTATATGTAAAGCACTTAGAATTGTGCCTGCCACTTAAGTGCACAATAAATATCAGCTATTATTACTATTTATTATATTCTACAAACATTAGCATTCCAGGTGATAACGCTGAAGAAACAAAGAATCAGAAGAACTTTCACAGGTATGAAAGACTAAACAAATTGTATAAATAAATTAATGTGTACACATGGATGTGTGCATGTGTGGAAAGAAAGAGAGAAGAAGAGAGAGAAATGGTTTCTTAATCTGATTATTTGATTAGTTGTAACAACCATTGTCTATCTCTGCTAGATAGCAAAATTTAATTACCTTGATTAAATCAGGTGTTGAGAGCTCATTAGGACTCCATTACAAATCCTTATTATTAAAAAGAAGCTCTCATAGGTATTGTGCCAAAGCATCCTTGTTAGGGTAAGATTTGGATGAAGGATGACACGGATGGGGAGGAACAAACAGATATACAAGATTCTCCGTGGAAAAACATATAACCTCATCCCAAACACAGCACGTATCAGAGATTACACAAACTGAAATTCTGGTTTTACTTCAGCATTATTCTGGGTCCTGAAAAATTGGTATTTTTCTATGTCTTGTGGGTAAAGTATACCAACGTTAAAAGTGACTTCTAAAACCCGATTTTTAAGTTTCCATTAAACTTTGTGACTATGCAAATATTCGGAGCTTTAGCATAAACAATTACCACCACCCTCAAACTGCGTTTCAGAATAAATCATGCAAACCCACAGCTGTGAGATTAAGTATAGAAAAGACAGATCTCCACTTCTGGCACAACTTCAAATACCCCAGTGGAGACAGAAAAACATCAAGCATGAAGTATATATTGAAACCATATAGCTCCCTTGGACAGGGAAGTAACTACCAATACTTTCTATATGGTAAAATACTTAATGCATTTCACCTCTCATGCATCCTAAAAAAGAACTGGCTTGTAGAAAATCTGACCAGTGACTTCATGGGGCACACTAGTCACTCCTGTGCTGTACACAAACCCCGCAAACACGGAAGTACCTATGAGATCTGGTACCTCCCTCTTGGACCCCCAGTTACAACATTACTGTTGCACTATTCCAACTCACAGAGCTCGCAGAATGATAGTCTCCTTTTGCTAATAGTTGATCTTTTAAATTCTGGATGGTGAAGGATTCCAGTGGATTCTAGTCCACAGTACATGTGTAAAGTTTTAAACTTATCTGCTGATACAGAGGAAATTACTCATGGAAGAAATATCTTTGATGCATAGCATACAGTATGGCTGTGCTTAGATAATTTTTGAAATAGAAAACAAAAACGCATTAAGCAGTGCTTTTAAATAGAAATTTAAAAAAAAACAATGTAGAGTATAATAATGGTAGAGAAACTCCATTTACAATAACAATGAAAAAAACATAAAATAGGAATAAACTTAAAAAGAAAAGTTTAAAACCTAAACTAAGAACACTATCAAATACTCCTGAAGAACACAAATGAAGACTTAAACAAATGGGAAAGCATCCCTTGTTCTTGGTTAGGATGTCTCAATATCATCAAAAGATGCCTCAATCAATTTATCAAAGTCAATTTATAAATTTTGTGAAATCCTAATAAAAATACCAATAAGCTTTTTTTGTCCCTGGAAATAAACAAGTATCAGCTAAATTTCGTGTGAAAAAAATAACCACACAAGAATATCCAGGAAATCAATGAAAAGGAGGAGCTGTGGAGGGGGATAGCCATACCAGTGATTAAAACCTACTATAAATTCTCTAAAACAAAAACAATGTGGTCCTGGAGAATGAACAGACAGGCACACCAATAAAACAACAGAAAGTCCAGAAAGAGATCTGATTACAGATGCAAATTACTCCAGTATATGACATAGGTGCATCTCAAAATGCTGGGGCAAAGATAGACTTTTAATTAAGTGGTGTTTTGACAACCTGGTACCCATTTGGAAAAAAAAATAAATTTTGATCCATTCCTCATGCTATCGATAAGCATAAACTCCAAATAGATCAGATATTTAAGAAATTAAATTATACAATTGATTTTTAAAATGAGTGAATTCCTCTATAAGTCATTCATAACCTTATGGTAGGAAAAGCTTTTTAACTATGACTCAACATCCAGATGCAGTAACAAAAGTTGATATATTAGACTATCTAAAAAAATTTCACAGTAAAAATACCACAAACAATAAAAGGCAAATGACAACTTAGAAGAAAATATTTGCAAATATATCATTAATATAAAGAGTTAATGTCCCTAAATAATAACATTTAAAACTTGATTAAAAAGAGATTAAAAATATTATTGAAAAATGGGCAAAAGATATGAATAGATAATTCACAAAAAAAGATATAATATGACATTAAAATATGAAAAGATGTTCAACTTCACTTAAAAGAGAAATACGTATTAAAACATTATTGAAATACTATTTCACACCTAACAGATTGGCAAAACTTCAAAAGCTTGACAATATAGTCTGTGGGTGAGGTTGAAGAAAAACAGGCCCTTGTGTACATGGCCGATGAGGATGCAAAAGGGTACATACAACCCCTATTAAGGGAAATTTGGCAATATCTAGCATAACTAGCAATACCATGACTACAATGACCCAGCTAAGAATTTACCCTAATAATATACTTCCAACAATAGGACAACAATATCCACAAGGTTATTCACTATGTTACCAGTAATTACAAAATATTGGACACTACCTAAATCTCCAAACATAAGATATAGTTGAATAAACTATGGTGCATTCACATAAGGCAAATGTAAAAAAGAATAAGAAAGCTCTCTATGAATTGATATGGAATGATTTCCTGGACATACTGTTAAGAGAAAAAAGCCTAGTATGAAACAGTATTTAGAGTATGCTATTTTTTTTGTGGAGGAAATAAGGTGAAAAAAGAAACTAAATATTTCTCTGTTTATTTTTGCAAAGGGAATTTAGGAATAATAAATCAGAAACCAGTGAAATTGGTTACCTATAAAGGGACGAGGTGGGAGTAAAACAGTTTGGAAAAGATAGAGGAGTGAGTGACTCTCACTTTTGCACAGTTTTAACTTTTAGAAGAATGTTATTTATCTAACAATGTTTATTCAAAATACACAATAAAATCAGCAAGTACAAGCGAGAACCCTGAAGTTGAATGTAAACAGAAATAAATGACCCCAACTGTATTCCAAATGAAAAACAGAACCAACACTGGGGTTGGAAGCTGGACTAATTCAAGTAACTCTAGAACACAATGCTTTGACTTAATACTCTCAGTCAAGAAAAAAAATAACTACAAGCAAATCATGAACTCTTTTTAGTAGGTTTGTTTTTCATGGTGATATGAGTGTAGCAATTCTGAAACTTTTTTTTTTGTTATCTGCATGTGTGTGTACTGTACGATTAGGCAAATGAATATATGTGTTAACATATTGGGAAACCAGGGCTCTCACCATGGAAAAAGTGAGATATGAATATGGAACGGGTGAAGGCAAGGAGGAACCCTGAGAGGTTAGATTTGAATGGTAGGTATTATTTCTAATACACACACACAGATATATGCATATCTATATATTCCTAATAAATATAAAATATATGCTTCTAATATGTGTGTATATATGTATAAATACATACATGCACATGTATATATAAAATTATTTATTTCCTAACGTCGTTCACTGAGGGGGCCTAGAAGCAATGATGCCCCAATAACAATGAGTATACCTAGTGCCTAGATCTTGGGTTATATATACAGCTCTCCACTGAAAAAACTGAACCAGAGCATAATGAAAAAATGGCTGATTTCCAAGCCAAGGCAGGAAAGGTACAAGATGAGTCTGGAACATCTTGTGCCAGAAAATAAGGAAGTGCCCCTAAAGAATGGGACATGTTAAAAGGATATAAGAGACAGCTTGAAGGGCTCCCACTTGCCAAATCTGAGACGATTTGGGCACCTAAATTAACAGATGACAATTCACTGAAATAATTAGGAATCCATAAGTCCATACTAATAATAAATAGATACATATACAGATAGCTAGGGGAGAAGGAAGGGCTATTCCTTCCAGTATAATGTTGAGTGATGAGTGGAGAGAGGGGAGAGTTGGAAAATCACTCTTTTGCAACCATCATTGTAAGATCAGTTCAGGCAAGAATTAAGGGGGGGAGGGGGAGGTAGGATGAGGAGCAAGATATCTGTATGATCTCAAAGTAAATGCCATAAATTGCTTATTGGTTGCAAGGGAAAACATAGTAACTATACTATTGAAAGAAACTGGACAACACCTTGATCAGGTTATCAAAATTAGCATTACCATTGAAGGGGGATGGATAGTAAATGGCCCTGGATATATCACCCTGAGAAGGATACAGTCTTACGTAGCATTCCGGCTGGAGGTGCATGAACTGAATCTTATTATGAAGAAACACAACACAAATGCAAACTGAAGAACATTTTATTAAATTACTGACATGTTGTCCTAAAAAATGTCAATGTCATGAAACCAAGACCTGTTCCAGACCTGACAACTAAATGCAATACGTGATCCTACATGATCCTGGAGTGGTTCCTGCGTTGGGGTGGGGAGAAGGGGGATGCGATAAAGTACAGTATCAGGAAATTTTATGAAACTGGAATAAGCACTGAAGATTAGATAAAAGTTGTTATCGAAGTAAAATGTTCTAGATTTGATAACTGCAGTGTGGGTTAAGAGAATGTCTTTGTTCTTAGGAAATATGCACTGAAGTATTAAGGGATAAAGGGCATGATGTATGCAACCAATTCTCAAATGGTTCAGAAAAGAAATGTTTATGTATATATGTGTGTGCATAAATAATACGTGTACATAAATAATATATGTGTACATTTGTGCATGCCCCGAGAAAGAGAAAATGATAAAGCAAATGTGGCAAAATGTTAAAAAATGGTAAATCTGGGTAAAGAGTATGCAGGAGTTCTCTGTACTACTCTTGCCTTTTTTTTCTCCTGTCATTTTGAAATCATTTCAAAATAGAAAGGTAAAAAAAAAGTTAAGGTAAAGCCCATTGTCTGAATTCATACAACATTTCCTTATGGAAATAGTATATGAGATATGAAAGTAAAACAGAGGACCATATTTATTGGTTTCACTGCAGAAGTGATTTGTGCATCAGATAACAGTTGGATTAAATGGCTTCTCCTATAACTCCTTCAGTTGTTTTTCAATTATGAAATATTTCAAACATACAGAAAAGTATAAAGATTAATATACTGTAATAAACCACTACTCAGTATGATCAAATGTTAACATTTTGCCATACCTGTTTGAGGTGTTTTAAATAAATAAATTTTATAAAACTAAAAATCAAAACAAGCAAACATTTCTGGTTGATTCATATGTGGAAATGACTTTAGGTCCTAAAATTTAGTAATGCTAACTCATAGTTTGCCAAAGAAAAATGGGATGTAAGAACCATGGGCGTTCTATCTCTAAAACAGTTTAAATTTTATTTTTTTTCCAGCCTTCTCCAACCAGGAGCTGTCTTCTGGTCAGCGAATGTGCAAGAGGAGTTCGAGATCTCAGTGTCTATATAACACTGATAACTGACTCTTGTCATAATTTTAGAGAAAAATACCATATGCTATATACCATACATATTTAATCAACTGTAAGTCACAGTCTGATTACACAGATGTTAAAATGTGGAAAAAATGTTTTTCTTTTAGAATTAATGGAATATGGTAATTTGGCACAAAGTTTAACAGAGTGAAAAATCTTTCCTTGTGTTTTTTCTTTCACCTCTGCTTGATTTTTTTTTTTTTTTGATACGAAAAAGCCAAAAGAAGTTTAAAAAAACATTCATGCTGGCTGGATGGAGGATGGTGGGAGCCAAGTATCTCACTGTTGGAGTGAAAATTTATAGATAAACAAGGGACTGAGGCTAGAATCATCCACGTGGTAATGGATTAGAGATGGAGACATCATGAACTCATGTTTACTTTAATATAGATGCAGATGATTTTGTATAGTAACATTTATAGATATGTGTATTTACACAGGTTTGTATACATACCCATCTTTCCTGTTAGCTGGGCAAGACAGAGAAGTACAAACATCTCAGGAACAATGAGGGTACCCAGTGCCCAGATCTTGTTTTTTTAATACCATTTTCTAACATAAGGGGACAAGGTTCCTTGAAGAAATAGCTGATTCTAGGACTGGGGCAGGAAATATACAAGATGAACCTGAAACATTTTGTAGTGCCAGAAAGTAAGAAAGTGCTCAAAACAAAACAAAACAAAACACAATGATGAGACTATATCAAAAGGACTCAGGAAAGAGCTGAAAGCATTCCCAAAGGCCAAAGCTGGAACAATTCGGACAACAAAATAAATAAAATAGAATTGGATTATAACCCAAACTATAAAATGAATGTCATGAGTCCACATTGATAGAAGTAAATAATTGAATAAATAAATAAACAGGGAAGAAGAAACACATTTCCTTGTACAGAAAAATTCCAAATAATTTATACAGATACTCCATCCTCAAGAATGTGCATGGAGCATAACTCTCCACTCCTTAAGTATGGGCTGTGCATGGTAACTTCCGTCCGAAGAATACAGTATGGATAGGGGTGGGGAGAAGAGTAACTACAGTGGGTGGGAAGAAGAGTAACTACGGTGGAGAAACATGAAAACCATTATTGCGGAATATCATCACATAAAAGAGATAACCTGAAATTTTCCCACAATGCCTTTCTCCACAGCTCATGGGGTCACCCAGCACAACATCCTTGGAGATTTAGTTGGGAAAGAGGAAACATTCTATTATGGAATTTTCTGTTGCAAACCATTTTACTTCTTTTAATATCACACCTCATTTTGAATTATTCTGAGTTATGCTTATCTTTGACTTTTCCATCTTTTAAGCAAAACTTTGCAATACTTGGAAAGGCAAAAATCAGAACAAACTGTAGGCTAAATATTAATTCATTTGAAAAGCTATTCTGGATCATACATTCCTGGAAACCAAGGCACTCTTTGTACATATAATTAAGAAGGGAAAAGGAAATTAATTGTACAAGTTGAATTTTTGTATTTCTTCTACCTAAAGGTCCATAGCAGCATTGTCAATTTTACCATTCAAAATTTTTCATAAATGAATATATTAATTTGGGTTTCCGATAGTGTCTTCTGAATTTTAAATTACTGATTACATTACAAGGCCATGTATAGTGTTTCATAGTTTATCATAGTCAAATATCAATGCCATGCAAAGGTAAAGATAAAACATCATTCATTCTTCCATGCCTGAGAGTATTAGCAATTAACTGTGTGGCTAGCACTATGATGAAAGCATTTGGAAAAGTGAAAGAAGAATAAAGAATAAACTCCTCATTCTCAAAGAGACCAGACTACATATAGGAGTAAGGCATTAGTCTAGGATAAATGCACTTAAAATAACTACAACAAGCCAAAGTCATTTAGGATTGGTCAACAGTGACTGCAAAGGTTTCATGGACATGTGGATATTGAGCTAGGCCTGGAATTTTTGACATGAATAGAAACGATGGAAGGAGGTTTTACTGAAGGACTTCAGAGTCCACACTCTGAATCACTCTGCCATATCACCTCTCAATAAATGTCATTTGAAAAATGCTTGATGACTGTTCTAGTTTGCTAATGCTACCGGAATGCAAAACACCAGAGACAGATTGGCTTTTATAAAAGGGGGTTTGTTTGGTTACACGGTTACAGTCTTACGGCCATGAAGTGTCCCAATAGGGTCAGCAATAGGGTACTTTACTGGAGGATGGACGATGGTGTCCGGAAAACCTGTTAGCCAGGAAGGCACGTGGCTGGTGTCTGCTCCAAAGTTCTGGTTTCACAATGGCTTTCTCCAAAGACGGTCCTCTCTAGGCTGCAGTTCCTCAAAAATGTCACTCTTCGTTGCACTTGGGGTATTTGTCCTCTCTTAGCTTCTCCAGAGCAAGAGTCTGCTTTCAATGGCCGTCTTCAAACTGTCTCTCATCTGCAGCTCCCGTGCTTTCTTCAAAGTGTCCCTCTTGGCTGTAGCTCCTCTTCAAAATGTCACTCACAGCTGCACTGAGTTCCCTCTGCCCATCAGCTCATTTATATGGCTCCACTGATCAAGGCCCACACTGAATGGGTGGGGCCATGCCTCCATGGAAATATCTCATCAGAGTTACCACCTACAGTTGGGTGGGGTGCATTTCCATGCAAATCTAATCAGTACCAAAACGTCTGCCCCACAAGACTGCATCAAAGAATATGGCTTTTTCTAGGGGACATAATACATTCAAACTGGCACAATTACCAAATGAATGGAGGAGAAAAAGAAAAAGGGAACAGAAAGTAGAAGAAGGGAAGGAGGAGCGGAAAGGAAAGAAGATGAACTATAATCTCTAAGGACCTTAAACAATCATAAAACATCTTATACTATGAAAACTGTGAGCCTTAACACATAAACTAAATTAAAGCATTTATCTAAGAGTCTCAGTTTTGACTTTAATACCACACCAATATAAACTTAACTGGGATTACTGCACAGCTGGTAGGGCTCAAGACCACAAGCCTATAAGGTGAGCAGAAAGCAGTAAGAGACCCATCGAAGGGTCTGCAAGCTCCATCTGGGGCAAATGGGAGCTCTGGAAATCTGCACTGCAGGTTCTCCTTTACAGGAGATATAAAATAATTCTCTTCAATACATTCTATTGAAGTAGTGTGACATTGCAGTTAAGAGCACAAGATTTGGACTCAGGCTCAGGTTTGAATCCCAAATTTGCCACTTACTAGCAGAGCTCTATCTCTACAAGTCTCAGTTTTCTCACTGAGAAAACAGTGACAATGGAAGATCTTAGAGGATTATCACACTAATCTCCAAGTCCTGTTTCTTCAATCCACCTACTTCTCTCAATTGCCACTGCCTAAATCAAGCCATCATTGGAGAAGATTGCCTTTTACTAGGGCAACAGCTTCCTCACTGGCCTATCGTTATACATTTTGTCCCCACCCTACCCCCACCCCATCCATTCTCTACACCAGCCATGGGATTCCATCTAAAATACTTATGTAATTATTATCCCACTTAAAAATTTTTAATGGCTTCTCACATCTCTTAGGATAAATTCCCAAACCTTAAACTAGCTTACAGAAAGGCCTTATGTTATTCTGTTCACTTTCAGCCCTTTAGCCACATTTGCTCTCCCATCCACTTCCCTGCCCTTCAGAATTGAACTCAAACATCACCTCCTAAGGAAACCTTCCCCAACCTCAAGACCAGCCTAGCAGTTCTTAATGCTACTCTCCAGATATTTCTGCCTCTCCTTCTAGGACTGCACTTCTCCTAACCTCTATAAGTTAGGATTGGTGATGTAACTTGCTTTGGCCAGCGAAATGTAAGCAGAAGCTACTTTTTACTTCTTGGCAAAAGGTTTAAGATCCAGTGCCTTGTTCACCATGCTCCTTCCCTCTGCTCCTGAGAATGGTAATGTGCACTGTCATCCTGTGCCCTGGATTGAGGAGCACAAAAATGATGATACAGAACAGAGTCCTCAGCTGACCCCTGATGGACGTGTAGTATAAGCAAGAAATAAATCCTCATTGTTTTAAGTCACTGAAACATGGGGGTTGTTTGTTACTGCAAATAGTCTATCCTATCCTGACTGAAACAGCTAGGTTAGAAACCCCACTAGTGTGCTCTCCCCACTAATAGTTTCCTCTGTGACATTTTTTCAAAGGCAATTATATAGCTATTTGCTTAATGATTCTTCTCCTGCTAGAATATAACCTCCATTGGGGTAAGGGACTTCTTTGTCTTGTTCATTTCTGGAGCCCTAGCATCTAGCACAGGACCTGACATAATTCTCAATAATAATCATATAAATGAACAAATTAATTAAATGAGATGTGTATAAAGGGTTTAATGTAATGATTAAGAACTGGTCTCTGAAACCAGACTTTTAGGGGCTTTAAATCCTGGCTCCACCACTAACTAGCTGTGTGACTGTGGGAAAGCTATTTAAACTTACTGTGCTTCAATTTCCTTATCAGTAAAGTGTGGGAGAATAATTGTTCATCCCTCATAGGAATGTCATGAGGATTAAATGAATTAATTTTTAACATACCTAAAACTATGCCTGGCACATAGTAAGCACTAAGTACATGTTTGTTAATTATACACACATATACACATACACCCTGTTCTGGTTTGCTAATGCTGCTGGGATGCAAAACACTGGAAATGCATTGGCTTTTATAAAAGGGGGTTTATTTGGTCACACAGTTACAGTGTTAAGGCCATAAAGTGTCCAAGGTAACACATCAACAAAGGGTACTTTCACTGGAGAATGGCCAATGGCGTCTGGAAAACCTCTGTTAACCTGGGAAGGCATGTGGCTGGCATCTGCTTGCTCCCAGGTTGCGTTTCAAAATAGCTTTCTCCAAAATGTCTTCATCCGCTTCCAATGGCCGTCTTCAAAATGTCTGTCTCAGCTCCAGCTAGCTATGAGCTCCTTCTGTCTAGCTTATATAGTGCTCCAGTAAGCTAAACAAGGCCCATGCTGAATGGGTGGGGCCACGCCTCCATGGAAATTATCCAATCAGAGTTATCACCTACAGTTGGGTCACATCTCCATGGACACTGAACCAATAGGTTCTAACTCAACCCACCCTAATACATCTGCCCCCCACAAGAATGCATTAAAGAATATGGCTTTTTCTGGGGGACATAATATATATAAACCGGCACATACCCCATGCATAATTTATTGATATAAAAGGGGTCTATCAGGAGATAGAAAGAGGGTAGAGATCAGGTATCTGATGCTGAAGGAGTACAGCATGTTCAACAGGATTGAATGTATAGATCCAGAAATAGACAGCACAATACTATGAGGTGGTAGCACAATATTTTAAGTATTCTGAACAAAGATGAGTGTGAGTATGGGTTAAAGAGGAAAGCTAGGGGCATAAAAAGGGGGAGGGGGCATCTAGAAGCTTCTATTGAACCATCCAGTTCTCTCCAAAACAAATGCATAGAGAGGATCTGGGTAAGATGAAGTAAGCACACTCCACTTTTTCTCTCCCACTGAATGCAAATATAAAACCTGGACAGAACGCATGAAATCGGCATTTGAGGACTCTGAAAAGTAAACAGTAGGCAGATTAGGGAAGAAGACCAGATTTCGAGGTACCACAGAACTGGCAGTGAGTTTATCATTCCCCCTCTTCTACTTTCCCTAACTTGAACTCAATGAAGCCCAAAATCCAGAAATTCAATTTGAATGATAGTGGATTTCTTGTCAGAAACCAGAGGCCAGAAGGAAGTAGAATAGTATTTTTAAAGTGCTGTAAGAAAAAAAGTGCCAACCCAGAACTCTGTATTCATTAAAAATATCCTTCAGGATTGAAAGTAAAATAAAGATATTTTCAGATGAAAGAAAATTAAGGGTTTTACTTGCTAGAAGACCTATTTTAAAAGAATTGCTAAAGGAAGTTCTTTGGACAGAAGGGAAATGATAGAAGAAAACCTGGAATATTAGAAATAAAGGAAGAGTAAATAAATGGTAAATATCTGGGTATCCTTCTAGTGAGCTCTTTAAAATATATTTGATGGTTGAAAGCAAAAAATACAACGTTATTTGATGGGGATTTCAATGAATATAAATGGAATATATAAGAGAAATACAACATAAGGGATTTAAATATATTGGAGTAAGGTTTCTATGTTTCACTTAAAGTAATAAAATATTGATTATAAGTAGTCTGTGTTAAATATGTATATTGTGATTCCTGGAGCAATCGCTTTAAAAACTATACAAAGAGATAAAGTTAAACACACAAAACAAAATAAGATGGATACCAAAAAATGTTCAAAGAACCCAAAAGATGGTACAAAAGGGAAAACTGAAGATTGAAAAACAGAAGGAACAACAGAAAACAAATAATAAAACAGAGGACCTAAATCCAAACATACCATAAATGTAAATGGTCTAAACACACCAAGTTAAAAGATAGAGATTGTCAGAATGGATTTAAAAAAATAGAGTAGATATATTGGAGTGCAAAAAGAAAAAGTCAGTATATTTAGGACACATAGAAGAATATCATTCAAAGAAAATCTGAAAGAACATAAGATAAACCCAAAGAAGGAAAGGTTGGGACAGGATATTTTAAATACACTTTTAAAAATTGTACAGTGAGAACCTGTTCTTTACCCTAAGCCAGGTCCAAAGTAGGAACCTGCACATACACAGAAATGGTATAAGATTTGCTTTCATCCTGACCTAAGAGGGCAGAATTAATGGGTGTCAACTAGAGGCAGACAGATGGTCAATCATCGTAAGGATCCAAAGGTATCCTTGGAGATACCTCTCATTGGGGGTATCTTCACTGAAGTCAGATAAATGCTGAAGTTGGGGGATACTGTGGAAGGAACTTGAGGAAAAGAAAGACAGTTGCATGAAAATTTATTCAGATACGTATTAATATTTTATTATTTTATTTTATTACTGGTAACTGGATATGAGGCTAATGGACTCTTTCCACTTTGGGCTTGCAAATTTACATTTTTTTCCAGATACATCTATGTATCATATGAGAATAAAGAAGGCAGGCTATAAAACTCTCTTAGCAGCCTGTATAAATACTGGCTTTCTAAAAGATCTACCTTCTCCATGATCATCATGTAACAGCAGGGGAGCTCTGCTCTTTGAATTCACCTGAGAGATGGAGGCTCCATCTGGACACATGCTTTAATGAATACCATAGTAGGGGGAAAAGGACATCCTGGCTGGCTCTGAAAAGTTTCTGCTTCTTAGCAGTGACACGTCTCTTATGCTCACATTTTATTGGTCAAAACAAACTACATTTGCATACCTAATTCCAGTCAACAGAGAAACACAATCCTACCATATACTAAGAAGGAGAAAAGCTGGAAATATTTGGTGAACAACTAACAATTACATAGGATATAAGCCTGGAATTGCCAAGCTTGTGTAGAGGAATGCTAGGAGGGGTGGAGGAAGATGGAGTCCTGATAACATTGTTTGAGCTTTTGGATCCAGTTGTGCCTGAAGTTGGTGGCTTTGGACCATTAGGATATGTGAACCAATAAACTCCCTTTTTTGCTTAATGTAGGTAGGGTTTATTTCATATCTGACAACTGAAAGGGTCCTAAGTCACAATGTATTACAAGTCAGAATGGTGTTTTGGGTTTTTAAGGAAGATGGTAGAAGGCAGAAGGACATTAACATGTCCTTGAAATACTAACAGGCCTTTAAGCAACTGTAGAGCCTCTGGGTACTATCAGCTTGTCGCCCAGAATACAATGGATTCTGCCAAAGGAAAAAAGTTGAAGAAGATGTTGAAGAAAGAAACCCAAAGCCACATTAATTCTATCTGCACCTAGAGAAAATGTCTACATCTTATCCTGACAGACCCTAAGAAACAGATCAAGGAAAGGAAGGTTTTTCATTCTCTATAGGAAGAGAGTAGTATTCTATGTAACTCAAAACCTGCCCTGGAACTAAAATCATCTTGGAATCTTGAGAAGATCCCGAGTTAAGCTGACTCCTGTTGCACTCTCACAACCTGAGGAGAACGGAACACAAAAGCAGCAGAAGTAGGAGAATACCACCTGCCCCAGAGCAGCTTTGAAGTAAGAGAATCTTGACTACCGAAAGACTTGCTGTTTTAGTTTCCTAGGCTGTTCAAAGCAAATACCATGAAATTGGTCAGGTTAAACAATGGGAATTTATTTGCTCATGGTTTTAAGGCCAGGAAAATGTCTACTTCAAGGCATCATCAAGGCAATGCTTTCTTCCTGAAGACCAGCTGCTGGTGATCCTTGGCTCCTCTGCCACCTGGTAAGGCAACATGGTAGCATCTGCTGGTCCCTCCTTTCTCTTCCAGATTTCATTGCTTTCAGTTTCTTGCTTCTGTGGCTCCCTCCCTCTTTGTTGAATTTCATTCTCTTATAAAAGCACTCTAGTAATAGGATTAAGACCCATCCTGAATCAAGTGGGTCACAACTTATCTGAAGTAGCCTCATCAAAAGTTCCTACTTTGGACCAACCCACAGAAATGGATTACATTTAAGAACATGTTATTCTTGGGTACATGCAACTTCAAACCACCACACTTACCCAAGAATATCAATTAGGTAGAGAAGAGACGCAGCCTTGTCCAGACACAGCAAACCTGTTTGGGTTGGCAAACCTGGGCTCAAATTTTGGCTCTACTACCTCCAAAGGGAACATTCTTGAGAAAGTTTCTCAACCTCAGAGCTTCAGGTTCCCCATCTGTACAATGGGACCAATAGCTTCTACCTCAGAAGTAAGGGGTGATAAAAAAGAAAAAAAGGCAAAGTATTCTAGTACCTAGTAGGCCTTCCCCCTAGCACCCTCCTTCTTTCCCACCATCCCTCTACCATCTTTCTTCTATATTTGGAGGTTTAGAAGGGGATATTGTTGGTATGCCAAACAGACTAGGAGTTTTGTGTACATTAGAAAAAGAGCGTTTGTCAAGCTTTGCAAAGTCCAATTAAGTTCAAGAGCCAACATTGGTTTTTATTTTCATTAAAATCCTTTTACACATTTCCTTATGGACACAAACACCACAAGTAATTTTATATATATGGGTTCACAGTGAAGAGATTTTTCCAACAACAAGAAACCAGTAATCACCTAGAGCTATTTTTCCATCCATCCAGACTAATGGAGATTGTTAATAAATAAAACATAGGGACAAAGTTACCCTTTCACGGAAAAATCCTACATTTTTTTTTCTTAAAGAAAAATTCCAGCTAGCACAATGGATTTCCATTTCAGTTAAGCTGCACTCAATTCACCCAAAACAACTCCACATTTATTAAGCACCTACTGTATCCCGGATACTACACAGGGTAAGAGGGATGTAAATATAAGTAAGAAGCAATGCTGTCACATGCTTCTTGAGGGAAGGGGCTTTTTCTTGTTCACCACCCTATCCCCAGAACCTACTCCTGAATGGCACATAGTAGCCATTCAGTAAATGGGTGATGATTGATTAAATGACTAGTTCAAGCAGTTTCAGGAGCTAATGGTAAATAAAAGCAGTCATATTGGCAACTGCATTTCTCTATCTACAAATAGATCTTGATTATATGAACAGGTTGTAGTGGTCAATAAAATTTGAAATGAGATATGATCACAAAGACAGCTAATTCAAATGTTTTTATCAGAAAAAATAAAATGTTTAGAGCTTGTTCTGACAGCAAGAGCTCTCATAATTTAAATAAGTAGAATTTTCTTCCTGGTTCAGTCTAGAGCAAGGCATGATAATAGTAATAGTAATGGCAGTTATGCACAATCTGCTGAGCGCCTACTATGGGTGGGCCAAGCATTAACCCTCCCTATGGCTCTGTGAGGATGATACTCAAATGATTCCCATTTTACAGAGGGAGAAATGAAGAGATAGAAATGTGCTACAGTCACAGTCCTGACTGGCAGGGCCACATTCAATTCTGAATCTAGAGGATCCCTCTCCTTTTAACCACCACACTACATTTATTACCTCATAATTTGTAAGGCATCCACTTCTTTTTTTTTGATGGAAAGCAAAGTTTCAGTGGCATTCATATCATAAGAGGTTCCAAAGCCACTTTGGGAAGCAAATATAACTCGATTGAGTTCTATGTTTCTTGGCATAGTCCTGAAAGGAATCTTTAAGTAACTGGAAAGAAAAAGGACCAACATGAACATTTATTTTATCTTATAACACTGTCCCCTGAAATCAACTTTCTGCCTAAAGTAAGTGAGGAGGTGGGTTGGGGTGGGGGATGAAGGTGGTAACTAAGTCAGTCAAAAAAATGCTGTGGTTTTGATGATGAAGAAAAATATAGTCTCTTCAAGGTTAATATATGCTTGAGTGTGGACTTGTGAGGACTGCCAGCGTTTGGGGTACACGTCTTATCCCTGAAGTATGCTTTCATTTAGGAACTTTCCAAACCCCCAAAGAGTGCTGTAATCCTCTGTGGAAAACAGATAAGTTGAGGTATTCCAATAACACAGATGAAACCCAGAGCCCTGGGGTCAAACAGCAGTGAAATCACACCACGTTCCAAGTTGGCCTCTTACTGTGAGGAGATTATACAGAAATCAGAACTTTGTTTTCCTTCAGTAATCAGGGGTAATAGAGTGTTGGAACTTTATAGAATAGTAATTACTATGGGAAGATAATTACCTTCCCTCAAACAGCCTCATCTGCCTTTCATAACTCTGAAAGCAATGGGCCCCTTGTGTAGCACAGCAGAACGGTTCTCGTTTTTTACCAAATCAAACCTCATCATACTTTAAGGAGGAAAAAAGTATTCAATATTTTTATAGTCTAATGACAAAAGGACTTCATAATTCTCAAAATAATGAATGCATTTAAAACAAAATCCAAACATAAAAAAGTTCTTAGCATCTTAGCGACTACTACCAACACCAGAGCAATAGCTGGCATTTATTGAAAAGGATACCCATTTTGCAGATGAGAAAATTAAGACACAGAAATGTGACATTACTTGCTCAGATCATGCAACAAATAACTAACAGAACCAGGATTCAATTATTCAGTTCCAGGCAATGTGTGGAACCCTCGTCTTTAACCACCATGATAGAAGCATTAATAACTTGTATTTTACCTTGTAGGTATTATTAACAAAATAAGACTTCCTGGTTAATACCAAAAGTCTCTGGGGCACAGAGATACAGAAGCAACAGAGACATGAAATGCAATCTCTGTTTCATGGTGCACACTGGGAGAAGTGACAATATCAAGTTAGAGAGAATGTAAGACCCAACTGAACCCAAGAGGACTTCTTACTTAAATAAGAACAAAGAAAACTAGTTGAAATTTTATAAGGTCACCAAAGTGAACATCCCCAAAAGAATTTCAGGATAAAGTGGTCAAGGTATCACATCATAAAATAAAATTTAAAGTCCTGTATAACATGGAAACTGAAAAATTGCTAGCTGTCACTCTAAACTCTGCATGTATGTAGAGAATTTCATTAATATTCCCAAACTGCCCAATGAAGCCTTTTCTCCCAAACAAATAACCCTGATGGCCCGAGCACCCAGGAGTTCTGGTCATACATTCATTCATTCAAAAGATGTTTGCTAAGTGGCTACTATGTGCTACGTCCTGTGCTTGATACATTTCTGGCCCTCTAAGGAGACTCCTAAATATGCAGCTCTGAAGTTCTCATCAACAAAAAAGTGACAGATTACTGAACCATTTCCAAATTGATCAGAACTGCTGCTCATTATATTCTTTAATCCCATCAGCAGGGAGAGGGAGGGAGAATGTGTCACTGATGGTAAGAAAAGAGGCTACAAACTCCACTGCCTCTGGTGTCCCAGCAGGTAATAAAAGAGAATAAAACAAGGGAAAGATGCTAGGGTGAACTGGGGAGAGCACAGGCCCCTCCTAAGGGGGTGGCCACAACTCAGCCTCCAACTAATTCCTGCCATTCTTTAAATTTTTCAGAGAAACAAACAAACAAGAATGCAGGTATTTATGTGAAGTCTCCGCCTTATTGGAATTTGGCTTCAAATTTAAATTTTTCACAAACACTGAGCAGGCCAAACAAAACAGGCTACAGAATGGCTAAGGCATGCTAGCTGCGAGTCTGCAATCCAGTTTGCTTCTGAGGTGTAGCAGGAAAGAGGCTGATTGATTTGGAAGAAGGCCGTTGTGGGCAATTCCTTCAGGTCCCTTCCAAGTGCACAAAAGAAGTGCCTCCATTAATTATTAGCAGAGCTAACACAGCCCTGTGCTTACATAACAGACCTTGCCACAATCAGAATGGGGTCCTGCAAAGACAAGGGATGGAGAGAAGGAGCAAGCTATGGGATCTTGCTTCCCTTTCTGGAAGAAAGTGATATTACAGCCAGTTCTGTCTGCATATTGTTTTATATTACATAAACACAACTAATTGGTTACGACTGGTACAGTGATTAGAGGAGAATTACCAATTTGCTTTTTAAAGAGCAGACAATAATCAAGATACTAATATAAGCAGCTACCAAGATTATTCTTATTTTTCTTTTCTTTTCAAAAATGAGTTGTTATTTTTAATATTTCAGCTGCCGTCATCACATTATGTTATCCATTTAAACCAGATTGTAACCTGAATGGGATCACCTAGGACGTAACTTCCCAAGACTCACTTACTTTGGTGCCAAATAAAAAAAATCCGAAGGGAAAAAAAAAATCCTAAACCCTGACCTCTGAACCCTGACATGCTGACAAGCTCCAGCTCACTCACCATGAAAGGGAAGGAAGAGTCCCAGGACAAGCCTATCCTGCCAAGAACTTCAGCCACTAAATGGAACAGCTGTGTCACAATAAACAATAAGAAATAAACAGAATAAATAGGTGGAAAGGAAATGCCGGAGACGCTGAGTCTGGAATTAGTAGGCAACACAGTACAGAGAGGAAGAACTCTTGCTTGGGCCCCAAATGGGCCTCAGTTTGAGCTTTAGCTTCTTTACTTCATAGCTGTGTAACATTACACAGATCAAATAACCTCTCTGAGCCCCAGCTTCTTCATCTGTAAAACTGGGTAATAATACCTGCTTCATGGGATTGCAGTGAAGATTAAATGAGTTTGTGTATGTAAGGCATTTTGTAGGTACTCAATAAATGGTGGCTGTCCTTATTTTTAGTATTTTTATAGTAAACTTGTGGTTTATTCACACAAGAAGGTTAAGACTTCCTTTGGAATTGTGAGATTATTTACAACATACCTATAATGTGCTTCCAATGCTCCCTTACTGTGCCTATTAAACTGTCTTGGAAGGGTCTTTTGCTAATCCACTTTCTCCAGATAAAAGTTTCATGAGAGATCCACATTTTCAATGGCTGATAAAATGTTGGCTATTTACAATCTAGTTACCAGTTTTTTCATTTTCATTTCTTCCACCTCGATTGCAAGATATGCTTCTGTCTCCCCTCACCCCTTCTCATCCTTTTCCAGTCTGATAGCTAGACACAAATACGTTCTGCAGAAATAGAAAACAAATGTTGCAAATACTTAACCATTAAGTTTAAATGGCACTAGTCCAAGCAAAAGTCAAAAAGATTAGGCTGCATATTTCAGCACTGTCTTTATCACTCCTAGACTAGATTTAAAAATGCCCCAGATTGGGCCAAGGAAACAAGAAGAGAGAAGGAGTGCACAGACAGGTGAGCACGAGACTCTCCAGAACAAGCACCACCCAGTCCGAGAGAGCTGCTGGGTCAGGGCTCAGGCGGCCAGTTTGTTACTGACATTGGGGGATGACTGATGGACACAGCCAGCAAGTAGCCATTTGAATGCCCATAAAAAATGATGCCAATTGATGCCTGAGACTCTGCTCAAAATTCCCAACTGATCCTTTGCAAGTGGACAAGGTCCACCCTATTGGATGGCCTAGGACCTTGTTTAAATGCTCCACAAGAGAAGATGAGGTCCTGGACACCTTGAGTGGGGTGATGTGTCAAGGGAAAGCCTTGCTTGATCAAGGGGGCTTCATATAGATTGTACAGTTCCAGTTCTGTACAAATCCCCAGGCCCAAAGTGTAGACTTTCTGATTCAGTAGGTCTAGGGTAGGACTTGCAAAGCTATATTTTTAACAACTATCTCAGGTGATTTCTGGTACAACTGGTCTGCAAAACAGTGCTTGAAAACCACTCTACTCTAGAAAAGAATTCAAATGGACCTCCACAGGCACTTCTGTGCATCCCAGTGGTTGGCCTACAGAAATAGAAAATTTCTGGGGAAGAGGTTCATCCTATTAGAGGGGCCAACATGTTATGTTACTGTTTAGACTATGAGCCCTTCAAGCTGCTTTTGAGGCTTTGCTTGGATATTTCTGGTGCACAAGAGACATCAACTCCTATAAGTGCTGGTTGGCATGCTAAGAACAGGGGACCAAGTTTTCAAAAAAGAGAGATACTAACGTATCAAGTGCTCATCTTCTCCAATAAGCAAATGCATTGGCATTTGCTAACACAGCATGCTAACCAAGTAGTTGGGTCAGAGAAAGCTGAGGGTCAGGTGATTACAACCCAGCCTTTAAGAAATATAAGAAAGTAAGTTCATCTCAACTATACATGGGTTAAATGTCCTTCTCCTGTGAGATAAGAAAAAAATATTTCGGTTCCAAATATGTATAAGTAAAATAAAAATAGGAGAGTCAATTCCTAGATGAAAAAAAAAAAAAGGTTTGGGGGAAGTATATCTGGATTCACTGCCAAGAAGATGATATATTGTTTATAGTATTTGACTTATCAGGAATAGAAGAAAAAGTTTTCAGTAATACAACAGAGTTGTATATAGCAAAAAGATTTCATAGAAAATATTAATCATTATCAAACATTTCCCTCATTACTTAAACATCTCAGAACCAGTTCTGGACCCCAAAGGATGAGCTATCAGTCTAGCTTACATGCTAAAACCAAGTTTAAGAAAAAAAAGTGAAGAGTATCATGAAAATGTCAAAATCCAGCATTTGTTCCTTCATTCATTCAGCACCATCATTTAAAAATGGGACTAGAAATGTAAAGGTGAGTAACATACATTCCTTGCTCTCAAGGAGCTTAATATTATAGAAGAGGTAACAAACAATAACAGCAGTTGCTAATTCTAAGTGCTATATACAACAACCAGAGTAGATAGGTACTATTCTACTCCTATTTTTAAAAAGGGAAATGGAGGTAAAGAGAGATTAGGAAGAACACACATGTACACAGTTCAACCATAGGAGGCAATGTGCACCCCAGGCTTGTCACAAATCAATACTGAGGCATGAGGCCACTTCAAGCTGGGGTACTTAGGGAAAGATTAAGAAAGGCAGTAACCTTTGAGTTGCATCTCAAAGAATGAGTGGAAGACTTATAGGGAATGTATCATAGTCACAGGAAATGATAAAAAATGTAATACAGTTGGAAGATATTTCATTGTAGAGTTGCAAATAAAGTTGTTTAAACCCTGAAGAGAGAAAAGAACAGTTCTTAAACATACTGTTTACCTGGTTCTGAAGCCCTTCTCATTCTGATTTTCATTCACTAGCATTTTGCAATTTTTCTACTCATCATAAGCAACAAAAAGTTATCACATATTCTCCTTCATGTACAAGAAAGCAACAGGTGTTCAGACAGGCCCATCAACTCCCTGCTCTCAAAAAGCTAAATCCAAAAGTCAGACACACATTCAGGTCTCTATCAGTGGACACACATGCACGCACAGAACCCCAGTATACACATAAGCAGACAAATGGATGCATGGAGATGCAAGTAAACACTCTCCTGCCACTTTATATTAAACATTATATTACTCTAAGCTTTTTCCTTATAAAAGAAAGACTACCAAATATAATGCTATAATTTTGGAATGCTAATTTCATGATTAACTGACATGGTTTAGGGCCTGATTACTAGGGAAGATGGGAGGTGGAGGCAAATATGGCACAAAAAGAGGTTGATTTAGAAAACATTTCTGGAGGCATAGTTCCATCTAGGTGAGAGGGTTTGGGAGAGCAGCCAGAAAGGACCACAGAAGCTGGCTGAAGAGATAGTTGTTAAAGCTTGCAAAGACACGGCAGCTGGATACGACTTTATCCTTCAGTCAAGAATAAAGGGAAGGGAAATCTTGCTGAAGGGTTTCAAGGAAAAATGCCTGGAGAAATTAAGCTAAAACTAGGGGATATCTGTACATCTAAGAGAGATGCCCTACCCTTAAAAGTACACCCATGAAAACACATACCTTACCTACCCCATTTATTATTGAATCCCTTGCACTTAGCAACATGTGAGACACATGGCTGTTCCTCAGTAATGAGTGGTGGAAGGAAGAAAGGGAAGAAGGAAGAAGGGGAAAAAGGTGAAAGAACGGCCAACTTATAAACCCGCTGGTTTTGAATGATGATTATGTTATGGAATTTACCCTCCTTCATGTAATTGGTACCTTCAAGCTTCCTTCCACTGGGGGACAAATGATTTGCCCACCTAACTCAGTGTAAGCTGTGTATATGAGCCCTATATGAAGAGAAAGTAGTACTGCCAAGAAGTGCTATCTTGGGAGGTAGCTCTCCTCCTCCATGGGTATCTTCCCCAGAAGTTCTTTGACCTATTTCATTACTGTTATGATCAAACTGAAGAAGAATTTTCAGAGGACCAGAAAGTTAAAACATGGCTTTAAAAATGTTTTGCATTCTAGGTGTGGTTGAATGGGGTGCTCAGTTCCTGGCCAGGAAAACAAGATGGAGGGACAAAAGGGGAGGAGGGCAAAGCAATAAAGGTGAAAAAAATCAGAAGAAATGGGGAAAGAAACAGCTAAGGTCACAAAGTACCTCCAGAATTTAGACTCCGATAACATAAACATATGAAAATACCAGAGTCTTATTGACAGTTGAGATCATTTGTTTTTATTACATGAAATTGTTTCTTCAGTATATTTCAAACACTGGGATTTCAAACCTTTCATTTATAACTTGTGGCCTCCTTTGATGTTCCAGTTTCTTCTTCAACCAGCCCTTCTATTCTCCAGCACTAAATTTTTCTGGTAAACTTGCAACACATTTACCCTATTGCAGAGTGTCAGAAGAAACACTAGAATTGAGTCAAAGTTTCCTTCTACTCCTTCAATCATTTAACAAATACTATTAAGAGCCTTCTATGTGCTCCCCAAGCACCTTCTCGGCCTGAGATACAAAATGGTGAGCAAAACTCCTGTGATGGTTAATTTTAAGTGTCAACTTGGCTAGGCTATGGTGCCCAGTAGCTTGGTCAAATACTGGCCTAGGCATTCTGTGCATGTGATTAACGTCCACAATCAGTTGACTTTAAGCAAAGGAGATCACATTGGTTTATGTGGATAGGCCTCACCCAATCAGTTGAAGGCATTAGGAGCAAATACTGAAGATTCCCAGAGAAGAAATTCTGCCTCACGACTGCAAATAACAACTCTCATCTGAATTTTCAGCCTGTTAACCTGCACTACAAATTTCAGACTTGTCAAACCCCACAACTGCATGAGCCAATCCCTTATATCCTATTGTTTCTGCTTGTCTGGAGAACCCTGACTGATACAATTCTCATGGAGTTTAAGATTGGCGAAGGAAGGCAGGAACTAACCAAATTATTACAAAAATATATAATAAATTATGTTCACTTTAAAACACCTACTGGGGAAGGGAGTGTGAGCTAGTCCAGAAGATCAGAGAAGACTGAGTTCAGGAAGTGCGGGATTAACTGGGCTGGGGTGGGAATTAGTTAGAGGAACCACTGGGGCAAAGACTTCTTCAAGTCTGGAGGGAGTGTGGTACTTTTAAGGAACTGAAAGGATCATGGCTGGAGCAGAGAGAATGAAAGAATAAAAGAGCCTCTTGAGTCAGAAAGTGACTGAGGAGAAATGGTAGTCCATTGCTCTGAAAAGTCCAGTGCAGAGGGGTGTGTCACTTTGGTCTGGACACAGAAGACAAACACCAT
The DNA here is from genome assembly GCF_015220235.1 of Choloepus didactylus. Taxonomy (NCBI): domain Eukaryota; kingdom Metazoa; phylum Chordata; class Mammalia; order Pilosa; family Megalonychidae; genus Choloepus; species Choloepus didactylus. The sequence continues at coordinate 54,841,519 of NC_051309.1, forward strand.
GGGTGTAGCACACTATTTGGAAACCATTTCTAGCTCCTCCCTACCCTGGAGAGTAATGACCCAGATATTTTCAGTCTGATTATGTCCCTTTTTGCTATTCTATTATTTAAGAAAGATACTGATTTTTTTTTTTCATTGCCAAATTGCAAAACACGAATCATGGCCTAAAACATAAAACCCATCAAAAAGCCAATATATTTATGTTCCCAAAATTTTTATTCTGATTTTCGCATGTTGAATAAGGGTTTAAAATATATTTAGGCATAAATTGGCTCAAGAGTGAACTGCAAAGGTAGTAACAATAAGGAAGTAATAAGGGACTTGGTGTTTTGATTTTTATTTGCACCAAACCCGCAAAAATATTCCAACAAATACACCCTGGTGGCTTTTGTTCTGTTCTAAATTCTGTGTGTAGCTGCCGTGACATATCACAGCTTCAACATTTCCAGTCTAATATCTGGAAGGGCTGCTACTCTGAAATGCTATAATCGCCCTAAAGTCAAAAGCCATTAAATGTCCATTTCTAAAATGAAAGCCTTATACTCAACTCAGATGATGTCATTTTGTCTGGACTTCTGCATTCCCAAGGAAAACAACTTTAAATGATCAAGAATTGTAGTGTGTGAATTCCCAAGGTGACCACTCCTAAAATGCACATGCTTTCCGATTTCTCACATAGAGGTATGAGATTAGGAGGGGAGGAAGGCTGAAGGGGGATGAGGTAAGAAAGAGATTGAAGTTTAAAAAAATAATAAAGATACAATTATAGAATAAATTGGTACCTTGAAATCTGTATCTGGAAACAAAATTGAAAGCATTTTAAGTTTTTCAATAGCTGAAAATATGCACTTCACTTCCTGTACATGAAAGAGAGGACCAAAATACTATGAATTATAACTAAAGTGTTATTGTTTACTTGGTGCACCACTTTCATACTTTGACAGAAATGGTATGCATTCCCAGTAAGGAAGAATCCAGTCACATTTTATCTCAAGAAATCTTTCTTGGCCAAAGTTTGAATTGCATGCAAAGTGGTGATTTGTACAGAAAACATCACTATACAAAAAGAACAGCCCAGATTTAACTGTTTTTCTTATTTACCACCACAAAAACAAGTAAAGAGTCTGATCATTTTAGAGCATAGTCTGGGAAAAACCAAAGCTTCTAAAATTAAAACCCTAGTATATTTTGCAAGTTGAAAAATGTAAACTGTTAATGAACGCTGCACCATATCAGTTTCCTGCTCCAGTTGGCTGGCTGTCGGGTTGGCTGCAGTCCAAGGGCCTGACGAGGAGGCACAGGCATATGTCTTGTGTTTAAAAAAAAATGAAAAATAAAAAAGTAGAAGAGGGCTTCGTTTTATAAACACTTCAGTGAAAATAACCATTCCGTTTGAGACCAATTCAGACCAGGTGCTAAGGACAGAAAAAAACAGGCAACAAGTGAAGGCAGAAAGGTTTCTCTGGGAATTACATTCCTGGTTACATTTAAAACTAGATTTTGAAATACAAATCAACATCTATCACCATGGTTGTATACATACATTCTCCTTCTGGTTTTGTTTTGTTTTTGTTTTTCAAGTTATCTTCCATTCTAACATCGTAAAACAATAAAAGTGGAAGCCAAGAGCCTGTTGTATCCTTTAAAAATTTTTTTCTGCTGCGATTTTAGGCTGAACTAGTTGTATAAAATATTTTTCCTCCTACACAAGGTCCCGATGACCCTCCTTTTGAGCTCAGAGGATCCTCTTCTGTACTCTGATTAAAGATAATTTTACCTTTTGAAGGAGAATGTCTCCTAGAACTTGGGACACTGACTTGGCACTAACATTCTCAACAACTTCCTTTCCACTGTTAGTTTTATTAACCTTATATTGACAGTATACCTGTGCCTTCCTTTTTCTAGGCAGTAATACCTTAATAGATTAAGGGTAAAACACATCTAAAACCAAATTCCATCTGACACTTAGGAAACATATATGGGACCTGAATTTCTACTCCCTAATAGCTTTTGCACCAAATACTCATCAAAATACCAACAGTAGTTTTCTCTGGGTAGTGGGCTTATAGGGAATTTTAAATTTTATTCTGGGTTTGCTAAAGAGAAACATGTTTCAAGTATTCTACAGTGAACACATATGACTTCCGTAATCAGGGAAAAACCAATTAGAAATATTTTAAGGAACATATATACATGAATAGAGCTTTAAAATTTGCCCCAAATGACCATCCTTGCCCTTCTAAAGCTTGTATCGAAAGAATTATATTTAAGTACAGAACTCACGCAACACAATGCATGACAAGCACAAGTAGTACTAGTTGGAGGGCAATCATATTACAAAAGCAAGTTCAGGTTTAAGAATTACTTTAGTTGGCAGTTGCTCTGATGCTTTCTAAAACCCTGGAGAAAAAGCCAGGCAACCATTTTCAAGCATACAAATACCTACTGTTGACACAAGAATTCAGTTCTCAGTGACATCTTTATCTATTTATAGGTAAAACATAGAACTCAAGATAGGAAAGACAAAACAGTAATTCTTTTAAATATAAAGATAGAAAACTGGTGTCTTAGCTAATGCTCTTAGGGTGGACATATCTAGTTTTTGTCTGGCAGTATATCCCTTCCTTTGAGGAGTCCTTCCACCCCCATTCTAAGTGGTACGGGTGGGACTGTGAATCACTGTACGCAGCCCACTACCTGTTTCTCCAAATCCCTGCCTTCGCACCACTGCCAACACACACAGTTAGGACCTCATGACTCATCTGGTCTGAAGGGTACCCCATACCCCTGGCAACAGTGACGTAAGAGGGTCAGTCAGTTTCCTTTCCCAGGTTGATCTACAGCCCTGGGAAGAAAGAAGCTCTCTTTGTATCCTGGAATGACATAAGCCAGAAATGACTGGGAGTGAAGAAAGCTGATTTTCCCCTGTCACACAGAAACAGTTGTGATAGGAAAGAATGAGGCCAAAACCCAGAAGAAAAAAGAGTTAGAAGATGCAGAGAGCCCTGGGCACATTGTTGGAGCCCTTGCCCTGACTCTCCTACAGCGAGCTCTGTCTCTGGACTTCTCTGTGATATGAACTCATAAATTATAAATTCCTTTTTTAATTCTTTTTTTTTTCCTTTCTTAAGCTAATTTGAGTTAGGTTCCTATCACTTGTTGCTGAAAGTGTCATAACTAATACAGCCAGATGTTTCAAAAGAGTCAGATTTGAAAAAGCTGGTTACAAAAATCTAAGCAGATATTTAAATAGAGTACTCGCTAAACAATTACTGTAATTTATTCATAGTCCCTTCCCAGGGAGAGGGACAGCAGGGAGATAAGCAAACAAACAAATAAGCCAGGGAACAAAATAGGTAGAAGATGAAAAATCAAATTTGTGGTGGAAAATTAGTTCTTTCTATTCATAAGGCTACCAAGACAAAACAAAGTCCAAGGCTGAGATCAGGAAGTTCTCTTTCCTGCTAGTTTGAACGGGAAGGGCCTTGACTTTGAATGGTAATGCACTCACATTTAAGTTTAGTGTTGTATTTTTAATTAAATCAAGCAGCAATGTACTTTCCCAAGCAACTGGGCAAAATCAGAAATGATATAGGACAAAGGTGATGTTTACATATAAAAATTTAAAAGTCTATAAACAAATGTGAAAGGCAAGCGCCCATTAGGTAAACATATTAGCAAAGTGTATGACTGAGTGTTAATCACCTTAATAATCCAAGAGCTCTGATTTTAAATCATTAAGAATAAAAAGCATAATTGTATAGAAAAATAAGCAAAGGCCTCAAATGGGCAATTCACAATAGATGAAATACAAATGACAAATATTTGTTTTTCGTCAGTAATCAATGAAATGTAATTTATATGCACCTTCTACATTGTTCTTCACTTTTCCAAATTTCTACAATGAGAATGTATGACTGTAATAATGGAGAAAAATTGATTAAAGTAAAGGCATTAAAATATAAAATTAAATTTAAGAATGTTAGCCTGGCATCAGCAGGCAAGATGAACGGGTGGGCAGGCCTAGAGTCAGGGAGCTCAGTGAGAAGGCCATGGGCCAGTGTGTGCCTGGGGAAAGGGCATTGGAAAGATGTAAGCAGAATCTCAAAGTAAACAGATGGGCTGTAGGGAGTGGTTGACTGCTATAGGGCATGAAGCGGACAGAGGAGTGAACCACTCCCTTGCTTCCCTCCTGAGATGATGGTGTGTCTCAGTTTGCCAGAGCTGCTATGACAAAACCACATGGTGGGTTGGCTTAAACAACAAGCATTTATTTTCTCACAGTTTTGACAGTGAGAAGTCCAATAAGAAGATGTACACAAGGCCATATTTTCTCTCAGGGTCAGTAGTGTTATAGTGATGGCAGTCCTCATCACATGGCGATGCCCTTGGTCTCCTCCTGTGCCTTTCTCTGACTTCTGGCTTCTCTTTATAAGGCCTCCAGTAATATGGATTCAGACTCACACTGATGTGGTTTGGCCACACACTCATTCATGAATTAGTCCACACCTTAACTCATACCACATCTTCAAAGGGTCCTATTTACAAATGGGTTCACACACACAGGAATGTGGATTAAGATTAAGAACATGTCTTTTATTGGCATGTGGTATCCCAATATGGAGGAAGAGCTGATTTGGAAGTAGGGAAGGGAGATTATTGGTTCAGATAATATATATATAACTAAAAAGCATATAAAACCTAGAATGATAGACCAAGAAGAAACCTGAGATGAACCTAATATAAGATCCTCATTTTATGATGAGGATACTAAGTCTGCGGCCATCATTGAGAAATTTATACTATATCTAATGTACAGTTAATAAGAATTAGTGATAATCTTTCTCTGTCACACACATAGTCACTATTGTCAGCATCACGTGCACACATAAAAATTAGTGACAAAGGCAATATGTCTCATGTATTTGTAGACATATAAATATCAGGAAGATCAATTTTAGTGTCATCGTTAAGGATGATTGTTTTTATCATGTGGCATGGAAAAATTAAGTATTTGAAGACGTAATTTGTAACGATCCCTTAATATGTTAGCAAATTACTTAACTAGTTATCTACCATAATAGGCAGCTTTATATATCTTTCTACACAGCTCATGATGTATTTTAAATATCAACTAAACATTTTAAACTTCACTTGATATAGCTGTTCAGTAATATGTGTTGTGGTTAACTATTTTAATATGTTGGACCATAAAACTGAATGTAACAGTTCCAACATTTCTCATGGGAGTGATTTAGGGTGGACATATGTTTTTCATCAGAGTTTCCAGCAGAAATCTTGGAAATCAAGAGGAAAAATAGACCCTATTATACCAAACAGTGTTGCAAACCATAATAAAAAACAACATTCTTGAAAGCTGCCTTGCTTTGGTTTTGTTTTGTTTTGGCAGCCATGAAACAGGGAATCTGAAGCAAGAGAAAAGAAGGTATACTCCTTAATGAAAAGGTCACCTACTGGCATGCCACAATAACTGAGAATCCGTAAAAGTAGAGCCAAGGCATGAGACAAAATCCTTTCTGAAATGAATTTCCGCTACATCCTGAAGTCCTCCTTTAGCCAAGTGGGTAGATTCTGTGCAGTCATTGTCTTGTACATTGTCACCTACTACAATGAGCTAGTTTTTACTCAAAGTGTGGGCACCATGAAGGCTGGTGATGGACTTTTAGGATCACTCTTCTGGTTACCGCAGCAACATCCTTCTCATTGCCAAGCCAGTAGGGATGCTCAAGATTTAAGGAACAATTCCTCAAGGGAAGGATTTTTAAAATCATGAAAGCTGTTTTTCAACTGGAATTGTGCCCTTAGGAGTAGAAATCTGCAGAAATGTGTATTCTGAAATTTGATGAATTACTGAGAGAAAGCTGTGAGATGAGTGAAGAATGCAGAGATGCAGTAAAGGAAGTGTAAGAGGAGAAATTCATATTAGTTCCTCATCTTTTACCATTCTCTGTTCAGAAATACTTCATATTTTACTAAAAGGATTAACTTTCATTGAGACTGGGAAAAAAAAAAACCACACTTGGCCACGTATGAAATCCACTTAGTTTGAAAGACATACCTTTACTAACATAATAAACAAAATGTCTATGTCTTATGCTAATGGAGATGAGAGCTTTTTTAATGAAGTGGCAGTCATGAACAGCAATAATCATTTTTATATGGCCTGTGTTTACTAGAACTTTTCAAAAAAGGAAAGCTATCATAAACGAATCATTGAAAACAGACTTTTACTATTGGTTGCAGAATTTGGCATTGTTTTCTAAGGATAAGAATGCATATATGTTTTCCATTGGAAAGTAGACCTGAAAGTACAATGAGTTGCCTTCTGCAGCCCAGTGAAAAAGAAATCCTCAACTTCTTTCTCATTCACATTTGATAAAGAGACTCTCCCCTGTTAGATTTCCACTAGGGAGTGCAAGAGAATCCCAGGTGAGAGTTCCCTAGACTATTCTCACCTTCTCGATGTCTTTAAAAATAGTTTGTTCCAAACTGGACCCACTGTTCCTTAGATTTTGTAATATGTAGTTGATCTTAAACAGGGCCATAAGCAGGTGAGAAAAAACAAAGAAGAAAAAAAATGTACAAAACAAAAATCCTTTAAAATCAAACCTTTTGAAAATTTGAAAATGATTTTTTTAAAAGCATGGTCCACCATGAAGATAATTTTTACATTTTATGCAAATCAACATGAGTTCTTTTGATTATTCCAGTTAGAGCATAGGAGTCCCCATGCCATTATTTTATGCCAGGGTTTTGGGAATTACAGAACAAAGGAAGCATAACTATGAATTTAGCTAGAAAAGCATCATCTTCACAGAATTTGAGGAAAATTTATGCACCATCTCTTCCAAAAACCTTACCCTTCACCTTGTAATGTCTGAAGTCCTACAACATCCTAGAGTTCAGTTTGTACAATTTCTACAGCGCTTAAGTCTCAATGTCATTTCCCAGTGCCAGGAAGCTTTTCTCCCTGGGATGAGTCAGGCTTTCTGGCTGGTTTTATTTTCCTGAGATTTCTTTATATTAAAGCCCTAAGCTGCCTCCCAGCATCTTCTATTCAATAGACAGAGTTCTGTGAGAAGTCTACTTCCATTTAGATGGCATCTTTATAGAATCTATTCAGAAGGAAAACCTATGCTTCCTTACTGTTTATGCTAGATTCACATTTAAACAAATGTGATTCCTTTTTCTTTCAGTTAAAGGAAATCGAAAAAGGAGATGACTAGGTCCCTTCCTTTGTGTTCTGATGGAACTGTGGTGCAGCATTTCATCTACCTGGAGACCTATCAGATTTCTAGTGAGTTCTAGAGTTAGAGATACAAAGCACTTCCCTCTGTAATCAATACCTGATACAGGGACTCAAGCACAGAGATTATAGACGGAAGTCCACAGGCTGAATTCTGACCTCTTGTAAGATCTTTTTGATTCATACAGTGTTTTAGAAAATGAGTCAATTTCTTAAAATTGGTTGATTTCAATTTTTTTTTTTAAATCCAGATTCCTGGCCTCTTGAGGGATTGACAACCCTAGACTCATGTCCTCATGGCAATAATACGAGGATCCTCAGTTTGACACAGTCTCCACCACTCCCTATTGCCCCTTTTATGGAGGCTAAATATCCTTTGCCAGTTATCACTGCATTTTCATTGTTGTTTTTCCCAAAGACAGCCTACTTTACTTATTTATGTTATCTGCTAGTCCCTGTAAGCACTTGAGTTTGAGAGTCCTATTGTAAAACCTGGTTTCAAACATTTTTTAGTAAGAGGATATCATATAAATATGTTCTCAGTAGTATCTGTTAACTGAAAAATACAAAGGAAACAATTCTATAACTTCAGCAATGTGTTTAAATGAATTTATATTTTATAAATCACAATAAAATCCAAAAATTTTTGAAAAATAGAAGTACATTTATATACTAAGAGTAGGATTTAATTAGTCTATGGACAATGCATAAAGCACACATGGAGAGGTGTACTTTTTGCTCTAGGTCTTAGGATTTCCCAGAGATCCACAAGCCAAAGGTTGGGAAACACTGGTCTAGTAAAATGAATTCTGGACTGGGAATCAGAAGACATAGCTTTCTAGTCCCACCCCCTGAATTGAAGTGGCTACTGGTTGATAATTTGAGGTAATTATTGTGGTAAGTTGAATTATATACCACAACAAAAACATGTTCCTAATCATGTGTCCCTGAGGGTGTGAACGAACCCATGATAAATAGGACCTTTTGAAGATGTTATTTTTAGTTAAGGCGTGGCAAACTAAACCAGGGTGGGCCTTAATCTGGATTACCTGAGGCTTTATAAAGAGAACCTGAATGTCACAGAAGTCAGAACAAGAGAGGACATCTCTATGTGACTGATGGGAGGTAAACATACAAGCCAAGGAAACCCAAGGATTGCTAGCGACCAGCACCAGAGTGCTACAGATTTCAGGGAGAAAACAAGCATTGCCAGTATCTTGATTTTGGACTTCTGGCCTCAAAAATGTGAGCCAATAAATTCCACTGTTTGAGCCAAAATTAGTTTGTGGTATTTGTGATAGCAGCTCTGCCATACTAAGACAGTTAAACTTTTAGGGCCTTGATTTTCTCGTGTGCAAAGTGAATACTAGATTGTATAAATGCTGATACTCTTTCCATCCATAAAACACAATAATACTATGCTTTATGAGGCCTTAAACTTATGACAAAATCCTAATCAACCATGGTTTTGCCTAACGACACAGGGGTTGTTAGGGGAGGAAATTACCATGGGAAAATGGAAACACTGAAAACTGCAACTTTACTATTTCCAAATTTAGATACCATTTTATATCTTCTGCTTCAAACCATGTTTGAAAAACTAATTTGTGAATAAATTATCTCAAAGAGAATTTAGCATTCTAGATATATTTTACTTGAGCTCAGATACTTGGATTATATTTATTAGACATGTAAGTCTATGGGCCAAATTTAAATATTCTTTTTCAGAACAAAGGACATATTGTGTATGAAAGTGGCTTTGAATACTATAGTGTTATGATCTGGGATCATCAGTGACCATAATGCTGTTATTTCCTGGTATTACCCCTTCCTTGTTCTATAAGGGATTTGGTCAGATCCAACACTGCAATTCTTTATTCACAGATATTTTAATACTGAGTCATCACAGCATACAAATTCACACATTTGGATGCTTAATTTTCTTTGATGTAATATTTATTATGTTGGTTCATACTATTTTCTGGGTTAGTCTTGTCTCTAAAATGACCCTGAGCACTTTGAGGAGAGACATTGCCTGATGATGATGATGATGATGATGATAATGATGATGATGGCAACAATGATAAAACAACAGCAATAATGATAAAGGTAATGATAATGAGAGATAGCACATACTGAGAACACATTATGTGCCAGGATCTGTGCCAAGTACTTTGACTGTTTTATCTCAAGTGTTTGATACTATATTAATCTCATTTTATTTATTAAGAAAAAATTTAGAATCAGGAAGTCAAATGACGCACTTAAGATCACACATCTACTAAGCAGAAGATAGAACCAGAATCCAGATCCACTTGACTCCAAATCCCGTGCTGAGACGTTTATACTCTACTACTACCACCCCAGGGTTTCTATTCTCAGAGACTTTAGAATAATGTAGGTATACAGACAGTGTTCAATAAATATTCATAAGTCAAAGGTGTTTGTGACATTAAGTCCAGTGACACAAGCACACAATACATCATGAATATATACTGTAGAAGAAATTTAAATATTATTACTGTAAAATTAAAACACTCTATGACATCATCTCACCTCACAGAAATCTTTCTGTTAGGGAAGTCTATAATGATAATTGTAACAAATACAAGTTTCATACCTCATATCCATTCTCACTTTCTTTCTTCAAATGGAATCCTGATCTTGTTCATGACAAACATGTGCCCAGTTAAAAACACTCACCAGATTCTCTTATAGCTAGAGGTGGCCATGACACCTAGCTCCAGCCAAGGAGATGTAAGTCTTCTGGTTGAGGTTTTCAGGGGAGATAATGTTTTCCTAATAAAAAGAGGGCAGACTTAGCTAGTGTTTGCTTTTTACCATCATTCTTCCTTCCCGTCTGCCTGGAGCTCGGGCCTAGAGGAGAAGCACCCGCCTCACGAGTGTGATGACAAAACCATACTATCAGGAAAGGAAAGAAGGAAGCTGGAAAGAGCCGAGTTCTGCCTACCTCTGAACTTCGTGCTGTGAAAAATAAATCCCTTATTCTTAAGCAAATCCAGTAAATTTTCCATTACATACATCCAGCTGCAATCATAATGCAAAGACACAGTAATGGACAATTACAAATTAACAACAGGAAATAAAATAAGAGTTGAAAACATAAATTACACTGTTTCTATGGCATTATCATGTCTCTATCTTGAACCACAGAACCTTTATATACCTTAAATCACTTGTTCCTAGATTTACACTGAGCCTTACTAAATAGATCTTGCCCCTATTGACCTTTTCCTTCAAGATACTATAAACACTTAGGGAAATTAAATCAATGAATAATACAGAACTGTTTGCCAAAAATAATATTTTCCAAGATAGTTTTGAGTGTCAAAAAACAATATGCAAATTTCATTTTTCTTTGTTTCCTGACTTCAGAGCTTTCTGACCAACATACATCAGAGCACTGGTTTGCCCTAATAGGTAACAGGTGAGTCAAACTGCTGACTCACCTCAGCCACAGGTCAAGGTAAGGCCTAGAGAGGCCAAGTAGTGAGAACCCCTAGGGCTGGTTGCCTCTGACCACAAATGGTCCAGTCCACTTATCCTAGTAGACTATGTAAACATGCTCATTGTCTGTGTGCCACAATATAAACCACTATTTGATAGCTAGATGCTTCCAAAATAATAACAGCAATGAAAAAAATGACCTACTTGGAGCACATATGGATAAAAAATTAGCTCACACACTTTATCTCATTTTATTCTCAGCAAAATCATGAGAGGTCAATAGGGCAGCTGTGTTTATTACCAAAGTTCAAAGGTGCTGGGTCATTTGCCCACTAATAACACTGTTAGGAAATGGGAGAGCCAGGACTTTTTGGATCAAAGACTGCTGCCTCCAAATCCTATGCTTTCTCTGATACTCCTTGTATGATGACATTCCAAGTTTTTACAGATCTTAAAAATTAGTATTTTGATCTCATTTTCTGAATAAAGTTCAAATGGTTTTCCTTTGTTTTCTCTTGCGATTGCCATGCTAATACAAACATATATGGAAACTGATACTCTCTTTGAACTTAGCAAGACTGAGAAAGCATAACTGTAATGGGCATATTTAGGCTATACCAATTTTCTTTTAACAGCTCCCCAACCTCTATCCACCTCCCTTGTTATTGTGTGTGAGAAGAAAAGAGAATTTTGCCCACCAATCTAGACATCTCCTCAGAAGAGACTATTAAAAAGAAAACAGGTTAAAAATAAAGTAGTATGCTGCCACCAACCATGCTTTAAAAGAATTGCTTTTTTGATCCTATCAACAGTTAAGAGTGTAAAACTGCATTATATAAAAAGCAGAATTCTTACATTGTTTGTTTTCAATAGTTCTTTTCAATACCACAAAATGTACACAAGGCATAAAATAAATTCTGCCACCCAGTCACAGGTAAGCCAAAAGACAATATATTAGAACAACAATAAGTGCAATATTGTGGGCAACTTCACAGTAAACCCCGGGCTCACCTAGTTCCAGCATAGGTAAAGTAAATTAAATTCTTCCAGTATATAATTAAATTCTTCCAGTATATAAATCAGGATACCCTACCCTATTCTATAAGGCTGAGTCACCATTGCCCAACATTGTCCTTTTACTTTCTATCCTGAGGTGCAGATTTAACATTCTCCTCAGCAGGTAACTGTAAACATAAACCCTACTTCTCAGGATATGTGACTTTTTAGGATACGTACTTACGAGTATGTCTATACTGGCCAAGTGCAAGTTTATCTTCAGAAATAAAGTTCTTTGGTGTCCACAGAGGGTGACCAATTTGTGTGTGTGTCTGTGTGTCTGTGTGTGTGTGTTTCAGTAGTAGGTTTACTGACATCGAATTTAAGTAGTGCAACTTTTCCACCCTGTTTAAACTGTACATCCAAAATTAATCTAGGCAGGAACATACACTTTGTGTCATAAAATAAGATGTCTCTAGAGTTTAAAAATACACTAAATTTCCCACTCGTGCTTATTTTTTAGTCTTCAACCTCTGAACTTGCAAATTTTCCTTTCATAAACACAAATGTATGGAAGTGTTTTCAAATATGAAATCACATTTAAAAGCAGAAAAATGTAATATCCTGAGCAATCATAGAGAAACTCATAAAGAATGAAATGCTGGCTCAATGGTCACCTTGAGCAAATATTAAATGAATACTCTTACAGTATGACTTCAATTCCAAAAATAATATAGCAACATATGAATGTTACAAAAAAAAGAAGGTATCCAAATAACCTCAGCTAAAACACAGCATCCTTGTCTGTTTCTTAAATTACGAATTTCAAATCCCCTAGTGTTCAAATTTATTTTGAATCAAAGCACTGTTCTAAGCACTATGTACAAACCATAGTAAACTTTTATAGGCCCCAATATTCATTTAGAACCAGACAAACATATGTAATCACATATAGTGCTGTACTTAATAAAATGGGAGCAAATTCCACAAGCCTTTCTTAAGCAGATTTTAAGTTGGCAAACAGGTGCTATACTAAGCAAGGAAAAGTTTCATTTCTGTGGAAACTTCATTCAATTTCCACCTTGTCAGGGTTTTGTTTTCATAACCAAACACAAGAAAGGTCAACAGTGGGCACAAAGTAAAACACACATGCCTAGAATGCTTAAGTTGACAGCTACACACAGCTCGTGTCTGAGCACTGGACAGACCCTCCAGTGAGGCACACCAGGAGACAGGACGAAAAGTTGAACCACATCTATTCTCCCTCACTTCAGCCTTCCTGAAAGAAGACATCTACACACACACACACACACACACACACACACACACACGTGCACTCACTCAAGAATGGATGGGAACTTGACATGTTTTTAAAGTATTGAAGTTTTACATGTAAGTTTTAATAATTCCTCACTCTAAGACACACCCTCAATCCATACTAATGAAAATTAGATTTGTACAAAATATAAATAATATTGAATTTGATACAAAATAACAGACTTATGCCTCCATGAATTTTATCACAGTTCTTAGATTATGTGATATTTAATTAGATACTTCCCCAAAATTAGTGTAGCCTACTTTTCTGGGATATTTGGGCATTATTTTGGATAATATCAATTAACTCAAATTAAAATGAAGTATGAGAAGGCAAAATATGAAAGCACTCTTGAAAATCACAATTTTCAATCCTACAACAATATGTAATGGCTTAAAGAAAGTTTTCTTTTTTTAAGTTTGAAAATGACAATATCAAAGAGAATTTGTCAATTAAAAATGCTTTGAATAGGATGCACTACATTTTATTTTTCTTTAAAGATACTATGTCCTGTGAGCATTTTGCTATTTTAACAAGGCTTTGTTTCTTAAGGAATATGAATTCAGAAAAGCAACTGGACGGTCTTTTCACTACCAGGACAGGAAAAAAATACTGCAATGAAAGCTTCTGTTTCGAAAGACTGGCTAGCATTCATCAGGCCTCATGAAATTCCAAATAACACCAGCGAAGATGGTTAGGCCCTCTTCTTGGAATAGCCTTTATTTTTAAACCAGTTTTTCCATATCAGTGATGTTTATTTCTATATCTTTGTTACTAACCTGTGATTTTTTGCAGCAAAGGTGATAACTCAGGTTCCTCACAGAAGACTTGAGCCAATGCTTTCTTCACTTTTCCTTCAGCCTCACCCAGGTTTTTGTCTACTGTGAATTCTCCAGTGACAGAATAAATGTATATGAGAAGTATCAACAGCTCTTCAGGGCTGTAGTCATCTTTGGTCCTTTGGTTCAAAGGCTTAATCATGGGCAGAAGCTGATTTAACACAACAGGCATCGTTGACTCCCCAATGTTCTGAAATAAGAGGTGACAACATGAAAATATGTCAATCTTATATAAAGATGTAATTGATGCACCATATTAGCCCAAATATATCCTGCAAACAAGTCTGTGATGCTCACTGTCCAAATTGCTTTCATTTGTTTGTTTCTTGTCCTGGAGAGAATAAAGCAAGGAATTTGTTATTAGTGTTCTTATTTTTAAAGTTCATAAAATGGCTAGTCAAGTTGTAGATCCTTTTATATTATCTTAAATATTGTTTAAACAAATAAGAGTCCACTAATTTTTTTGTTTTTGTTTTTTGTTGTTTTTAAAAAGAATTGTTTATTTACTGAACCTAGGACATATCAGATAGACAACCAATTCTAAATTTACATCTATTAATTTAATTTTGAAGTGTTTTCACACACACACAAATAATTGGCATGAAACAGTTGTCCCAAGGTAAAACACAATCATCTTATCAAAAAACTGTTGCAAGCATTTTCGTCCAAGTTAAAAATTGTTTATTCTGAACATGATAACCTGTAACAAATTTAAATTAATTATATAAAACTTGTTACTTGTAGCTTTCCCCTTGCAAAGATCCAAAGGAAAACAAAAAAATTGTTCAAGTAACTAATATACATCAATCACAACATAATCCTGGATCATCCCCACACCAAATCAAATACTCTTTTAATTTAAAATCCATCATCAGACACCAAGGGAGTCATTTCATTTTATACAAAATTCACATGTGCCAAAAATGAAAAACACAAAAGAAACAAAAGCAAAACCTTAGTACTAACACTGATGTTCAGAACGCTAATTAAACAGTGGCCCAAAATGCCACTGATCAAAAGAAAAATAGTGGCTGTATATTACTGCAATGAAATCCAAGAGTCTTTTACCCTTTGACATCAGAAATCCATATTTTTCCAACTGTGTGAATACACACTTCCTAAGTGCCAAGAACAGAGAAAGTAGACACGCTAGCACGGAAAGAAAAAGAGCCACCATTTGCTGAAACACCCAGAGAACTGGCTTTAATAGAGACTTCTTACAAGGTTAGGCAGAAACCGAGAAATGGTTACTAGCTGCTTGTGTCATCAATTTAAGTGGAGGTAATTGAGTCTTAAGCTTCAATGTAAGAATTTATGGGGGGAAATGTATGTTGGGGCAAGTCTTACCTTTAAAGCAAAAACAAGAAAGAAAGTATAAAAGTAACCAGCCATGGTAGCCTACTCCAAAGTCAGAAAGCTGTGTCATTAGGCTGGATGGAAAATGCACAGCTGCAGACTCTGCATAAGAACTCAACTAAATGAATCGTTAACAACTTGAACTGCAGGAGAGGGATCCAAAGAATGCTGTCATTTTAGTGGAGTACTATCAGCCTTTGTACTGATTTCTTGAACAAACTGCATTTTATTACAAAAACAAAAGAAAAAAAAGACATAGAAAGGACTATACTCCTATATTTCATTTCCATTGTTTGAGTTCTGGAAGGACTGTATAATGGAGGCAGAATTAATGCCAATCAAACATCAAATTTTCATTATAACTTTCCTAAAAAGATGTTTTCCCCCTTATAACTATTAATAACAAAGAAACATAAACTGTGAATGCACAGTTCAGAGAAACTAATGACATTATTGTGACCATGATGTTTAGTAAACTGTGAGATACAAGAAAAAGGCTTTTAAACAACCTTCTGGACTTCAAAAAAATCTCTTCAGGTAGTAGATCTGTCCCAATGTCATGGCAACTAGAACAAGAGCTTCAAAGAAGGACCAAAGGACCACTCTGCTGTTTGTGTTGTTCTTGATCACTCTGTATATTCTTTCCTGAACTTCCATGTACTCCTGTTCATGCTTTACAGCTGTCATTGCCACTGCTAGCTCACTAATCATTTCTTCTAGCTTGCTCTGGTGAGCTTCTGTTTCCATGTCTTGTCCTTCTGGAGCTTCCCCAATATCAATGGTGACCATCACTCTTTGGAGTCATGGTGGGCATACTATTGCTAAAACAAAACTTATATGTTTCATCTATATGAGCAGGAAATGTGTATTTCCCACTGGACTCTCAGTCTCCTTTATAAATTCCTTTATTGTCAGGCTCTGTAACCTCCGTGTTGATGTACAAGAAGCCACTCTCGGCCACCTTGAAGAAAAGGCCCATCTTGGTGCCTGAGGTGACCCACATGAAGAAACACTCCTTGGCTTGTCCATGGATGCTAACAAAGTAGCCCAAAGCCATGGAAAGAAGTGTGGCCAGTAGCACCAGCAGCTCAGGCAGTGTCACCATAGTGGGGCTGGGGCCGAGGCTAGGACCGAGAATGCAGCCTCCAGAGCTGCCGCCACCATTGCTGCCTCTCCAGCCGCCACCGCCGCTGAGTCCATTAATTTGGAGAATAAAAATGTTAAGTGCTTCACACACTGGAAATTTAAAATAAGAATAGTATACTTGTAAAGTAATAAGACTTTGAAAAAGTGTCAGCCTCTATATATCCAAATGAATGCTGACATTCCTTTAAAGGAATCATCTTGGATTTTGCAACATATTCTTCTGAATATTCTCTGAATTGGCAAATATTAGTCAGTTGAGGATTGGTGTATATTTTTATAAAAACAAGTCATTTTCTGCTGAATCTGACGAATAGAATAAGGGATCAAACTGGGTAGTGCTCCTTAGGGTTAAAGATGTATTTGGGTAAGTATGAAGATAATTTACCTTATGATTGTTAAAATTTTTCTTTTAGCTCTTCTACCAACTTCTTGAGTGAGAGTAAGCAGAGTTTAAAAATTCCTTGCATGTTGTAATAGCATTGTATTACTGGAGTAAGTGTATAACTTCCAAGGAACTGTACACATTTCTAGTATAAATATGAGATTTTTGGTGAATAGATAAATTCCCAATTAAAGGAATGTGATTTAATTTCACCTATAAAATAACATAACCCTGTAAAACAAAATACAGCTATTCGCATTTGTGTTAAAATGAAGGGCCAATCTTATAGCAACTTGAACTTTTCACATTATTTCTTCAGAAGTGCTTATTCAGTGCCTACTATATGCCAGATATAATCGTGAACAAAGCAGACAAATCCCCTGACCTCACTAAGCCTCCATCCTAATTTGGGGAAACAGACAATTAAAATGCTAAATAAGTAAACTATATAGTATGTTAGATGGTGACAAGTGCTATGGAGAAGTAAAACAAGAAAGGGAGATGGGACTTGAGGGTGAGTGTGTGTGTGTGTGCACGTGTGTGTGTGTGAATATACACTATTTTAAATAGGGTAAAAAGATGCTAAGAAAGGAACACTGGAATAAAGAAAGACTATAGAAGTTCCCTCTCTTTCTGAATGAAATTGACAGCAAGAAGCCTAAATATGATTTTGTATTGGGACAACAACTCAAAACAAGCTATTCCATTCATTTCCACACCCGGAAAAATTTGGATGTATCATCTCAAGGTTAAGGTTCACAATTATATTATTTTGTATGTGAAAAACAGCTGTTACTTTTTATTTCCACTAAAAATCTTTGGTGTTCACAATGTACTGCATGAAAAATAAAATGCTAAGTTTTTGAGTGGATAAGGTAAAAATGGAAAAGAACAGAACAGAGATTTCACTGTTGCATATTGACAATAAGTGATTTACCAAGTATAAACACACTCCTCAAACATAACAGAGGACTGAAAAGTTTGAAAGCCTTTGAGAACTGTCCTATAGCCTTAGAAGTCTCTTGAGACAAACCCTCAAGTGTTCTTTCTTTGCTTTGGAAGATGCCAAAAACAATTTAAAAGAAAGGAGCTATGAGGTTGGCCTGTTAAAGAGGGGTCTTGAATGCTGTAGCTTTTGTGTTTTTCTTTTTACTCTTTCATCAGTTCCTTGGATGACATTAAGCAGATTCCTTCATTTCTTTATATCTTATTTCTAGAAAGCAGGTGTGTACATGAAGCATCTATCCTACCCTAACTAAAGGGGCCCTATAGTTCTTTCACCAGAGCAAAAGATGTTTTCAATGATAGTTATAAAAAGTAAATCAGGGTAGGATAATCATTATAATCATTTGTAAGGATTCACTAACCAACATCTGGCTATTGAGCTTCATTTTCAAGTCATAGATCTAAGATGTACTGCTGGAGAGCAAAATCTCTCATTAGTGGCAGACTTCTGTTGGCCTGGTAATATCTGTACAAGTCAATTTCTAACATTGCAGTCTAAATCTGCTTAATGCATCCCAGGCTGTCAATACCAGAATTGAATGAAAAGCCAAGAATACTGACGTCTTAAAGAGACATGGGATATGGTGGAAATAAGAGAGATTCCATTTCAAAAAGCCAGTGTCCACTCCTGACTGTTCCACTATCTGGCTCCTTACCCTCTTAGGATCTCAGTAAACCTCTTAGGATCTCTTCATCTAAAAATGAGGCGATCTCACTAGAAGATGGGTGAGCTCTAAGTCTCCCTTGTCAAGATCTCCATTTTCACCATCTCCACCTTTTATTGACACTTCCATTGGTGGTGAAAAGCAGCAAATCATAATCACACTGTTAATTACACAGTAAAATACAAAGTCTCAAAAAAGAAAAGCTTTACTGTAGATACAGATGAATAAACAAAAATAACAGGTATGTGTGTCACATGGGCTGCTATGCATACATGTATTTCCTAATTCCATCTAGTGAGAAGACATAGAAATAATGACACCTCAGCAGCAACAAGTACATCCAGCAGCCAGATCTTGGTTTCAAATCCATTCTCCAATAAAAGGAAGCAGGGATCCTTCTGGAAATCATTGAATCTAGGGATGGGGCAGGGAAAATACAAAATGACTCCAGAAGATCTTGTAGCCCTAGAAAGTATTTATAAAATAAATATCCATGGCCTGGATCAAGATGGCAGAGTGAAAAGTTCAGGGCTCTGTCCCCCCATAGAATCTTTGAACAATCAGTGGGAGTATCCGAGCCATCTTTCTAAAGGCTCCAGAAAACAGTTAAAGGACTGCAGTAACTGGGTGAGTGCCGAATTAAGAAAAAAGGCAACATAAAAGCTGTACTGTCTCCTGCTACTGGTATTTCCTTTATCCTCTCACTGGTCTGCACTCCCAATGTGAATCCCTGGTCCTGGTTCTGGAGGGAGCACAGTAATCCTCATATACACATTGGGAGCATGTGAGTCTGACCCAGTCTCTCTGGTGGTGGACTGAGGGAATGAACTAAGACACTCAACACAAATTAGCTGTCCCAGAACTTGCCCAGCATGTGGAAGGCAGTGCACAGAACTCTCATAACATTGTGTGAGAGCATTCGAGTTGTAACTGCCTGGGGCAAGAGATTGCTCACTGTAAGACATATAATGCATTAATGAGCACTGTGAGGAAACTGTTTCCTAGAAATGAGGGACTTCCTATCTCTATAAACCAGGGAATTCCTAGAGCCATCTGAACACATAGAAAGGATCAGGGAGGCCCCTACACTTTGGCCTGGAGCTATTATCTAAACTCATTATATGGATAAGTTCTAAAGGAGAGCACTCATACAGGTCAATCTGTAAAGACCGGGAAAGGTATTTTCTATCTTTGTGTGTCTGTGTGTGTGTGTTAACTCCTGGCATTCAAAGAAAACTCTATGATTAAACAGGCTGCATACAAACTTAAGGAAAAATGCCTTAGAGTCTAAATTACAATAATACATTAAAATATCAAAATGTCCAGTTTTCAACAAAGATTACAAAGCATACAAAGAAACAGGAAGGATGGCCAAGGCCAAGGAGAATTTAAAGCAACAAAAACAATCAATGAGGAGGACCAAACCTGGGACATATCAAAGACTTTTAAAAAATGGTTGTAAATGTGCTCAGAGAGCTAAAGGAAAACATGGACAAAGAGCTAGAGGAAATCAGGAAAACAACAGATGAACACAAAGAGAATATCTATATAGAGATGGAAATTATGAAAAGGAACCAAAAAGAGCTGATGATCACAGGGACAGAAATTTAAAATTCCCTAGAGGGATTCAAGAGCAAATTGGAGCTGGCAGAAGCAAGAATCAATGAACTTGAAGATATGATGATTGAAATCATCCAGCACAAGGAGAAAAGGAAGAAAGAATTACAAAGTGAATAGAGCCTGAGGAACCAGGGGCATGCCATCAAGCTTACCAATAAACATATTTTGGGAATTCCAGAAGGAGAAGAAAGAAATAAAGGAGACCAGATAATATTCAAGGAAATAATGACTGAAAACTTCCCAAATTTAATAAAAAACATGAATATACACATCCAAGATGTTTAATAAACTCCAAAGAGGATAAATCCAAATAAGCCTATACTGCAACATATTACAATCAGACTGTTGAATGCCAAAGATAGAATTCTGAAAGCCCTAAGAGAGAAGCAACATATCACATAAAAAGGATCCTCGATAAGATTAAATGCTGATTTCTCATCAGAAATTATGAAGCCCAGAAGGCAGTGGGATGATACGTCTAAAAGGCTATAAGCAAAAAATTGCCAACCAAGACTTTTCCATCCAGCAAAACTTTCTTTCAAAAATGAGGGAGACAATTTCGGCCCTCACTGTGAGCTTGTCTGAGCTCAGAGTCACCATTCTCTCTCAGGGGAGCAGGCCTTGTGAGAACACAGCTGGGTGGGGAGGCAAAACTTATGTCCAGGAAGCCACTCTGAGAAAATGTCTCACCTTTCCAGTACAACCCTGAAGATGCCTGGGGCCGGGAAGCAGGGGGCCACCAAGGAGGGAAGGAGATGGTGGAAGATGGGGCAAGGACCATGGTGAGGGGAGCAGCGAGCGAGGTGTGGGCAGGGGGAAGGGCTCGTCACCGCCCCAAAGCCTTCATTGGACAGAGCAATTCACTGCGCCCTTCACCCAGGGAGGGGAGGGGAAATTCACATAACGTAAAATTAATCGTTTTAAAGTAAACAATTCAGCAGCATTCAGTACATTCACAGTATTGTGTGACCTGCACCTCTATCTAGTTCCAGAACATTTTCACCCCACCTAAAGGAAACTCCATTAAGCTGTTGCACCACATTTCCCTTTCCCCACCAGTGCTTTTTACACCATGTCTCTGGGGACCCCTTCAGGTTCTCCCCATGGCAAGAGAAACCTCCCCCTCCCTCCCCTTGGAGAGGGACAGCAGTCAAGTTGCAGAGGCAGCGAGTTGGAATCCCACGCCTGTGCCCGCTCGCTGTGCTCTGCTTCACCTCTCCCAGCCTCATTTTTCTCTCTACAAGGCGAAGGAGATAATACCAGAACCTGTTTTGTTGGGTGATTTTGAGGATCTGATGAGATTTCTCTTACAAAGCATTCTGCACAGGGCCTGGCACGAGAAGCTCCATTTTCCCCTGACATTTATAGGTGCCGAGCCTCAGCCTCAGAGTCAGAATCTGTAAAGTGGGGACAGCCATAGCTTGTGGGTTGTGGGGTCCCTGTAAAGCCTCAGAGGAGGTGTCCAGTGTCCTTCAGGGAAGGAGCTCGACTGTTGGGTGTGTTGGGGGCAGGTTCCTGTCTTCATGTCAAACCGCAGGGACACATGCCAGGCCAGAGCTACCGGAAGCCCTTCTGAAGAGAAGCTATTTTATTCAAAGTGACTTCTAAACCACCGCAGCAAAGCCAAGTGCCCTGTGGGTGGGCGCTGCGTTAGTCACCTTTGATTGCCGGATCAGATTCTAAGTCTAGATGGAGGGCAGCAGATTTGCGTCGAATTGATCCAGGATAAGCCCTCAGAGGGAGCGGCCCAAGTCCCCAGGAGGACCCTGTGCAGCCAGTTTCTCCCCAGGCTTTTATTCCAGACCCTGTGGTAGGAATCACCATCTTCAAACCTGACCACCCCCTCGGCACATGGAAATGCTCCCACTACTCATGTGGGCTGAGAACAAATGTGGGGCATGTAGACCGTCCTTGCCACTGCCCAGGGCAGACCCTCACTCTGTCATACTCCCCCACCACCCCCTTGCTCTGTCCCTGCCTGTTTGTTGTGAGCATGTGGTTTGGTTTGTGCACACCAGTGAGTCTGCAAAGCTGCCCCACTGCCGGCACATGTTGTGGTTTAATTTGATAGCCACTACCATCTCATTTAAAAATACAAGAGCAAGTTCTTACTGAACAGCAAAAATGTTTTACAGCATTTTTCTCCTTGATCTCATATTTCTGTTCTCTTCCCCCCACCCCAAAATTTTATCCTAATATATTTTATCTTAATATATTCTATGCTTGAGAAAACGTTATCACTTCTCTTCAACTAAAAGGAGGATATAAATTCAAACTTATTTTGTTAATTTGTAGTATGGTTCTAAGTTGAAGAAAATATTTTGGAATGAGTTGCGATTATTATCTGCAGGCAATTGATGAAAAGAACATGAATCTACTTACAGTTGTAATATGCAATTATTGAATATTAAAAAGTGTGATGCGAAAAAAAAAAATGAGGGAGAGATTAATACATTCCCAGATAAGCAAAAGCTGAGGGAGTTCATCACCACTAGACCAGCCCTACAAGAGATGCTAAAGAGAGTTCTGCAGGTGGAAAGGTCACTAGACGATAAATCAAAGTGCATGAATAAATAAAGATCTCTGGAAGGGTAATGACATGAGTAAATGTAAATGCCAGTACTATTGTAATTTTGGTTTGTAACACCACTTTTTTAATTCCTACAATTTGTGACAAGAACTACTTAAAGGTGGGAGGACAGAGGGATATAGGAACATAGTTTTGATATACCATTGGAATTAAGTTGGTATCTAAGCAAATGAAATTGTTATAGATTTAGGATGCTAAATTTAAGCTCTATGGTAACTACAAAGAAACTATTGGAGAATATATGCAAACTCAAAAAGACAGAAAATAGATTACAGGTTGCCAGGGACAGGGGTTGGTAGGAGGGGGTGGGGAGTTAATGAATAATGAGTGTAGGGCTTCTGTTTGGAGAAATTGGAAAGTTTTAGTAATGAAAGGTAGTGAGGGTACTGTAACATTGTACATGTGTCTAATTCCACTGATTGGTATACTAGGGAGTGATTGAGATGAGAAAGTTTATGTTGTATATAAGTTCCTATAATTTAAAAAAAAATAATAAAGGAACAGCAATAGAGACAATGACAATTAAATGTAATATGTGATCTGAATGGGATCTAACAAAGTAGGAGAAAGGGCTCAAAAGGACATTATTGGAACATATGAGAAAATTGGAATATAGATTGTAAGCCTTACATCAATGTTAAATTTCTTGAGCTTGATAACTGCATGTAAGGTGGTTATATGAGCGAATATCCTTGTTCTTAGGAAATGTACATGGCAGTATAAATATTCAAAAGGAGCGTGATATAGACAATCTATACTCAAGTGTTCAGGAAATGGATTGATAATAGAGAGAGGGATGGATGGAGGAAGGAATGGATGGAAGGAAGGATGAAGGAAGGAAGGAAGGAAGAGAGGGAGGGAAGGAAGGACAGAGGGAGAAAGGATAAAGAGAGAAAGGGAGAAAGGGAGAAAGAAAGATTCATAAGGTGGCAAAATTTAAAAATTGGTAGATCTGGGTATCTGGGGAGATAGGGGTATGTTGGAGTTCTCTGTATTATTTTTGTAGCTGCTCTATAAGTTTGACAGTATTCCAAGATAAAAAATAAAAAAAAAAATTAAAATCCATGAGTCCAAACTGACAAAAATAAATGATATTGCATGAATAAGTAAGTAAATGTTACAGTAGAGATAAGTCTTCCTCACAGAATTCCAAATAAGTTATGTAGATCCTCCCTTCTCAAGGAGGTGGAGCTTAATACTTCCCTCCCTTGAGTATGAGCTGCACTTAGTGACTTGCTTCCAGTAAACAGCATTTGGAAAGGAGAGAGAAGGAGTAACTTTACTTTGGCCAGGTGACCCAGGTTAATATCAACTGTGATAAATTATACTGATATCATGTGCCCCTAAGAGGATGCAATGAAAATGGCATTTCCCCTTTGTGATATTCTTCTTCAAGTCCCATAACCTCAGTTTTACCATGACTACACATCAAAGAAATCCCAACTGAGGGCTATTCAAAGAAATCCCAATAGAGTACTTCTCAAAACTGTCGAGGTCATGAAATAACAAAGAAAGACTGAAAAAACTGTCACTCACCAGATGAGATTTAGGAAGCATGACAATTAAGGACATATGATGAATGTAATGTGGTATCCTGAATGGGATCCTGGAACAGGACAAAGACACTACGGGAAACTAGTGAAATATGAATAAATTCTGGGGTTCATAGTTGGTAGTAATGTACCAATGCTGGTTTCTTAGATTTGACAAATTTACTATAATGAAAGATTTTAACAATAGGGTCAGGGGTAGACAGGAGTTCTCTGTACTGTTTTCTCAACTTTCCTGTAAATCTAAAACTAGTCTAAAATAAAATGTTTATTTAAAAAAGGAAAGAAGGCAGGAAGAAAGGAAGGATGAAAGGAAGGAACGAACGAAAGAAAGAAGAAAGGAAAGATAATAGACAAATTCAGGCATCAGTTTGATCTTTTGTCAGGCTGTGAAAGTTCCAGAGAAGATCATTTCAGCTCAGTGTGAGGAAGAACCAGAGTTATCAGTCAAGGTAAAGACTGGCCCAGGAAGCAATGAACTTCCCATTAATGGCACAGGGAGGCCATCTGCAAGGATAAAACAGAGGAAAGTCTGCACTGCCTTGGGTTGGAAGTGAGCTAGACCTTCCTGGGGCTATCTGTAAAAGCATGGCTCCAGTCTGGATGTACATCCATTTTCTGATCCCTGTTCTTAAAATGAAACCTTAACAAGAAGGGAGGAAAATATCAGTGGCTCCGAACATTAAAACCTCTTTAAAGGCAAAAGAAAGAATCCGCGGATTAAGAATGAGGAGGTGGGAGTGAGACTAAATGTCTGGATTTGACCTCTGGCTTTACCAATTACTAGCTAGTGTGAACTTGGGCAAGTTAGTTAGCTTCTCCAAGTCTCAGTTTCCTCATCTGCTGTGGCAGATTGAATTATGTACCCCAAGACATGTTCTTAATCCTAATCCACATTCCTGTGGGTGTGAACCCATTGTAAATAGGATCTCTTAGAGATGTTATTTAGTTAAGGTGTAGCTCAGATGAATGAGAGTGGGCCTTAATCAGGATTACTGGAGTCCTTTATAAGCGGAAGAAATTCAGCCATAGAAAGAGAAAGCCATAGGGAAGAGCTGGAAGCCAGATGTCAGAGGGAACCCAGGGTACAAAGGAGGGGACGTTGCCATGTGACTGGAAATCCCAGGAACTCTAAGGATTGCTGGCCAGCCAGAATGCTAGCACTCCCAGGAGGAAGCAAGCCTTGCAGCCTCTGAAAGCATGAGACAATGAATTCCCATTGTTGAAGCCAACCCTTCTGTGGTATTAGTGCTAACAGCCAGGCAAACATTAGGACAATTGCTTAAACTACTTTGTGGGTTCAAATAAAGTACTTGAGAGAGTACCTACAGTAGGACAGACTTTGTAAGGACTCAAATGTAAGATTTCAGAGAGCTAACTTTGGGGAAAACACTTTACCTTTTACTTGGGTATAACTGATAATAGTTCTTACCTCATAAGGTCATTTTGAAGATTAAATTATAGAAGTAAATCACACAGCACATAACCTGCAATGTCTCTTTCAGGCTGGCACATACCCTGCAAGAAATCTTAACTATTATTACTACTGTTACACCCACCAGCCCCTGAGCTTCTTTCTTACCTAGCAAACCTGATTAAGATGGTTGGTAAGGGATCAGACACCTTCTAGGAATGGGAGGTCAGAAGTCTCAAAGGAGAGAGGAACAGTTACAAAAACTGGTTTTGAAACCACATCTTGGAACTTTACTGCAATAGTTAGTAAAAGGTCAAAGGCAATATAAACATTATTAAACACTGCCATTAAAAAAACACACACACAGCAAACCATGACTGACAAAAAATGGTTTCTTTATAAAGTACCTGGGATTAAGTTTCTTATTCATTTTGATATAAAGGGGCCTACAAGTAGGCAGTAGAAGACTGGAGCTGTGTCTATAGTGACAAAACCTTTTGCTTATTCTGCAGTCTGGGACTCCTGTTATTTTTGAATGAGACCCCAGTAACTATACAAAAGGCCCTCTGTGACATGCATGTTGTCTTTAGAAATGCTGACTTTTTGGTTGAGTTAAAATGCCTCTGCAAAGTCAGCTGGTCTCTGGACTAGCTACCTTTGCAGGCATGAGGAGCAAATGGGCCCTGCATAGGCCCATGCAGGACAGCCCAGGCGGGCTCCACACCTGTCTCTCCACGGAACTGACACCACTGACACTCAGGGAAACTCCAAGCTGCTCTAAGCCGTGGCTGGAGAACCCAGTTCCATAACTCCTCCAAGTTTCAGTCTGGCCTCAGTATGTGCAAGCTCATGGGATGCCCATCAGTGGGGACCTGAGAGAGTGCCTCAGGCCCTCCAGCCCAAAACATCACTGTAAGCAAAAAGACTTGCCAGTAGGTCTTAACTTCCCATAATTAAAGCCACTCTATTTCAGTGGAGAAAGGACTTCTTTATATTCCCCAGGAAAAATGAAAAAATGTAACTAGGTGTGTGTGTAAGCGTAATTCACTAATGTACTCATGGATTCATTAACAAGTGTTTATTGTATACAAACTATGTGTCAGGTACTGTGCTATATACTCTGGGCATAGAAAGAACAGAGCAAGACTCAAGATTCAGTTTTCAGATGAGTGGGGGTAGAAGTGACAAGGCAGAAAATAGGTGCTTTAGAAGTATGAGGACACCTTGGAAACACAGTAGAGGAACACCTAAATCCTGGAAGTGGTGGCACCTCAACTGAGTCTTAAGCAGCATCTAATACCAGGGAGGAGGAGAGCCCTGAGAAACAAACAATGGGATTGGATCCTTCCTTCATTCCTTCAACAAATATACTTAATGCACACTTACTAAGAGTATGATAGAATAATGGCCCTCCAAAGAAGTCCACATCCTAGTCCGAGGAACTTGTGCAGATGTTAATTTACATGGCAAACAAGAATATGCAGATGTGAGTAAGGTTACAGATCTTGAGGTGGGGAGATTATTCTGGATTACCCAGGTAGGCCCACTTAAATGAGTCCTTAAAAGCAGAGGGTCTTCCTGACAGCGTTCAGAGAGAGAGATGTGATGATAAAAAAAAAAAAAAAAAAAAAAAAAAATGGCCAGAGAGATGCAGCATTGCTGGTTTTAAAGGTGGAGGAAGGGACCATGAGCCAAGGAATGCAGGCAGCCTCGAGAAGCTGGAAAAGCCAAAGAAACAAATTCTCCCCGTGAGCCTCCACAAGGAACACAGCCCTGCCAACACCTTGATTTGAGCCCAGTGAGACCCGTGTCAGACTTCTGACATTCCGAACTGTAAGATAATAAATCTGTGTTGTTTCAAGCCCCTGAGTTTGTGGTAATTTGCTACAGTAGCAATAGGAAACTAATACAAGTGACTTGTGTGAGGTATGGCATGAGAAACTTTGCATCAGGTTACATAGCCCAGGTAGAAAGCCTGGCATGTGGTAGAGATGAAAACACACTTGACGTATGACTAAATGAACAAGCAAGAGAAATCATAAATAGGTACTTCAGTGAAGCACCTGCACCATTGTAAGAAGCCAGTGAGTGACTTCCGGGATGTGATGAAAAAAAAAAAAAAAAGAGGTAAACCAAATTAAAACTTGTTACTTAATTTGTCTAGAACTAGTCAGTTCAAAACAATGTAGTCAGCAGAGAATAAAAATATGCATGCAAGGCCCCCCTGAGGAGCTGGGGGAAATGCGGAAATGTTGGATGCCCCCACCTGGGTTATTACTAATATTCTCAGAAACATTGAGGACTGACAATTTGGTATGCCGAGCCCTTGATCTTGGGGCTTGCCCTTATGAAACTTGTTACTGCAAAGGAGAGGCGAAGCCTACTTGTAATTGTGCCTAAGAGTCTCCCCCAGGCAACCTCTTTGTTGCTCAGATGTGGCCTCTCTCTCTAGCTAAGCCAACTCAGCGGGTGAACTCACTGCCCTCCCCCCTACATGGGATATGACTCCTGGGGATGAGCCTGGACCCGGTAACATGGGATTGAGAAAATCTGCTTGACCAAAAGGGGGAAGCGAAATGAAACAAAATTAAGTTTCAGTGACTGAGAGATTTCAAATGGAGTCAAGAGATCACTCTGGAGGGCATTCTTATGCACTATATAGACATTCCTTTTTAGGTTTTAGTGTATTGGAATAGCTAGAAGTAAATACCTGAAACTATCAAACTGCAACTCAGTAGCCTTGATTCATGAAGATGATTGCATAACAATGTAGTTTACAAGGGGTGATAGCGTGCTTGTGAAAACCTTGTGGCTCACACTCCCTTTACCAGTGTATAGATGGATGAGTAGAAAAATGGGGACAAAAACTAAAGGAAAAATAGGGTGGGAAGGGGGGATGATTTGGGTGTCTTTTTTACTTTTATTTTTTGTTCTTATTTTTGTTCTTTCTGATGGTGTAAGGAAAATGGTCAAAAATTGGGATGATGAATGCACAACTATATGATGGTACTGTGAACCGCTGATTGTACACTATGGATGATTATATGTATATGAATATATCTCAATAAACCTGAATTTTAGAAAAAAACAACAATGTAGTCCCATGAACCAATATTCATCAGGCCAAGAATAATCGTATAGGCTAGGACAGTGGTTTTCCATGGACTCCTGAGGTCCCCAATCCCCTTTCAGGGGGTCCACGGGGTCAAAACTATTTCTATAAGAATACTAAGACATTACTTGTTTTTTCACTGTATTAGCATTTACACTAGTGGTGCAAAGCAATAGGGTGTAAAACTGCTTTTACCTTAACATAGATCAAGGCAGTGTCACCAAACTATACTAATAGTCATTGTGTTCTCTACCACTATATACATACCTTCAGCTAGGGGAGGGAGACACCAGTTTCACCTATGATTGCCCTTGATGAAGTTGTAAAAATTATTTTTATTATGTCTTGAACTTTGAATAAGGGTCCATTTAATATGCTGTGAGACAAAATGGAGAGTATGCATTAAGCACTTCTGCTGTATACTCAACTGTAGTGGTTGTCTCAAGTAAAAGCATCTGTGCAATTGTTTGAATTGTGAGTTTAACTAATTGTGTCTCTTATGCAATAACAGTTTTACTTGAAAGAATGACTGATAGAGATACTATGATAATTAAGACTTGGATATTTGGCAAATATTTTCTTGGAAACAAAGTGATCCTGTCCCTTTAAGAAAAACAACTGACATACTTATTGCCAATGATAAAATTCTGGCTTTTAAGCAAAAATGTGAATTTTGGAAAACCTGTGTCTGCCACTGCCAGATTCTCCATACTTAAAGACTTCTAAGATCAGTGATGATAGTAACAAATATGATTTTTTTGAATTACATAATTAAGTGTGTCAACATTTGGAAGATCTGCACAACTCAGTAAACCAATATTTTCCAAATAACCAATGCATAATGTAAGAAAATCAGGCATGGGTAAAAGATCCCTCATAATACAAGACAGACCAATGGATTTTAACATAACAGAGTATGAATCTGACATGGTTTCAGATTCCACATTGCAACTTACATTTAGGAAACTACACTTGTAGAGTTGAGATATAAAATAAAAAAAGAATATCCAAAAATATCTGAAAAGGCTACTAAAATATTCCTTCCTATATCAACTATTTATCTACATAAGTTTTGGATTTTCTTTTAGAAAATACAACTGAAAGAACATACAACAGCATATTGAATAAGGAAGCAAATATGAGAATCCAGTTTTCCATTCAGTGAGACATTCAAGAGATTTGAGAAAGTATAAATCAATGCCATTCTCACTGTTTGTTATTGTTTAGGGAACAGCAAGGAGACCACTGTAGCTTGAGTAATAAGGATGTGGGAGGGTGCTAAAGAGATGAGGCAGAGAGGGGGCCAGATCATTCAGGCACACAGGCCATTCTTACAAATTTTGCTTTTCTTTTGAGATTGACATCATAGGGGTTTTGAGCAAAGGAGTGATATGATCTGACTTATGTTTTAAAAGGACATCTCTCAGGCTGAGGTGGTGGGGCAAGGATAGACGCAAAAAGAGAGTTAGGAAGCAATTTCACAAATCCAAGAAAGAAACAGTTGGCCTTGGATGGGGTAGGAGCACTGGAGGCAGCATGAATTGGTTGGATTTGGATATAGTTTGAAGCTAAAGCCAGCACAATTTGCTAATGTATCGGATATGTGGTGTGAGAGAATTAAGAGTCTAGAATTATTCTAAGATTTTATGTCTGAACAATCAGAAGGATGAAATTTCAGAGTAGGAGGCGGTGGCTCGAAGGAGATAACACAGGGGGCAGAATTGGAGTGAAATGTAAGGATGGGATGGGTATAAATATTTCAGAAAGGGAGGTGGACAATAAGAAAGGGGACCAGAATTAATAGGATTCTGAAGTGAGCAGACTAATCGTATGAGTGATAAGCAAAAAAGTTAAAAGAATGTACCAAAAAAGACTTAATAGAGAGTATAAGCACATACAAAGAAACGTAGATAGGCTAATCCCAAAGTATGAAAGTGTTTCCCAAAATTTATTCCTATAATTTATGGAACTAGCTGTAATTCTGTGTCTGTGGAGCAAATGGTTCCCCTGGCAGTGAGAAATGGTGAAGACTTCAGTGGAAGTGAAAACACATTCTACAAACTTTCTCTACCATTAAAAATGCCATTAGAGAAAAACTGTGGTATACTCACACAATGAAATACTATACAGTAGTGAGACTGATTCTACACTTTGATAAAGCAACAATATGGATGAATCTCACAAATATAATGTTGAATGAAAGAAGTCAGACAAGAAAAAGAACATATTATATGATTCCATTTACATAAAACACACAAACCTTTAAAACTCGTCTATGCTTTTAGAAGTTCCTAGCCCTTGATGGGGAGGGAGAACTCGGATGCAGCAAAAAGGGGGCTTCTGGAGTTGCTGGTAATGTTCTGTTTCTTGATCTGGTGCCGATGATACAAATGTGTTCAGTTAGTAAAAATGCATTGAGTGGTACGCTTGTAATATGTGTACTTTTCTATATTATATTATACTTCAATAAAAAGTTTTTAAAATGCCATTACACCAAAACACATTTCCTGTGTCCTGGGAAGAACAAAGCTATGTACTTGAGTTCTTATCACAGATTAACATTTATTTGAAGCAACAGCAGAAAAACATAAGAAAGTTACAGGACTCATCAAATAATTGAATTCAGCTACGCTTACCTTCAGCTGGGGGAAACGTAAAGGCCTCTATTGCAGAGAAAGATGGAAAAAACAACTTTCAATGGCTGCTCAGTTTAAAACACACATATGTTTTAGGGGGGATATAAACTTTTTTATAATTTTTTTCCCCATCTCTCAGGAAATGATGTTACGCTGTGCTTCAAACAGAACTGCCAAGTTTAAGAGGCTATTTTCTGTAAACAGGCCAGCTGGGCTGTAAGTTGCATGAAATAAGGACAAGCTACTTCTTCAGAGAGCAAGAGAACACCACAGGGAGTTGGGAACTGTGTATCCAACAAAACCGCCAGCCATTTGTCTTTATCTGGCCACCTTTAATGATTTAAGAGCTCTCCTTGCCATGTTATCATCAATCAATTACAAGGATTGAGCAACCTCTAAAAACCTAAGTTTTTAAAATGTAACTATCCGTGACCTAAATTTCCTGCTGGTTCTGTTGGCCCCAGGTTAGGCCTGTTTGTCTATTATCAAGGGAGCCAATAAAAATAAAAACAGTTCAATGCTGAGCTTCCCAAAGCCTCCATAAAAATATTCACACTCTTCCAACCAGCGCCAACTTGATGTGTCCACTCTTTGCTTGAGCTCTCAGCCAATTTTTATTCTCTAATAAAAAAAATTCCATAGAATATGTACATCATTTTTAAAAACTTGGGCTTTTCCCTTTCTTCTATGCTTGCTTGCCTGTTTTTTAATTTGGCTAAGCAACAATTTCACAACACTTAGCAGGCAACTGAAATGATGTAACCTTGCTGACCAGTGAAGGAGCTACATTTTGGCAAATTAGGGGTGCATAAAAAGATTAAAATATAAATTTTAGCTATCTTAACAGACAAAGTGATACTGCACTCCCAGGTCTGTGCTAGAATTTAACTTCCAGGATTCATAGAGCAAAGCAAAGACTACTGAATGTTTGGGAAGAAGGGAGGAAAAAGGCAGCGGAGGCACCTGTGAAAAAGGCCAGCTTTAAAGCTGTCTGTGAAAACCAGAATAGTTATCTTAAGTGCTGTTTCAACACATTTCACATGACTTGATGGGAACTAGGTAGGAGAAGGGCACCGCACTGCCCAAGGCCACGAGCTCCCTTGCAAATGAGGAATTTCTATTCAGTAACAAAACACCATTTCTTACATGTGTGACTTGCCTGCAGAAAGGTCAGTGGGGCTGGGGCAAGGCCTGGGATCCCCTCCCGGAAGCACCCCCGCCAGAATCTTGGACCATGCCAGCTACGAACCTGGCTACTAAGAGGCAGTTCTGGAACGGTGCCCTCTGCTCTAGAGGGCACTTCCAGGCAAACTCCAGAAAAGGCCTGAGGGCCAGAATAAGGATCTGAAGGCAAAAGCATTAAGGTACCAAATTGCCTTTGGGGGTCTCCACTTTCTTTTCTCTGCCTTTGCCCTCCCCCCGCTCCACCAAGTACCCAGAACTCACTCACTAGCTTCTTACTATCACCAGTAAATGAACTATTCCTCCTCTAAGAACTGGATGACTGAATGGCTTCTAAGAGAAGTCTGCATTTTAAAAGAGAGGAAGAGAGAGTAACAGGCCCTAAAAGGAAGTGAGACAATTCTTTAATGGTTAAATCTCTGATTTGATGGAAGTTGGGCAGTAATCTGGCAAAGAAAGCCTTTCGGGATCTCTTCAAACCATATTTTACAGAAATTGACCAAAGGATACTTAATTTTTTTTTCTCCTTTTTAAAAAAAATGCACTAGAGTAGATTCAGAAGGGAAACATCTCATTTCCTTAAAGGGACAGTACCAAAGGCTGCCATTTAAGTCCCATTCTACCACTTCACTGTAGCAAGGCCTTTAACAACTCTGGGCCTGAAGTCCTTTGTAAAAAGGAGGATAATTCCATATACGTCACTAGGCTTTCACGGAATATAAATGAGATAAGCCTGTTATAAACTAAAACCATTCCATATACTTGCTTTACAATTACATTTATTACTATTTTATTACCTTCCTCTCCAAAACCAGGCTTCTATTTAGAAAGAGGCCTGGTGTACCAGAAGTGTTTATGTGCTTCTAAAGATTCACCTGCCCTGGGACGTGGCCACTTGTTCAGTGGAGTGCCTGGGTTACAGCTGCCACTGCCTCTTCCTAGCACTGCCAACTCTCTCAGCCTTTCCCAGGGATAACTTTGGCTCTGTCACACCCACACAGAGAAGCCACAGCAGCTTCTAGAGGGATGATAGATCCATCCCTCTAGTCCCATGGAGGATCTGAATTTCCTTATGGTCGCCTACAGGGTCCAGAGAGCAGCATATGGTCAATCTTTAGGCCACCACTAGAGTATTCGAGCCCAACATACATGTTCCCAGTGTGTGCATGAGGGTTACTCTGCTCCTTCTGGAACTGGGACCAGGGACCTACACTGGGAATACAGGCTGGCTCTGCACCAAACCAGTGAGAGAATGGGGAGGGGCCAGTTACTGCACCAAGAGATCCTACTGCTTTTAAAAAAAGTTCTTGCTTTGGCACTCACTCTGTTAGTGCAATCCTTTAACTGCTTTTTGGAGCTTCGATAAAGATGCTTCTGCCAGTTCTTGCTGGTTACTCAAAGATTCTGTGGCAGATAGAGACTTGAAGCTTCTTATACCACCACCTTGATTGGGGCTGTGCTGATTTGAATCTATTATGTCCCCCACAAAAGCCATGTTCTTTAATGCAATCTTGTGGGGCAGACTTATCAGTCTTTTGATTAGGGTGGGATGTTTGATTAGGTTGTTTCCATGGAGATGTGACCCACCCAACTGTAGGTGAGACCTTTTGATTAAATATTTCCATGGAGGTGTGAGGCCACCCATCCAATGATTAGTTTGCTGGAGTACTTTAAGAGAGCTCATGGAGAGGAGAAGCTCAGGGAAGCTGAGAGAGACATTTTGCAGAGAAGCTAAGCTATGTAATCTAGAGTCTGCCCCCGGGAGAAGTTAAGAGCCAACACAGACCAGACACTTGGAGATGCAGAGAGAAAGACGTTTGGAGATGCTACGCTAAGAGATGAAGCCCAGAGTTTGCCGCACAGAAGCTAAGAGAGGACTCCCAGATGATTAGAGAGAAATGCCCCAAGAAAACAAAGCAGAGTTGACAGGAGCTAAGAGAGACAGAAGCCCAGAGACATTTTAGAGAAAGTCTCAACCTTGGAGCAAAGGACCAGCAGACACCAGCCATGTGTCTTCCCAGCTAACAGAGGTGTTCTAGATGCCATTGGCCATCCTTCAGTGAAGATATCCTCTTGTTGATGCCTTAATTTGGACACTTTTATGGCCTTAGAAGTATAAATCTGTAACCTAATAAATCTCCTTTATAAAAGCCAATCCATTTCTGGTATTTTACATAACAGCAGCTTTAGCAAACCAGAACAGTGGCTGAATCTCATCTGTTTCCTTTTATTTGTTAATGTGGCTATTAGAAAATTTTAAATTATATATGTGGCTTGCATTTAAGCTCACATTATATTTCGCTTGAGCAGTGATGCTCTAGCATCTAGGACCCTCACTAAGCCTCTGAGTCAGGTATTCAACATGTATTGAGTTAGACATGATATATATTTTCACATTTTATTTTCATAACCTATCTTACTGATAAGGAAACTAAGTTTTGGAGATGGAGTAATTTACTCAGGATCAAGCCAGATGGCAGAATAATAAAACCCTAAAGATGTCCTAATCCCCAGAAATTGTGACTATGTAAACTTAATTGGCAAAAGGATTTTGAGGTAGGGAGATTATCCTGCATTATCTGAGTGAGCTCAGTGTAATCCCAAGGCTCCTTATAAGAGGGAAGCAAAAATAAGAATAAATAAATAAAAGAAGAGGAAGGCAAGAGAGTCAAAGTTAGATACCAAATGGAAGCAGAGGTTGGAGTGATATGCTTTATAGATGGAAGAAAGAGCCAGGAGCCAAGGAATGCAGGCAGGCTCTCAAAGCTGGAAAAAGCAAGGAAAACAATTCTCCCTTAGAGCCTTCAGAAGAAAACACTGCCAAATACTTTGATTTTAGTTCCTGAAGACCTATTTCAACTTCTGATCTCCACAACTGTAAGAAAATAAATTTGTGTTGTTTTAAGTCACTGAGTTTGTGGTAATTTTCTACAGCAGCATCAGGAAACTAATCCAGAAAACAACTACTTATGTAGAATCAGATTTATGTGACTTGGTGAGCATCCTAGATTGTAGTCATGCTCTGAGTGGGGAAATAATAAATGTTTTATTTCCTAGCTGCTAAAATAAATATCATACAATGGGTTGGCTTTACAACAGAAATTTATGGGCTCATGGTTTCAAAGCCTAGAAAGCTTGCTTCCTCCTGGTTTTTGGTAGCTTCTGGCTGGCAATCTTGGGGTTCCTTGGCTTTTCTGTCACATGGTAGTGCACATGGTAGTTTCTTCTCCTTTCTCCTCCAGGTTCCGTTGACTTCCATCTACTGACTGCTCCCTGTGGCTTTTCTTTCTGTTTAATTTGGCTTTGCTTTTGCATATTAGGGCCCACTCTCATTCCATGTAGACACACCTTAACTAATAACATCCTCAAAGGTCCTATTTACAAATGGGTTCACACCCACAGGACCAATGGTTGAGGCCTGAACATGCCTTTTGTTAGGGACATGATTCAATCTCTAACAATAATGATCACAATTATGAAGTTAGCATATAAATTTATCCCCAAATCAATGAGACATATGTAATGAGTCTATTTTATCAACAAAAACTAAAGAGTATTTATGTGATTTTTATTATCTTGATCACAAAGTACAACATTTAAAAGAGTCCATAAGATATTCCAAGAGGTTACTTTTAAATGCCTGAGCAACTCATTCATTGGGGCCATCCAATTAACATTTTTATTCTAGTACCTTGAAAGGCTATGTGAAAAGGCAGAAAGACAGATACTTAGTAAGAGAAACATGGGTTCAAATCCCTGCTGGAGAGGAGCTAAGATGGTGGCATAGAAAGGCATGGAAGACTGTTAGTCCCCCCCGGAACAATTCATAAATGACAAAAAAATTAGTAAACAACCTGGAATAACTGCGGGGACACAAACATGACTGACCACCCATCATTCACCAACCTGAATTGGGAGGAATGCCCGAGATTGCAGCATAAAATCTGTAAGTAAAAACTGCAGACCCATGCTGAGAGCCGAGAGCCGAGAGTCCCTCCCTCATGGAAGCCGCGTGGTGCTAGAGAACAGCACTCTCCAAACAAGCGAGTGGGTTTTAATGTTAACTGCTCAATACAGACAGCAAATCCCCAAAAAGCAGACAGAGGCTTTTGGTGACAACTGACCTTAGGAGAGTCAGGGGACATATCTGTCTCAGAACAGGGAGGCCAGTGGATTGGGTGCTATCTCTGGCTGACAGGTGAATCTGGGAGCTTTTCTGTCCCTTTCTCTTTCTGTGGGGAGGGCCTCAGCCATTTTCAGCCCGCGGTGCTTTGCAGTGGGGAAAGCCTCAGCCATTTTGACATCAGGACACTTTGATCGGCAAAGTCAGAGAAACAAAGAATTTATTGATATGCAGATGATCTCTCTGGGAGGAGCACAGCTTCCCAAGAGGAAAGGGAGGGGCCTAGCTCTACTACCTGCCTTACTGGAACCAGACCCCAAAGCCTGGCGGAGGAGAACCACAGGCTACACCCTCTTACACCAGCCAGTGACAGGCTGACAGGTGCACCTGCCAGGCAGAAAAGCACAGGTGTGTCAGCCCTCTAAGAAAAACCATCAGGGAAACCGGATACTGAATATTTCCTCCTTCTGTGACCTGAGCCTGTTCTCATCTGGGAAAACCTGATTGGGGTGGCCTGGGAGGTCAGATGCCTAGACAACAGAAAACTACAACCTACACTAAGAAAAACAAAGTTATGGCCCAGTCAAAGGGACAAATGTACACGTCAACTGAGATACAGGAATTTAAACAACTAATGCTAAATCAATTCAAAAAGTTTAGAGAAGATTTTGCAAAAGAGATAGAGGCTGTAAAGAAAACACTGGGCATACATAAGGCAGAAATCAAAAGTTCAAAAAAACAACTAGTTATGGAAATGAAAGGCACAACACAAGAGACGAAAGACACAATGGAAACATACAACAGCAGATCTCAAGAGGCAGAAGAAAACACTCAGGAACTGGAGAACAAAACACCTGAAAGCCTACATGCAAAGCAGTAGATGGAGAAAAGAATGAAAAAATATGAGCAACGTCTCCAGGAACTTAAAGATGAAACAAAGTACAAGAATGTACGTATCACTGGTGTCCCAGAAGGAGAAGAGAAGGGAAAAGGGCAGAAGCAATAATAGAGGAAATAATCAATGAAAATTTCCCATCCCTTATGAAAGACATAAAATTACAGATCCAAGAAGCACAGCGTATTTCAAACAGAATAGATCTGAATAGGCCTACACCAAGACACTTAATAATCAGATTATCAAATGTCAAAGACAAAGAGAGAATCCTGAAAGCAGCAAAAGAAAAGCAATCCATCACATACAAAGGAAGCTTAATGAGACTATGTGCGGATCTCTCAGCAGAAACCACAGAAGCAAGAAGGAAGTGGTGCAATATATTTAAGATACTGAAAGAGAAAAACCACCAACCAAGAATCCTATATCCAGCAAAGCTGTCCTTCAAATATGAGGGAGAGCTCAAAATGTTTTCCGACAAACAGACAATGAGCGACTTTGTGAACAAGACACCTGCCCTACAGGAAATACTAAAGGGAGCACTACAGAGTGATAGGAGAAGACAGGAGTGCATGGCTTGGAACACAATTTTGGGAGATGGTAGCACAGCAATGTACGTACACTGAACAAAGATGACTGTGAATACAGTTGGGAGAGGAGGGTTGGGAGCATGTGAGACACCAGAAGAAAGGAGGAAAGATAAAGAATGGGACTGTGTGGCTTGGTGAAATCTAGAGTGTTCAAAAATTGTGATCAAATGTACAAATACATTCTTTTATAAAGGAGAACAAGCAAACGTCAACCTTGTGAGGTGTCAAAAATGGGGAGGCATTGGGGGAGGGATGCAAGCAACGTAAACTAGAGACTGTAACTAACAGAATCATTGTATTATGCTTCCTTTAATGTAACAAAGGCAATATACCAAGGTAAATGCAGACAAGAGAGGAGGATAGGAGAGGCATGTTAGACATTTGACATTGGTGGTGGTGTCTGACTCTTTACTTTGATTTAAGGTTATTTTTCCTTTTGCTGCTTCCTAGCTGTCATTTTTTTTTTTTTTCCTCTTTCTTTTGCCTCTCTGCCTTCTTTGACTCTCCCTCCTGCCTTGTGGAAGAAATGTAGATGCCCTTATATACATAGTGGTGAAGGTGGTGAACACATAAATATGTGACCATACAGAAAACCATCGATTGTTTACTTAGGATGGAATGCATGGTGTGTGAATAAAACCATCTTAAAAAAAAAAAAAATGAGTTGATGACAAAACCTTGAGGGCAATATACTGAGTGAAATAAGCCAGACACATAAGGACAAATATTGCAGGGTCTCAGTGATAGGAACTAATTATAATATGTAAACTCATAGACATGAAATATAAGGTACCAAGATATAGGACAAGGCTAAAGAATGTGGAGCGGTTGCTTAGTACAAACAGAATGTTCAACTAGGATGAACTTAAATGCTTGGAAATGAACAGACGTGTCAGTAGCAAGATATGAGAATAACTAACAGTACTGAATGGTGCATGAATGAGGTGGAAAGGGGAAGCTCAGAGTCATATGTGTCACCAGAAGGAAAGTTGGAGGTCAAAAGATGGGAATGTATAAAATTGAATCCTATGGTGGGCAATGTCCATGATTAACTGTACAAATATTAGAAATCTCTTCCATGAACCAGAACAAATATATGACAATACAATTAGAAGTTAATAATAGAGGGGCATATAGGGAAGAAATATATACCTATTGCAAACTATTTACTACAGTTAGTAGTGTATCAATGTTGTTTCATAAACAGTAAGAAATGTACTATACCAACACTACAAGTCAACAATTGAGGGGGGTTGGTTAGGGATATGGGAGGATTCGATTTTTCTTTTCTTTTTTTTTTTTTCTTTTTTCTATTTTTTCATCTTTCACTTTATTTCTTGTCTGGGGTGATGAAAAGGTTCTAAAAATTGAACAAAAATCAAGTATGGTGATGGATGCATGGCTGTATGAGGGTACCAGGGGCAACTGATTATACACTTTGGATCTTTGTATGATATCTGAACAATCCCAATAAAAATTAAAAAGGGGAAAAAAAGAATCCCTGTTGGACCACATGCCACCAAGTGACCTTGGACAACCTATGTTGACTTCCAAGAGCTTCAACAGCCACATCTGGAAAATAAGACTTACTTGCAGAGTTGTTTTAAGGATCATTAGTAAAGTACATGAAGTCAGTGCCCGGCAAATGAAATCAATTATTTCTACTATAAGCCTGTTTCAGAGTATTAACCTTGCTATTCTCTGTCTAGAACACTTTTCCCCCAGATATCCCGTCCTTCAGATAATTACTTAAATGTAGCTTCTCAGTGAAGACTAGCCTGACAAATTGCAACAATCTTCACCTGGTCCCAGCTCACTCCAACCCCTTCCCTGCTTTATTTTTCTCCAAAGAACTTTCACCATCTCTCTTACTACGTGCTTTACTTATTTACTTTGTTTACTGCTGTATCTACACGGTCTAAAACAGTACCTGATACATAGTAGAAACTTAATATCTGTTGGTTGAAAGGATGACTCAATAACTGAAGTTCTTGAAATCATGGCCCCTTACATAGTGTGATTTTCTCCAAGTCATCTTTTTGTCGATGCATTTTTCATAGAAATAGAAAACAGGATGAGACCTTAGAGGACACACAGTCCAATCCCTGCCAATACACCAATGCCCCTTCTTTGTGCTAGTGGCAAGAAAAAGCTGGGGAAAAAAAGAAACAAAACTGGCTGCTTGCAGAATAGAAATCATTAACTCTGCATGTTAGTG
Source organism: Choloepus didactylus (assembly GCF_015220235.1). NCBI lineage: Eukaryota > Metazoa > Chordata > Mammalia > Pilosa > Megalonychidae > Choloepus > Choloepus didactylus. Next base: position 54,881,888 of record NC_051309.1, read on the forward strand.
GCTGGTATATCCTTCCTTCATGCCTGTGAGAGAGGCCTTCTGTATATGAAAGATATAGAGGCTTGGGGATATACCTGAAACAGAAATTTTGAAGTCAAAAGGGAAAAAAGGTGTCTGAGAAAAACATAAAGCAATTCTCTAGCTTGAAAAAGGCAAAATTACTGAAAATGAGAGAAAAAGATTATGGAAACCAGAAGCAAAACAAAGTATTTTCCCTATCTCTGTTGCAAATGCTATACAGGAAACAAGGTACAGCCCATTCACTATTGAGGCAGCCAACAGTCAAGATGTGGCTTAAAGATGCCAGGAGAGATCATATTCAAAGGATCAGAAGATGCTATAATATCAAGATGCCCATGTAGAGAGACCCTCCGCATACTGAATTCTCTGTAATCCAGGTAAACATGACAAGAAGAGGCATTTGGTGGCCTTTGCACAAAGGGAAGAGGGACACGAATAGAGGAGATAGAAGAGCTGTGATTTCATAAAACACTAAGTCAATGGCTTTTACCCCTGTAAGAAGATGAGTGTGTTATACCATTAATCATCTCCTCCGAAAATCTCCTAACACTGCTCTGTCTAATAACATCTCTGCTTGGAACTCCTCATCCTCCCTTTCACCTGGTAATTCTTATTCTTCAATACTTAATTCGGATGTGTTCAGAAAATGCTGGTCAAATGAATCAACTCTATTCTTCATCCCTACTCCAATCAATTGATTAAATTAGTCATTAGGAAGAGTCAAATGAGACTCACATTGATGAAATTTGAAATTGGTATATTTCCTCATTTTGTTAGAGTCCTGGGAAGAACGGACATGTGACAAATCCATCACCAAGTGAAAAAGGTTTGAACCAGAATTAATATGAAAAAGTATATCCCTACCCTTAACCCCTTGTGCTCAATCAAAAGAGATGCCTCTTATTCAGTACAGCTGGCATGGAAAGTTTTTGTTTATAATAAAGACTCATATCATCCACATAAATGTTGCTGTCTATGCAGTGTAACATAAATAACTGTTTTGCATGCTTGTGACAGACCACTGCATATAAGTAGAGACAAGTCTTAGCTCCAATTTCAGTTTACTTTAGGGTTTCATATTCCGCTGACTACAGACATAACTTTTTTTCCCCAATAATGGCTATACATTTTAGCCATCCCTATAGACTTCCACAGGAATTTAAACAGAAAAACAGGAATTCATAAGATACCTAACAGAGAGCAAAAACTTCAAATCATTTTTAGAGTTAACAATTTTTCCATGAAGTACAAAGCAAATATTAATAGTACAAAAATAATTTTTATTTCTTAAAACACTGCTCCTTAAGCTGTCAACTGGGTCAGACAGAATAGTATTCAAACATGTCGACTTCAATGAAATCAAATGTATTTCCTCTTCTATTTCTTCTTCCCTTTTCTTCTTATCTTTCCCTCCCTCCTCTTCCTTCTCTTCATCCATTTATTCTTACATTTATTTAACAAATGTGTGCCCAGGCACTGTGCTAGATATAAGGGATAAACTGGCAAGTGGACAACAAGGTCCATCCCTAAAATATCTGAGTCTGGGGGGGGATAGTAACACATATACAGGCTATTATAATACAGGTATTAGTTGAAGAGAATAAATAACATTATTGGTGTTAAGGGAAAATGCATTTGGGGCATCTGATACAGAGTTGGAAGATCAGAAAAAGTTTCCTGGAGGAAGTAAAGACCACGCAGAATCTGAAGAGGAGAGAGTCAGAGAATGAGCTGGAAGAGAAGAGAACATGTACGGAATTTCTTTCTTGGAAATCAAAGTAAATTGATCCAAGAATAAAATTTTTAACAAACGAAAACTAACATTTAACAGTATTATAAAAGTAACAAGCCTAAACTTTGGGACTCTTATGAAGTCTTCCATCTTCCTTACACTTTAGTAATTAGGATAATGAAGGCTACATAGAATATATAAGACAACATATTTAAGAACAAATTTGTGCTAGCATCCATTTCTGCCTCCACCAGTGGCCTGGGAGTATTAAAAGCTGTCTCCTCGTGGCTTCATATCTGTATGACATTGACTTGAAAGGTTAAGCCAAGCAAGAACAATAGTTAATCCAAGCAAAGACAATGATGTAGCATTACTTGATGTTACAAATGCCTTTCAGAAATTATAAAATGAACTAGAAAAAGTAACTACCTCCAAAGAATATCCCATCAAAATATGTAATTCACTGCAGACTTTCAGTAATGCAACTAGTAATAAGGACCATTTAGAAAGACTGCTTCTTGTGCCCCAGTATTCAAGTTTCCTTACTTCATTTAGGTCACACAATGACCCCTTTAGCTTGGCACATGGCGACGTGGAAAAATGACTATATTTCCCAACTCCTCCTGAAACTAGGTATGGTTATGTGACTAAGGTCTGACCGACGGAAAGTTGAGCTGTGGTGATGCTAGCTCACGATGTTAAAGGGAATATGCCTTACTCGCTGCTTCCTCTTTCTCTATTTTCTTTTTTTAACTTTTTATTTTCAAAAACATTCAAACTTATAGGACAGTTACAAAAATAATACAAACCCCATACAAAGAATTCCAACATATCCCTAGGCCCCCAGATACCCAGATCCACCAATTTTAACATTTTGCCATATTTGCCATTTCATTCTATCTATCCATTAATCTTTCAATTCATCTATTCATTACCTATCTGTATAGGTAATATCCAAGACACCCAACATCTATCCATTTTCTGAACACCTGAATGTAGGTTGTATACATCATGGTCCTTAAACACTCAATACTGCCAGGTACATTTCCTAAAAACAAGGCTATTCAGTTATGTTCCTACCTTAAGTGCAGATATCAAGTGTAAGACATTTAACATCGATATAAACCTTACAGTCTAATTTCTAATTTTTTCCTATGTCCCAAAATATCTTTTTGGGCCTTTTCTCCTCCATAATTAGATCCAGCCCAGTATCATGTATAACATTTAATTGTCATTGTCTCTATAGTTGCTTTTTCTTTCCTTTTTTTAATTGTGAGAACATACATACAACATAAACTTTCCCATCTAAACCACTCCCAAGCAAACCATTCAGTGGGATTTGTCACTTTCACAATGTTGCAGTACCCTCACTACCTTCGACTACTAAAACTTTCCCATCTCTCCAAACAGAAACTCTAACCTATTATGCATTAGCTTCTCATATCCCCTGATCCCACCCCACCCCTGGAAAGCTGCACTCTAAATTTCTGGCTTTATGATCTTGCATATCCTCTGATATTTTCCTTGTAGTTACTATGGGGCTTAAATTTAACATACTAAATCTGCAACAATCTCATTTGCTTAGATACCAACTCAACTTCAATGTTATACACAAACTATATTCCTATACCCCTCTATCTCTCCATCTTTATATAGTTCTTGTCACAAGATGCATATTTATACATTATGCATCTAAAGCTATTGATTTATCATTACATTTTATGAATCTACCTTTTAGATCCTGTAGGAAGTAAAATTTGGAGTTACAAACCAAAAGTACAAATATGCTAGCATTTATATTTATCCATGTCATCACCCTTACCAAAGATCTTATATCTTCAGATGGCTTCAATCTATTGTCTACTATACTTTCCTATCAACCTGCAGGGTACCCTTTAGCATCTCTTGTAGGGTCAGTCTAGTGGTGACAAATTCCCTCAGCTTTTGTTTCATCTAGAAATGTCTTAATCTCGCCCTCATTTTTGAAAGACAGATACAGAATTCTTGGTTGGCAATTTTTTCCTTTTAGCACTTCAAATATGTCAGGTCACTGCTTTCTTACCTCCATGGTTTCTAATGAGAAATCAGCATTTAATCATATTGAGGATCTCTTGTAAGTGACATGTTACTTCTCTCTTGCAGCTCTCAGAATTTTCTTTTTATCTTTGTCAATTTGACAGTTTGATTATAATGTGTGACAATGTGGGTCTATTTGAGTTTATCCAGTTTGGAGTTTGTTGGGTTTCTTGGATATATATATATTCATGTCTTTTGTTAAATTTGGGAAGTTTTCAGCCACTGTTTCTTTGAATATTCTCTGAGCTCCTTCCTTTCTTCTCCCTACAGGACTCCCATGATGTATATATTGGAATGCTTGATGGTGTCTCACAGGTTCCTCAGACTCTGTACACTTTTCTTCAGTCTTTCTTCTTTCTGTTCCTTGGACTGGATGATTTCAAGTCCTATACTCAAGTTCTATCCTCAAGTTCACTGATTCTTTCTTCTGCCAGCTCTAATCTGCTGCTGAACCCCTCTAGGGTGTTTTTAATTTCTGTTACTGTGTTTTTCATCGTATTTGGTTCCTTTTCACAGTTCCCATCTCTCTATTGATAATCTCTTTGTGTTTATCTATAATTTTTTGGAATTCCTTTAGTTCTTTATTCATGCTTTCCTTTAGTTCTTTGAGCACATTAAGGACCATTTTTTAAAAGTCTTGGTCTGATATGGTCCTCTTCATTGATGGTCTCTAATTCTTTAATCTTCTCCCTTGCCTGGGCCATCACTTCCTGTTTCTTTCTACGTTTTGTAATCTTTTGTTGAAACCTAGACATTTTGAATTTTAATGTGTTATAACTGGAATTTAGACTCTGAAGTATCTGTCCCTTAAGCTTGTATCTAGCTAGTGTTATGACAGAGCGTTCCTTTAATTCCAGGAACTAACCAGAAAAAAAAAAAAAAGGATAAAAAGAAAAAATTTTCCCAGTCTTCACAGATTGACCTGTGGGAGTGCTCTCCTTCATATTTATCTATATAATGAGCTTAGGGAATAGCTCAAGGCCAAAGCATAGAGGTCTTCCTGAATCTTTCTGCACACGTGTCTTTTCATGAGCATGTGAATGTGACTCTAGGAATTTCCCCATTTACACAGATAAAAATGTCCCCTCTTCCCTAGGTCGCAGGTACCGTACTATATGTCTTCAATCAGTAACCCTTTGCCCCAGGCAGCATAACTTGACTGTTCACCCTCAATGTTCTATAGGAGAGCTCTGTGAACTGCTTTCTACATTCAGTGCAAGTTCTGGAACAGCAAATCCCTCAAGCCTCCACTAGACAGATTGGGCCAGATATACTTGCTCTCAATACAACACAAGGGTTACTCTGCTCCCTCTGGAACCAGGACTAAGGACCCACCCTGGAAGCACAGGCTGGCTCCATGCCAAGACAGTAAGGGAATGAGGGAGGGACCAGCCTCCCTCATTTTAATTTCTGTTACTATAATTTAATTTCTGTCTATAGGTCCATAAGACCCTACCACTTTTAAGTCAACTTTTTCTTTATTTGGTGCCTGCCCTGTTATTACAGTCCTTTAACTGTTTTCTGAAGCTTTGAGAAAGATGTTTTTCCTAGTTCTTACTTGTTGTTCAATGCTTCTCTGAGGGGATGGAGCCCTGAAGGGTCTCACTCTACCATCTTGATCTCTTGTATTCTCTATCTGTTTTTTGGGGTTTTTTTTTGTTTTGTTTTTATCTCTGCAATGAGGAAATGCCTGCCAGAGCTAGAGCAACTCCTTGGAACAACAAAGTTTAAGTAGTGTGGACAGAAGAACAACAAAATTGAGGATGTCTGAGCCCCTGGCACCAAGAAACTGGTTTACTATTACTTTAGAACACTAATAGAGACTTGTACATGAGACAAAATGAAGTTTCTATCTTGCTTATGTCTTCTGTATTCCACGGTTTATTTATTATAGCATTCTATGATGTATCCTAACAAATAGAACCATTATCTGCCCAATGTGTCCAAAGGCCTTTCCAGGTGGCTGCTGTACTAACCCTAAGCAAGCCTTTGATAACAGGAAACTCAACTCCTCAGTGTCTCACTTTTGTCCTCATTATTTGCTTCATTTCAAATGACAGTAGTGCTAAGTAGAAAGAACAGCCCTTGTTTGTTATCATGAGCCTCTGTGGAGACTTGGAAACTTTTTATTTGCTTTTAGATATCCTGTTTGTCCATGAAATAATCTATCAGGTATAAGAGATTAACTTTCCTGATGAGTGAGCATTCTCTTTGTAGACAGATTTATAGTGAAGAATTTGACTCATCTCTTTGCTAAAAAAAAAAAAAAAACAAAACATTTAAAATAAACTAAATGATATATAAAAGTATCATCCCCAAACAGGAGCCACTGAGAAATACCAATAGCTAATTGACCCTCACACCCAAGAAAGGAAAATATCTTCATTTACCTCAGGCCACAGTGACTGACTCAGTGGAAAATACAATTCAAAGGGAAATATGGACAGCCACAAAATTCTCTGGAAACGATAATCCTTTACAATATTAAATTTAACTTAAGTAACCTATAAAGACCCATAACCACAAAACATCTTGTCTTATTCCCTTAAGTAGTCGTGAACCATGACAAGCTTTAGAGTAATATTTTGTACCATAAAACCAATAGTCTACCACCCTTGAAAATCCTGGTCTAAACAGGAAACTAACATTTTAGGTATATTACAGAAGAAACTCCCAACTGTTTTTGGATTATAATACCCTATATCCTTATTTATTTGATTTTAATTGGCACATCATTATGCAAAATGCTTTCACAAATGAAATTTTTAAGTTTTTTAAATTTTAGTCAATCTTGTAGAGAAGGGGAAGAAAAGCTTCCCAGGAAGATTCAAACACTGTGCTAAGACTCTGGGATACCAGGAAGACAGTCTTATCCCAGACATCAAGCGTTCAAAGTCTGATGGGGGGACAGTGAAACAGAGGGGCCATCAAACCCAGCCACAATGCAGTACACTGTTTGCACTAACAGGAGCTATGCCAGAGCACAAAGAAGGGATCAATCCTGTCTAGAGAAACAACTTGATATCTTCACAAAGGAGGTGATGTAAAATATGTCTTGAAGGATACGGCTTTATACATGGCATCTTCAAGAATTAAGAATTAGTATTGTGAAGCCAGGGTAGAGGTTCTCAGTCCAAGGCATACTGTCCTGCTAGGGGGTATTTGGAAATGGGGGGTAGGGTATTTTAAGTTGGTACAGTAACTGGGGAGTACTACAGACATTTAGAGTGGGATATTTAGTGTTGTGCGCAAGACAGCTCTGCACAATGGAGAACTGTGCAATCCCAAATACCAATAGCATCTCTATTAGAAAACAGGGTATATGGAGTTATATGGTGGGATAAGAGACTACTAAAGTGAAAACCTCTTTAAAATGATCTTTATAACTTCCTCTCCCTCTCTTCCAGTATGCAGACCTTTCCTTCCAGGGCATGTGGCTTTATAGGTGCGCAGTGCACATTTAACGGAGCACAACTCAAAGCATAGACATCATAGATTTGTATATTGATTATTACAATTTTCCAGCAGAAGTAGTGAAGTATCTTAAGGATGGAGAACTTTTTCTTATTCCTATAAAGATACCATAAGGGCTAGTGGTAATCTTGTGTTTTCCCTTCAGTTCTGCACATGTAAAGACAACTAGTCCTAGAGAAGAAGGAAGTGATGGTTCTGATGGGTACAAATAGAAAGAATAGAAAAATAAAAGATCCCACACAAGTGGTCCATAAATGTTAAAGATCCTAAGAGCTGAGGCTAACCTCACTTGACCATAAGGGAGAGGGGCTTAGCAAGATCAGCAGTCATCATCTATTTGACCTGGTCCTGGTTCCAGGTTTTAGACTGCTAAAAAATACTACCCCCAGCACTCCATTCTGGGCTCCAGCCTTCTTGCTTCTTAATTTCTGACCCTGACTGTTGTTCCCCGGAAGGGGCCTACCTCCAATTAGGAGAGTCCTCCAAGCACCCAAGTCTGCCAACAGCAAAGATATTGAACATGATTTTTAAAACTTCTATTCATTGTCTGAATTACACTGGAATTACTCCAATACTTTATTTTAATCACTGTTTTAGACACTATGAGTGATATCAAGCACTTAAATATATGTGTGTGTTTGTGTGTGTGTTACTCTTTGAAGATATTGAAATCTAACTGTGATTACAATCTGTGAGACTGTCAGACTTTCTTAATTAAAGAGAGGTCTAAAGTTAATTTGTAACAAATGAACACTTTTCAAAATAAAAGCAAAGTATGTAAAAGTCTTATGAAAGTTAATAAAACTGGCTCCAAGTTAATTAAATTGATTTTCTTCCAGAGATATCGGGCCCTCCTTCAAAGGCAGCATGAATAACTTTGCAAAAGCAAGGCAGAAAATCACAAAATCTACAAACCAGCAATAACACACAAAAAAAGCAAGAGGGATTCTCTGATCTATAAATAAAAACCTACAGGGTAGGATTTATTCTACAATTAGCATTTTAAAAGAATGCTCAAGTCATGACCATGAAAACAATGCCTAACATTTACTCAGCTCTTGAATCTGTATCAGGTACTTTTCCACACCTTTTCCACAGCCCTATGAGATGGTTCTATTATTATCCCCATCTTATATTCTGAGTGTTTCCCATCCTTCAAGGTCTAACTTAAATTTCACTTTTTCACAAGTCTTTCCCAAATTACTCCCCGCCACCGCCAATTAAAATTATTTCCTACCTCCCCTTCTTTACAACTATTTTATGTCTCTTTCTTTTATAGGACTTATCCTAGTTCACCTTAATAGTCTTTATATATGTTTCTCTTTTGTGCCATTGTATTGCAAGTTTCTGGAGAGATGTTCTAGTTTGCTAATGCTGCCGGAATGCAAAACACCAGAAATGGATTGGCTTTTATAAAAGGGGGTTTATGTGGTTACACAGTTACAGTATTAAGGGCATAAAGTGTCCATCAACGAAGGGTACCTTCACTGGAGAAAGGCCATTGGCATCGGGAAAACCCCTGTTAGCTGGGAAGGCACGTGGCTGGTGTCTGCTTGCTCCCAGGTTGCGTTTCAAAATGGCATTCTCCAAAATGTCTGCATCAGCTTCTAAAAGCCATCTTCAAAATGTCTGTCTCAGCTCCAGCTAGCTGTGAGCTCCTTCTGTCTGAGCTTATATAGTGCTCCAGTAAACTAAACAAGGCCCATGCTGAGTGGGCGGGGCCATGCCTCCATGGAAATTATCCAGTCAGAGTTATGACCTACAGTTGGATGGGTCACATCTCCACGGACACTGAACCAATAGGTTCCAATCCAATCCACACTAATACGTCTGCCCCCACAAGAATGGCATTAAAGAATATGGCTTTTTCTGGGGGACATACATATACAAACCGGCACAAGAGGTAAATGCTGTCTTACTAATTTTTATATCCTGACAATGCCTAGCAGAGATTCTTGTACATAGTACATGTCCCACAAATGTTTGTGGAACTAACACAGTCATTAATAGGGGAAAAAAACTGAAAAGGATTTAGCAGCAGCTTTAAAAACAAGAAAGAATAATGAGTAAAGGCAACAAGCAATCATTCTCTGTGTCCTCAGATGAGAGAACAAGAGATCCAGAGATTATGGAATGAAACTTTATATTAAATATTAGGTAAACACTAAATCATAGTCATACTGAAATAACATAGAGGTGAATGTTTAGGTAATTTTGTGAGGCTGGAGACATTTCTAAACATTGCATCAAAAGCAGAAACAAACAACAGAGGAAGCTGACAAATGGTCAAGAGACCCAGCTCTTTAGTTCCCAACTCACCATTTGCATCATCATTTTCTTCATGTTTAAAATGGGGTAGATGATAATACCTGACTCATACAGGTGTCAAATAGAATGAATGAGGCAATGAATGTCAAGTACTTAATGCAATGCCTGACCTAATGTCTTCCATAAGTGTTTTAAAACAAGCCAATAAAGGAAAAGATGGGCAGATTTGAGTGCATAAAAAGTAATAGTGTTTGTGTTAAAAAAAAAAAATACCAAAGCTAAAAACATAAATGAAAATCAAACAACAAACAGGAGAGGGGGAAAGGGGGATTGATATCTGTGCCAGTTTGAATGTATTATGTCCCCCAGAAAAAGCCATGTTCTTTGATGCAATCTTCTGGGGCAGATATATTAGTCAGGATTAAGTTGGAACGTTTGGATTAGGTTGTTTGCATGGAAATGCACCCCACCCAACTGTAAGGATAACTCTGATGAGATATTTCCATGGAGGTCTGGCCCCACCCATTCAGGGTGGGCCTTGATCAGTGGAGCCATATAAATGAGCTGACAGGCAGAGGGAACACAGTGCAGCTGTGAGTGATATTTTGAAGAGGAGCGACAGCCAAGAGGGACACTTTGAAGAATGCACAGAAGCTGAGAGAGTAGCTGCAGATGAGAGATAGTATGAAGACAGCTGTTGAAAGTAGACTCTTGCTCTGGAGAAGCTGAGAGAGGACATATACCCCAAGAGCAACTAAGAGTGACATTTTTGAGGAACTGCAGCCTAGAGAGAAACGTCCTGGAAGAAAGCCATTTTGAAACCAGAACTTTGGAGCAGACGCCAGCCACGTGCCTTCCTAGCTAACAGAAGTTTTCTGGACACCCTTGGCCATCCTCCAGTGAAGGTACCCAATTGCTGATGTGTTACCTTGGACACTTTATAGCCTTAAGACTGTAACTGTGTAACCAAATAAACCCCCTTTTATAAAAGCCAATCCATCTCTGGTGTTTTGTATTCCCACAGCATTAGCAAACTAGAACAATATCCTAAATGAATAAAGAGCTTTTACAAAGTGACGAGAAGAAAGCTTTAGTAGAAAAAAAATAGGAAAGAAGAATTAGACATTTCACAAAATACTAATATCTAGAATGACCAAAAAGGAAAAAAGTCACCCTCATTAAGTAATTAGAGAGTGTTAGTTAGAATGAGATTAAAGGTTTACTTATAAAATCAAAAATATTGATGATGTTGTGAGGCCATGGACATGTTTATACATCTTTCTGGAGAGGTTAATTATCAAAAGCCTTAAAATGTATATACCTTTTTGAATCTAGGAAATCTCAGTATCTGTACTAGATACCTATCACTGATGTGCACAAAGATGAAAATTGCAGCCTTTCTTATAAGAATGAAAAACAGGACATAACTTAGTGATCCGACAGTGAGAATAGTTAGAAAGTTATAATACCTTCACAAAACAGAACACTGTACTGTGATCTCATGGATGACATTTAATGCGAAGAGTGAAAAAAGCAAATGGTAGAACAGGAGTATTACATGATTCCATTTTCACTAAAAATAGTAATAATAACATAATCTATGTGTGCGCATATGAGTACATACACATAAAAAAGATATGAAAGAAAATATGTTAATATTGATTACCTCTAGATAATGAAATCATAGGTAACTTTGGGTAACTGTAACATTTTCTAAGTTTTCTATGATAAACATATTTTTATAATTAAACAAAATAAAAATTATATTTTTCAAAAGAAAAAATTAAACATTAGGAGATACTCCTGCCTCATCATCCCTGACACTAGAATACATCTTCAATGGTGGCTGCACTTTGTTCCTTATAAGAGGCCTATGATGAGCTTCAATCCACAGATCCTATGGGTTTATAAGCAGTTCAAGTAGTTCAATAAAAAAGTTCAATTAAATACTGAGGGAACACCACAAGCTTAATGGGTAAGTTGCATTAAAAAAAAGAAGAAAACTAAGCCATGCTGGATAAAGTTAAAGCCTTAATCTTATGCTTACTCAGCAGCAAAAAGAAAAAAAACAAAAACAAACATTAGTTATGGAAGATTTAGTGACCTAAGCTTTACCATTGGTTATAGTTCTAGAAACACTTCCAGTGTGTATTTATCTATGCTATAACTCATGGCTCTCTGCAAATTTAAAGGAACCTCTTGGCTGACAGTTCAAATGCTGGTCTCACTATGGGAAAAAATCAGTCCAGCTACTTGGGAAATAAGCAAGAGGAAAACGTCTTCATGCTTTAAAAATGGGGTGTGGGTGTGTGTGTGTGTGTGTGTGTGTGTGTGTGATTAGTGACTTTTTAACCTCATAATAAATCTAAGAAAGGCCCAACTTCATCATGAAGCCAATCTGGATACACATACAGTTAGCCCCATACTCCCTACATAGAGAGGAAGGAACAGATCCAGCAATGGATGACTAGATGGTACATTCATTCTTACAGCTATTACTGAACAAAAGTCCCAAAAGTTAAGAGTAGCAAGATCCACAGTATACAGTGTTGAGAGCCGCCTACTAACCAGTGCCTTATTAAAACCAATGAGAGAACAGATCCAATTAGAGATCCTTAATCACATCTGGTAAAATAAATCTTGAACACAAAGTAGTTCTGTTTTTTTTTTAATATGATAATGCACATAACTTTAAATTTTCTACCATTGAAGGATCCCCAGGTGTGGCAGTCATTTGCTTTTTCCTGCCAGCATCCATTGCCCCTTGTCTAGATAACAGCACACTAGTCTCCCTTCAGCAAACTACCTCTCATATTGCAGCATCTATGGTGGGGCTGACCTCATCTCCTAACCCCAGGAACTAACAGATAACCCAGGACTGGTCATGCAATGGTTTCATCCTCCTGGACAGAATGAATATCCAGTAGGCTCATGGCCCAAGCTAGACCCATTGGGAGCAAAGGGGAATAAGCCTTTAAATTTGTATTTGAGCTCCTGGGGATAAAGCACATTCTATCTGCTGGAATTCTATGCTGAGAGAATATAAGCCTATTGCTGCTGAAGGCATCTTCCACCACTTGGAATAATGAAACTAACAATGAAGGGAATAAAAGTAAGAAATAGAGACGAACTGACTCCTGATGAACTATTTTCAAAACCTAGATCCAGCCATGTTGAAGTCATTCAACACCGTTTGAATTGCATTTCTATCACATGAAACCAAAAGGTGGCAATAAATGTGGGGAAAGGGAAGGGTAGGTGGTTGTCTCCTTTCTCCAATTGATTTACCTTAATTGCTTTTAGACACACACACACACACAAAATAAACTGGAGGTTATTGTATGCTACCTCCAAGCAGATCTGTGTAACCTTATTTTAGTAGACTCCATTACTAGAATGTAAGCCAAATCCTTAAGTGCATATCACTGCTCACCCCCAGTATCTGGCACATAATAGTACTCAGTAAGAGCCGAGAATGAGAGAAGAGTTGGGCATCTGACCTGCACACTGTGCCTCCTCTCACTTAGCTCTCGTGGCCTTCCCGCCCTCTGTCCTGCTTGCTGCACAGAACACCTTCCACCATGGCCACCTCAGCAAGTTCCCATTTGAACAAAGGCATCAAGCAGGTATACATGGCTCTGTCCCAGGGCAAGAAAGTCCAGGCCATGTATATCTGAATCGATGGCACTGGAGAAGGACTGTGCTGTAAGACCCGCACCCTGGACAGTGAACCCAATGTGCAGAAGAGCTGCCCAAGTGGAATTTTGATGGCTCTAGTACTTTTCAGTCTGAAGGCTCCAACAGTGACATGTATCTCACCCTTGTTGCCATGTTTTGGGACCCTTTCCGCAAGGACCCCAACAAGCTGGTGTTCTGTGAAGTCTTCAAGTACAACCGAAAGCCTGCAGAGACCAATTTAAGGCACTCCTGTCAATGGATAATGGACATGGTGAGCAACCAGCACCCCTGGTTTGGAATGGAGCAGGAATATACCCTGATGGGGACAGATGGACACCCCTTCGGCTGGCCTTTCAATGGCTTCCCTGGGCCTCAAGGCCCATATTACTGTGGAGTGGGAGCAGACAGAGCCTATGTCAGAGACATCATGGAGGCCCACTACCGGGCCTGCTTGTACGCCGGCAACAAGAGCGCAGGAACGAATGCTGAGGCCATGCCTGCCCAGATAGGACCCTGTGAAGGCATCGACATGGGAGATCATCTCTGGGTGGCCCGTTTCATCTTGCATCGTGTATGTGAAGACTTTGGAATGACAGCGACCTTCGATCCTAAGCCTATTCCTGGGAACTGGAACAGTGCTGGCTGCCATACCAACTTCAGCACCAAGGCCATGCGAGAAGAGAATGGTCTGAAGTACACTGAGGAGTCCATTGAGACACTAAGCAAGCGGCACCAGTACCACATCCATGCCTACGATCCCAAGGGGAGCCTCGACAATGCCCGGCGCATAACTGGATTCAACAAAACCTCCAACATCAATGATTTCTCTGCTGGTGTAGCCAACCGTGGCACCAGCATCCGCATTCCCCAGATGGTCAGCCTGGAGAAGAAGGGTTACTTTGAAGACTGCCTCTCTGCCAACTGTGACCCCTTTGAGGTAACAGAAGCCCTCAGACGCATGTGTCTGCTCAATGAGACCAGTGATGAGCCCATCCAGTACAAGAGCTAAATGGACTTAGACCTTCACCCATCAAACCCTTCCCAGTTCTTCACCCCACTCCCACTTTTCCTCTCTCCCAATTGTCCTACTAACTGTAACTCAAAGGGCAGAATATCAAGGTCTTTTTTTCCCTCATGCCCAGTTAATAACTCTTGCTTTTTGGGGCCTAGGTAGAGGGGTCAAGTTCTTAATCTCTTCACACCCAACCACCCCCCTTTTTATCCTATCACAGAAGTTTTGGAAGACTGAGGAAGTAGTGCATTAGTGGGGAGGGGAAGGAGGGGCAACATAACCACTGCTTCCATTTCATCGGGTGTGTTTGTCCAGTAGACATGGTCCAGTCTGGACAGAGAGCATCTGTGTTTGTGAAAGGAGAGCAGGACTTTTTCTGTGAGGTTAGCTAAGGTGAGCAGGGCTTGTCTTACTGTGTAGTTAGCTGAGAATACACCCTTCCCCACTTTTGGTGGGAAGTTCCTTTTTTAAAAGGATTATAACCAACTTTTGTTTTGAAGTGGGAGTTATTAGAGAAGGAAGGGTTAGGGAGATTAGGAGGAAAATGCCCTTGATCTCTTGCTGTTATGCTTTCCTTGCTTGAGGCTAAATGCCCTAGGCTGAAGAGTGTTAACTGATGGATAGTCCTACCATAAGAAGAAGAAAAAGTTGCTATTGCTTGGTCCTCCATTTATAACACAAAACAGAATAGTATTTTTATATTTAAATGTAAAAACAAAAATATATATATATATGGGTGTGTGGATATGTGTGTTTTTCTAAAGGAGAAAACCATTCTGATCACTGGAAAGCAAATTTGTTGCAAGTAGTCTGGTTAGAAATAAGGATCTCCTTTTGAGTCAGGGTGGAAGAGGCATTGCCTGAAAAGTTGGCTACTTAAGGCCATTACTCCCTCCCTACCACTTGAGGAGCTTCATTGTGCCCTGCCCACCCTTCCAAAGGGCATGGGAATTGGTCCAGTAACAGGTAGATGCAGGCTACTAGCAGTAGCAGTCACGTGAGCCTGGTGGCTCTGGTTTGGAAGACACACATGTACTTGTACACACAGGGGTTCAGCAATATGAGTTGGCTGGTCAACTTAAGCTTTATGCTCCTGACAAGGGGGTATTGGGGTTATTTTTTGGTGGGAGTAGCATGTCACTAAAGCAGGCCTTTTGATAAATTAAAAATTTTTAAAGCAAAACAAGTTTAGATTTTAATCATATTTATAGGGTTTCTGAGTTTTACTGTTTTACAGAATTGCTTGTTGGCTTCAACTGTTTTCCCATCTCTGCTCTTTGAGAAGATGGGAAAGGCCTGGAGTCACACAATTGTAATTTTGTATTCTGGTGTCTTTCCATGAGTGCAAGATATTCCTTTAACATTTCTGAAGAGTTGTGTTCTTTTCCTTTTATAATTAAAAAAAAAAAGCAAATCCTACCTTAAAAAAAAAATAGTACTCAATAAATATTTGCTGAAAAATGAACACATAGTTACTCTTTCTGGCACTTTTTTACAATGCAAACTAAACAAAAAACTCAAATGCTACTATTCGGGATCTAATTCTACATAGGAATCTAGAGACTCTGGAGTCACATTCTAATCACATAACAGATAGAAGCGCTCTACTTAATCTGAATTCATATAATCAACTTATTTACTCATCTTCTTTTCAACGCTATCTTCAACAGGCACAAAATACTTTAATAACAGAAAATAATCCCCAATAACTGGTCCTTTCTATTTAACAAACTGGAGGAACAGCTCTAAAATTTTAGTGGAGATAGATGGTTGTGTGTGTGTTTGCATGCTAGGTAAGTGTCCTTATCATGGCCTATAAGCCCTACAGGATCTGTTTGACGTCATCTCCTCCCCTTGCCAGCTTTGCTCCAGCCACACAGCCTCCTTCTTCTTTTGAAGATATTTGACACCTCTCACCTCAGGACATTTGCTTTGGCTGTAACTCTAGACTGAGAACATCAACATGGTTTACTCCCTCATTTCCCTTCAAGTCTTCACCCAAATGTCACCTTCTCAGAGAGGCTTTCTTCACCATCTTATTTACAATTGCAAACTTCTCCACCACTAATACTTCCATAGCACTTGTCATCTTCTAACTCACTACATGATTTACTTATTTATTTTCTTCATCATCTGTCTGTCTCCACTCTAGAGAATATACTCCACGAAAACAGAGATTTGAGTCTATTTTCTTCTCCACTGAACCTCATGCCAGGGAAATAATATATACTGAAGAAGTGAGTGAAGGCATAGGAAACATTAAAACTACAACTGGATCATTAAACACTGCGATTCAAATTAAATCAAATATGAATATTTTCCAATCCAGTAAACGACAGAAGGTTATGTGTGTGAACTCTTCCAGAAGTTAAAACCAGAGAATTGTTCCAAATTTTTGTGTATTTTACATGGCCCCTTACATTGTGGAATGAAGACATGAAGTTATTTAAGAACTGAAATATTTATCACAGAAAAACTATACTAATAATCAGAAGGTATAAAGTTTGCATTTACTTTGCTTAAATGCAGAACAATATTAAATTTAAAAGTTCAGCAATGTAGCTCAGCAGAAAAATCAAGTTTGAAAACATTCACAAATAATTTTTTCCTAGACATGTTAAACAGAAGAATGGTTGTACGGCCTCTTACAGAAATAAAGCAGTATCACAGAAAATGATAGGGACACTTTTTAGGACTCTAAAAAGGGTTTTCTGAAGGAAAATCAGAAAACATCAGTTAGAAAGGGGTTTCCGGGATCCCACATCCTCTACCTGTAACTTTCCCTGTCCCATGGCTTCTTTTCCAGCTGAGAGGACCCCTGTCAGACTGAAAGATGAGCTCAGCCCCTGGGGTGGCCTCAGCCCTGGCTGCTTGCTAAGTGCCTAAACAGAGGGACATTAATATTTATGTCAGGGGTCCCAAGCTGCAGGCTCTGGAAGCCAAATGCAGCCCACTATCTTGTTTTGTTTAGCAAGAAGAATGTTTTAAATATTAGGAAAATTCCCATTTAAAAAATCCAAAGTTTCAACTTCTCTTGAAAATACGCAAGTTCAAGCAATGCTGAGGCTGAACTGCAGTTCATTTAGAAAGAGGATCTGAAGGGTGGCTGAACCTGGAGACTAGGCACACTTTCTCAGGTTCACCACTGTCCCCACAACTCCCTATTGCCTTACACTTTTTTCACATGACCTGCCTGAACTCCATGAGTTTGAAAGCCTTGCCCTATATAGTCAAATATAGTTCCTTATTGCTTGTAAACATAAGTCCTCAACTCCCTGCATTCTGCTGTTTGTTTCATTAAACCCTTGGCCTTCCCTGCACTAGATTTAAATCTTACTGCAGAAGTCAAGGTCAGCGCACTGAACTGTCCTCAGAATTCTATCACTAACTGTGTGACTGTGTGCAAGTCACTCCGCCTCTCTCACGGTCATCTGTGAAACGGGGAAGATGATTCCTGCCCTGCCTTCCCCAAAGGGTTGTTGTGATGATTAAATGGTGTAATGGATGTCAAAGTGCTCTACATGGGATAGGTGTCACCATAAACAGTAAGATTTCATCTTTGGATGGAATAGCACATTTAAAAAATATGAAACAGCATCTTATATGGATCTTTAAGGGTAGTGTGCTGAGATAGTTGGAGTATATATTCATGGTTAATAGCACAAAAGAAATTCTTAAAACCTAGGATTACATACCCAGGAAATGCAAAAATATATACATTTAAACTATCTATTTAAAAAAAAAAAAAAAACCAACTAAGTATAAATAACATGTAACTTGTCAAATGGCTAAACAGGGAAATGACTAAATTTCCTGAAAACTAAAGATAAGTTTAAGGTCAGATAAGTTCAGCCAAATAAGGTTTTCAGGAACAATATATATGACCAAAAAGTCTATCTAAGAATGATGACAAAAAAAAAAAAAAGGGTAAAAATAGTCTGCAAAGGAAACTAAGACAAATGCTGATACTAAAAAGTATATAATTAGCAGGGATTACCAGCTACTTTCAAAGAGAGCATAACACAATTTCCTAAGTGGTTAACCAGCTTCAGGATTCCAGACAGTCAAGGTTGCTGTGATTATCTGTTACAAAGAAACAGACCTAAAGATTACAAGTATACTCCGGTAACCAAAAGAGAAAAATAATCTAAAAAGTCCTTGAGGCATCATGTCACTACATCCATCACGTAAATCTACGGACCTCAGTAATTTGGGAATGGAAATTAATCAAAATGGTCTATAGGTCATTGGTTAGGTTTATTTAGTCATCAGAAAAGCTGGTCTAATTAACCCAAAATATTATGAAAAATGTCTTCTCTGGAAACCTTCACCTTACCAACAAAGGGGACTTTTGAAACTAAACAAAAGTAAGAGCAGTTGCTTATATGCTCCATTCTACTTAATATTAGAAATCCCTGCTTTAGGGGGGAAAGAAAAAGTACAATGTTGTACATGAAGGTATATTTTCATTCTTTTTTATTTTTTTAATTTAGAAACTCACGTGCTCTTTTTTGTTCCTAACATTGTTTTCTTTTTTTAAATTTTATTTACATTGTTGTTCTTAAATACTTTTACTCTTAGCAAAATAAAATATGAACATGCCTCATAAGATTCAAATAGTACAAAAGGCTTTATAATGAAATGCAATAGCCTAGTACCTCACCCTTCCCAAGCCCACCCCTGTTTCTCAGAGGAAACTACTTTCAGTTAATTTTTTGGTTTCTTTGGTGATTACCATCATGTCATGAGATTATGTATTATAATTACATCACTTCTTTTATAAATCACTTTTTGATAGCATATATTGGCTTCGTACCATACAGATTGGGTACATCCCCACTCCATACCCCTACACATACAACCTGCACATAAACAGGCACCACACATTCATATCACCACTGTGGTTCCTCTGTTGGCTACCTTTTTAATTTTAAATACCATAAATACTACATTTCCATCTCTATTTCTTATTCTATCGGCTAAAACCAGTATCTCATTTCACAGACTAAGAATATTAAGGAAAGTACAGTTTTCTGCTCCTTCTTCACTTTCTCTTCCTCCTCCTACCACTATGTTAGCTTTACCTTTGGGATTTTCTTTCTTCGGCCAATATTTACTCTAATTATGTAAAATAAACAAGAAATTCATGATTGCCAAAAATTACCTCTAACAACCTCTTGTGGACCTATAATTACATAAGTTATTACCAGTGGTACATTTGTGCCTTACTTTTAAAGACTTTTGAAGACAGCAGTATGAAAATCCATTCTAACATATATTCTGCTCTTCATAGTAGAAATGAACATATATCAAATTTCTCAAAGAACTAAATTTTACCCCACTAAGGAAGTACCAATAGCTGTAAGTGATTAAATATTCTAGGGCCTTCAACCTTAGGTCAATTTATCCTTGAAACTAGAAGCCTTCCACAGTAGGATTCTAAGGATCATTTGAAAATATTATAGAATAATTTAATTGTTTGGAGAGACAATAGGCTAGCTGCAGATTAACAATAATTGTCCTTCATCTTAATCTTCTGCATCAAGTACCAGGCTCCCTGGAACAAAGAGTTCTTATCATCACTACCTGGCAACCTCTGACACAAGTCATGCTAAATCCCTTCTGCTTCCATCCCAGCACACAACACAAGAGTCTCTTCTCATGCTCAGGGGTACTCATCTCAGTACCAAGGATGAAGGTACAGATATAACTGCTGATAAAACATCCACTGTGGGACACGACTCCCAGGAATGAGCCTGGCCCTGGCATTGAGGGATTGAAAATACCTTCTTGAGTAAAAGGGGGGAAAGAAAGGTAACAAAATAAGGCTACGGTGACTAAGAGATTTCAAATAGAGTCGAGAGGCTATCCTGGAGGTTTCTCTTATGCAAGCTCCAGCTACATATCCCAAATGGCCACACTATGCCATAGTCCCAAATAGTCCCAAAATAGTCCCAAAATAGTGCCACAATAGTCCCAAAATTCCTAGGTCCCTATCTGTGATTCTATATGTTTCACTAAGTTTATCCCTCAGAAACTTAAATCCACCAAAGTGTTCCTACATCAGACAAGTCCTAAAACTCAGAGGCAAGAGCCTCTTTAAGAACAACAATCACATTCTGCCCCCTTTCCCATAATGTTGACACCCCTCTTCAATATGAACAAATTAGGGTGGTCTCTGCTTAGACACCCCAAAAGATCAATCAAGTGATTAAATGAGAGGAAAGGGTAGCAACAAACAAGATAGGATTCAAGAAAGGATTATGAATACTGAATCTTTATATGAATATATATTTTTAGATGCTATGGTATTAGAATAGCTGGAAGGAAATAACTGAAAAGGTGGAAAACAATATTCTTTGAAATTTTCTCTATAGCTACTCGTTCAATTGTACTTTGAAAGTTATCACCTTTCTATATGTATCTTATATTTCACAATAAGGAAAGAACTGAAATTGTGCAACTATAACCCATAACATTCTTTGAAATTTTCTAACTACTTGTTAAATTGTACTTTTGAAGTTATCACTGTTATGTATATATGTTAAATTTCACAATAAAAATGCATAAAAAATATCAGCAAAAAAAAAAAAAAAAGTCCATGGAGCAAAACTGGACAGGGGTTTGCATTAACAGGATTACAGGATACACATGTGATATGGAAACCCCAAGTGCCATTGAAAATAGAAAATTAAACCTGTATTATATAGTGGTTAAATGAGTTGTGAGCATGGGCTCTGGAGTCAGGATGCCTGGTTTCAATGCCCAGCTCTGCTACCGCCAGTGACATGACCCAGGTATAAGACCCAAGCCTCTATATCGCAGGCTCCTCATTTTAAAAATCAAATTTTGGTAAGGATTAAAATAATTATAAACATAAAGCACTTAGCATGGTACATGGCATATAATAAGAGCTTAAAAAATGAGACCCACTGAAGTGATTGTTGTTATAAGTAGATAATTGACCAGAGAGCCACAACTTCACATTTTTTTAGGCTGGACCTAATCACATTGTCCACTTCTGCACACCTGGTAAAGCCAAATGAATGCCCTTGTTTTTCAGATATCTGCCTTTGTCTCTAATTATAGTCAAAGCAAATGGGCCTGGTGGGAAGGGCCATGAAAAGCCTGAGTTTGCCCTCCTGGGCTGAGCTCCCCAAGTTGTTAACCCATGTGCTCCTGCAGGTCCTGGTTTCATGTTATCTCTTCAAATGCTTTCACCATGTCAGTTCTTACAGTCAGTCCTGATTTCTAAGGTGCAATTGAAATAACCTTACAAATATTACAGCTAATAATGCTGAAAACAATGTGCTAGCTTCTAGACAGACTGAAAAAATCCTAAGAAAAATGGACTCAGTGCTACCCAGATTCTGAATAAAACCCATCAAATAGAAGCTACTGTTAACAAGCCTAAAGAAAAAAAGATAATTTTTTCTGAGTGCCTTATTAGACATATTTGGGGCAAAGGAAAGTACATTTCTATGGTAATTGTCAAGATAGTAAAAATGAGATAAAACCAAATAAGAGGAAAACAGAAATTCAGCTCATGGACCTAAAAATCACCATTTGTAAAATATCAAATTAATAGCTACTCTAATCTCAAATGGTAATCTTTCCTTGCAGCCCTTCTTATTTTATTTGAACAAATATTTCAAGCCTCATCTGTGTTCTATTACAATCAGAAAGACAACATGATATCCAGGATAGTGTTTATATATAAAAATCATTTAAAATCAAGAGGTGATATAAACTGACATCCAGATTCCATTACCCCAAGACCTCATATAATTATATAGTCATTTTTTTAAATCCTGAAATGACAATTTTCTCCTTTGGCACAAAGTTTTATGGCTCCATGTCTGGTGCCAACATAGACTCATCATGCAAATAAATTGAAAGTAGGTGGTCTGGTTAGTCTTCACAATGCTACATTTTAATCGGGCAAAGCAGTGAAAAAGATTATTGTCGAAAAGCTGGCATATCTTCAAACAACAGTACATGCTGTCCATTTTACTCACAATGAAAAAGCTCTTCAAGAGATTTCGATAAAGGTTCCCCTCCTCCTTGCAGTCCACATTTGTAATGTTTATATAAGTGGGGGATATAAATCTTTCTCCAATGAACCCCATGGTTTTTAGAGCAGACTTCTTGTTATAAACTGCCTGTTTCCGTTTTGCCTGCCTAAGCAAGCCACGCAGAGCCCATTCGAGAGAGACTGGAACTAATTTAATGTGCTCCAAGTTTAAGCCCCTAGCCTCTGTGCCTTTACAGGGAGATTTTACACAGTGGATTACTGCTGACTTTAACAATGATTCATACGATAAGTGGCTTTTGATTTGTTTTTAAATGTCAGAAAATATGCATTGGCAAAAGATATGTCATCAAAATAATTTTGTTAAAGCAATACCCATAAAAAATAAGAAAATAAAATTTAATTTTTCACCAAAAAAAGGCAGTCTAAATTTTATTCTTGCCAAAGGCTTTTTCACATAAATTTGTTGTTTTATTCAGTGCAAAACAAAACAAAGTTGTTTTCAGACAGATTTAAGACTGATCCGAGATATGATCAGTTGAATCGATACATTTTACCGCAAGACCTGTTGCTATTATTAAAAAATACCAAAACCCCACAGAAGATAGACAAAAGCTCATTCTTCACCCAGACTCAAAGATACCCTGTATGCTTTTTCCAAAGTTGCAAAATTCCTTGAAACCAACACTAATTAAAACAAAAACACATTCACCAAACACTGAGTAAGATCCAACATCCCAAAGCATGTTGGGGGAGGAAAAATTTCTGTTTAACTCAAAGAACAGAGCAGCAACAAAATTAATTCGAAAGAAAACAAACCGAGAAACAAAAGCATGCATTATATTATTATTCTAGATTTGTGCATTAAGGGGCCTGAATCGTGTATCAGAATACAATTTTAAAATGTCAGATGTAATGGGATATACTTGTCCCCAATCATCTGTTAGTTTCTCCTATTTTCCTCTTTAAGCTATTTTGGAATGACTTAAGCAAAATATTACAGTAGGGGGCAGTATTGTAACATTGTGCTCACACTTTAAACACTCAAGGACATACTGAAGGAGGTAAAAGGATCATTATTCTTCACTAAGATTTAATCATGTTGGAATAATTACTCTAATTTATTACAGAATTTCTGATTTGTTTCTCTGAAGCCCAATCTGCTTTTTCACCACCTACCTGTAATATTGAGATACAAATATTAAGATAAATAATATTAATGATACAAAAAGCAAATGCTACTTCATAAAAAATCTACCCAAATATCCAAGACATGCTGATTGCTGTTTAGCAGTGGAAGAAGAACTTTTTATTGAAAGCCATATTTCAAAAGCATGAAGGCTTCTCCAATTGCAAATATCCAGATGTTCTTTACTGTAAATATATCACATTGGGAGATGGTAAAAAAAAAAAATGTATAACTATTTCATCTTGGTTTAATATAAAATGCAGAGCTAGTTTATAAACACAAGCCAATGTGACCTATGCTAATTAGATGTTAATTTCAAAAATATGGGGTAAGAAAATATTTACAAGTAAAAGAATGCCTTCATATTTTCCAGAAATAAACTTTCTTTATTTCCATCTGCCAGCAATGGCTCTTGGCTGGCTGCTAGGAAGTATGGAAACTGAAAATGTTTGTACTGAACACTTGGCTTCCAATGACTTAGAATGTTTTGGGAGTTTGGGGAGAAAGAAAGCAAATTCTTTGTCAGGTCCCAAGAATATAACCTATAGATAGATAATGAGTATTTTTTTTTTTTTTTCTGTAAAGAGTAATCCAAATGATTTATAATTTCTGTAAGTTTGGAAGATTTAAGAGATACTTTATTTAATACATGAAAACCTTATCACTAAACAGAACAATAATCATTTGACTTTAACCTTATCATTCAACTTTATCAAGTGTATATGCTTATCTTTACGTTCAATAATTTTAACTCAGAGGTATGTTTGCCTGCTTGCCTTAAGAGAGTGGGTGTTATAAATTCAAACAAGGATTTTTTCCAATCTAATGATTCTACTGAAAAATTCAATATTAACACTAATCCTTTAGACATATAAGCTATTTTTAAGTACACATTAAATGTACATAAAGAGATGTGATGAAAACCGACATTGTCGTAAGAAGCTAGCAAGAATTCATGAGATCAAGTTTAAATGCTAAGCTTTAAATTTCAGTACAAATTGTTACAGTTTTAATCCTTGCTCTTACTCCATTTCTCCATTTTTCTTTAAGTTGTTTCAAAGTTGGGATTTTGGGTTTGATGTTGTGTGAGTGTGTGTGTGTGTGTGTGCATGCGCACATGCACTTGCATACAGTGTTTGTTTGAAGATCCTACAAGATTCTGCTATGATTGACTTGGAGAATGCTATCTGCCCCATGTCTTTGCTCCAAGGTCTTTTCAATTGCTGTGATAAGTTTCTTTTCAAGACTTAATAGCAAAACTAGGTCTCTAATTACTACTGAATTCCCCTCAAATTTAGCTCAACCATGTCCATTTGGGTTGCTAGTAGGGACATAATTCTTTGAAATTATTGTACAAAAGAGGCCTGTGACAGTTGCAACAAAGTAATTGGCTAATGGAAGAGTACCAGGTATGCATTTCCCTGAAACATCTGTTTGAAACTATAGGTCATTTGAAGAGTATGTAAAATGGTTCCATCTTCTAATTAGTTTCTCATCAGCCAAAAGATCACTGCCAAAGTTGTTTTAAATAATTTGCAGGGGCCAACGTTCTTCTGTAGCAAAGCTCTTCTTAGGAGCTTTCAGTTCTTCCAAAGGCATGCATACTTATCTCATCTCCAAATGCTGATGTCTATGATGGAGAAGGGGGTGTATGGGACAGCATTTTCGTCCAATAATAATAATAATAATAATAATAATTTTTTTTCTTATTATTTAAGCCATTTTTCTGTCACCTATAATC
This sequence comes from Choloepus didactylus, assembly GCF_015220235.1. Taxonomy (NCBI): domain Eukaryota; kingdom Metazoa; phylum Chordata; class Mammalia; order Pilosa; family Megalonychidae; genus Choloepus; species Choloepus didactylus. The sequence continues at coordinate 54,907,111 of NC_051309.1, forward strand.
AAAAAGTATCCTGACATACTACATACATATTTACTTACTCTCTTGCCTTCTTACTTCTTTACATACCTGGTGAATAAGTGAGACAACAGACACAAACAACAGGGCAGAACTCTTGGTTGTATTTCCAGATGGGTAGATGCAAGACTGTCTCCCCTGTGACCAATGACAGAATTTTCAAATTTGATGGCCAAAATCAGAAATCCAGCTTATAGTCATGTAATAATTCTTCTTCCTAGGAGTGGGTGAGTACTCTGTACCTGAGCCCTTCGAACCAAGATGGAAGAAATGGAGTCACCCCTAGAGTCATTGATGTAATGGAAGCTTGTCTTAGTGTCTATTTAGCAACTTCTGTTCCTCTTCCCAGCCCTCCACCTCCAAAATTACCCTTAACAGCAACAACAAAAAAACTTACCCTAAGACATAAGACGCATATTCCACACAAAGGTTTGGAATCTGAATTTGAACTTTGAACTGTTAAAGTGGATTACAAATGGAAAAAAAAATATGGCAGCATCCTAATATCATCAGATTTGAAAGGAAAATATAAGCACTGTCTCTGTGACTATTAGCAGTGTTTCTCTTCTATTTAAGATAAAGGCAATAATCTCTTTCTGCAAAGAAGATTTGGACTTTCTGGAAAGTCAGGAGATGGGATAAGGTCTCTAATAGTAACTGAAAGAAGTTTTTCCTCATGAAGTAAAGAGCCTCTGGTTTGGGAAAAATGTGTTCAGGTTAATTCCCAAATATACATTTACTGTTGAGAGGTAAATGTAGATGAAGTTACATACTGCCTTGTGTCTTATTGGCATAAATTTAATCTATATTATCACCTTTTTGGCTTCTAATAGACTCCATCTCTCTCTCTCACACACACACACACACACACACACACTTAATTCACTTCAGTCATTCTTCATCTTCATAAAAATTTAAATGTTATCTGGTAACTTACCAGAAACATATTAATTCATTCCCCAAAATTAAAAGTTTATAAATGCAGTAAAGTTTTTGTTTCTGCAGAAAAATATAGTTGATATGATCACTTACAAATAATAGGAACATATTTTAAAAAAGAAAATGTGGTCACATAGTCCCAGTAGTTTGTATTTGACTATAATGAAATCAATGAGGAGTAATTGAAGATTTGTAAGTAGAAGTTTCAATTTTGGAAAGATCAGTGGAATTCTGAGTTAAGATGGTGACTTGAACAAATATATTTAAACATGCTCCCTTACACAACCCCACTAAAATTATGAAAAAAAGAAAAAGAAAGAAGAGTTTTTGCTTCTGCTTTCTAATAAATAAAACAAATAAATACAAAGAAAATTGGAGAGGAAATAATGGCAACAAAACTTTGAAAGCTTGAAAGTCAATGCACAAATATGAAAGAACCAAGAAAACCAAATCTCATCTGGAAGAAAAACTGAGGAAAAAAACCTTTATACTACAGAATCCTTAAGAGGCTAGGAAATGGCAGCAAGAGGTTCCTCTGAAACTTGGAGTTCATTGGGGGTAAAGTAACTACAACTGGGGTAAAATTGTTTGAGAAGTAGTTGGATCCATAAGCCCCCTTCAATACTACACATCACTTGGCAGCTGCCCCTCACCCTTCCCTGGCAGATGACAGGAGATTTATTCTCTGGAGAGAATAAAACAGAGGTTTTGATCTAGGGATTGACTAACAAAAACTGGGGAATTAATAACTGGATGTACACTAAAAGCTGGCCATTGCACAGATTTGCAGTCCAAATTCATATAATCTGGGTGGTACAAAAGTCTTTGATGGGTGATTTTAATTTAAAGTGGTCCCAGAGAATAGTGCTCCTAGGTGCCTATCAGAAGCAAATCCAATAATCTCTAGAGAAAAATATCAAATAATTATAATTATTCAAGACACTGGGTAGAAAGAGTCAAAAATAACAAAGAACACAGGAAATTAGAATTCATGAGTGAGACCTTGTAAAGACTTCATATATTGGAATTATCAAACACAAACTATAAAATAATTATGTTTACCACATACAGAAAATAAAAGACAAGCTCATTTTTCAGAATTTAAGAAGAAAGAAAACTATAAAAAGTGATCTAGCCAAATTGAAAAAGAACTAAATATAAATTCTATATATAAAAAATACACTATCCAATATTTAAAACTCAATGGGCAGATTTAAATAGACATAGTTAAAGAAACAATTTGAAAAAATGTAAGATACAGCTAAAGAAATTGCTGTAATACAATCCAGTGAGGAAGGAAGCTAGAAAATACAAAATAAAGGTTAACAGGCATAACAAGTAAAATGTGAAGAGGTAACAAATCTTTAATCACAACTTCAAAAAGAGGGAAGAGAGAGACAGAGTAGGCAGAAGTAATGTTGGATGAGATAAAGGTTGAAAAATTTCCAGAACTGACAAAAGATGCCAATCTTCAGATTCAAAGAACTCAGTGATTTCCAAGCAGGAGACATTAAAAGAAATCTACATCTAGATATATCACCATGAAATTGCAGGCACAAAAATGTAGCGACACTCTTAAAAGAAAGCAGTTAAAAACAAAAAACAAAAAACCTTTTAATGAGGTTAGTTCAGTTAAGGTGTGGTCCAGCTCAATCAGGATGGCTCTTAATCCTTCCTGAAGGCCTCATAAGGAAGGTCACAGAGAGGGAAGAAGCCAGAGGGAAAAGCCAGAAACTGAATATCAGTGGAACCCAGAAGAGAAGAAAGAAGTTGGAGAGGCCACCATGTGCACTGCCATGTGACAGAAAATCCAAGGACCAAGGATCACCAGCAGCCAGCCCCAGAATGACAGTCTTCTGGGAAAAGGCATTGCCTTGATGACACTTTGATTTTGGACTTCTCCTAGTCTTAAAACTGTGAGCCAATACATTCCTGTTGTCTAAACCAACCTGTTGCTTTGGCAGTGAAGGAACTAAAACACGCAAGTATGCCCAGTGCCTAACACAGTACCTGGCAAAGCCTAGGGATTTAATACATTTTTACTAAGTAAATGTATGAAGTGAGGAGGAAAGAAGAAGGAAGAAAAAAAAAAGAGTGCTCTCATTTTTCAAATTGCTCTGTTGACAAAAACAATAATCATTTATGTGCAGAAAAGATCAAATAATGGAAGTAGCAGGATACATGGTCCTGGATCAATAGAAATGTGGCTGAGTATTTTGAAAAGTCAGTATTAGAAAATTTGTAGTAATTATATCAGGAAAGCAACATATTTAACACATCATATGTTTGAAATGAAGAACCTGACACTGAAAACAATTAACTAATTTCTTGTCAGTGACATAACAGCTGTGTACTACAGATTCTACAAACATGTATGAATAATCTGGTACATGCCATACAATTTCTGGCAAATCACTTCTGTTAATATTCAGAACAACCCTGTGACATTACTCTTATAATTGTCCCCATTTTATAGACAAGGAACCAGTGCCACAGCAAAGTTCAGTAACCTATAAAAGGCCCCAAAGCTGGATTTGTGGCAGAGCCGGTGTGCAAAACCAGTCTCCTAATCCTGAATTCCTGTGTTCTACACTGTACCACAGTTTCCAGAGCTACCACAGCTGTCCCACTTCCCAATCAAAACCACATCTACCTGAAACAATTCCAAAGAAATGGAAGGCATAGGAAGTACCTTCAGAAATAGTTACAGGAAAAAATAGAAAAATCTTTACAAATTAAAATATCAAACCAAAAGCGTGCCTCAATGTTCTGGGATTTTTTGCAAAATGATTCCAGTAGAATAGACCTGACCCAAGAAGTTTGGCCCTTTCGGAGATTTGCCTGCCTGCCTTAGGCAACTAAGGGACTCTTAGAAAGAGGTTACTAAATACCTGCTCTGTTAAGGCAATTCAAATTGGCCACGGGACTGTACGCAACATGTGAATTCCTAACAAACCTGTTCTGGTTTGCTAAAGCTGCCATTATGCAAAATACCAGAAATGCACTGGCTTTTATAAAGGAGATTTATTAAGTTACAAATTTATAGTTCTGAGGACATAAGAGTGTCCAAACTAAGGCATCAACAAGATGATACCTTCACTGAATGATGCCGATGGAGTCCGGAAAACCTCTATTAGCTGAGAAGGCATGTGACTGGCATCTGCTGATCCCGGGTTGTGTTCCAGCTCTTCTCTCAGCTCCTGTGTGTTCTTGGTTCTTCCTCCCAGGTTTTGTCTCTCTAAGTGCCTGGGGATCCTGTCTTAGCATATCCCAGGGTAAACTCTGGGCTTCATCTCTTAGCTAAACGTCCTTCTGTCTGCATCTCCAAGCATGTCTATGCATCAGTGTCAGCAAGCATTTGGGCCTGTGTGGCTCTTTTTAAAGGACTCCAGTAAACTAATCGACAACTTTCCTGAATGGACAGGGTCAAATCTCCATGGAAACATTCAATCAAGTGGTCACACCCTAATCAAAAAGATTAATCAATCTGCCCCCACAAGATTGCATTAAAGAATATGGCTTTTGGGGAGACATAATATAGCCAAACCAGCACAAAACCCTAATTTGAATTCCTGCTCTTCTGCACAGACTTAGGGTGGAACTTTAGGATGAACAACCTTCTCAGCTTGCCCAGAACTGAGGAAGTTTCCAGGACTCAAGACTTTCAGTGCCAAAGTGGGGAAAGCCCCAGGAAAACAAGGATGAGTTGATCATTCTATGGAGGTTCTACAACAACAGAGAATGCATACTTTCTTCCTGCTTCTCTCTCTGTTCTAGTTTGCTAATGCTGCAGAATGCAAAACACCAGAGATGGATAGGCTTTTATAAAATGGGGGTTTATTTCGCTACACAGTTACAGTCTTAAGGCCACAAAGCATCCAAGGCAACACATCAGCAACCGGGCACCTTCACCGGAGGATGGCCAATGGCCTCCGGAAAACTGTTGTTAGCTGGGAAGGCAGCTGGCGTCTGCTCCAAAGCTCCGGCCTCAAAATGGCTTTCTCCCAGGACGTTCCTCTCTAGCAAGCTTGCTTCTCTTCAAAACATCACTCCCAGCTGTACTCAGTGAGTTTTCTCTCTCTGAGTCAGCTCATTTATATAGCTCCACTGATCAAGGCCCACCCCGAATGGGCGGGGCCACACCTCCATGGGAACACCTCATCAAAATCATCTCCCACAGCTGGGTGGGGCACACTCCAAGCAAATCTAACCAACACCAAAACTTCTGCCCCACACAAGACTACAAAGATAATGGCATTTGGGGGACACAGTACACTCAAACCGGCACACTCTCCAAGGTTAATGTCTGTCCAGATACTAACATAATATCAACAGTCCAAAAGCTTAGTGCTTAATACACCCTACCATGTCCTTGATAATTGTAGATAAAAAGATACTCAAGATGAAGTGGTGTCAGTCAACAAGTCTTCTTCTTTGGATAACAGTCAGGCTTGTGGTTAGTTATCTGTACCCAGTATACTGTTCAGTAACTGGAAACAGTTGGGAAAGTGTGATGATTCTCTTTAAAGACTCAGTGGAGGCTTAAAACACACAATCATTTCCTCTGTTTAGTGTTCCTATCATGCCAATAGTGAGGTTGAAAATAATTCCATTATATAGGCTGGTTGATTCATTCATGCAGGCATGCACACCCTCATTCAAATAGTCAATTAACAAGTTTTCAAGGAATATCTATTGCCAGACACTATGTTAAGCACTAGGGTCACAAAGATGACAAAACATAAAACATGCTCTCCTCAAGAAGCTACACTGCAGAAAGGCAACAGACCAGTGTTCTTGGAGCCTTATATTGTTTTGCAAGTGACCTTAAGCTCTTATTCAATTTTTTAAATTATTATTTTTATTTTTATTATTTAAATAATTTATTATTTAAATTTTTTTATTTAAATTTTATTATTTAAATAATTTATTATTTAAATTTTTATTGAGACACACTCACATACCATACAATCATCCATGGTACACAACCAACCGTCCACAGCATCATCACATAGTTATGCACTCATCACCCCAATCCATCCCCGAACATCTTCCCACACAAGAAAGAACCAGAACAAGAATAAAAAATAAAAGTAAAAAAGAACACCCAAATCATCCCTCCCATCCCACCCCATCCAGTCCTTGTCCTCACCTCTCCACTCATCCATCCATACATTAGACAAAGGGAGTGTGATCCACAAGGTTTCTACAATCACACTGACACCCCTTGCAGGCCACATGGTCACACAATAGTCTTCAAGAGTCAAGGCTACCTTCCTGAATGCCTCTTTGTTGCTCAGATGTGGCCCTCTCTCTCTAGCTAAGCCAACTTGGCAGGTGAAATCACTGCCCTCCCCTCTACGTGGGATCTGACACACAGGGGAGTGAATCTCCCTGGCAGTGTGGAATATGACTCCCAGGGAGAAATCCAGACCCAGCATCGTGGGATGGAGAACATCTTCTTGACCAAAAGGGGGATGTGAAAGGAAATGAAATGAGCTTCAGTGGCAGAGAGATTCCAAAAGGAGCCAAGAGGGCACTTTTACGTACAATATAGACAACCCTTTTTAGGTTCTAATGAATTGGAATAGCTAGCAGTAAATACCTGAAACTATCAAACTACAACCCAGAACCCATGAATCTTGAAGACAATTGTATAAAAATGTAGCTTATGAAGGGTGACAATGTGATTGGGAAAGCCATAGGGACCACACTTCTCTTTATCTAGTTTATGGATAGATGAGCAGAAAAATGGGGTGGGGGGAGGCACCCTGTGTTCTTTTTTACTTTAATTGTTCTTTTTCACTTTAATTTTTACTCTTATTATTTTTGTGTGTATGGTAATGAAAATATCAAAAATTAATTTTGGTGATGAACATACAACTATATAATGGTACTGTAAACAATTGAATGTACACTTTGTTTTGTATGACTGCATAGTATGTGAATATATCTCAATAAAAATAAATTAAAAAAAAAAAAGAGTCAAGGCTACTGGACAGGAGCCTGACAGTCCCAGGCATTTACCTCCAGCCACTCCAATACATCAAAACCTAAAAAATGTTATCTATATAGTGCATAAGAATGTCCACCAGAGTGACCTCTCGACTCCACCTGAAATCTCTCAGCCACTGAAACTTTATTTCGTTTCATTTCGCATCCCCCTTTTGGTCAAGAAGATGTTCTCAATCCCATGATGCCGGGTCCAGATTCATCCCCAAGAGTCATATCCTGCATTGCCAGGGAGATTTACACCCCTGGGTGTCAGGTCGCACGTAGTGGGGAGGGCAGTGAGTTCACCTGCTGAGGTAGCTTAGCTAGAGAGAGAGCACCACATCTGAGCAACAAAGAGGCACTCAAGGGGAGACTCTTAGGCACAATTATAAGCAGGTTTAGCCTCTCCTTTGCAGGAACAAACTTCATAAGGGCAAGTCCCAAGATAGAGGGCTTGGCATACCAAGCCATCAGTCCTCAATGTCTGTGAGAACATCAGCAACAATCCAGGTGAGGAAGTCCAACACTTCTGCATTTTTCCCAGCTCCTCAGGGGTGCCCTGCATATATATTGTTATTCTCTGCCCAAATTACTTTGGGATGTGTCACTATTTCACTCTAACCTATACAAACCTACCTCATCTCACTTCCTATTCAAAGTTCCATGTAATTGTGGTGTTTGAACAAACTGACTGCAGAAGTTATATTTGTTTAGAAAATATAGATCCTGCACCAAACGAACATCTCTTCCCTTGGTCTCACATGGAAGTTGAAGTTTCAACCTTTACCCTTTGGCCTGATTTGCCCTAGTCTTAACCAGATCTGCTTCCTTCATATCACTAATTGAAGTCTGGGCTGTTTTTCAGCTTTTTTTTTTTTTTTTCAACAGTTGCTGTATGCGATAATACTGACATTCATATCTGCCGAGCTCCAGCTCTGAGTTTCAGGTGTCACACAGATACCCAATGTTCCAGAGACCAATCAGGTTATACACAAAGGAATCAGCATCTCAGAGTTTGGAGATAGCCATTACAATTCAGGAATATATTTGACTGCTGTAAGAGCTTACAATCTAGGGACCAGTACAATAATAGTTCTCCTGTTAGGCTGTGCTCTAAGATTCAATTCTGAGTTTACACATTGTAGTTAGTCCATAGTGGTGAGGCATGACAGTGTTTGCCTTTGTTTCTGGCGTACTTCACTCAAAATGCTGTCTACAGGATCCATTCACCTTGTTGAGTGTCTCACAACTTCACTCCTTCTCATAGATGTTCAATATTCCATTGTATGCATACACCACAGCTCACTATTATGTTCCTCAGTCAGTGTACCCTTAGGCCATCTCTACCCACTGCAAATCATGAATACTGCCTCCACAAACACCAATGTTCAATTGTCCATTCATGTCTCTGCTCTCAGATCTTCCACGTACATACGCCATAATGATGTTGTAGGACCTTACGGCCCCCATAAATTTAGCTTCCTGTGGAACCACCACACTGACCTCCAGAAAGGCTATACCATTCTGCCTCGTCATCAACAGTAAATAGGTACATCCCTCTCTCCATGTTTTCTCTAGCACTTTTACCCCTAGTTATATTTTTTCCTACAATTTTATAGAGATATATTCACATACCATACGTTTATACACAGTGTCTTACTCAATTTTAAAGAATACAAAATCAGAAATAGTAGATGATGCATTTGAGTGTTGTTTATGCAAGGAAGAGGTTAGGGGACTCCAATCAGCAAAGCTTTATTCAAAGAAACGACCTTGCACTACATCAAAAAAATAGTGAATGAATGAATGAGTATATTTTATATATCATAAACTTAAAAATGTTTAATAAGCACAGGTATCTTTTTTTTTTTTTTAAAGATTTTTTCCTTTGAATTGCTCTTTTAATTAACCAGTCATTTTCTGGCTCTGATCACCATGGATAAGAAAACTTCAACTATATTTTTAATTTCAGAAAATGGGATTATTCATTCTCAATTAACTCTTTTATGTCCATAATATCTTGAGTTAAAGAACGCTCCCATGATGGATGTCTATACTGGGTAGACTCTATTTAACTCGAATACTTAAGTTTCTAGTCTCTAAAATGTGAGTATCTAGGAAAATAGGTGGGTGGGGGTAGATGGAAAACAGGTTTAAGTGTTGCTATTGAAGGCTGCATTAAGTTGACACAAGAGGGTGCTTAGAAATGTATGTTTATGCCAATAGTTCTCAAAGTGTGGTCAGGGGACCCCTAGGGGACCCTTTCAGAGGGTCCACAAGGTCAAAACTATTTTCATAGTAGTACTAAGACATTATTTGCCTTTTTCACTCTCATTCTCTCATGAGAATACAGTGAAGTTTTCCAGAAGCTGCATGACGTGTGATATGACAACAGATTGAATGCAGAAGCAGATAGGAGAGTCCAGCTGCCTTCTATTAAGTCAGACATTAAGGAGACAAGCAAAATATTAAACTATGCTACCCTTCTCACTAAATGTTTCTGTTTTGAAAAATAGTTTGTCATGAAAAATGTATTATTTCATGTTAATATGTAATGCATTTATTATTGCCATTTTTAACATGAATTAATACTTTTTTAAATTTCTCAGTTTAATTTCTAATATGGTAAATAACAATAAATATTATTGACATAAACAAAAGCTCTTTGGGGTCCACAAAAATGTTCAAGAATGTAAAGGGGTCCTATGATCAAAAAGTTTCAGATCCAGTGATTTAGACTAACCATATTCTGAAAGGCCCAAAATGCCAGCTAAGGTGTATTAGACAGGGTTCTCCAGGGAAACAGAACCGACAGGAGGCCATATATATATATAGACACACACACACACACACACACACATAATACTATGAGATTTTTTACAGGAATTGGCTCATGTGACTGTGGTAGGCAAGTCGGAATTCTATAGGGCAGGTCACAAACTGGAAACTCCAGTGAAGGTGACAATAAATTCACTAGGAGAAGCAGGCTGTCTGAGTAGAGATAGAAATTCTTCTTTCTGAAATCATCAGTTCTCCTTAAAAGGCCTTTAACTGATTGGATGAGGAGACTTCTCTCATTGGGGTGATGGCAATCTCCTTAGTTGTTGTAGATATAATCAGACACTGATGCAATCAACTTACTGAGCTGGAATTTTAGGGTTAATAAACCTAATTTCTACCAAGGATTTTACTACCTCACCTTCACTTTCCCTTACCTTCCTAGGTCAACTTATAATATCAGATGGGTGGTGTGCTGGTTTTGATGTATTATGTCCCCCAAAACGCCATTATCTTTGATGCAGTCTTGTGTGGGCAGGAAATGTATTGGAGTTGATTGGGTTGGAGACTTTAGATTGGATGTTTCCATGGAGATGTGATCACTCATCTATGGTCAAGATCTTTCATTGGATAATTCCATGGAGGTGTGGTCCTGTCCATTCAGCATGGGCCTTGATTAGTTTACTGAAGTACTATATAAGCTCAGACAGAAGGAGTGAGCTGGCTACAGCCAAGAGGGACACTCTGAAGAATACACAGGATCTGAGAGAGGAGCTGCAGATGAGAGACAGTTTGAAGATGGCCACTGAAAGCAGACTCTTGCTCCAGAGAAGCTAAGAGAGGACCGACACCCCAAGAGCAACTGAGAGTAACATTTTGAAGAGGAGCTTCAGTCTAAAGAGGAATTTCCCGGGAGAAAGCCATTTTGAAACCAGAACTTGGAGCAGACACCAGCCACGTGCCTTCCCAGCTAACAGAGGTTTTCCGGACGCCATTGGCCATCCTCCAGTGAAGATACCCGATTGTTGATGCGTTACCTTGGACACTTTATGGCCTAAAGACTGTAACTGTGTAACCAAATAAACTCCCTTTATAAAAGCCAATCCATTTCTGGTGTTTTGCAGTCTGGCAGCATTGGCAAACTAGAACAGGTGGTATCTCCCAAACCAAATTTCCTTCAGCCAAATTTTAAAAGATTCAGGCATGACAGCTCTGTTCTTTCTGTTGGGAAAAAAAGACCCAGAACTTAATAGAATTTGCTATCAGAAAATATTCTCCTCTCTTCGAAACCAAATGTTAAAATAAAAAAAAAGAAAGAAACAAAATTTCCTTTCCTTCTCCAAAGTTGTTAAAGTTAATTATATAACATAGTTTTTAAAAAGACAAGGACTTGCAAAAATCAAAACTGTACAAAATGTGGGAAGTACATTTAGGATGGTGTAACCTTCAGTGTGCCCAAGCTGGCATGACCATGATGAAAGCAATTACCCTGCCGGCAGGTATTTGCCAATTTCACTTTCCAAACCAACAACACAGTCCCAGGCAGGCCAAAGAGACTATCCAAATCAAAAGAAAGCAAAAAGCTATTTGCACTTGAACAGAGGACAGCACAATAAAGTATTAAGAAGGGAATGAACGGATGAGTACGAATATGTGTGTGTATTGGGGTGAAGAGGGCAGAGATAAAGAATGAAGAAGAAATGACTAATATGCCTTAAGACACTGTTCATGTTAGAAATGGAATTTTAGAGAACATATTTTTATACAACTGCTACAAGGGATCATCTGCTCTCTTAAAATGATGGCAGTTTTTAAAAGGAAACCAACTGAACCATTAAAATTCTGCTTTATAAGTGAACCCTAACTCATTCACAATGACACATCACATCAATTTTTTTTCTTTTTTTAGCTAGCACATTATACTTTTTCTATCCTGTTAGAAATATATAGTTGTTTTTTAAAACATTCAGCACATGAGGGAAAACCAAACAAACTAGATGAGGGTGCACAGTCAGCCAAGGAAAGTATTCAGCCTATGTATCAGTGTAGTGTTTCCTGTTGTTAAAATATTGAAACAGTTCTATAACAATGATAAATGAAGTGTTTGTAGACACATGTGGCATATATAAATACTTCTAACAATGATTAAAATTATTTAGAAGGATCAGTTTACTACTTTTTTTTACAATTTTAATGTCTAAAGACAACCAAATTGCATAAAGACATTAAATATGATTGTCTCTAGCATAAGCATAAAAAGATGATGAGTTAAGATAGAACTCAAGATCACTATCTTTTTGTGTTGCATCATGGCTGGTATATAGAGGAAAAAAACACTCCTGGAGATGCATAGTGCCAAAACAAAAACCCCCAAACTTTCTTCGGAATAGAGCAAGAAAAACACCCTAACTTAATACTATGCTTCATTTCTCTTCAGGGACCTGACTTCTGATGCAAAGAGGGGACTGAAATTAAAACCAGAGTGAGTGTGATCTCCCAAATCTATGTACTTTTAGTAAGGTCCTTTAAAAAAGCTCTTTTGTTAAAACTCTTACATGCTTATATGCAAAAACTTCATGCTGGTTCAAGCGAAAAGTAAATTGAAGAATTAAGGCACAGGAGCAAAAAACAGCATAAAAAAGTTCCAGTGGAAATTTGCCTCAAAGGGTTCTCCAAATTTTTGCATTTATCCAACTAATAGAGCCATACGTTTTCTTCTACGTTTTTCAATGCTTAACGTTATTTTAAGTCATATTAAGGTTAAAACACTAAATGATGATAATAATGATTAGTACCACAACTGCTACTACTTCTATCAGAGTCTACAAGCCCTCACAATCCACCCAGCCATCCTCCTCACCACTGGTCTCTGAGCTCATCTCCTACCTCTACCCAACCCCACCTCCACAGCAGCAGTGGCCTCCAGCACTAATCACCAGGCACCTGCCTCAGGGATTTTACCTTCCTGCTGCCTCTGCTTAGAACACTCTCTCTCCAGTTGGTCTCACAGCTCATTCAGGTTTCCATTCAAATGTCACTCCTTTAGAAATGTCCAACCCTGACCACACTGTGTATGAGAGTTCCCCCAGCCCCCACTACTTATTATCTCCATGGCCCAGCTTTATTTTTTATCATAGCACTTATCACCACCATTGCTACTCAAATTATTTAAGAGCTATCAGAGCCAGGGCACCAGCCAATGGAAAAGACACTATAGACAGACGCATCAATCGGTTTATGAACCCTTTATCACTCATGCATATTATCGCCTAACATGCTTTAGATATTTGTTTGTTTACCTTTTGTTAAACTAGAATGAAATTTTGTTGAGGGCAAGGACTTTGTAACATTCACTATTCTATGCCTAGTACATGGAACAATGACTACCAATCATATAGTAGGCTTTCAACAATTATTTGTTGAAATAAGTAATTGTGTAGTCTTTGTGTACAGAATATGTTATAAATATTCTGTTAGAATATTATGTTAGAATATATGTTATCAGAAATGCAAAGAATCTTCATATATGAAATGTGCTCAGGTATTGAACTATTGAAAGATCATGCAAATGTGCATGCACACACACTCAATTTTATAGCATTAGATACAATAAAGCAGATATTAACAATAATGTCTTTGATGATTCAGAGGTCATTGAAAGGGTTCACATACATAACAATAACCCCAAAGACTCCATCCAGTTCTGATTGATTCCATTAATCATCTAAGGGAGAGGAACCCTTCTAAGGAAATAAATACACCTTACCGAAATTAAAAAAAAAAAAAAAAAAAAAATGAAGTCCTAATTTAATTTACAAGCATCAGTTGTCTGAAATGCTCTCTTCTCTTTTGTTTTAATAAAGCAAGACCAACTTCTTGTGCAGTAAATAGTAGAAATGAAGCTCATTTGGGTCATGATGTTTATTTTAACCACTGAAAGATATTAGCATTAATAACGTACTGGCTAATAAGGAAGTCATGGCAGTCTCGGCAATAGCAGCAGAGTAGTAGAAATATAAGTGCAACGGTCAAATTTGTGCTTAGTGCAATATATATGTAATCTCTAATTATGCCCCAAATCACCCAAAAGCCACCCCTACACTCCTATACAATGAGGAAAACAGGGTTTGGAAACCTCAGGCAACTCTCCTTGCCAACTTAGCAGTAATAATGATCATTACAGAATCTCCACAAGGAAAGGAGAAAAGAAATGAATATCCCCATTTAATTCATGAAGAAACTAAGGAGCAAAGGATTTAAAGACTGAAAATCAGGTCCCTTGGCTTCCACTCCTAGAAGTCTTTGTCTATTGAGGATAAGTTTCTCTGTGCTTTCTTAATTTCATCAAAATCTTGCCTCATAACAAAAATTGAAAATTAAAACCCCACTCAATCCAACTGCTATGAATTAAAAAGACCTTGCTAGTAACTATCTAGTCTTGACAATACTACCACAGTGTGCAATGCTTACGCTTCCCAATCTCTAACTCCCTCTCTAGTGATGATCTGTTACATAAATTTGTATCTAATGGATATTGTCCAAATTTGGGATAAAATATTTAGACTATTAATGCACTGATTGCTTGCTTACTTTTTTTTTTACTTATTGTTCATATGAACTTCAAACCAAGACTATTGTACTAGAAAAGAAAAATTAGGTTAAAATTAAAATGGCATTGCCAGGAGACAAACTGGAGGAAACTAGAATAAGATTAATATTGCAGGAAGACCGTCATTAGGAGCTAAGAAACAGGGAAAACCCAGCAATTCTACTACAGCTGGCGGCATTTCCAATCCTCAGACACCATCAAGCACACAGGAGGCTATAAGAAGAGGTTGCATCAGAGCAACAACAACCAAAAAAAAATTATGTTTGGCAACACATGGGACTGATTCTGTTAACTGTGTCCTTTTGTTGCTGGTGTACCTGATATTACTTTGAAAGAGTCAAATTTCAGTATCACTGAGTTTCCTGACCACATTGTTTTCCCATCAGGCTTATTACTAAAACAGCTTTTCACAACATCAGTTAACACTTCGGAAATCTGTTCTTCTACAACCATCTCATCTGAATTATTTCTTTTCCTTGTTTCTCTCTTTGCTTCTTTAGCACAGGAAAATGGTACAACAATGACTCAAGGAGTTAAGAAGAGAATAGAAACCTCAGTGTTGAAACACAGATTCCTGGTTGTGTCACCAACACACTATTTAGCCTGGTTAGGATGTATGTGTGCCAACATTCTTCTCAAAGCTTTGATAGAAGAAATTATTTTTAAATGACTGAAAAGCATACCAATATGCGTTGTTGCCGAAAAGCTTAACTGTCATTTTTATCCATAGACTCTCTTGATGATGAATTTAAAAACATCAAGCGAAAAAAGCATTTGCTAATAATATCTTGAACTTTAATAACTTATTGTGATAACTATTTTAATGATGGTTCAGGGAGGAAAAAAGACTTTCAACTTCAGCACAAATTCATTGAAAGTGGAAGAGCTCATTCAAATACCATTTTTTCCCTATAATATTGATTCCTAATGATTTGCCCAGTACAATAAGTCAGTACAGGTTCTGGTAACAATATTTGATCATGATTTCAGAGCCGTGTCAAACATCAAAGGCATACCATTGTAAGAAATATGCTGGAAGGAAAAAGAACTGGTGGCAAAAGTTTAAAGCCCAAATTTGTATGGTGTCTTATCCAGTTACCGTTATCTTTGAAAAGTAATATAATTTCAGCTTTATGTATTTAATTTTTGATGCAGATATTTGCAGACATGGGCAGTAGCAGTTTCTACAGAAACGTATTTATGTAGTTCCTCAAAGGAAGTTTTGTTTTTATCCCCAAAAGAGCACGGACTGGTCACCAGATGTGGAGTCCATATGGCACATGAACAAGAGAGTCCTGGGACAAGAAGAATGAGGCTAATAAGCACAACAGGCAGGGGCAACCACTTGGAGATGACAGACAAATGCTTGGTTCTGTTGACTTTCAGAAAAATATACATATATATATATCAATCATTTTATTTTTAAACCTTAAAATATGGCTCAGCCAGTCATTTTCCCCAATTCTTTTTATATTTCTTTGTTTTAAAAGGAGATTTATCCATATGTGGTTTACTCCTTGGTCTGAATTCTGCCATTTTCACATACAATTAATGTTGAAGTTAAAAGAAAGAAAACTGAATCAGGAACAGATAGTAAGATTGCTTTAACTGGTGGAACAGATAAGTTTTGTTTGCTGTATTTCTCAGTTCATCGGTCACTTAGACCTGTATATTTTGTTTCTGAATTATCTCTTGGATTTAATCCTTTCTTCCCAAGTCCTTAGCCCTATTTCCACAAACATGCATCTTATACACACACCCTGCCACACTAAAAGATCCTACAGTCTGCCATGTCCTATCAGAACTCCATGCCTCTGCTGATGCAGTTCCCACTACCTTGAGGGACTTTCTCACCCTTCTCTAACTAGCAAATCCCCCTCCATCCTTCAAAACATGCTTTAAGTATCAACTACTTGTGGATGCCTTTTTTGGCCTTGCCTTGGCAAAATTATGTCTTCTAAATGCCTTATAAAATGAGCCACTTGCAAAAAAATCCACTAATACATTTTTATTCCAAGGAGAATGGAATAAAGATAATACTGATGGCAGCTGACAGCTCTAGAGGCTCTATTTAGGCCAGACATGATGTTAAGTACTTTGTGTGAATTATCTTATTCAAGATTATGAAATTATATGTAAGGAGCTCTTACATATGTACAAAATTTGCATTATAGATTCTGAAGAAAGACAAAGGAAACAAAAATCACTTAATCTAATTGAGGAAGATGAAAGATAGTCACAAATTCTTTGCTTCTTCTCTTGGTGTTTCGGTTTGCTAATGCTGTTCTGATGCAAAATATCAGATTGGCTTTTACAAAGGGGGGTTATTTTGTTACAAAGTTACAGTCTTAAGGCCATTAAGTGTCCAAGGTAAGGCATCAACAGTAGGGTACCATCACTGAAGGCACGTGGCTGGCATCTGCTTGCTTCCAGGTTGCGTTTCAAGATGGTGTTTTCCAAAATGTCAGTATCAGCTTTCAATGGCCGTCTTCAAAAATGTCTCTCTAAGCTGCAGCACTGAGTTCCTTCTGTTTGTCAGCTCTTTTATATGGCTCCAGTGATTTAATCAGACCCACCCTGAATCGGTGGGGTAACACCTCCATGGAAACTATCCAATCAAAGGTCTTCCTCACAGTTGACTGAGTCACATCTCCACGGAAACTACCCATTCCAAAGGTTCCAACCTAATCAAGATTAAATACGCCTGTCCTCACAAGATTGCCTCAAAGAACATGTCATTTTGGGGGACATAATAATACATCCAAACAGGCAGACTTGGGAAATGGAGTCTAATTTCTTCCCCTTGATTCTAAGCTGAACAGTAGAAATGATGTTCTGGGACTTCTGAGGTTAGGTCACAAGAAGTCTTGCAGCTTCCCCTGGTTCCCCTGGGAGACTTTCTGGGAGACCTAAGTCCCCACATAAGAAGTCTGACTATCTCAAGGCTGCCATGCTGAAGAGGCCACGTGTGGGTGCTTCAGCTGAGCCCAACTTTCCTGCTATTCCCTACAAGGCCCAGATGTGACCAAAGTAACGTTAGATGAAGCCAAAGAATTAACCAGCTGTGCTCAGTCTGACTTCCTGACACAAAAAATCATGAGATATAATAAAAGGCTTGTTTCAAGCCATTAAATTTGGGGGCAATTTGTTATGCTGCAATAGCTAACTGGAAAACCCACTATTCACAGATAACTTCAATAATGATTTTGATATATTTTTTCCAGTATTTCTTTTAATTTCTTCTATGCGCTTAACCTCCATCTACTTTCTTCTTTTTTATTTTTTATACGAGAGTTGGATTTATATTATATATGTAGTTTTGTTTTTCACATCTATAGGAATAAATTCTTTTTCCACTTAACATACATGATTAACATTTCTCCACCATATTAAAAATATTTTTCATTAATTTGATTTTTAATTTCTATATACTGCATTCCATCATTCTATTATGGAATATTTAGGTTGCTCTTAATTTTTTATTATAAATAAGACTGTAATGAACATCCTTAACATAAATCATGTCAGCATATCCAGGTATATACTTAAGATTAATTGTTGGAAGTGAAATTACCAGGTAAAGTATTCACCTTTCCAAAGGTCTTCTTATATATATGCCAAATTGCTTTGACAACATTCATTCTCCCAATAATAAATTCTGGCTCACCATGCCATTCAACTCTATGCAACACTAAATTATCCTTTGTAAAACCTTTAGTCATTTGAAGTGATAAACCACATCTCAGTATAGTTTTGTTTACATTTTTTATTACTAGGAAAGAGGAACATTTTTCCGTATGCTTATCAGCCACAGTTATTTCTTAATCTGTCAATGTGCTGGCCACATTTTTTTTTTTACCATATCTGTGAATTATTATGTCTTTCTTACCTATATGAATGAGTTATTTACAAATCAATCTTTAGCTCTCATATTTATGGCAAATACTTTTCCTACCTTTTTCCTTTCATTGGGGTTTTGATTTGTTGATATCCTGAAGTTTTTAAAGGTAATAATAATGATTAAAATTTATTGTGTGTTTTCTAAGTGTTTGGTACAAGGCAACTACTTTACATAAATTTTTAAATTCCCAAGACTTAATGAATTTGATATTACTATTCTCTCCTCTAACTTATTGATGAGGAAACTGGGGCTTAAAGAAGTTAAATAACTTCCCCCAAGATCACTCAGTAAGTGTTGGAGGCAGATCTCAGATCCAGAACCATCTGACCTTAAAGGCCCTTACTCTTAACCACTAAGATACATTGTTATTATATTTAGTAGTTTTCCCTCTTCATGATTAATTCCATGGCTTTTATATTTGAAAAGCTCTCCCTTCTTCCCATACAAATGACATGATTTTCTAGTAGTTTTCTTCTGATTTTAATATTTAATATTTTCTGTTCAAAGTTTGATTGTGGTGATGAATGCACAATTATATGATGATATGATGAACAACTGTACACTTTGGAGAACTGTATGTTATGTGAATATATCTCAATAAAATTGCATTTAAAAATACATTTAATATTTTCTAGTAGTTTTCTCCTGAATTTTTTGTATTTACCCTTTTAGTCCAGCAATAAATACCCCCATCGATTATACTTGGACCACTTATTAAATATTCTTCCTTTCTCACTAAAATACTTCTGTATCTGAATCTGAACTATCTTGCAGCTTTACCACACTATTGGTAATTATTACAGTGTTACAATGTGGGTTAATTAGACAAGCCTTACCACTAACATTATTGTTGTTCAGGTTTTTATTACCTATTTTATCCTGTTTATCATGTCAGATAATTATTAGAATAACAATCAAATTCTAAAATATTTGTAGAAATTTTTAACATTGCATTAAAAATACAAAATCAATTGAGAGGAAATTTTACTGAACACGTAGTATGTGCCAGGTGTAAAAATAGTGGTAAACAAGACATATGTAATCCCTATTTATAGAGAGTCAGGAAGATGCAAATAAATTAGACAATAACAAGACAGGGTGCTCAGTGCAAGATGATATTAAACACCCAGGAAAGGCAGCTAACTTAAAACTTGAAAGATAAGGGAAGGGATTCTGGGTAGGCAGGGAAGTGATCCAGTGAAAGAAAATGGCATGTGCAAAGGTCCAGAGGTCAATGAAATAATCAGATTTGCATGTTAAGATCACAGTAGCTAAGTGTCTAATTTAAAGTCACTTGTACCATCAGAAACCAAGCAACCTACAAAAAATCCTCTACCATTAATTAAAATATTTTTAATGTTTCTCATACTGTTGATTACATTTTTCTATGGGTTTTTACCACTCCCTCCCCCCAAAGTAAGTAGAGCTCTGATCAACTAAGAAGGTACATAATGGTGCTCCAGGGTACCATTCCCTGCAGAATTTTTGAACTAGCAAAAACTGGCAAAACCATCTTCCTCAAAACTCTAGAAAACAATTAAAGGGTTGTAGTAACTGGGCAAATGCCAAATCAAGAAAGCACAATTTTTAAAATGGTAGGAGAAGTTTGTACCACACTTGGTTATCCTCTCCCATCCCCTCCCGAGTGCACTGTGAAGCCAGCCTGCATTCACCCTTTGGGTCCTGGGTCCCTGTCCCTGTCCTGGAGGGAGGAGAGTAACCCCTATGTGCATATTGGAACCTGTATGTTGGTGCCAAAATAACCAGTGGCTGCCTGAAAGACTGAACCAGGAAAATCCTCTAAGGCTCACCCACCAAGAACTTGCCCTGCAGGCAAAAGCAGCTTGCAGACAGCTAAAGCAATGGAAGAAACAATCAAGTCAAGATGGCCTGGAGCAAGTGACAGGAGCTAGAGCAGCAGCACAGGTTGTCCCCATTTCCCCTCACCCTTCCCTTCTCGGGGTGGCTTCTTGGATCCCACTACACTCCACAATTCTGGTCCTGCCATACGTCAGAAACAGGAAGAGGAGAACCCTTCAGAGGGGACCAGTGAGGAGAAGCAGGACACACGGGAGAAGGAAGGTATTCTCTCTGAGACAGGTGAGGAGGCAAAGCTAAAGGCCAAATATCCAAGCCTAGAACAAAAGCCTGGAGGCTCCAACTTCCTCATGAAGAGACTTCAGAAAGGGCAAAAGTACTTTGACTCAGGAGACTACAACATGGCCAAAGCAAAGATGAAGAATAAGCAGGTGCCAAGTGCAGGACCAGACAAGAACCTGGTGACTAGTGACCACATCCCCACCCCACAGGATCTACCCCAGAGAAAGTCCTCACTTGTCACCAGTAAGCTCATGGGATAACCTGGGCCCCCCTCCTATCCCCTTCCTCACCCACTGGACTTTCATATAATATAGGCAGGAAAGGAATGGGCAATTAGTCAGTCTTCTCAGCTTGCTAGCCAGAGATAATTGGTTTTGCTAGGGGCTGCTTAGAAGGTAATGTGGTTGAAGAGGGGCTCTGAGTTCATTCTTTTGGTTAAATTCAGATTTCTACACCCTCACTGAAGCTGAGGTAGGAGGCCAGAAATAGGATAATAAGATTGGATAATGTTGCAAATTCTCTTTTGTATGAACAACTGGGAGATGTGCTTTCTCCTTTTGGAATTCCAAAATTAGTTAGGCTGAGACTTGGGAATGCTATGGCATATTTAACATCCCAAGACTGACCCAACTAGTTAGGAAAGGTAGAGTGAATAAGATATGTTTTCTGTGCTTCTAAATGTTTTGTCCCTCAGGCTGTTATTGCTTCATGTTTCCACTATAGCAAGTATAGAGAGTCCTCAAAAAGGAAAAATGGATTTGCTTGCTTAAAACTGCAATGCCCACTTAATCTTGACTCAATATCTCCTACAGTTTGCCCTGACTTTCAAACAATATAAAGACTGATGAACATTATTCACAGAAAACGGGCACCTTCTCTCTCTCCCAGCATGTTGCTTTTGAAAGTTTTCATGGGATAGCGGAAAGAGCACTGATTTAAGAGTCAAGATACCTGGGTTCTAGTCCCACTTAATTTTGCAGAACTAATGTATAATTTTGGTCAGGTCATTTGACCTTTCTGGATTCTATTTCCTCATCTGTAAAATAGAATCGAATATATATAAGATTGATTCCGATTCTAAAATCCTGTAACTACCAGTTGAAAAACTCTGTGTATTCATTGTAAAACTGGAAGTGAGGATGGCCCCATGGGCAAGCCTCTGCCTGGGAAAGTAACAAAGGGGAACCATTTGAGGGCTACGTGGGGAGAAAGGAAATTGAGATTTGAGGGTTATAAACTCGGGCAAGAGGACTTCACAGGTATAATGGACTTGAGGATCAATTTACAAAGGTAGCCATGGAAGCTTCTTGCCTCTGCCCCCTCACTCTTTCCTGGCCTACAGCTGGGTCATAGCTAAACTGCTCTGGCAGCAGAGCTGTGGGCCTAAGGAAACAAGCTTAATCATGCAAACGTGAAACCCCACATTTCAGATGTAATCAGATGCCCGGTGTATTGTTAGGGAGAAAGGAAGAAAAAGGATGAACTGAGCTAGCTAGCCCCCAGGTCTTAGTACTACTGCAGGGCTGGAGCAGCAGGTTCTTAGGAGACATTCACCTTGGAGGAAGTTGGGAAAGGTAGGGAGGGAGGAAGGGCAGGAGCCTAAGAAATCTCTGCCTTTCTAGAGCTCAGTAATCCAACTCCTGGGCATGAAAAGAGATAGCAATGCTGATTCCTGAACAGGTGAAAAAAAAGGGGTTGGGGTGTACAGCGTCTTCAATTTAGATATCACCAGCTTGGCCTGAATCTTATTGAATGCAACCTGCTAGTTATCACAGAAGGGGCCAGGGTGAGAACAAACTGTTTAAGAGAACAAGATTCTTTAATCCTCTCCTGCTCTCTCACTTCACAAACATTTGGCCTGGTGAGAATAACTGGTGAACTTGCTGGGGTGCATGTATGTGGGATGAGGTGTGTATACTTCTAAGCTGACTGGCCACTCAGTTTTCAGGCTATCATTCGGATTGCTTAGGAAAAAATTGGTGAGGAAGGTATGGAGAGAGCAGGATCCCTGGACTCCCCAAACCCCTAAACTTCTTGACTGTCACTTTTAATTGTATATAATTGTTGTGTTTCTTGTTCCATTTCCTCATGCTGTCTTCCTTAGTCTAAATTCCATGTGGGAAAGGTAAAGTGCCGAACATCCTTGTATAGTTTCCTCAACTGTCCCAGCCATACTGAACATAGATATGTCATCTTATTATATATAAATATATATAAAAGATGACCTGGAGCAAAGGATTATCTGCTTTAAGTAATATAATAGCGTACCAAAGAGGGGGAGAAAGTCTATTGCATAGACTTTGCATAGGGAGTAGAGGAGCATTCAAATTACTGTAAATGGGGGAATTCCTAAGGCCAAGAGCAAACACAAATCCAGGACAAAAAGTAGGCTTAGAAAAGATGGGAGATGACCCTACATTTTGCATTCACCATGAGTGGATCTTCTCGATAGGAGGATTAATCTCTGAAGGAGAGCACCAACCAATGCAGAGCCAATTTGTAAATATTGTGAAGGATGTTTTCTTGCATTAGTTTGCTTATTTTTGTTTGCTCCTGGCACTCAAGGAAATTTCTGTCATGTCCCTGGTTAGATACAACCTTACCAATAGAAAGCTCCAAGACTAAACCCCAGAGTTAACACTTTCAAACATTAAAATGTATAGTGTGCACTGTATGATGGTGCTATGAATAACTGATCATACACTGTGGATGACTGTAGGGTGTGTGAATATATCTCAATAAAACTGTAACAAAAAAGTAAACGAACAATAGGTAGGAGGAGGGGAATGTGATGTTTTGGATATTCTTTTTTATTTTAATTTTATTTTTTGGAGTAATGAAAATGTTCAAGGATTGATTGTGGTGATGAATGCACAACTATACGATGATATTGTGAACAACTGTACACTTTGGATGATTGTATGCTATGTGAATATATCTCAATAAAATTGCATTAAAAAGGTACAGTGTGCAACAAAATATTACAAGACAAGAAACAAAATGATGGCCTATCCAAAAGAGCAAGATAAAAACTAAGAAACCATCAAACAAGAAGACCTGACTTTGGACATACTGGACAAAGATTTTTAAAAAGCGATCCTCAATATGCTCAAGAAGATAAAAGAAAACACAGAGAAAGAACTAAGGATATCAAGAAAACAATGAATGACAATATGAGAATCTCAATAAAGAGAAAGAAATTTTTAAAAGGAACCAAATGAACTACTACAATTGAAGACCACATTAAAAGAAATGAAAAATTCCCTAGAGAGTTTCAACATCAGATTGGAGCTGGCAGAAGAAAGAATCAGTGAGCTCACAAACAAGACAGTGGAAATGAATCAGCATGAGGAGCTGAATTTTAAAAGCAATTCAACTTTTAAAAGCTGAAAAGAATTTTTAAAAAAGCAAACAGAGCCTAAGAGACCTGCGGGACATCATCAACCTTACCAATATACACAGAAAGAGAAGAAATAGAAAAGGGTCAGAAGGAATATACAAAGAAATAATGGCAGAATACTCCCTAAATTCAATAATAAAAGACATGAATGTGTGCATTCAAAAAACCCCACATGGAGCATCTAAGATGGTGGCACAGAGAGGAGTGGAAGCTAAGTAGTCCCCCTGGAACAACTAAAAAAAAAAACAGAAACAACTAGTAAATGATCCAGAATAACTGCGGGGGGACAAACACGACTGTCCACTCATCATACACCAACCTGAATTGGGAGGGATGCCTGAGATCACAGCATAAAATCTGTAAGTAAAAACTGTGGATCCAAGTTGGGAGACCCCTCCCCCCACAGCCCAAGCTGCAAAGCCTCATGGTGCTAGAGAGAAGCTCTCTCCCAGCAAGTGAATATAGCTCAGCTGAGCTCCAACTGGGGTTTTAATTAGCGAGTGTGAACTGCTCACTATGAGCTACGAATCCCCAACAATCAGACAGAGGCTTTGGGTGATGACTGACCTTGGAGAGCTGGAGGGTCACCTCGGACTAGCTCTGAAGGGGACTTTCTGTTCCTTTTTCGGCTCAGTGGAGAAAGCCTCAGCCACTTTCAGTTCCCAGTGCTGTGACCCAGACAAGGCAGAGAGAGGCCATTGAAATGCTAATGACCTCCCCTAGGGGGTCTATCTTCTCTAAAAGGAAACGGGTGGGGCCCAGCTCTACTACCTGCCTTCCATTCAGAACCAAACCCCAGAGCCTGGGGAAAAACAGCCACACCTCCTTACATCAGTCAAAAATTACAGGCTAACAGGCGCCACCTGCTGGGCAGAAAAGCACAGTGACCGGACGCATCACAGGGTGCACCAACTTTCTAAGACACACCCTCAGGGAAACCAGATACTGAATATTTCTTCCTTCTGGGACCTGGCCTGTTCTGGTCTGGGAAAACCTGATTGGGGTAACCAAGGAAACCATGCCTAGACAACAGAAAACTACAACCTACACTAAGAAAAATGAAGTTATGGCCCAGTCAAAGGAACAAACTTACACTTCAACTATGATACAGGAACTGAAACAACTAATAGTAAGTCAATTCAAAAGTTTAGGGAAGATATGGAGAAGGTGCTGAACCATATAATGAAAACACAGGACGTATATAAAGTAGAAATTGAAAATTAGAAAAACCAACTGCAGAATCTATGGAAATGAAAGGCACAACACAACAGATGAAAGACACACTGGAAACATACAACAGCAGATCTCAAGAGGCAGAAGAAAACACTCAGGATTTGGCGAACAAGGCACCTGAAAGCCTACACACAAAAGAACAGATAGAGAAAAGAATGGAAAAATACGAGCAACATCTCTGGGAACTTAAAGACAAAATGAAAAGCAAGAATTTATGTGTCATTGGTGTCCCAGAAGGAAAAGAGAAGGGAAAAAGGGCAGAAGCAATAATAGAGGAAATAATCAATGAAAATTTCCCATCTCTTACGAAAGACATAAAATTACGGATCCAAGAAGTGCAGCATACCCCCAAACAGAATAAATCTGAATAGGCTATGACAAGACACTTAATAATCAGATTATCAAACGTCAAAGATAAAGAGCAAATCCTGAAAGTATCAAGAGAAAAGCGATCTATCACATACAAAGGAAGCCTGATAAGACTATGTGTGGATTTCTCAATAGAAACCATGGAGGCAAGAAGGAGGTGGGGTGATATATTTAAGATATTGAAAGAGAAAAACCACCAACCAAGAATCCGATATCCGGCAAAACTATCCTTCAGACATGAGGGAAAGTTTAAAATATTCTCTGACAGACAATGACAGAGTTTGTGAACAAGATACCTGCTTTACAGGAAACACTAGAGGAAGCACTGCAGACAGAAAAGAAAAGATAGGCATGAGAGGTCTGGAAAACAATTTTGGGAGATAGTAGCACAGCAATGTAAGTACACTGAACAAAGATGACTGTGAATATGGTTGAAAGAGGAAGTCTGGGGCCATGTGGGACATCAGAACAAAAGATGAATGATAAAGACTGGGACTGTGTAACTCAGGGAAACCTAGGGTGCTCAACGATTGTAATAAAAGGTACAAATATGTTTTTTCATGAGGTAGAACAAATGAATGTCAACATTGCAAGGTGTTAAAAATAGGGTGGGATTGGGGGGGAACATATAGTCAATGCCAACTAGAGGCTAGAATTAAGAGACACATTGTATTATGTTTCCTTTACTGTAACAAAAGCAATATACCAAAACTAAATGCATATGGGGAGTGAGGAATAGGGAAAGGGTATGGGCTCCTGGCATTGGTGATGTTGTCTGACTCTTTATTCTACTTTAGGTTAATGCTATCTTTCCTTTTGTCACCTTCTAGCTATCAAGTTTTTTTTTTTTTTTTTTTTGGTTTGTTTGTTTGTTTTTCTCTCTTTCTCTTCTCTTTTTCTTTTACCTCTCTGCCTCCTTTGACTCTTCCTCTGTCTTTGTGGAAGAAATGGAGATGTCCTTATATAGAGAGTGGCGATGGTGCTCAATACATAAATATGTGACTATACAGGGAAGCAACGATTGTTTACTTAGGACAGAATGTATAGTGTTTGAACAAAACCATCTTAAAAGAAACAGGTTGATGAAGAAACCTTGAGGGCACTATATTGAGTGAAATAACACAGACACATAAAGGCAAAAATTGCAGGGTCTCACTGATATGAACTAATTATAATATGTAAACTCATAGACATGAAATATAAGTTACCAGGATATAGAAATGAGGCCAAAGAATGGGGAGCGGTTGCTTATTATGAACATTATGAGCAGAATGTTCAACTAGGCTGAACTTGAATGTTTGGAAATGGACAGGGGTGATGGCAGCATGTTATGAGAATAACTAACAGTGCTGAAAGGTGTGTGAAGGTGGTGGAAAGGGGAAGCTCAGAGTCACGCATGTCACCAGAAGGAAAGTGGGAGGTTAAAAGATGGGAATGTATAAAACAGTGAATTTTGTGGTGGACAATGTCTGTGATTAACTATACAAATATTAGAAATCTCTCTCACAAACTAGAACAAATGTATGTCACTATAACTAGAGGTTAATAATAGAGAGGCAGGTATGTTTTAGTTACTCCTCCAGGAAAGTAGGTAAAAAGCCAGGAACTGCGTGGACTGGACACCACAGAGCAATCTGTCTTTGGGCATACTTCATACAACACTCATGAAAACGTGGAACTGCTGAGATCAGCGAAATCTGTAAGTTTTTGCGGCCAGGGGAACCGCGCCCCTCCCTGCCAGGCTCAGTCCCGGGGGAGGCGGGGCTGTCAGCTCCAGGAAGGAGAAGGGAGAATTGCAGTGGCTGCTCTTACCGGAAACTCATTCTACTGATTCAAACTCCAACCATAGATAGACTGAGGCCAGACACCAGAGACTCTGAGAGCAGCCAGCCCAGCAGAGAGGAGACAGGCATAGAAAAAAAACAACACGAAAAACTCCAAAATAAAAGCAGAGGATTTTTGGAGTTCTGGTGAACACAGAAAGGGGAAGGGCGGAGATCAGGCCTTGAGGCGCATATGCAAATCCCGAAGCAAGGCTGATCTCTCTGCCCTGGGCACCTTTCCTTAATGGCCCTGGTTGCTTTGTCTATTAGCATTTCAATAACCCATTAGATCTCTGAGGAGGGCCGTTTTTTTTTTTTTTTTAAATCCTTTTTGCTTTTTCTAAAACAATTACTCTAAGAAGCTCAATACAGAAAGCTTCAAAGAATTGAAATTTGGGCACGTCAAGTCAAGAGCAGAACTAAGAGAGCTCTGAGACAAAAGGCAATAATCCAGTGGCTGAGAAAATTCACTAAACAACACAACTTCCCAAGAAAAGGGGGGTGTCCGCTCACAGCCACCATCCTGGTGGACAGGAAACACTCCTGCCCATCGCCAGCCCCATAGCCCAGAGCTGCCCCAGACAACCCAGTGTGACGGAAGTGCTTCAAATAACAGGCACACACCACAAAACTGGGCGTGGACATTAGCCTTCCCTGCAACCTCAGCTGAATGTCCCAGAGCTGGGAAGGGGGAGCAGTGTGAATTAACAGAGCCCCATTCAGCCATCATTTGAGCAGACTGGGAGCC
This sequence comes from Choloepus didactylus, assembly GCF_015220235.1. NCBI lineage: Eukaryota > Metazoa > Chordata > Mammalia > Pilosa > Megalonychidae > Choloepus > Choloepus didactylus. Next base: position 54,935,020 of record NC_051309.1, read on the forward strand.
TCCCAACACAGCCCAGCAGCCCAGAACTGCCCTGGGGGGACGGCACTCACCTGCGACATAGCACAGTCATCCCTCAACAGAGGACCCGGGGTGCACAGCCTGGAAGAGGGGCCCACTTGCAAGTCTCAGGAGCCATACGCCAATACCAAAGACTTGTGGGTCAGTGGCAGAGACAAACTGTGGCAGGACTGAACTGAAGGATTAGACTATTGCAGTAGCTTTAAAACTCTAGGATCATCAGGGAGATTTGATTGTTAGGGCCACCCCCCCTCCCCGACTGCCCAGAAACACGCCCCACATACAGGGCAGGCAACACCAACTACACACGCAAGCTTGGGACACCAATTGGGCCCCACAAGACTCACTCCCCCACTCACCAAAAAGGCTAAGCAGGGGAGATCTGGCTTGTGGAGAACAGGTGGCTCGTGGACGCCACCTGCTGGTTACTTAGAGAAAGTGTACTCCACGAAGCTGTAGATCTGATAAATTAGAGATAAGGACTTCAACTGGTCTACAAACCCTAAAAGAACCCTATCAAGGTCAGCAAATGCCACGAGGCCAAAAACAACAGAAAATTATAAAGCATATGAAAAAACCAGACGATATGGATAACCCAAGCCCAAGCACCCAAATCAAAAGACCAGAAGAGACACACCTAGAGCAGCTACTCAAAGAACTAAAGATGAACAATGAGACCCTAGTACGGGATATGAAGGAAATCAAGAAGACCCTAGAAGAGCATAAAGAAGACATTGCAAGACTAAATAAAAAAATGGATGATCTTATGGAAATTAAAGAAACTGTTGACCAAATTAAAAAGATTCTGGACACTCATAGTACAAGACTAGAGGAAGTTGAACAACGAATCAGTGACCTGGAAGATGACAGAATGGAAAATGAAAACATAAAAGAAAGAATGGGGAAAAAAATTGAAAAACTCGAAATGGACCTCAGGGATATGATAGATAATATGAAACGTCCGAATATAAGACTCATTGGTGTCCCAGAAGGGGAAGAAAAGGGTAAAGGTCTAGGAAGAGTATTCAAAGAAATTGTTGGGGAAAACTTCCCAAATCTTCTAAACAACATAAATACACAAATCAAAAATGCTCAGCGAACTCCAAATAGAATAAATCCAAAAAAACCCACTCCGAGACATATACTGATCACACTGTCAAACATAGAAGAGAAGGAGCAAGTTCTGAAAGCAGCAAGAGAAAAGCAATTCACCACATACAAAGGAAACAGCATAAGACTAAGTAGTGACTACTCAGCAGCCAAAATGGAGGCGAGAAGGCAGTGGCACGATATATTTAAAATTCTGAGTGAGAGGAATTTCCAGCCAAGAATACTTTATCCAGCAAAGCTCTCCTTCAAATTTGAGGGAGAGCTTAAATTTTTCACAGACAAAGAAATGCTGAGAGAATTTGCTAACAAGAGACCTGCCCTACTGGAGATACTAAAGGGAGCCCTACAGACAGAGAAACAAAGACAGGACAGAGAGACTTGGAGAAAGGTTCAGTACTAAAGAGATTCGGTATGGGTACAATAAAGGATATTAATAGAGAGAGGGAAAAATATGGCAAACATAATCCAAAGGATAAGATGGCCGATTCAAGAAATGCCTTCACGGTTTTAACGTTGAATGTAAATGGATTAAACTCCCCAATTAAAAGATATAGATTCGCAGAATGGATCAAAAAAAATGAACCATCAATATGTTGCATACAAGAGACTCATCTTAGACACAGGGACACAAAGAAACTGAAAGTGAAAGGATGGAAAAAAATATTTCATGCAAGCTACAGCCAAAAGAAAGCAGGTGTAGCAATATTAATCTCAGATAAAATAGACTTCAAATGCAGGGATGTTTTGAGAGACAAAGAAGGCCACTACATACTAATAAAAGGGGCAATTCAGCAAGAAGAAATAACAATCGTAAATGTCTATGCACCCAATCAAGGTGCCACAAAATACATGAGAGAAACACTGGCAAAACTAAAGGAAGCAATCGATGTTTCCACAATAATTGTGGGAGACTTCAACACATCACTCTCTCCTATAGATAGATCAACCAGACAGAAGACCAATAAGGAAATTGAAAACCTAAACAATCTGATAAATGAATTAGATTTAACAGACATCTACAGGACATTACATCCCAAATCACCAGGATACACATATTTTTCTAGTGCTCATGGACCTTTCTCCAGAATAGATCATATGCTGGGACATAAAACAAGCCTCAATAAATTTAAAAAGATTGAAATTATTCAAAGCACATTCTCTGACCACAATGGAATACAATTAGAAGTCAATAACCATCAGAGACTTAGAAAATTCACAAATACCTGGAGGTTAAACAACACACTCCTAAACAATCAGTGGGTTAAAGAAGAAATAGCAAGAGAAATTGCTAAATATATAGAGACGAATGAAAATGAGAACACAACATACCAAAACCTATGGGATGCAGCAAAAGCAGTGCTAAGGGGGAAATTTATAGCACTAAACGCATATATTAAAAAGGAAGAAAGAGCCAAAATCAAAGAACTAATGGATCAACTGAAGAAGCTAGAAAATGAACAGCAAACCAATCCTAAACCAACTACAAGAAAAGAAATAACAAGGATTAAAGCAGAAATAAATGACATAGAGAACAAAAAAACAATAGAGAGGATAAATATCACCAAAAGTTGGTTCTTTGAGAAGATCAACAAGATTGACAAGCCCCTAGCTAGACTGACAAAATCAAAAAGAGAGAAGACCCATATAAACAAAATAATGAATGAAAAAGGTGACATAACTGCAGATCCTGAAGAAATTAAAAAAATTATAAGAGGATATTATGAACAACTGTATGGCAACAAACTGGATAATGCAGAAGAAATGGACAATTTCCTAGAAACATATGAACAACCTAGACTGACCAGAGAAGAAATAGAAGACCTCAACCAACCCATCACAAGCAAAGAGATCCAATCAGTCATCAAAAATCTTCCCACAAATAAATGCCCAGGGCCAGATGGCTTCACAGGGGAATTCTACCAAACTTTCCAGAAAGAACTGACACCAACCTTACTCAAACTCTTTCAAAACATTGAAAAAAATGGAACACTACCTAACTCATTTTATGAAGCTAACATCAATCTAATACCAAAACCAGGCAAAGATGCTACAAAAAAGGAAAACTACCGGCCAATCTCCGTAATGAATATAGATGCAAAAATCCTCAACAAAATACTTGCAAATCGAATCCAAAGACACATTAAAAAAATCATACACCATGACCAAGTGGGGTTCATTCCAGGCATGCAAGGATGGTTCAACATAAGAAAAACAATCAATGTATTACAACACATTAAAAACTCGAAAGGGAAAAATCAATTGATCATCTCAATAGATGCTGAAAAAGCATTTGACAAAATCCAACATCCCTTTTTGATAAAAACACTTCAAAAGGTAGGAATTGAAGGAAACTTCCTCAACATGATAAAGAGCATATATGAAAAACCCACAGCCAGCATAGTACTCAATGGTGAGAGACTGAAAGCCTTCCCTCTAAGATCAGGAACAAGACAAGGATGCCCGCTGTCACCACTGTTATTCAACATTGTGCTGGAAGTGCTAGCCAGGGCAATCCGGCAAGACAAAGAAATAAAAGGCATCCAAATTGGAAAAGAAGAAGTAAAACTGTCATTGTTTGCAGATGATATGATCTTATATCTAGAAAACCCTGAGAAATCAACGATACACCTACTAGAGCTAATAAACAAATTTAGCAAAGTAGCGGGATACAAGATTAATGCACATAAGTCAGTAATGTTTCTATATGCTAGAAATGAACAAACTGAAGAGACACTCAAGAAAAAGATACCATTTTCAATAGCAACTAAAAAAATCAAGTACCTAGGAATAAACTTAACCAAAGATGTAAAAGACCTATACAAAGAAAACTACATAACTCTACTAAAAGAAATAGAAGGGGACCTTAAAAGATGGAAAAATATTCCATGTTCATGGATAGGAAGGCTAAATGTCATTAAGATGTCAATTCTACCCAAACTCATCTACAGATTCAATGCAATCCCAATCAAAATTCCAACAACCTACTTTGCAGACTTGGAAAAGCTAGTTATCAAATTTATTTGGAAAGGGAAGATGCCTCGAATTGCTAAAGACACTTTAAAAAAGAAAAACGAAGTGGGAGGACTTACACTCCCTGACTTTGAAGCTTATTATAAAGCCACAGTTGCCAAAACAGCATGGTACTGGCACAAAGACAGACATATAGATCAATGGAATCGAATTGAGAATTCAGAGATAGACCCTCAGATCTATGGCCGACTGATCTTTGATAAGGCCCCCAAAGTCACCGAACTGAGCCATAATGGTCTTTTCAACAAATGGGGCTGGGAGAGTTGGATATCCATATCCAAAAGAATGAAAGAGGACCCCTACCTCACCCCCTACACAAAAATTAACTCAAAATGGACCAAAGATCTCAATATAAAAGAAAGTACCATTAAACTCCTAGAAGATAATGTAGGAAAACATCTTCAAGACCTTGTATTAGGAGGCCACTTCCTAGACTTTACACCCAAAGCACAAGCAACAAAAGAGAAAATAGATAAATGGGAACTCCTCAAGCTTAGAAGTTTCTGCACCTCAAAGGAATTTCTCAAAAAGGTAAAGAGGCAGCCAACTCAATGGGAAAAAATTTTTGGAAACCATGTATCTGACAAAAGACTGATATCTTGCATATACAAAGAAATCCTACAACTCAATGACAATAGTACAGACAGCCCAATTATAAAATGGGCAAAAGATATGAAAAGACAGTTCTCTGAAGAGGAAATACAAATGGCCAAGAAACACATGAAAAAATGTTCAGCTTCACTAGCTATTAGAGAGATGTAAATTAAGACCACAATGAGATACCATCTAACACCGGTTAGAATGGCTGCCATTAAACAAACAGGAAACTACAAATGCTGGAGGGGATGTGGAGAAATTGGAACTCTTATTCATTGTTGGTGGGACTGTATAATGGTTCAGCCACTCTGGAAGTCAGTCTGGCAGTTCCTTAGAAAACTAGAGATAGAGCTACCATTCGATCCAGCGATTGCACTTCTCGGGATATACCCGGAAGATCGGAAAGCAGTGACACGAACAGATATCTGCACGCCAATGTTCATAGCAGCATTATTCACAATTGCCAAGAGATGGAAACAACCCAAATGTCCATCAACAGATGAGTGGATAAATAAAATGTGGTATATACACACGATGGAATACTACGCGGCAGTAAGAAGGAACGATCTGGTGAAACATATGACAACATGGATGAACCTTGAAGACATAATGCTGAGCGAAATAAGCCAGGCACAAAAAGAGAAATATTATATGCTACCACTAATGTGAACTTTGAAAAATGTAAAACAAATGGTTTATAATGTAGAATGTAGGGGAACTAGCAGTAGAGAGCAATTAAGGAAGGGGGAACAATAATCCAAGAAGAACAGATAAGCTATTTAACGTTCTGGGGATGCCCAGAAATGACTATGGTCTGTTAATTTCTGATGGATGTAGTAGGAACAAGTTCACTGAAATGTTGCTATAGTATGTAACTTTCTTGGGGTAAAGTAGGAACATGTTGGAAGTTAAGCAGTTATCTTAGGTTAGTTGTCTTTTTCTTACTCCCTTGCTATGGTCTCTTTGAAATGTTCTTTTATTATATGTTTGTTTTCTTTTTAACTTTTTTTTCATACAGTTGATTTGAAAAAAGAAGGGAAAGTTAAAAAAAAAAAAAAAGAAAAAAGACAAACAAGGAAAAAAAAAAAAAAAAAAAAAAACGATGTAGTGCCCCCTTGAGGAGCCTGTGGAGAATGCAGGGGTATTCGCCTACCCCACCTCCATGGTTGCTAACATGACCACAGACATAGGGGACTGGTGGTTTGATGGGTTGAGCCCTCTACCATAAGTTTTACCCTTGGGAAGACGGTTGCTGCAAAGGAGAGGCTAGGCCTCCCTGTATTTGTGCCTAAGAGTCTCCTCCTGAATGCCTCTTTGTTGCTCAGATGTGGCCCTCTCTCTCTGGCTAAGCCAACTTGAAAGGTGAAATCACTGCCCTCCCCCCTACGTGGGATCAGACACCCAGGGAAGTGAATCTCCCTGGCAACGTGGAATATGACTCCCGGGGAGGAATGTAGACCCGGCATCGTGGGATGGAGAACATCTTCTTGACCAAAAGGGGGATGTGAAAGGAAATGAAATAAGCTTCAGTGGCAGAGAGATTCCAAAACGAGCCGAGAGATCACTCTGGTGGGCACTCTTACGCACACTTTAGACAACCTTTTTTAGGTTCTAAAGAATTGGGGTAGCTGGTGGTGGATACCTGAAACTATTAAACTACAACCCAGAACCCATGAATCTCGAAGACAGTTGTATAAAAATGTAGCTTATGAGGGGTGACAGTGGGATTGGGAATGCCATAAGGACCAAACTCCACTTTGTCTAGTTTATGGATCGATGTGTAGAAAAGTAGGGGAAGCAAACAGACAAAGGTACCTAGTGTTCTTTTTTACTTCAATTGCTCTTTTTCACTCTAATTATTATTCTTGTTATTTTTGTGTGTGTGCTAATGAAGGTGTCAGGGATTGATTTAGGTGATGAATGTACAACTATGTAATGGTACTGTAAACAATCGAAAGTACAATTTGTTTTGTATGACTGCGTGGTATGTGAATATATCTCAATAAAATGATGATTAAAAAAAAAAAAATAATAGAGAGGCATACAGGGAAAAAATATATACCTATTGCAAACTATACACTACAGTTAGTAGTATTTTAACATTCTTTCATCAACGTAACAAATGTACTATACCAAAACTATGAATCAATAATGGAGTGGGGGACATGGTTAAGGGTATGGGAAGATCTGAGTTTCCTTTTTTCTGTCTTTATTTCTTTTCTGGAGTAGTGAAAATGTTCTAAAAATTGAAAAAAAAATAATTGTGTTGATGGATGCATAGCTGTATGGTGGTGCCATGGGCAATTGATTGTACACTTTGGATCTTTGGATAGTTGTAGGGTATCTGAAAAATCTCAATAAAAAAAAATTAGGGAAAAAAACAACAAAAAAAACACGTACCCCAAGCAGGATACACTCAAAGAAAACCATGCAAGACACATAGTAGTCAAACTGTCTAATGGCAAGGACAAAGAGAGACTGCAAGAGAAAAGCAACATGTTATATACAAGGGAGTCCCAGTAAGATTAAATGCCAATTTCTCAACAGAAACCATGGGTGCAAGAAGGCAGTAGGATTGTTATTTTTGTGTGTGTGCTAATGAAGGTGTCAGGGATTGATTTAGGTGAAGAATGTACAACTATGTAATGGTACTGTAAACAATCGAAAGTACGATTTGTTTTGTATGACTGCGTGGTATGTGAATATATCTCAATAAAATGATTAAAAAAAAAAAAAGAAGGCAGTAGGAGGAAATATTTAAAGTATTGAAAGAAAACGATTGTCAACCAATTTTCTTCTATCTTTTACAAATGAGGGAGAAATTCAGACATTCCCAGATAAACACAAGCTGAAAGAATTCATGATTACTAGATCTGCTAGAGGGAACTCTGTAGTTTGAAAGGAAAGGACACTAAGACAGTGGGTTGAAGCTGCATAAGGAATAAAAAGTCCTCTGGTAAAGGTAACCATATGGGTAATTATAAATGCCAGTAATATTGAATTGAATTTTTGGTATCTAACCACATTCTTCATTTCTTATAGGTTCTAAAATGCAAAGACATAAAAAAAGTAATGTTAAGACTATGATTTTGGACATACAATGTATGAAGATATAATTTGTAACCAGTACAACAAAAGGTGGGGAGACAGTATTAGAGGAACGGTGTACGTGTATGCTCCTTAAGTTAAGTTGGTATCAAATCAAACATGGTTATTTTATATTCAGGATGTGAAATTTAAGCCTAAGGATAACCACAAAGAACTTATATGAAAAATATATACAAAAAAGCAATGAGAAGTGACTGAAAATGGTGCTCTGCAAAAAATAAAAATTTTTTAAAAAATGAAAGTACACATTAACAGAAGAATTGAGGGATTAAAAAGGTGTAGGGCTATTTCAGTTTGCTAAAGCTGATGAAATGCAATATACCAAAAATGGATTGACTTTTACAATGGGAATTTATTAAATTACAAGTTTACAGTTATGATCTGAGGCTGTGCAAACGTCCAAATCAAGGCATCAACAGGTCATGGATGATTTCTTCCCGAAGACCAGCTACCAGTGATCTGGGACTCCTCTGTCACATGGTAAAGCACATGCCAAGGTCTGCTAGTCCTTCTCTCCTGGGTTTTGTTGCTTTTAGTTTCTGGCTGCTTCTCTCTCAGCTTCTCTGGCTTTTCTCCCTCAGCTTCTCTCTGTGCTTCTCTGAATTCACCTCTTATAAAGACTCTGGTAAGAGGATTAAGACCCACTTGGGGTATGCCTCAACTGAAATAATCTAATCAAAAGGTCCCATCTACAATAGGTCTACACCCACAGGAATGGATTAGCTTTAAGAACATGATTTTTCTGGAGTACATACAGCTTCAAACCATCACAAGGACTTACAAGGAAAAAAGAGAAAAATGGCAGAAGAAAGTCCTGCACTATCAGTAGTTACTTTAAATGTAAATGGATTAAACTTTTTAGAAAAAAGGCAGAAATTAGCAGAATGGTTAAAAAATGTTACCCAACTATATGCTATCTGCAAGAGACTCACCTTAAATTAAAAGACACAAGCTGCATGAAAGTGAAAGGAGGGAAATATACATATATCACGCAAATAGTAAACAAAGGTAAACTGGGGTTGCTATACTAACATCAGATAAAATAGACTTTAATTCAAAAACTGTTATGAGGAACAAAGAAGGTCACTATATAGTAATAAAGGGGACAATTCAACAAGAAGACATAGAAAATATAAATATATATATACACCTAACAGCAGAGGTCCAAAATGTATGAAGCTAATAGCAACAGATTTGAAGGGAGAACTAGACAGTTCTATATTCACAGTAGGAAAGTTCAATATACCACTTTCAATAATGGGTAGGTCATCTATCCAGAAGATCAATAAGGAAATACAAAACTTGAATGAAACTATAAACCAACTAGAACTAACATACGCATATAGAATACTTCACCCAACAACAGCAGAATACACATTCTTCTCTAGTGCATTCAGATCATTCTTCAAGAGAGACCATATGTTGGGTCACAAAACAGGTTCAATGAGTTAAAAAAAATATTGAAATCATACAATGTACCTTCTCTGACCATGACAGAATGAAGCTAGAAATTAATAATAGATGGACAACTGGAGAATTCATAAATATATGGAAAGTAAACAAAACAAGAGAAAATCAACAAAACCAAAAGTTGGTTTTATGAAAAGATCAATAAAAGCAACAAACTTCTAGCTAGACTGACAAAGACAAAGAGAGGGGATGTAAATAAACCAGAAACAGAAGGGGAGACATTACTACTTACAGATCTTTTATACACTAAATCCTAAAAAGAGTTATAAGAGGTACTAAGAAAAACTGTATGCCAACAAATTAAATAACTAGATAAAACGGACAAATTCCTAGAAACACAGACTATCTACACTGACCAAAGAAGCAAAGGAAGATCTCAATAGAACAATAACAAGTAAAGAGACTGAATCAGTAATCAAAAATGCCCCTACAAAGATGGCATTCCTAGTGAATTTTATCAAACATTCCAAGAAGAATTAATGCCACTCCCACTCTAACTCTTCCAAAAAATTGAAGAGGAGAGAACAATCCCTAACTCATTCTATAAGGCCAATATCACCCTCACACCAAAGCCAGATGAAGATACCACAGGAAAAGAAAATACAGACCCATATTCCTTATGAATATAGTTGCAAAAATCCTCAGGAAAATCCCAACAAACAAAATCCAGTAGCACACTGAAAGAATTATATACCATGATCTAGTGAGATTTATCCCAGTTATGCAAGGGTGGTTCAACATAAGAAAATGAATTAATGTAATAAACCACATTTACAGAATGAAGGAGAAAAAAAAAAACTCATGATCTTCCCAGTTGATGCAGAAAAGACATTTGATAAAATCCAGCACTGCTTCTTGATAAAAATACTTGGAATACTAGGAATAGAAGGAAATCTCTTCAACAAGATAAAGGGCATATATAAAAATTCCACAGTTAACATATTTAATGGTGAAAGACTGAAAGCTTTTCCTATAAGATCGGAAACAAGACAAGGATGACCACTGTCACCATTTTTATTGGAATGTTACTCATCATTGTACTGGAAGCTCTAGCCAGAGCAATTAGGCAAGAAAAGGAAATAAAAGGCACCCAAATTGCAAATGAAGAAATAAAACTTTCCCTATTTCACAAGATCCTATAGAAAATCCTGAAAAATCCAAAACAAATCTACTATTCCAGTTTGTTAATACTGCCATTATGCAAAATACCATAAATGGAGTGGCTTTTATAAAGGAGGTTTATTTGGTTACAAATTTACAGTCTGAAGGCCATGAAAATGTCCAAATTAAGGCATCAACACAAGTATACCTTCACTGAAGGAAGGCCAATGGTGTCCAGAAAACCTCTGTTAGCTAGGAAGGCAGGTGGCTTGCATCTACTGAACCTGGCTTGGGTTCCAGCTCCTCTCTCATTTCCTGTGCATTCTTCAAAATGTTGCTCTTGGGGCATTTTGTCCTGTCTTAGCTTCTCTGGACCAAACTCTGGGCTAGCATCTCCAAAGCACTAGCAAATGTCGGCTTTCAACAGCCATCTCCAAAATGTCTCTCTAAGCTGCAACACTGAGCTCCTTCTGCCTGTAAGCTCTTTTATAGGACTCCAGTGATTAAATCAAGACCCACACTGAATGGGCAGGGCCACACCTCCATGGAAATAATTCAATCAGAGTTATCACCTACAGTTGGGTGGGTCACATCCCCATGGAAACAACTTAATCCAAAGATTCCAACCTAATCAACACTAATATGTCTGCCCCCACAAGACTGCATCAAAGAACATGGTATATTAGGGGACAGAATATATTCAAACCAGCACACCTACTAAAGCTAATAAATGAATTCAGCAAAGTGGCAGGGAAGAAGATCAACACGCAAAAATCAGTAGTGTCTCTATATACTAGTAATGAATAATCAGAAGAAATCAAGAAAACAATTCTATTTACAATAGCAACTAAAGGAATGAAATATCTAGGCACACATAAATTTAACCAAATACATAAAGGACTTATACATGGAAAAGTAAAAACATTATTAAAAGAAAACAAAGACCTAAATAAATGGAATGGCATTCCAAGTTCACGGATTGGACAACTAAAGATTATTAAGACGTTTACCCAAGGAATTGAAGGAAACTTCCTCAATATGATAAAGGGCATATATGTAAAACCCACAGCCAGCATAGTACTCAATGGTGAGAGACTGAAAGCCTTCCCTCTAAGATCAAGAGTGAGACAAGGATGCCCGCTGTCACCACTGTTATTCAACATTGTGCTAGAAGTGCTAGCCAGGGCAATCCAGCAAGACAAAGAAATAAAAGGTATCCAAATCAGAAAGGAAGAAGTAAAACTGTCATTATTTGCAGATTATATGATCTTATATCTGGAAAACCCTGAGAAATCAACGATACAGCTCCTAGAGCTAATAAACAAATTTAGCAAAGTAGCAGGATACAAGATTAATGCACATAAGTCAGTAATGTTTCTATATGCTAGAAATGAACAAACTGAAGAGACACTCAAGAAAAAGATACCATTTTCAATAACTAAAAAAATCAAGTACCTAGGAATAAACTTAACCAAAGATGTAAAAGACCTATACAAAGAAAACTACATAAATCCATTAAAAGAAATAGAAGGGGACCTTAAAAGATAGAAAAATTTTCCATATTCACAGATAGGAAGGCTAAATGTCATTAAGACATCAACTCTACCCAAACATCTACAGATTCAATGGAATCCCAATCAAAATTCCAACAACCTACTTTGCAGATTCGGAAAAGCTAGTTATCAAATTTATTTGGAAAGGGAAGATGCCTCAAATTGCTAAAAACACTCTAAAAAAGATAAACAAAGTGGGAGGACTTACACTCGCTGACTTTGAAGCTTATTATACAGCCACAGTAGTAAAAACAGCATGGCACTGGCACAAAGATAGATACATTGATCAATGGAATTGAATGGAGAATTTGGAGATAGACCCCCAGATCTACGGCCGACTGATCTTTGATAAGGCCCCCAAAGCCAGTGAACTGGGACATTTTAACAAATGAGGACCCCTACCTCACACCCTACGCAAGAATTAACTCAAAGTGGATCAAAGATCTCAATATAAAAAACAGTACCATAAAACTCCTAGAAGATAATGTAGGGAAACATCTTAAAGACCTTGTATTAGGCGGCCACTTCCTAGACTTTACACCTAAAGCACAAGCAACAAAAGAAAAAATAGATAAATGGGAATTCCTCAAGCTTAGAAGTTTCTGTACCTCAAAGGAATTTGTCAAAAAGGTGAAGAGGCAGCCAACTCAATGGGAGAAAATTTTTGGAAACCATGTATCTGACAAAAGACTGATATCTTGCATATATAAAGAAATCTTACAACTCAATGACAATAGTACAGACAGTCCAATTATAAAATGGGCAAAAGATATGAAAAGACAGTTCTCTGAAGAGGAAATACAAATGGTCAAGAAACACGTGAAAAAATGCTCAGCTTCACTAGCTATTAGAGAGATGCAAATTAAGACCACAATGAGATACCATCTCACACCAATTAGAATGGCTGCCATTAAACAAACAGGAAACTACAAATGCTGGAGAGGATGTGGAGAAATTGGAACTCTTATTCATTGTTGGTGGGGCTATATAGTGGTTCAGCCACTCTGGAAGTCAGTCTGGCAGTTCCTTAGAAAACTAGATATAGAGTTAACCCTTCAATTCAGCAATTACACTTCTCGGTATATACCCAGAAGATCTGAAAGCAGTGACATGAACAGATATCTGCATGCCAATGTTGATAGCAGCATTATTCACAATTGCCAAGAGAAGGAAACAACCCAAATGTCCTTCAATAGATGAGTGGATAAATAAAATATGGTATATACACATGATGGAATACTATGCGGCAGTAAGAAGGAACAATGTCGTGAAACATATGACAACATGGACGAACCTTGAAGACATAATGCTAAGCAAAATATGCCAGGCACAAAAAGAGAAACATTATATGCTACCACTAATGTGAACATTGAAAAATGTAATGGTTTATAATGTAGAATGTAGGGGAACTAGCAATAGAAAGCAATTAAGGAAGGGGGAATGATAACCCAATAAGAACAGATAAGCTATCGTGGGTAAATCTAATGTTCTGGCCCAGGAATGACTATGGTTTGTTAATTTCTGATGGGTATGGTAGGAACAAGTTCACAGAAATGTTGCAATATTAGGTTATTTTCTTGGGGTAAAGTAGGAACACGTTGGAAGTAAAGTAGTTATTTTAGGTTAGTGGTCTTTTTCTTACTCCCTTGTTATGGTTTGTTTGAAATGTTTTTTTATTGCATGTTTTTTTAAAATTTTTTTGACATATTTAATCTAAAAAAAAAAAAGAGTTAATTAAAAAAAAAAAAATACGCAGAGACCCCTGAGGAGCTGGTGGAGAATGCAGGGATGTTCGGCTTCCCTACCTCGATGGTTGCTGATGTGCCCAAAGACATAGGGGACTGGTGGTTTGATGGGCTGAGCCCTCTACCACAGAACTTACCCTTGGAAAGACTGTTGTTGCAAAGGAGAGGCTAGGCCTGCCTATAATTGTGCCTAAGTGTCTCCCCCTGAATGATCTTTGTTGCTCAAATGTGGCCCTCTCTCTCTAGCTAAGCCAACTTGGCAGGTGAAATCACTGCCCTCCCTGCTACGTGGGATCTGACAGCCAGGGGAGTAAATCTCCCTGGCAACATGGAATATGACTCCCAGGGAAGAATCTAGATCTGGCATTGTGGCATAGAGAACATCTTCTTGACCAAAAGGGGGATGTGAAAGGAAATGAAATAAGCAGAGAGATTCCAAAAGGAGCCAAGAGGTCACTCTGGTGGGCACTCTTACGCACAATATAGACAACCCTTTTTAGGTTCTAATGAATTGGAATAGCTAGCAGTAAATATCTGAAACTATCAAACTACAACCCAGAACCCATGAATCTTGAAGACGATTGTATAAAAATATAGCTTGTGAGGGGTGACAATGTGATTGAGAAAGCCATACGGACCACACTCCCCTTTGTCCAGTGTATGGATGGATGAGTAGAAAAATGGGGGGAAAAAAAAGGCACCCAGTGTTCTTTTTTACTTTAATTGTTCTTTTTCACTTTAATTTTTATTCTTATTTTTGTGTGTGTAGTAATGAAAATGTCAAAAATTAATTTTGGTGATGAATGCACAACTATACAATGGTACTGTGAACAGGTGAATATATGCTTTGTATGACTGCATGGTATGTGAATATACTGCAATAAAAATGAATTAAAAAAAAGATGTCTACCCAAAGCAATTTACAGATTCAATGCTATTCAAATCAAAATTGCAGAAATGGAAAAGCCAATCATCAAATGAATATGTAAGGGTGAGGGACCCCAAGTATCCAAAAACATCTAGAAAAAGAAGAACAAAGTTGGAGGATTCAAACTTTCTGATTTTAAAACTATCATAAAGCTACAGTAATCAAAACAGCATGGTACTGGCACAAGGACACACATATAGACCAACGGAATTAAATTGAGAGTTCAGAAAAAAATCCTCCCATCTATGGCCTATTGATTTTTCACAGGATGCCAAGACCATGGAATTGGGAAAGAATAGTCTCTTCAACAAATCTTTCCAGAAAAACTGAATATCCATACATAAAACAAATGAAGATGAATCCCTACCACACACCATATACAAAAATCAACTCAAAATGGATCAAAGACCTAAATATAATAATAAACAAGTTTATAAAACTCTAAGAAAATATCATGGAGCATGCTCAAGACCTTGTGTTAGGCAATGCTTTCTTAGACTTCATACCAAAGGCATGGGCAACCAAAGAAAAAAATTAAAAATGGGACTTCATTCAAAATTAAAAACTGCTATGCATCAAAGGACTTAATCATGAAAGTAAAAAGACAATATACACAATGGGAGAAAATATTTGGAAACCATATATCCTATAAGGGTTGATTATCTAAAATACATAAGAAATCCTATGATTCAACAACCCAAAGACAAATAACCCAATTTAAAAATGGACAAAAGGCTTAAAAACACACTTCTCCAAAGAAGACATACAAATGGCCAATAGGTACATGAAAACATCACGTGAAAGGCTAACATTAGCCTTCAGGGAAATGCAAATCAAAATCATAATGATCTCTGGGCTTCTGTCTCTCTCAGCTTCTCTGCTTGTTTCTCCTGGGGCATTTCTGTCTAAGTGTTTCTAAACATCTGGGCCTGTGTTGGCTCCGAGCTCTCTCTCTCTCTACCTGAGCTCTCTTAAGGACTTCAGTAAACTAATTAAGACCCACCTTGAATGGGAGGGTCACATCTCCTTGGAAATAATCTAATCAAATGACTTCACCCACAATAAGTCTGTACCCACAATACTGTATTAAAAAAAACATAGTCACGGTATGGAGTACATAACAGATTCAAACCAGCACACCACATATCCAATAAGAGTTTAATATCCAGAATATATAAAGAAATCCTAAACTCAACAATAAAAGACAAACAATCCAACTTAAAAATAGGCAAAATAAAGACTGGGACTGCATAACTTAGTGAAATCCAGAGTGGTCAATGACGGTGATCAAATGTACAAATATAAAAATATTTTTAAAAAATCACGAGATACCATTTCATACCTACTAGAATGACTACTATTTTAAAAATGGAAAATAACAAGTGTTGGAGAAGATGTGGAGAAATAACACTCCTTCAGTGTTGGTGACTATGCAAAATGGTCCAATCACTGTGGAAGACAGTTTGGCAGTTCCTCAGAAGTTAAGTATAGAATTATCATATGACACAACAATTGCACTTCTACATGTATACCAAAAAGAATTGAAAGTAGTGACTTGAACAGATATTTGCACAATGATGTTACTAGTGGCATTATTCATAACTGCCAAAAGATGGAAGCAAGCCAAAGGTTCATCAACAGATGAATGGATAAAATATGGTATACACATATGATGGAATATTATTCAATAATAAAAAGGAATGAAGTTCTGGATACCCGCAAGAACATGGATGAACCTTGAAGACATCATGTTGAGTGAAATAAGCCAAACTCAAAAGGAAAGAGATTGTATGATCTAATATGAAAAAAATTAGAATAAGCTAATTCACAGAGCCAGAAACTAGAATACAGGATACCAGGGGCCAGGGTGGGTGTAGGGAATGGGATGTTAATGCTTAATTGGTAAATAATTTGTTTGTGGTGATGGAAAAGTTTTGGTAATGGATGGTGGTCATGGTAGCACAAGATTGTGAATGCAGTTAACAGAACTGAATTATATATTTACGTGGTTAAAAGAGGAAAATTCATGTTGCATATATGTTACTAGAATAAAAATTAAAAAACAAAACAAAACATAGGTCCATGCAACGTAAATAGTGATCAACACAAATACAAATAGCAATGTAATCTACAGACTATAGTTAATAGTACAATAATAATATTCTTTCATTTATGGTAATAAAGGTACCATATTAATACAAAATAATAATATGGAAAACTGTGTATGAGGGGGTAGGTAGTACATGGGAATTCTGTATTTTCTCCATGATTTTTCCGTAAACCTAAAACTTATCTAAGGGAAAAAAAGGTAACCCTGTTGGAGATATATTTCAGAGATCTTGATGTTGCTAAGGATTTCCTGGATCTTGTCCTAGCTCTTTATCATCTTTTCTTCCTGACCTAGAAGAGTGGAGGGATGGCTGGCATGAATAACCTTCTATTCTGGTGTGCTAAAGCTGCCATTATGCAAAATACCAGAAAAGGATTGTTTTTTATAAAGGGGATTTATTAGGTTTACAAATTTAGAGTTCTAAGGCCATAAAAGTGTCCAAACTAAGGCATCAACAAGAGAATACCTTCACTAAAGTAAAGCCGATGGCGTCTGGAAGATCTCTGTCCCCTGCGAAGGCAAGTGGCTGGTGTCTGCTGGTCCTTTGCTCTTGGGTTGTAGTTCAGAATGGCTTTCTCCAAAATGTCTCTGGGCTTGTCTCTCTTAGCTTCTCTCAGCTCCCTGCTTGATTCTGCTGAGGCATTTCTCTCTAAGTATCTGGGAGTCCTCTCTTAGCTTCTCTGGAGCAAACTCTGGGGTTCATCTCTTAACTTAGCATCTCCAAACATCTTTCTGTCTGCATCTCCAAGTGTGTGGGTCTGGGTCAGCCCCTGAGCTCTCTTAAGGACTGCAGTAAACTAATCAAGACCCACCCGAAAAGGGCAGGGTCACACTTCCATGGAAATAATCTAATCAAAAGGTTTCACCCACAGTTGGGTTGGTCACATCTCCAAGAAAACATTTCACCAAAAGGTTCCACCCCATAAGACTGGATTAAAAGATCGTGGCTGTTCTGGGTTCCATAACAGCTTCAAACTGGCACACCTCCTGTGAGCATCTCTTCTGGCCTCTTTGCTAAGAATCCCCTGCCTTCAGTAACAAAGATCCTTCCTATGGACACTGAACAATTTTGTATAAAAAAAAGCACCAATTGTAATGTAATCCATAGAAAGATGACAAAATTAAGCACAATTTGAGAGAAGAACATTGTAAATGAGGGATACCAATAGACCCTTTATGATGGTTCAGGTCATGTGTCAACTTGGCCAGGTGACGGTGCCCACGTGTCTGGTCAAGCAAGCACTGACCTAACCATTACTGCAAGGACATTTGAAGCCGGTTAATAAACTAGAAGGCTGGTTTATTAAATCATCAGTCAATGGACAGCACTTGTGACTGATTACATCAACAAAGGGTGTGTCTTCCACAATGAGAGAATTCAATCAGCTGGATTTAATCCAATCAGTTGAAGACTTTTAAGAGAGAGAGAGGGAGAAAGAGGACCTTCATTTCTTCAGCTAGCCAGCAAAGCATTTCCTGAGGAATTCATCAAACACCTTCATCGGAGTTGCCAGTTCACTACCTGCCGAATGGAATTTGGACTTCTGCATCCTGCCCTCCAGAATTGGGGCTCGTGCATCCCAACGGTTGCATGAGACACTTTTCTAAAATCTAATATCCAGAGATATCTCTTTTGGGTTCTGTTTCCCTAGAGAACCCTAACTAATACTGCTTGGTACCACTAGTGGTTCTTGAGAAACAGAATATTAAAATGGGCTTTTACAATTGGTTTTCTACTCTGATTATATTCAAAGGCACTAATGACTCCATTTCCAATAATCAAGATGGCACTGACAGTCCATGGCGTGAGTTGGCAATGGAGATACCATTTGATTCTCCTAATCATACTCTTGTACAAAGCAAGGCTCTGGGTTACACTGTTTTTGACACCTTAACAGAGTTTTGCAGTGTTAAGAGGTATAATGATGTTGGCTGGTTGCTCTTAGATAGGCTGGATAAAGTTATAAGAGAAAGGGATGAGCTAAAGGCTTCAAATTTGGAACTTAAGTGCCGTATGACAGACGTAAAGGTTTGTGTGTGTGCCCTGAAAGAAAATCTTATTTCCTGTGGCCGCAGACTTGAGATTACTAAAAACCAGACCAAGAGGCTCATTATGTGAGAAACAGATTTACAACATAAACTAAAATCTCAACCTCACAGGATGTCTGCTGTTAGAGTAAAGGCATTGATTGGAAAAGAATGGGGTCCTGAAACTTGGGATGGGGACATATGGATTGATAAAAAGACAATGAGGACATTGGAACTGTGGATCCTGCAGAGTCTTTGCTAGATATACCTGTAATGATCTGTCCTAAGGAAACAACCCCCCACCCCATCTCCAGTCTGCCCCCAGGAGCCTGCCATCCAACCTCCGCCTAAAGAGATTAACCGTTCAGTGCCTGCTAAACCTATAATCACCTCCCCTAAGGAGGCAGCCCTTATTCCTCTGTCTGGAGAGATAAATCTTTTTTCACAAGATGAAACTGCAACAGAATGTCCTGAGGTAAATGGCTTGAGGGATACTTCTAATTCTTTTCAGACCCACCCCCACCACCAGTCTTTGCTTCAAAACCTATAACTAGACTAAAGTCCCAACAGACCCCGAAGGGTGAGGCACAAAGTGTGACCCATGAGGAAGTACGCTATACTCCAAGAGAACTGTATGAGTTTTCCAACGTATACAGACAGAAACCAGGGGAATATGTGTAGTAATGGATATTAAGGGTGTGGGATAATGGTGGAAGGAATATAAAGTTGGATCAGGCTGAATTTACTGATATGGGCCCACTAAGCAGAGATTCTGCATTCAGTGCTGTAGCTCGAGGGGTTAGAGAAGGCATTAACAGTTTGTTTGGGTGATTGGCTGAACCAGGGATCGAAAAGTGGCCAACATTACCTGAGGTCGAAATGCCACAACTGCCCTGGTATAATGTGGAGGAGGGGATTCAAAGGCTTGGAGAAAACTGGAATGTTAGAGTGGCTTTATCATGGAACACCTGCTCACATACCCCTGGAATGTCCAGAGGACACACCATTTACAAGGACGGCGAGGAATAAATTTGTGAAACCAGCTCCATCATCCCTGAAGAGCTCTGTAGCCACCTTCTCTGAAGGTCAGATATTACTATAGGAACTGCTGTCACTGAGCTGGAATCCTTAAACACAATGGGGATAATCAGATTCTGAGTCAGCAGAAGCCACGTGGCAGCAGTTAATCGCCAAAGACAAGGTAGGAATGGCTACCATAATGGAAAACAGGCTCAAATCAGTAGTCAAAATAATCTGACTCACAGATTTATGGCATTGCCTAGATCACGGAGTACCTGGAAGTAAAATAGATGGGCAGTCTATGAAATTCTTGTTTGATCTGTATAAGCAGAAGAATTCTAGGTCAAGTAAACAAAAGCATACCTTGAATTACAAAAACAGAGAGTAATGACCCTTAATCAATTCCCAGACTTGAGACAGTTTACAGACCCAGAGCCCCTTGAATGAGGGGAAGGCCAGGTACCCTTGGGGAAGTACCCTGTTACACCGCCAAAAATTTATACTGTTAATCTTCCTCCCAGGCCTTTTACAATGGTAACTGTGCATTGGGGAAAAGGAAATGATCAGATATTTCAGGGATTATTAGACACTGGTTCAGAAGTGACATTAATTCCAGGAGACCCAAAACATCACTCTGGTCTACCAGTCAGAGGTGGGGCTTATGGAGGTCAGGTGATTGATGGGGTTTTAGCCCAGGTCCATCTCACAGTGGGTCCAGTGGATCCCCAGACCCATTCTGTGGTTATTTTCCCAGTCCTGGAATGCATAATTTGAATAGACTTACTCAGCAACTGGCAGAATCCTTACATTGGTCCATGAGTCATGGAGTGAGGGCTATTATGGTAGGAAAGGCCAAGTGGAAGCCACTAGAACTGCCCCTGCCTAGCAAAACAGTAAACCAGAAGCAATACCAGATTCCTGGAGGGATTGTGCAGATTACTGCCACTCTTAAGGACTTGAAGGATGCAGGGGTGGTGGTTCCCACCACATCCCCATTCAACTCTACTTGGCCTGTGCAGAAAACAGATGGGTCTTGGAGGATGACAGTGGATTACTGTAAGCTTAACCAGGTGGTGACTCCAATTGCAGCTGCTGTTCCAGATGTGGTATCATTGTTTGAGCAAATCAGCACATCCCCTGGTACCTGGTATGCAGCTATTGATCTGGCAAATGCTTTTTTTCTCAATAACTATTAGTAAAGACCACAAGAAACAGTTTTCATTCAGCTGGCAAGACTAGCAGTATACCTTCACTGTGCTACCTCAGGGGTTATATCAATTCTCCAGCCCTATGTCATAATATTATCCACAGGGTTCCTGACCATTTCTCCCTCCCACAAGACATCAAACTGGTTCATCATATTGATGATATCATGTTGACTGGACCTAGTGAGCAAGAAGTAGCAGCTACTCTAGATTTGTTTGTATGGTATTTGCATGTCAGAGGATGGGAGATAAATCCAACAAAAATACAGGGGCCTTCCACTTCAGTAAAATTTCTAGGTGTCCAGTGGTGTGGGGCATGTTGAGATATCCCTTCTAAGGTGAAGAATAAGCTATTGCATCTGGCCCTGCCTACAACCAAAAAAGAGGCACAATGCCTGGTTGGCCACTTCGGATTTTGGAGACAACATATTCCTCATTTGGGTGTGCTACTGGGGCCCATTTGCCAAGTGACCAGAAAAGCATCTAGTTTTGAGTGAGGACTGGAACACGATGAGGCTCTGTGACAGGTCCAGGCTGCTGTGCAAGCTGCTCTGCCACTTGGACCATATGATCCAGCTCATCCAATGGTGCTGGAACTGTCAGTGGCAAATAGAGATGTTGGTTTGAGCCTTTGGCAGGCTCCTATAGGAGAATCACAACACAGACCCTTAGGATTTTGGAGTAAAGCCTCACCATCCTCTGCAGATAACTACTCTCCATTTAAGAAACAGCTTTTGGCCTGCCACTGGGCCTTAGTAGAGACACAACACTTAACCATGGGCCACCAAGTTACCATAAGACCTGAGTTACCTGAGTGTTGTCCGACCCACCCAGCCATAAAGTTGGGCATGCACAGCAGCATTTCATCATCAAATTGAAATGGTACATATGAGATAGAGCTTGAGTGGGTCCTGAAGGCACAAGTAACTTACATGAGGAAGTGGCCCAAATGCCCATGGCCCCCACTCCTGCCACATTACCTTCTCTTTCCCAGCTCACAGCTATGGCCTCTTGGGGAGTACCTAACAATCAGTTGACTGAGGAAGAAAAAACTCAGGCCTGGTTTATAGATGGTTTTGAATGATATGAAGGCACTACCCAAAAGTGGACAGCTGCAGCACTGCAGCCCCTTTCTGGGATGTCCCTGAAGGACAATGGTGAGGGGAAATCCTCCCAGTGGGCAGAACTTTGAGCAGTGCACCTGGTTGTTCACTTTGCTTGGAAGGAGAACTGTCCAGAGGTACATTTGTATATTGATTCATGGGCTGTTGCTAATGGTTTGGCTGGATGGTCAGGGACTTGGAAAGACCATGATTGGAAACTCAGTAACAAGAAAGCTGGGGAATAGATAATGTGGATAGACCTTTCTGAGTGGGCAAAAAACATGAAGATATTTGTGTCCCATGTGAATGCTCACCAGAGGGTGACTTCAGCAGAGGAAGATTTTAATAATAAGTGAATAAGATGACCCATTCAGTGGATACCAGTCAGCCTCTTTCCTCAGCCACTCCTGTCATTGCTCAATGGGCTCATGAACAAAGTGGTCACGGTGGTGGGGATGGAGGTTATGCATGGGCTCAGCAACATGGACTTCCACTCACCAAGGCTCAGCAACATGGACTTCCACTCACCAAGGCTGACCTGGCCACAGCCACTGTTTAGTGCCCAATCTGCCAGCAGCAGAGACCCACACTCAGTCCCCAGTATAGCACCATTTCCCAAGGTGATCAGCCTGCTACTTGGTGGCAGGTTGATTATGTTGGACCACTTTCATCATGGAAGGGGCAGCGAGTTGTTCTCACTGGAACAGACACATATTCCAGATATGGGTTTGCCTTCCCTGCACGCAATGCTTCTGCCAAAACTACCATCCATGGACTTACAGAATGCCTTATCCACCATCATGGTATTACACACAGCATTGCTTCTGACCAAGGAACCCACTTCACAGCAAATGAAGTGAGGGAATGGGCACATGCTCATGGAATTCTCTGGTCTTACCATGTTCCCCATCATCCAGAGGCAGCTGGGTTGAGAAAATGGTGGAATGGCCTGTTGAAGACTCAATTATGGTGCCAACTAAGTGTCAATACCTTGCAGGGCTGGGGCAGTGTTTCCAGGAGTCTGTGTGTGCTCTGAATCCACGTCCACTCTATGGGGCTGTTTCTCCCATAATCAGGATTCACGGGTCCAGGAATCAAGAGGTGGAAACAGGAGTGGCACCACTCACTATCACTCCTAGAGATCCATTAGGAAAATTTTTCCTCCTGTCCCTGCAAGCTTAAGCTCTGCTGTCTACAAGTCTTAGTTCCAAAAGGAGGAGTGCTTCCACCTGGAGACACAACAATAATTCCATTGAACTGGAAGTTAAGACTGCTACCTGGCCCCACTTTGGGCTTCTCTTGTCTCTGAATCAACAGGTAAGGAAGGGGATTACTGTACTGGCTGGGGTGGTTGATCTGGACTATCCAGGGGAAAAAGCACTGCAACTACACAATGGAGGTAAAGAAGAGTTTTCCTAGAATACAGGAGAGCCCCTAGGGCGTCTCTCAGTACTACCATGCCCTGTGATTACAGTCAATGGAAAACTGCAACCACCCAATCCAGGCAGGACTACTAATGGCCAAGAAACTTCAGGAATGAAGGTTTGGGTCACCCCACCAGGCAAAGAACCACAGCCAGTTGAAATGCTTTAGGGAACATGGAATGGGTAGTGGAAAAAGGTCGTGTTAAATATGAAGTATGACCACATGAGCAGTTACAGAAACAAGGACTATGATGGTGTTCTGGTTTGCTAATGCTTCCCATTATGCAAAGTACCAGAAATGGATCAGCTTTTAATAAAAGGGGGTTGATTTGGTTACATAGTTATAGTCTTAAGGCCATAAAGTGTCCAAGGTAACACATCAACAATTGGGTACCTTCACTGGAGGATGGCCAATGGTGTCTGGAAAACCTCTGTTAGCTGGGAAGGCATGTGGCTGGAGTCTGCTCCAGAGTTCTAACTTCAAAATGGCTTTCTCCCAGGATGTTCCTCTCTAGGCTTCAGCTTCTCTCCAAAATGTCACTCTCAGTTGCTCTTGGGGCGTTTGTCCTCTCTTAGCTTCTCCAGAGCAAAAGCCTGCTTTCAGAGGCCATTTTCAAACTGTCTCTCATCTGTAGCTCCTCTCTCAGCTCCTGTGCTTTCTTCAAAGTGTCCCTCTTGGATGTAGCAAGCTTGCTCCTTCTGTCTGAGCTTGTATAGTGTTCCAGTAAACTAATCAAGGCCCATGCTGAATGGGCGGGGCCACACCTCCATGGAATTTATCCAATGAAAGCTCTCGCCCACAGTTGAGTGATCACATCACCACAGAAACATCCAATCAGAAGTCTCCAACCCAATCAACACCAATATGTTTCCTGCCCACACAAGACTGCATCAAAGATAATGGCATTTTGGGGGACATAATACATTCAAACCAGCACAGATGGCATGAATATTTCCTCCTTATTTTGTTATAAGTATGTTTGTATTTGTCCGTAAAGCAAATATCTTTGCTTTCTTCTCTATCTTATCCCCTTATCATATGACATAAGCTGTATTGTTCCTTTCGCAGTATGTAAGTTAAAGGAAATCAAGTTTAAGAGTCAATGCCACCCAAGGACTTGCACCCTATTCTGGAGAGATTTAGTGTGTTTCTGGTTGTATGCAGGACAGCTGAGTATTGTTAGGTGAAATGTATGTCTGTTATTGTTCTCTACTTAGAGATAAAGTATGGTTTAAGGTGATGTTTATAACTGCCAAGTTGACAAGAAGTAGACTGATGGTTAGTTTCATGTGTCAACTTGGCCAGGTGATGGTGCCCAGGTGTCTGGTCAAGCAAACACTGGCCTAACCGTTACTGCAAGGATATCTGTGGCTGGTTACTGAACCAGAAGGCTGGTTCATTAAATCATCAGTCAATTGACTGCACCTGTGACTGATTAGTCAACAAAGGTTGTGTCTTCCACAATGAGAGAATTCAATCAGCTGGATTTAATCCAATCAGTTGAAGACTTTTAAGAGAGAGACAGAGAGAGGACTGTCACTTCTTCTTCAGATAGCCAGTGAAGCATTTCCTGAGGAGTTCATCAAACACCTTCATTGGAGTTTCCAGTTCGCTGACTACCCTATGGAATTTGGACTCATGCATCCCCACAGTTGCATGAGACACTTTTATAAAATCTTATATTCACAGATATCTCTTGTTGGTTCTGTTTCCCTAGAGAACCCTAATACACCCTTTTAAACAAAAAGGTCTTAAAAAAGATAAAGTGAATAATCATTTGCCTTGATTATACTTCCCCTAAAAGTAATCAGTAAAATTCATCTGTATAGCCAATGGCTTAGAAAGAAATGTAGATCTTAAATAGATTCACATGCTTTCCAGGAGGCTCTTCAAGTGCTTCTTACACAAATGACTGTTAAAGTGCTTCCCAACAATGAGAATCTATGGCTTATGCACACAAACATGGCTGAGATTTCTGAAGTAAATGCAAATAAAAACACATAGTCTTTGCAAGAACTCAAAGAATTTGGTTTCTGTTTGGACCAAACCATACTGGACTAGAACATCTCAGCCTTTCAGACTGGGCACTGGGGAGACTAAACACTTTATTCCCTTGTGCATCACTCATCATTCATAATGCATGGTTGAAAAGTGGCAAATAAAATGAATTAGATGTCTTGGAGAGGCTTACTCCTTGAAGAAATTCCAAGGTGTATTATTTTTTCATAGAGCAAAAACAAAGAATCCTTTCTGTAAAAAACTAAAAATAAAAATCATAAGCCTATTTATATTTTCTGATAAATTGGTGTAGAGATGATTTGCTTATAAATAAGCAGAGCTTCACTTTTTATATTAGAAATGAAGCCTGATAATGACATGTATTTAGTCTGTCTTTTCAAATAAACCCTTTGAGGCAATGTAGTATAGTCGTTGAGAGCACAGACTACAAAACCAAGGAGTGCCAGGAAAGAACCCAGGCTCCACCATTTATAAACAATGAAACCGTATTCAGATTATTTAGCCTCTCTAAGCTTCTGTTTCCTCATCTGTAAAATGGGGATAAGGATAGTATCTAGAAGCATAAGGTTTGAATAAGAGTGTGCATTCAAAGACTTAAGTGAAGCCCTTAAGTCTGGTTCTTGGCACTTAGAGCTCAGTGGTGGTTAATGAGGAGGCAGTGAGCATAAACTTTATTATAACTTCATTACACACAACTTGCACAAACTTCAGAATGACTTCACAATTGTGCAAATGTGAAAATGGGAGTGGCTTGACAAAGAAAGATAAAAACCACTTTTTGCCAAGATTCATAATTTTGGAAAGAGTAGAACAAATTATAAACATGACCATCGGCATCCTCCTGCCTTCCTCTATGGCTTGAACAGCAAGAAAAGGAAAATTCAGGTCAAATCAGTGTTCTTAAAGATTTGCCCGTGATTCTCTGACATGTGCATAAAAATAAATCTTAGCCCTGACTTAAGTAGTCATTTAAACTCTTCCATCTTCCATTGCTTCAGCCGTAAAATTACCTCTCTTATAGATGAGATACCATCCAATGAAAGTACCCTGCTAACTGTAAAGAACCCCACATTCATTGAATCAATATGCACTATGTGCTTCTTATATGTCAAACGTATTCCAAGTGAAGGGGCAGCATGGATAAATAAGTTATAAGATGGTGGTCAGTGTTGGTGAAGTTGTAGCAGAGGAAGATGGGAATAGAAAACTATAAGACATGCTACAACTGATATATATTATCTTGGATGTATGTGTAAAGGGCTACAGAATACTACAAATGTAACCATATGTGTTAAGACATTTATTTCTTATCAATTAAAAACTAATTTTTTTAACTGTCTTTCACATCTATTACAGTGCTTCATACCCTACAGATTCTCAAAATTTGTGCTAATTTTGGATCATTTAAGTATTTCTTGCTTGTCTCTACTCACTATATAATGTAAACTCCAAACAGTAGAGACTTTGGTTTTCTTATTCACTAATGTAGCCTCAGTGCCACAGAATGGTGTCTGGTGTCTAGTAAGTGCTAAGTGAATAACTGTTGATTGGATGGATAGAGTTTACGTTCTACTACATAAGGAATCATTTCCATTTGGAGGTAATTTCTTTGGCACTCCTTCCAAAGCAACATGCCTCTGTTTCTAAACTTTTGTCTACATTTTGTATTTTTTTTACCCTATTCTTTTGTCATGCTAAGCAGAAACACACTGAATTAGTCCTTTTCCCAATCAGCATATTAATTATTCTTAAGGAGAATTTAAGACTATTCTAGTCAGTAGAGAGAAAAATGAGATGCATGCCTTGGTTAATATATTCATCATATTTAAATAAGCAGCTTTCCTCTAAAAAGTTACATTTATGGAATTACTACTTGTGTTCCTTTTCTTTTCCTTTCTCAGGAAGACTGTGATCTTAAGAAATAATCCACACAGGGACAAAAAGAAAACATACTCCAAAAGAAAAGTTACCCAAAAATAAATGAAATAAAAAATTTATGTATAAGTGTGTGTGTGTTTCATGCAATAATAATCTTCCTTCTACTCCCCAAATACCCTGATGTATTCTACATGTACACATTTTATAATGTTTGTATATTTTATAATGTTTCTCTATGAAAACTAAAGTAAAGGAATACAAAGTGAGAAAATATGGATATTTTGCTTCCATCTCTGCTGCAAGTTCCTTAACTCAGAAGTTAAAAACGAGAGTAACAAAGGACAACAGAGCAGAGACATTCCAGTCAAGGTGCACAAGTAAATAAGATAGAAGAAAAATTCTAATTATTTTGGTGAAAGTTATCAATAGCCAGGACTCTGAAAT
Source organism: Choloepus didactylus (assembly GCF_015220235.1). Classification (NCBI taxonomy): domain Eukaryota; kingdom Metazoa; phylum Chordata; class Mammalia; order Pilosa; family Megalonychidae; genus Choloepus; species Choloepus didactylus. Next base: position 54,962,912 of record NC_051309.1, read on the forward strand.
CCAAATTTTTCCCACTTAATTTCTTCATTGATTTATAATTAAAAATTATGAATACAAAAATGTTCCAAGGAAAACAAACTTCAAACACTAATATATCAACAAAATAGCAAAATTAAACAAAACCCACTAAAAAAAAAAAAAAAGACAAAAAGACTACACCATCCCTACATAGACTAACTACAAAAAGGAATCTTTTGTGCTCTGTTACAAAACCACAATAAAGAGTTTTTTTTAAACCACCTGAGAAGAAATTAATAGAAATAGCTGCATGTGGCAGGTGGTTCTCTGTCAATTCTTAACACATCTTTCCCCTTGCAATAGGCTTTTTGAATTCTGTTTTGCTGAGTTGATACTTTTTTTAAGACTGTAAAATCAGGAGATAAAAAACCAAGAATAATGTTCCTGTATACTGTGTTTGGGAAGATTCTTATTAAAAACATATGGTACAACCAGGACGTAATTGCCCAGCTGTGAATTTTTTTTTTTTTCTGCTCAGATATAAAATGACATAAGTTACTCTAGAAGAAATACGTACTTCCATAGTGTTTTGTAAAATGACACTGCAACATTAGATGGCAAGTTACAAGGTAGGACCACTCCCTCTGGAAAATCTGAGTAGAAAGAGTGCGGGGAAGTACCACATATAGTCCTCCTAAAGATCGTCTCTCTTCAGGAGATTTGAATCATTTTTCACTTCAAGCACCAACACATTCTGGAGAAAAAGAGGCAGACACCCAGATGGACTAACTGACCAACTTCCATTCAGCTTGCTTCCATCTCTGCTGCAAGTTCCTTAACTCAGAAGTTAAAAACGAGAGTAACAAAGGACAACAGAGCAGAGACATTCCAGTCAAGGTGCACAAGTAAACCAGGTTTGCCAAATTCCTACTCTACCCCATAAAGTAACTTGAAACCCTGAACAAACGTTTCTCCTACTTCTGAGGATTAGCAGCCCTTGGCCAAAAAACCCTCAATGAATAATTCACCCTATGTTGCCTTTTAAGAGAGAAAGAAGGAAAGGAGGAAGGAAAGGAGGGAGGGAGGGAGGGAGGAAGGAAGGAAAGAAAGAAAGGAAATGGAAGTGAAATCCACACCCATGCCCAACCCCCAGTGTCTTGTCTTGGGTATCCACTAATGTTAAAAAAATCCCCAGCACCCTCAGAATCCTTCAGTCAGAAGTGAAGCGGTAAGGTCTTTTAGATATTCTGCTGATCTAGACATAGGCTTCCATCAGAAAGCTACATCCAAGAGGTCTTGTGAATGGTCATAAGCAAGATTTGGCTTTCCCCAAGGCTAACTAAAATTTAAAACAAAAGAAAAAATCAGTTAGACAGTGTTATTTCTCCTTATCCTCAGGAACCCAGATAGTTAAACATGAACAACAAAAAAATCCCAGCAACCACTGAGGTGGTCAGCATGATGTAAATAGTTAGAGGGAGTGGCACAGAACTCAAGATTCAGTCAAGATAAGAAAATACCAACTATTAGCGTTTTCCTTTTGGTCAAGCAAGCCAGAATTGTTGTACACTTCTTGTTTATCATAAAATGAAGACCCACCTAGATGTACCTTTGGTCACTGGCATTAAGTCTATGAATAAGTGAGAGTTCTCCAGAGAAACAGATCCAACAGGATACATATGTATGTAAATATGATGAAATTTATTATAGGAATTGGCTCACACAACCATGAGATGGGCAAGTCTGAATTCCAGAGGCCGCAAGTTGGGAACTCCCATGAAGGTGAAGATGCACTCCCCAGGAGAAGTGGGCTGCTGAAGTGGAGATAGAAATTCTTCTTTCTGACTGCTGAAATCATTAGTTCTTCTTAAAAGGCTTTCAGCTGATTGGACAAGACTTCTCTCATAGCTGAAGACAATCTCCTTTGTTGATTGTGGACACAATCAGCCAGAGATGCAATCAACTGACCAATGATTTGAATCCATGAAATACTCTTACAGTAACAATCAGGCCAGTGCTTACTTGACCAAATGGAACATGATAACCCAGCCAAATTGACACAGGAACTTAACCATCACAGTCTATCTTTGAAACTTTTCTGGTAGACCCACAAAATGCTAAGAACCAAAATTGTTAGCCTTGAATTTAGTTTCCCTGATTACTAACTCTGGCTTCCCAGCTGGACTAACATATGATATCATTGCTTCTAAAGCAAGCCCAATTTAAAAGCAAAGGTTTACACAGCCTATACGTTCAACTTTCATTTTCCAATCAGATGCTTGGCACAAATTCACCTAACTCCAAACCTGGCAATGTACCCTCCCCAGGCAAAAGGAACAAGAAGTTGACAGATATTTTCTCTACATTCCATCTGTTTTTCTCTTTTATTCAAAACTACAATACCTTAATGTGATAGGGGAAAGAACAACATTAAAATAAAAATTTCTGCAAGAGAAAAGTAAAATGGAGATGGCATATCCTTATGGAGAAATGTGAAAGCCTCATAGGGTTTCAATAAAAGGCTTGCTGAGGATTAAAATTCAAGATGAAAATCTAATCTAGATGTGAAATTTATAGATATATCAAAGAAAAATAATTAGTGGAAAACATTGTATTTCAGTTAAGCCCAGTACCCATAGGGAAAGATTCAATTTAAAGGTATACAAATTGAACATTTTATTAATGGGTTGGGCAGATCCTATAGTATTTGAAAACTTTTTACTGTAGTGCCTGAGAATGAGTACAGGAGGAGTATGAAAAGAAAGGAACCAATAATAGTCATTTTGATGCCTAGCCCCAGGACAAATATTCCAGTAACAGTTATCTAGTTATTTGTCCAACCTCTGCTACACAGTCCTCAAGTTTGAATCAAGAGTGAAAAAAATTTATTTGTAAACTGGTTGTTGAGAATCTAGGACTTATTTTTCTCACAGAGGTAATATTATAAATGGAGCATTAGATACTCAAGACCATCCTAGAAAATTCTACTTGGTCCTCTATCCCTGAAAATGGCACAAATAGTACTATTGTACTGACATCTAATCCATATTACAATATAAACTGTATGCTTATCCAAGAAGCCATTTGGGTTTCATTTTCATAATTTCACCATCCAGCAGACAGCCTGTGCTCAACAGATCAGTACTACATGGAATGGGATGGAATATTTTCTTTTAGAAAAGACTTTTTACTACCAACATTTGGAAGTGGCACCTCTCTTGGCAAAGAACTAGAGGGCAGGGGCTTCCCTGGAGGAGAGAGAAAGTGTTAGAGAATTTGTATTTCTGGGAAGTAGTAGTGTATTAATTCTATTGGTAGATGAGGGAGGGTCTCTCCAGGTATCCTGATTTGAGGGGAGAAAGGGCGTAGATTTCTTGTCAACTAATATGAGTTTAATCATGAGTGTCTCAGTTTGCTAAAGCTGCCAGAATGCAATATACCAGAAATGGTTGGCTTTTACAATGGGGATTTATTAGTTTACAAATTTACAGTTCTAAGGCCATGAAAATGTCCCAATTGAGGAATCAACAGGATGATACCTGGATGCTGAAGACAGGCTGCTGGTATCCGGGGTTCCTCTGTCAGATAGCAAGGCAAATGGCTGGCGTCTGATGCTCCTTTGCTCCCGGGTCTTGTTGCTTTCAGCTTCTGGTCCCGGTGGCCTCCTCTCTGAGCATCTGTGGGTACTCTCTTAGCATCTCTGGGGTTTTCTCTCCAAGCTCTCTGGTGTTTCTCTCTGAGCTGTCTAAGCTTTTTTCTGTCTTTTGTTTTCTTTATAGAGAACTCCAGTAAAAGGATTAAGACCCACCTTGAATTGGGTGGGTCACATCTCAAGTGAAACAACCTAATCAAAAGGTCCCACCACAACAGGTCTGCTCCCACAGGAATGGATTAAAACAACATGGCCTTTTATGGGGTACAGAACAGCTTCAAATCAGCACAATGGGAGACCCTGAGGACCCAATATGTTAGCCCACTCAGATCTCTTCAATTCCAAAATGCCCTTCAGTTGAGACTTTTTCAAGGAATTGCCTCAAAAAAATTTAAAAATCTAACAATTTACTGCTGTACTAAGACAACTTAAATTTTTATACACTATTTCCAAATATCCCAGAATCTGGGGATGTTTAAAAGCACAAGCTTCGAGACAATTCATTATGTTCATCACTTCCCCTTCAGATCATAAAATGATCAGAACTGCAAGGCTCATAGCACAAACTCCTGTGGTAAACATTAGAACAAAAGATTACCATGCTAATTGGAATGTAGTTTGGCTGCTATTACAAAGACCCAAAATTACAGTGGCTTAAATAAGATAGGAATTTATTTCTTGCTCACAGGAAGTCCAAGTAGGTGGTCCAGAGCTAGTATGGTGTTTCCACCCTCATGAGAAACCCAACCATAGTTCTACTTGTTCGGATATCCTCCACCATCGCATTCTCTCGTGATCCATGATGGCCACTCCTGCTCCTGCCATCTGGCTGCATTTTAGCTCACAAGAAGAAAAGGGTGAAGGGAAGCATGCTTCTACGCTTTAAGCACACAGCCTGAAAGTGGCCCACATCACTTCAACTCACATCTCATTTGCCAGAACTTGGTCACATCTAGCTGCATGAGTGACTAGGAGCAAGGTCATTATTTTGGGAGACCACGTACTACCCAAAAAGATAAGAATAGGAGGTGTGAACATAAAGAAGCTTCTGTCCTAATTGCCATAACAAGAGATCCCTTTGACTCTAGTAAATGACCCAAACATTTATCCATTTACCGCAGGTACCCATCTATAAATGGTAAACTTCAGCTTATAACAAACTTCTCAAATTCCCACAGACGGGTAGTTAAGTCTGCTACTGCAAGTGTGGGCATGAAGATTCTACATCCTGGGACATGAATAAGGTAGGCAAAGTGCCTGCTCTCACTAACCTTAAAATCTAGGAAAAGGGGACAATGAATATGGAAACAATATAATGTCAGCAAATGAGAAGCAAATATAAAGCACAGTGACAGAGAAAGCTACTCAGGAAAGTCCTCCTGGAGGAGATGGCATTTGAGTTTTGATCTGGGCTATGTGAAGAGTTGAGAAGGTAACTTTCCAGTCAGAGGGGAAAGCCCCAAGGCTCCCTATTGGTCAGAATTCAAGTGGCCTCAGCTCTAGTTTTCTTTATTTAAGCCTGTTATGTGTAGAAAGGGAGTTTGTGTATGTGTGTGTCTTTGTGTACATGGTCAGGAAGGGGAGATCTATAACACTAATACTGGAGTTATTATTTAACGGCTAAGAATAATGTGGGACACTCCAAAGCCATGAAGAAGAGGGCCTGGAACAACCCATAGAGAGAAGAAAATAAACAAAACAAATGGTTAATGAATTTAAGAAACACAACTTTTCTAGGTAGTGCTTCTTGGTGTATTTATTCTTACATAAATTAACTAATTTCAGGTATACTCTAACAAAATTTTAGTTCAAAATAAGTAATCAGCAGTTGTGAATGAAATGTTTTACACAGTTTTTATCAAAATGAGTTATATATTCAACAGGTAAAAAAAAAAAAGGCAAATTCAATAATTAAAGATTTGTGTATTTCTAGTCCTTTACCATGCTAATCATGGGCTTGTTTTCACTAGAATAACCTGTCATGACTTAAAATTTTAAAGGCACTATTTCTGTTTTTAAAATATTATACAACTTGTATCTCTCTTTAGGGACCCAAGGTAAGCCAATGAATTCTTGAAATATCAGTAATCCACTCATAAAAATCTTCCTAACTGAAGCTTATAGTGCCAGCCTAAGAGGTCATCTCCAAATCTTTTAGGTCCCAAAGCTGACTGGGGGAAAGTTCATATTCGCTTAATTAATTACAATGTAGCATATTCCGCTAGTTCCAAAGTTCCTGACAAAAGACCACCCTGTTAACTTATAAGAGGTGCTAGAGTGAGCTGGATACATTAAGTGACCAATCCCTTGTCATACCCACTGCCAGTGAAGGCAAACTGCCATTCAAATGCCCCTTTACACTACTGGCCTTGTCAATGCAGCAAAGTCAGGAAGAAACCAAGTCTAGCTCAAGTCATTCTCCTCCTACCTTCAAAATCCCATTTCATTGACTCTAAGAAACTATCAACTATAACACACATCATTATTTTATGTTCTCCCAAGCATATAAAAAGTTCTACAATTAAACTAAAATATGCTATCGATTTTAGGATACATCTCAATTTCAGAAATGTTAAATGTGAAAAAAAATGTATATCTTAGAGTCAATGAGAAATCTTAATATTCTTCTGACCAAATCTGCCTTTTTTGTTTTCAGAATAAAAAATGACTTTCACTATTTTCAGTTCAATCCTCAACAAAGAAAGACTGCCAATCTCCCTGATTCCAACCTCTCTTTATATACAATGTTAACTACAAATGTCCAAAGAGATAACTGATAAATCCAATTAACTCTCCTCCAAAAATATTTAAGACATTTCATTCACAGCAACTGCTAACATAGCTCTCCAAGAGAGCTACCAAAGAAATAGCAGCCCTCTTCCCAGCCCTGGTTCTGAACAAGTTGAGAAGTCAAGCAAAACTTAACATATCACTTTTATTACTGATAGAGGCCAGACTGCCTGGTGGAATGTCAGGTCTGTTAGTCAAGTGGCTTGCTAATATCGAGCTCCAGAATCAGGCAGCCTCATCCTCCAGGTCATGAGAAGCCTGGACCAGGGCAAGCCTCCTATGGAGGAGGAGAGCAGACTGCCTGCTCCCTGGCAGAGAAGGGTTGAGTGCCTGCTCCCTAAGCCCGCTTGGCTCTAAAGAGTAAGACGAGTGGGGCAAGAACAAGGGGCTGCTCCATAACAAGGTCAGGTTTCGACTGCATTAATTTCCTGGGGCTGCTGTTACAAAGTACCATAAACTTGGTGGCTTCAACAACAGAAATGTATTCTCTCACAGTTCTGGGGGCTAGCAGTCTGAAATCAAGGTGTTTGGAGAGTGTTTGCCCCCTCAAAAGCTCTAGGGAAGAATCCTTCCTTGCCCCTTCCAGCTTCACCAACAGTCCTTGGTGTTACTTGGCTTGCGGCAGCAGAACTCCATTCTCTGCCTCCATCGTCACATGGCCTTCTTCCCTCTGACTCTGTCTCCATTTTCTCTCCTTACAAGGACACCCTAAGATCACCTCATCTTAACTAACTACCTCTGTAAAGACCTTATTTCCAAATAAGATCTCATTTGGAGGTTCCAGGTGGACATGAATTTGGGGACACTACTCAACCCAGGGCACTGACCGTGGAGGAGCTGAGCACCGCAGCACTCACTGCAAGCAGAGCCCATCCTATAGGACAAAAGGCAGAGTTGGGTCTATTCAATCTTCCCAAATTTACCAACCAGATAGAAGACTCCTCTCCCTAGGAGAGGAGGGAGTAAAAGGTCAGAGAGAGGTGAAGAGTGTGCCCAGGAAAACCCCTCCTCATGGAAATCAGGAATGGAAGAAAAGTCGTTCTCTAATAGTTGCCTCTGTAATTATTTTTATGTAATATTGTAAAAAGCAAGCTCTGTGTGGTGGTTTGGAGATGTTATGTACCCCAGAAAAGGCCATGTTCTTTTAATCCATTCCTGTAGGTGCAGACCTTTGGGTTAGGTTTTATTTCAACTGAGATGTGACTCACCCCATTCAAAGTGGGTCCTAATCCTTTTACTAGAGTCCTTTATCAAAGGATAAAAGACAGAAAAACCCCAGAGAAGCTCATAGAGAAAAAGCCCCCAGAGGAGCTGAGAGAGGAAGCCCCTGAAGCCAGCAGCTGAAAGCAATGAAACCCAGGAGAGAAGGGCCCGCAGATGCTGGCCACGTGCCTTCACGTGTGACAGAGGTGTCCCAGATATTGGTAGTCTTCTTTAGAGAGGGTATCATCCTGATGGTGCCTTAATTTGGATATTTTCATGGCCTTAGAACAGTAAATTTGTAAGCTAATAAATCCCCATTGTAAAAGCCAACCCATTTCTGGTATATTGCATTCTGGCCGCTTTACAAACTGAAACACCACAATTTTCCTTCTTGAGAAATATCTTACCAAAATCTTTTGGACATCTTTAAAGAGCTCTCAAGTCTAACCTTGCAGATCATCTTTTTCTGCCTCTTCCCTCACTCTTTATCCAGATGATATCACTGGTGCTTATATTATATGAGTGATGCCTTTTGTATATTCTCAACCAGATTTTATTTTCCTAAATTAAAATTTACTAAGGAAGAATGAGACCATCGCTTAGGAAAAGTGACAACACACCATCAAGCTCAACCCTTGCCTGCAGAGAAGCAAAGGGGTAGAGCTTTCTTCTTCCCGGAAAAGTTTGATCGTAATTATTATAAAAGGCTGAGAACAAGTTATTATAAAACAGGACCTCCCAGGGTGTTAAGTGAAGTCAGGAGCAGCTCTAAAATGAGCCATTATATTTCCAAGCCAAGTTATAAGGCTTGGGAACTAATGGAGGCACAAAAACACTGAGAAAGTAAAGCCTAATTTTGTTTATAAGACTAGCAGATATAATGCTATTTAGCTTATAAACTTGGTTCACTGTAGAGATATTCTGAAATTTAGTATTTCATTAAAAAAACTAAATCTACCTATTAAAAAGTTTACCTTGATAACTAACAAAATTACCTAATAAAATAGATAATGCCAATTTTTCATTGCAGTGACAGATAAAATCTAAAACTAAGGCAATATTTTACCTAGATTATCTTGAATGGCTTTAAAACACATTTATATTTTATTTAAAAATCAATTTCCAATTTGGATTTTTTAAATCTTTAGAAATGTAAATTCTGCCTAAAGAAAAAACTGAAGAAAATAATATATATATATTTATAAAGTATTTTTTAGGAAGTATAAACACAGCTGTTTCCTTCACTACATGGTTTGGTATTGTTTTACAACCACAATAAATTATGTTCAGTAAAAGTTTTATCTTTGTGACAATTAGCAATAAAAGAATCAGCTATATATTATAGAAACATTGGGAATAAAATCTAGATTTAAAGGAAAATATTGCTAAACATTATTGTTACGGGTTGAATTGTATTCCTCAAAAAGACACATCCAAGTTCTAACCCTAGCTCCTGTGAATGTGACCTTATTTGGAAATAGGGTCTTTGAAGATGCTGTTAAAATGAGGCCGAACTGGATTAGGGTGGGTCCTAATCCAACATGACTGATGTCCATGTAAAATGGGAAGCAGACAGTTCTGTAAGTGGGATTAACAACACCAGTTGTGAGTATTGTTGAAAGGGGAATTCTGGAGTCGCGTTTGTCACTATAAGGAAAGCTAGAGGATAAAACATGGGACTAGACAACATAGCAAAACCTATTTTGGATGATGACTGTGGTTAATTGGAACATATAAGAAAGTTCTTACATGAACTATAACAAATGAACTAGAACAAATTAACACCTATAACAAGGTGTTGAAAATGGGACGGTATATGGGAAAAAATACAATTAATGCAAACTAAGGACTACAGTTAACAATAACATTGTAACATTCTTTCATCAATTGTAACAAAGGCACTATACCAAAGCTAAGTGTCAATAACAGGGGGGTACAAAGGGTATGGGATTTTTTTTTTCTTCGGCGCAATGAGAATATTCTCAAATTAATTGTTGTGGTGAATGCATAACTATGTGATTACACCATGAGCCTGCTATTTGTACACTTTGAATGGGTTGTATGGTGTGTGAATAAAACTGTTAAAAATTATATTCACTGATAAGACTAGCAGATGTAATGTTATTTAGCTTATAAACTTGGTTCACTGTAGAGATATTCTGAAATTTAGTATTTCATTAGTAAAGATCAGTTGTGTCAAAGCTGGAATATAAAGAATAAAAATAAAGACCTCCACAAATAGTAAAATAAAAGAAAAAAAGGAGGGGAGTGGAAGCACAGGAGGAGAGAAGGCCATATGAAAAGACAGACACAGGGGAGAAATAAAGACACTTGAAGCCTAAGGATTGCTAGCAAGCCACCAGCAGCTAGGAGGAGGAAAGGAAGGATTCTCCCTTACAAATTTTGAACTCTAGCCACCATAACTGTGAGACAAGAAACTTCAGTTGTTTTAAGCCATGAGTCTGTGGCACTTTGTTACAGCAGCTCCAGGAAACTAAAACAATGATCAAACAGTATAAAATAAAGAAACATTTTCCTAAACCACAGTCTCATTCTTCCTTAATAAATTTTAATTCAGGAGAATAAAATCTAAGTGAGAATATACTGAAGGCATCCCTTACATAAGTTGGCATTTGTAATATTTTTGGATCAGCTAAAAGAATTAATTAGCAGTAACTAGTATTTACTGAGCCAAGCAATGGACTAAGGGATGTACATATGTCATCTCATTCAATCCCAACAATAACACTAGGCGGCAGGTACTTTTTCCCTGTTTAGATGAGGAAACTAAATCAAACATTCTCACTACACTATAAAAAAGAATTCTTCATACTCTACGCTAAATTAAGTAAATCTGTACTTTATTAGAATAAGGCGCCTACTGTTACAAGTGAACAAATTCATTAACAGAACCATAAATGTATCTGTGTTCAGGTTAAGCTTGCTCTTTTCTAAATTTTAAACTTAAAACAGAAGCAGAATTATTTATTAATTAGTACATATGTACTGAATGCCTAAAACACCAGACTGTGATATTGGACCTTGAAGAGAAGGGAGAGAAAACAGAATCATAAAGGTATTTCTATCTCCTTTGGTTTTTGAAAACGTACTCACTGCTAATAAATACTAGACTTTCCCCAACAATCTAGAAGTTACTCTTTTCAGAATGTAACACATTATCTCTCTAATCTGAATTCTTAAATTTGTCATTTTCAAGAGCCTGAGTCAAACATAACTCAACTCAGATATGTTGTTTACTAGTAGTTGGATCACTAAAACCACTGAGCCAAGAGACGGCAGTAAGTAGAAGAAATGCAGTAAACTATTTTTTAAATTAATTTTATTTACAAACTTTCCAAATCCACCATACACTCCTCCTTCTCCCCTGCCCCCACAATAATCTATTTTTAATTGCAGGAAATTTCTAAGTCCAATTTCTTTTTCTTGACCAAGGTTGTCTATAAAATTACTTAGGCCATAAAGTTAACATTGAGGTTTCACTGATGGAAGGCTTGCAGAAAGTGGTGGAAATGAGTATCCAAAGAAATAAACTACTCTAAATGCTGGCTGGCATTTGCATCTCAGTGGCTTTCAAGCCTTTCAGAAAAAACTAAAAGTTGTCCTCAGGCTCAAAATAGACTCAGACGCTCTGCTTTCAAATCAAAGTCTGCAAAAGGAATTGCTGACCATATATGGCCAGTTTATAAGTTTGTTGATGCTAACATGTAAGGACAGGTAAGACTGAGAACACAGTGTTAGCCAGGGTGATCTACAATTATGATAAAAGTAGGGTTTTAGTATTTTAGACGTTCATCTGTTTTTTCCATCTTTTCAATTCTTTTCCACTTGCTTAAAGAACCACACCACGTACCACAGTCATATCTGAGGCAGTCAAATGTGGAACAAATTATTCCAAAAATTACTTAGAAATATAAGATGACTTAGCATTAGTATGTGTCAAGTTTCTTCATAAACCTTTAAAGAGTTTGTAAGATTATCATCTGTTCTAGTTTGCTAATGCTGCCGGGACGCAAAACACCAGAAATGGATCAGCTTTTATAAAGGGTTTATTTGGTTACAAAGTTACAATAAAGGCCATAAAGTGTTCAAGGTATGTTATCAACAATTGGGTACCTTCACTGGAGAATGGCCAATGGTGTCTGGAAAACCTCTGTTAGCTGGGAAGGCACGTGGCTGGCGTCTGCTCCAAAGTTCTGGTTTCAGAATGGCTTTCTCCCAGGACTTTACTCTCTAGGCTGCAGTTCCTCAAAAATGTCACTCTTAGTTGGTCTTGGGGTGTTTGTCCTCTCTTAGCTTCTCCAGAGCAAGAGTGCTTTCAATGGCTGTCTTCAAACTGTCTCTCATCTGCAGCTACTCTCTCAGCTTCTGTGCATTCTTCAAAGTGTCCCATTTGGCTGTAGCAAGCCCACTCCTTCTGTCTCAGCTTATATAGTGCTCCTGTAAACTAACAAAGGCCCATGCTGAATGGGTGTGGCCACACCTCCATGGAAATTATCCAATCAGAGTTATCACCCAAAGTTGGGTGGGGCACATTTCCATGGAAACAACCTAATCCAAACGTTCCAACTTGGTCCCCACTAATATGTCTGCCTCTACAAGATTGTATCAAAGAACATGGCTTTTTCTTGGGGACATAATATATACAAACTGATACATCATCCTTGGGAGGAAATCATTGCAGAGGCTTTTTTCAAAACGGTTTTGTTCGATTTTGGAGTCAGAGGTCCACCTTAGGAATATCCAATGGTGGGCAACAGCAAAGTGTGGAGGTTGTCCACAAGGTAGGTGGTAGGTGAAAGGGATGGAAGCTGCAAACAGTGGTCTGGGTCAGGTTATCCAAGCCCAAGGGGGTGAAGAGAGTGTCACGGGAGGAGGCATGGCAGCCAGTACAGAATGTCAGAGGCAACGTAGGGGTAGGAGGACGTCTGCACGTAAGCGGTGGCAGGGCCTAGCAAGCATTATTGCAATCCAAAGGGAGGGAGGAGGTAATCTCATGCAGAGGATCAGAACCTGAGCAAGGTGAGGAGGGCCCAAGTAGGGTGAAGTTGGCATCTGTGTTGGAGGAGCACAGCAGCAGCCCTGAATAGATTGTCAGGAAAGTATCCATATAAAGCAACAGTCTAGTAAAGTGTCAGGCCTAAGCAGGGTGGTGAGGGTGTCAAAACAGGGAAGTGGCAATGGCAGTGGCCTCTCATGGGGCATCAGAGGCTGAAGAGAATGAGGAAGGCATCTGTGCCATGGGAGTGGCAATGAGGACTTGGCAAGGAGTGCTTAATCCTGACGGGTGAGGAGGGCACCAATGCAGGAGGCAGAGGCAAGGACATAGTGCAAGATGTCAGAACTTCAGCAAGATGAGAAGAGCATCCATGTCTGGGGATTTCAGCAGAGGCATCTTAGAGTGAAGTGAAAGAGAACAGCTATGTGGGGGTAGAGCAGGAAGACAGAGCCCTAGCGAGGTGAGGAGGGTATCCACAGAGGGTACAACAGCTGTAATGCAAGGATTATATACAGAGGGATTAATCAAACAATCACTGTTAGAGAAGGGAGCTATATATATGGAAAGTGAGAAAACTAGAATAAATCCTGTGGTATTGAATTAGACTTGTGATATTAGTATGCACTCATGGTTTAGATAGATTAGCAGGTAGGTAGATACATACATACATACATATATACATATATACACAAATATAGATGGATGTTAAATGATAGATAATATAGACAGAGATAGGTATATAGGTAGGTAGGCAAGCAGGAACAAAAGATAGATATACAGACAGACAGACATGGATTTATTGTTCATTCTTTGTTGGTGAGAATATAAAATGGTACAGTCACTGCGGAACATGGTTTAGCAGTTCCTCAGAAAGGTAAGTATAGAATTAACATATGAGCCAGCAATCGCAATTCTAGGTATATACCCAAAAGAATTGAAAACAGGGACTCAGATATTTGCACAACGATGTTCCTAGAGGCATTATTCACAGTTGCCAAAAGATGGAAGCAACCCAAGTGTCCATCAATAGATGAATGGATAAAAAAACGTGGTATGTAACATACAATGGAATATTATTGCAGTATAAAAAGAAATGAGGTTCTGATACATGCGACAATGTGGATGAACCTTGAAGATATCATATTAAGAAAAACAAGGAAAAAAAGATGTAGTGCCCCCTTGAAGAGCCTGTGGAGAATGCAGGGGTATTCGCCTACCCCACCTCCATGGTTGCTAACATGACCACAGACATAGGGGACTGGTGGTTTGATGGGTTGAGCCCTCTACCATAGGTTTTACCCTTGGGAAGACGGTTGCTGTAAAGGAGAGGCTAGGCCTCCCTATGGTTGTGCCTAAGAGCCTCCTCCCAAATGCCTCTTTGTTGCTCAGATGTGGCCCTCTCTCTCTGGCTAAGCCAACTTGAAAGGTGAAATCACTGCCCTCCCCGCCACATGGGATCAGACACCCAGGGGAGTGGATCTCCCTGGCAACGTGGAATATGACTCCCGGGGAGGAATGTAGACCTGGCATCGTGGGACGGAGAACATCTTCTTGACCAAAAGGGGGATGTGAAAGGAAATGAAATAAGCTTCAGTGGCAGAGAGATTCCAAAAGGAGCCGAGAGGTCACTCTGGTGGGCACTCTTACGCACACTTTAGACAACCCTTTTTAGGTTCTAAAGAATTGGGGTAGCTGGTGGTGGATACCTGAAACTATCAAACTACAACCCAGAACCCATGAATCTCGAAGACAGTTGTATAAAAATGTAGCTTATGAGGGGTGTCAATGGGATTGGGAAAGCCATAAGGACCACACTCCACTTTGTCTAGTTTATGGATGGATGAGTAGAAAAATAGGGGAAGGAAACAAACAGACAAAGGTACCCAGTGTTCTTTTTTACTTCAATTGCTCTTTTTCACTCTAATTATTATTCTTGTTATTTTTGTGTGTGTGCTAATGAAGGTGCCAGGGATTGATTTAGGTGATGAATGTACAACTATGTAATGGTACTGTAAACAATCGAAAGTACGATTTGTTTTGTACGACTGCGTGGTATGTGAATATATCTCAATAAAAAAAAAAAATTTCAAAAAAAAAAAAAAAAAAAAAAAAGAATTAACATATGAGCCAGCAATCCCAATTCTAGGTATATACCCAAAAGAATTGAAAACAGGGACTCAGATATTTGCACAACGATGTTCCTAGAGGCATTATTCACAGTTGCCAAAAGATGGAAGCAACCCAAGTGTCCATCAATAGATGAATGGATAAAAAAACGTGGTATGTAACATACAATGGAATATTATTGCAGTATAAAAAGAAATGAGGTTCTGATACATGCGACAATGTGGATGAACCTTGAAGATATCATATTAAGAAAAACAAGGAAAAAAAGATGTAGTGCCCCCTTGAAGAGCCTGTGGAGAATGCAGGGGTATTCGCCTACCCCACCTCCATGGTTGCTAACATGACCACAGACATAGGGGACTGGTGGTTTGATGGGTTGAGCCCTCTACCATAGGTTTTACCCTTGGGAAGACGGTTGCTGTAAAGGAGAGGCTAGGCCTCCCTATGGTTGTGCCTAAGAGCCTCCTCCCGAATGCCTCTTTGTTGCTCAGATGTGGCCCTCTCTCTCTGGCTAAGCCAACTTGAAAGGTGAAATCACTGCCCTCCCCGCTACGTGGGATCAGACACCCAGGGGAGTGGATCTCCCTGGCAACGTGGAATATGACTCCCGGGGAGGAATGTAGACCTGGCATCGTGGGATGGAGAACATCTTCTTGATCAAAAGGGGGATGTGAAAGGAAATGAAATAAGCTTCAGTAGCAGAGAGATTCCAAAAGGAGCCGAGAGGTCACTCTGGTGGGCACTCTTACGCACACTTTAGACAACCCTTTTTAGGTTCTAAAGAATTGGGGTAGCTGGTGGTGGATACCTGAAACTATCAAACTACAACCCAGAACCCATGAATCTCGAAGACAGTTGTATAAAAATGTAGCTTATGAGGGGTGACAAGGGGATTGGGAAAGCCATAAGGACCACACTCCACTTTGTCTAGTTTATGGATGGATGAGTAGAAAAATAGGGGAAGGAAACAAACAGACAAAGGTACCCAGTGTTCTTTTTTACTTCAATTGCTCTTTTTCACTCTAATTATTATTCTTGTTATTTTTGTGTGTGTGCTAATGAAGGTGTCAGGGATTGATTTAGGTGATGAATGTACCACTATGTAATGGTACTGTGAACAATCAAAAGTACGATTTGTTTTGTATGACTGCGCGGTATGTGAATATATCTCAATAAAATGAAGATTAAAAAAAAAAAAGATATCATACTGAGTGAAATAAGCCAGACACAAAGGGACAAATATTGTATGAGCTCACTGATATGAAATAATTAGAATAAGCAAATTCATAGAAACAGAAACTACAATAAAGCTTTCCAATGGCAAAGGTGGGGGGGGGGAATGAGAAGTTAATGCTTAATTGATACACAGTTTCTGTTCAGGGTGATGGAAAAGTTTTGGTAATGCATAGGGGTGAAAGTACCACAAAATTGTGAATGTAATTAACAACACTGAATTATATATTTGAATACGGTTAAAAGGGGAAATTTTAGGTTGTATATATATTACAAGAATAAATATTTTTAAAAAGCCCATAGGACTGTGTGCCAGTTTGAATGTATTATGTCCCCCAAATGCCATTATCTTTGATGTAATCTTGTGTGGGCACATGTATCAGTGTTGATTAGATTGTAATTCTTTGAGTGTTTCTGGGGAGATGCACCCCACCCAGCTGTGGGTGATGACTCTGATTGGATAATTTCCTTGGAGGTGTTGCTCCGCCCATTCGGGGTGGATCTGAGTTGAGTCACTGGAGCCATATATATGAGCCGACAGACAGGGATCTCAGCGCAGCTGTGAGTGATGTTTTGAAGAGGAGCTATAGCCAAGAGGGACACTTTGAAGAAAGCATAGGAGCTGCAGATGAGAGAGAGTTTGAAAACAGCCGTTGAAAGCAGACTCTTGCTCCGGAGAAGCTGAGAGAGGACAAATATCCCAAATGCAACTAAGAGTGACATTTTTGAGGAACTGCAGGCTAGAGAGGAACGTCCTGAGAGAAAGCCATTTTGAAACCAGAACTTTGGAGCAGACGCCAGCCACGTGCCTTTCCAGCTAACAGAGGTTTTCCAGACACCATTGGCCATCCTCCAGTGAAGGTATCCAATTGCTGATGTGTCACTTTAAGGCCTTAAGACTGTAACTGTGTAACCAAATAAACCCCCTTTTATAAAAGCCAATCCATCTCTGGTGTTTTGCATTCCGGCAGCATTAGCGAACTAGAACAGATTATAAAACACAAAGTGTGAAACTTAATGTAAACTATGGACTATAGTACATAGTATAATTGTAATAAAATTGTTTCAGTAATTGTAACAAAGTTACCACATTAATTCAGTGTTAATAACTGGGAAAACTATGAGACAGGGAGAAGGTATATGGGAACTCTGTATTTTCTGCATGATTTTTCTGTAAACCTACAACTTCTCTAATAAAAAATAAAATTAAAAATGTATCCACATACAAAAGATGTCCTATAAGTAAGGAAACTATATCATTTAAAAAATATTCACTAACCACAATCTAATAATTAATAGCAAATGTTAAAAGTTCTTTTAAAATAGATACTGTATATTTGTAAACTAAATAAATATTGTGTGACCTAATAATCAATAAACCAAAGGAAAAATCGTAATAGAAATTGTGAAAATTTTAGAACTGAATAACAACAAAAACACTATGTATAAAAATTTTTGGACTAAGCTACAGCAGTATTTAGAGGGAAGGTCATAATTTAAATAAATATATTTGGAAGTAAGTTAGAAAAAAGAACAACAGAGTAAAACCAAAAAACATAACAGAAAGGAAATAAAAAAGATAGGAAGAGAAAGTAACGAAATATAATACAAAGAAAACAAGACAGTATATAAAAATTAAAAAAAATAATTTTCTGGAGTAACAAATAAAAGAAGAAAAATTCCGCTCATACTGATGAATATCAAGAAGAGAGTGACCACAATAAAAAATGCTAGGTATGGACAAAGGGAAGTGTGACCCACATGGCTTTCCCAACCACACTGTCACCCTCATAAGCTACATTGTTATACAATCGTCTTCAAGATTCAAAGGTCCTGGGTTGTAATTTGATAGTTTCAGGTATTTACCGCTAGCTATTCCAAGTCATTAGAACCTAAAAAGGGTTATCTATATTGTGCGTAAGAGTGCCCTCCAGAGTGATCTCTCGGCTCCTTTTGGAATCTCCCAGCCACTGAAACTTATTTCATTTCATTTCACATCTCCCTTTTGGTCAAGATGTTCTCCATCCCACAATGCCGGATCTAGATTCCTCCCTAGGAGTCATATTGCACGTTTCCAGGGGGATTTACACCCCTGGGTGTCAGATCCCATGTAGTGGGGAGGGCAGTGATTTCACTTGCCAAGTTGGCTTAGCTAGGGAGAGAGGGCCACATCTGAGCAACAAAGAGGCATTCAGGAGACACTTAGGCACAATTATAAGCAGGCCTAGCTTCTCCTTTGCAGTAATAGTCTTCCCAAGGGCAAGTCCCATGATTGAGGGCTCAGCCCATCAAGCCAATATCTGTGAGCACATCAGCAACCATTGAAGTGCGGAAGCCCAACACCCCTGCATTCTCCCCCAGCAATGTTCACATTAATGGTAGCATAAAATATTTCTCTTTTTGTGCCTGGCTTATTTTGCTCAGCATTATGTCTTCAAGGTTCATCCAAGTTGTCATATGTTTCATGACATTGTTCCTTCTTACTGCTGCATAGTATTCCATTGTGTGTATATACCACATTTTATTTATCCACTCATCTGTTGAAGGACATTTGAATGAGTAGAATAATGGGGGCAAAAAAAAAAAAAAAAGGCACCCAGTGTTCTTTTTTACTTTAATTGTTCTTTTTCACTTTAATTTTTATTCTAATTACTTTCGTGTGTGTTGTAATGAAAAGGTTCAAACACTGATTTTGGTGATGGATGCACAACTGTATGATGGAACTGTGAACAACTGATTGTATGCTTTGTATGACTGCCTGGTATGTGAATATATCTCAATAACATTGAATTATATATAAAAAATACATTGAACAAGGAAGGAAATGAGAGAGGGTGGGAGTAGTAGGAGCCAGTATGACTCTATTAATGTCATTTGTTTCCTAATTTGGTTACTAGATGCGTAGATTAAGAGAACCTATTACTGTCATATTCTAGACCCTCTTCTAGGATAGGGTTAGGGTTACAGTTAGGGTTAGGGTGCTGGAGGTGTAGCAGCGAATTCTAAAAGGTAAAATAAAACAAACACGGTCCCCAAGGAACTTATATCCAAATGTGGGACACATACATCCTAGGTGATAAGTTCTAAAGAAAGGGTCAAGGGAATGCCTCAGGGTGGGGAGATATGTTGCAATTTTAGAGTGGGTGGCTAGAGAAGTCCTCACTGAAAAAGCGCCTAAATGACTGGAGACCTGAAAGTGATAGGGAGTGACCACATGGATATGTGGGGGGAAAACATCCACATTGAATAGCAAGTGCAAGAGCCCCGGGGCAGGAGGGTACCCAGCAAATTCAGGAAGAGCAAGGAGGTCAGAGTGGCTGGAGTGGAGTAAGCAAGGGATGATGTCAGAGAGGTAAGGGGGTAGGGGCAGATCACACAGGCTTTATTGGCTCTTTGAAGGACTTTGGCTTTTATTCAGAACAAGATGGCAAGAGAATGCCCTAAAAGGTGGTATAGCACAGTGCTTCTCAAACTTTAATATGAGCACAAATCACCTGAGGACCATGTCAAAATGTAGATTCAGTAGGCATGAACTGTGCACTTTCTTTTTTCTATTTCTAACAAGCTTCCAGGTGATGCTAAAGCTGCTGATGTGGGGACCACACTGTGGGTGGCAAGGGTAACTCATCCAAGCACAAATAAGCCTCATGAAGACAGCTTTTGATAGAGAGAGGCAAGCTGCTTTTAAAAGTTCTAAGCTCTATGTTGCTGGAGGGAGAGGCTAAACCTACTTATAATTGTGCCTAAGAGTCTCCCCCAGAGTACCTCTTTGTTGCTCAGATGTAGTCCTCTCTCTCTAGCTACGCCAAGGTGGCAGGTGAACTCACTGCCCTCCCCGCTACACGGGACCTGACTCCCAGGGGTACAGATCTCCCTGGCAACGCAGGGTATGATTCCCAAGGATGAATCAGGACCCAAAATCATGTGACTGAGAACATCTTCCTGACCAAAGGGGGGAAGCAAAATGAAATAAAATAAAGCTTCAGTGGCTGAGAGATTTCAAATGGAGTAGAGAGGTCACTTTGGAGGTTATTCTTATACACTACATAGATAACCCTTTTTAGATTTTAATGTATTGGAATAGCTAGGAGTAAATACCTGAATCTATGAAACTGTAACCCAGTAGCCTTTATTCTTGAAGACGATTGTATATGTAGTTTATATGGGGTGACAGTGTGATTGTGAAAACCTTGTGGCTCACACTCCCTTTATCCAGTGTATGGATAGATGAGTAGAAAAATGGGGACAAAAACTAAATGAAAAATAGGGTGGGATGGGGGGGTATGATTTGGGTATTCTTTTTTACTTTTATTTTTTATTCTTATTTTTATTCTTTCTGGTGTAAGGGAAATGTTCAAAAACTGTGGTGATGAATGCACAACTATATGATACTGTGAACAGTTGATTGTACACCATGGATGACTATATGGTATGTGAATATATCTCAATAAAACTGAATTTTAAAAAATGCTAGGTATGAAAAATGAATATAACTACACATGAAAAGGAGATTTTAAAATTTTAGGAGAGTTCTCTGAAGAAATTTATGCCAATAAAACTTAAAAACACCAAACAATGGACAATTTAAGCTGAATACAAACAACCAAAACAATCTCAGTGCAAACAGAAGAATTAAATATATATATATATAAACGTTTAAATAATCAAATTGGGATGAAAAATGTAAATTTAACAACAGCAACAAAATTACAGGCCCAGATGATTTTTCAGACACATTTTACTTTTGATCAACTGATAATTCCTTTCTTATACTAATTGTTCCAGAAAATAGAAAATGTAGAACTTAGACTGATTTTATGAAACAACTATAACTTTTGTACCAAAAACAGACAATGGCAGCACAACAAAGAAAATTTATAGGCTAAACTCATATGACCATAAATGCAAATACCTAAACAAAATAAATATTAGCAAACAAATCCAGCAATGTTTGTGGGTTTGTATATGTGTATGACCAAGCTGAACCTATCCTAGGAATGCAATAATAATTATTTAATATTTTAAAAATTACAAATAAAATTAACCACATTAACAGATTAAGGGAGAAAAACTACAAAGTCATTTAAAAATTTCAGAATTTGCATTAAATAAAATTCCACACTTGTGCATGATCTGGGAAAAAAAGATATCTCTGGGAAACAAGAAATAGGAAAGAACTTCCTTAGACTGATTAAAAACAAAATAAACAAAACAAAACCTCAGCAAACATAATATTTAATGATAAATTTTTAGAACTTTTTCTTTTAAGTCAGAAATAAGGCAATAATACTTATTTTCATTGCCTCTATTCAACAGTGTCCTAGTGTGCTTGGACAGTGCACTAAAAAAGAAAGTGGTACAAATGATGGAAAGAAAGAATCAAAACTGCCATTATTCACAGATGATATTATTGTCTACATAGGAACCCAAATGAACAAATGAATAAGAGTGAAAAATTAAAAAAACAAATATAAGTACAAAATGTCAGGCTGCTGGACATATGATCACTATTCAAAAGTGAAAAGTCTTCCTGTATATCAGCAATAAACGATTAGAAAATTTAATTTTAAAAACTTCAATTCACAACATGAAAATATTTAAAATTCTCAAGAACAAATAAATAAATAAATAAGTAAATAATTTCTTTTATGGAGAAAAGCATAAAACTGGACATATTGACTAAGACATCGTGGTATTGATTCTGTGATGGACAAACTGACCACTGGACAGACTAGAAACTGAGACATAAACCCAATTTTTTATGTGATCTTGGTATATTACATATCAATGGGGAAAACAGAACATATTTTGACTCCAAATAACAGAAAGCCAACTAAAATGGCTTAAACAATGAGAAGAGTTATCTCAAGAAACAAGATATTTTGAAGAAAGGTTCAAAGTCATCATTAAGGATTCAGGTTCTTTATACTTTTCTGTCATTTTGGGGATATCAGTGAACTCCTTCATTATCACAAAATGCTCAAAGTATCAAAAACATACAACAAGAGGCAGACAAAAGAGCTTGTTTCTTCATTACGTATCTTTCTATCAGGGCAGAGGAAACTCCTTCCTAGAAGCACCTCTCCCAAACTTTGTCCTGCCTCTCATTGGCTAGAACTACTAGGCAGGTAGAGAAATGAGAATACCAAGATAGACAGAGACTGACTACGTTTGCCTGAATCATGTGGGGGAGGAGCAAATTCTAGAACAAAATTGATCTTCTGCCAACATAAGTAAGAGAAAAATGAGTGTTGGATAAATAATCTACAGTACAATGGAATATTCCATAAACGGTGTGGGGAGTATAGGCTATCCACATAGAAGAAACGAAAACTGGATCCTAATCATATCATAAACAAAAATAAATTCCAGGTGGATTAAAACTCAAATATCAAAACTAAAAATTATTTTTTAGTGGGAAATAGACTACCATTTATTTAGAACTTAGGGGTAGAAAAGGATTTCTAATATAAAACATTAATAAGCACAGACCATAAAAATAATATTGATTATCTCAACCACATCAAAATTTAAAACATTTTATACAATCAAATATATAGTAATCAAAGTTAAATGGCAAACCACAATCTTACAGAAGTATTTGCATGATATAAATTTAAAAAATCTAATACCTAGAATACATAAAGACAGTTTTTCTGTTACCCAGTAGATTAAAAAATGGGCAAAGGATAAGAATGAGCAATTTGTAGCCAATAATAGTCAGAGAACTACAAATTTATACAGAAATAACATTGACCCACTATCAAAAACTGTTTAAGTCTGATAATACTGAATTCCAGAAAGTATATTGGGAAACAAACCATCATCCATTGCTTACAGAAGCATCAACTAGTTCAATTTTTTTGGTGATCAACTTAGTGATATTTAGTAAACTCAAAAATGTACATAGCCAATCACCTAACAATCATCTCCAAAGTATATACCCTAGAGAAACTCTTTCACATGTGTACCAGAAGACATATTCCAAGATACTCAAAGAAATTAATTAGAAAGAAAAATCTTCCTAATCACATTCAACATGTGATACAAAAATAACAGCCTAACCAGACATTGATATGGATTGTACAAATAAATTGCTGTATACTCATACAATCAAATAGTATGCCTTTGTCCAGTGCATGAATGGATGAGTAGAAAACGGGGGCAAAAAAAAAACAAAAAACAAAAAACAAAAAACAACCAGTGTTCTTTTTTTACTTTGTTCTTTTTCACTTCAATTTTTATTCTTATTACTTCTGTGTGTGTGGTAATGAAAATGTTCAAAAATTAATTTTGGTGATGGATGCACAACTATATGCTGGTACTGTGAACAACTGATTGTACGCTGTGTACGACTGCATGGTGTGTGAATATATCTCAATAAAATTCAATTATAAAAAAATAGTACGGAATGGTTTGAATGAACTAGATCTACACAAATCAACTTGGATTGTCTTAAAAATAGAATGTTGAGAGCAAAAAGTAAGTTGTTTAGGAATATTTATAGGATGACATCATTTACGTAAAAAGTAAAGCCCATATCATAACACTCTGTATTATTTATGCAAATATAATTATTTAATAAAAACATAAAAACAAGGAATCAAGTTTGTGATTACCTCTGGGAAAAGAAAAAGGAGAATCAGATCAGGGAAGGGTAGTTCATCAAGGATGCTTCAACTATGTGTCTAGATTTATTTCTTTATTGAAAAGGGATATACAACAAATATTTAAAATGTTAAATTACAATGAGTTTTTGGCCATATTATTTTATGTGAGCTTGAAATACTTTAAAATTTTCCTGCTGAGTTTTTGTTTATTTACTGTAACATACATAACACAAAATTTGCCTTTTAATTATTATACTTTTTAAGTACATATTTTTTAGAACATTTTCCACAAAAAAATATTTCCTCAATCATGAAATCTCTTTATAAAAACTACCAATGGAGTTCACCTCCCTTCATGTTTTATTTTATTTTAAGTCACACGCTATTTGTTGTTTAAGGATTAGCAACTTAGGTAGTGTCAGAAAAAATGCAAACAGCTGTAGTCTCCAGAAAAAGTAGCAAGAATGAAATAGATAAAGATGGCATAAAATAGAAAGGAAGTTTTCGAAAGTTAGACAAATGTTCAAAAACACATCCTTAATATTGACTGAGAAGCCAAAGCTGTCACTGTCATAAAACAAAACAAAACAAAAAAACCAAGTGTGGAAAAAGTCTTCTACTTCAATTGTAACTTTAGGCACTTAGAGCATATGACTCAGAGCACATGCCAATAATATGATTTATTACTACAACAGATATCAAAGTTTTTCCATGGAAGTTAAAATTTCAATCATTAATAGCCCAACATACCTGGAGAAGGAGCCTTTCAAAAGCCAGAAAGTTGTCCCATTTGGCAGTCTGCGGGTGTTTCAGAGTTTGAACTGTGGCCAGCCCAAGCTGTAGGAGACCACAATGATTCATTAGAGCTTTGAAACTGTTCCTGAAGAGCTGAATATAGGATGTGAGCTGCCCCGGCGTGACTCTCCCTGAAAAACAGAATAATGTATCAGTGTACCCTCTCCTGGGAGTAGTAAAAATAATGAGAAGGAGGCCATTAATAATATCCACTGACTTACATTTCACAGAACTTCAGAGTTGACTGCAAGCTTTCCTAAGCTATTGTCTTACCACAATTTGATGAAAATAGCAAAGTTGATAATATTACTTGCAGTAAGGAAACAGATGCTAAGTGATCTGGCCAAGGTCATATGCTAGTAGACTTCATTTTATTATTTTGTAATACTCTGTACACAAACTTTCAGATAGTCACACAAATAAATAATATCTGTTGAGCTCAATATGCAATACCTCTCCATGACATATGATAGAGGGTAAAAGGCAAGATTTCTAATCACATTTGTGTGTGTATATATATAAGAAGAATATAAATACATGTTATATCTGTAGCTAAAATTTCAGCATTGATATCAGTAGGTTCATGACAATATTCATGAGGAAAAGAAAGCTGGATGCTCCATGGAACAAAAATATTTGGAGAACTGGATAGCAAAAACACTGAAAGATAAGATACCAGAAGAAAGGGCTTGGTATGGGTGACAGAGCACATTTATTAGAATGGTCACCTAGATTTAGAACAATAAAAGACTAGAGATTGTACCAAAAAACAAACAAACAAACAAACAAACAAAAACTATTGAAGATTAGCAGTCCTTGGATGGATTCCCTCCCACTCTCCAATTTCTCAAATTTCATTTTTGCATTCACCAGTGCTATGCACAAAGCTCCTGAGTATGAAAGATTCTTCCCACTGGGCAAAAGGAAGGCAATGGGGCCAAACACAGATGCATGTTAAATGCAAATTAAGTACATCTTTCCCACATGTGTCACTCACGTACATGCCATGTTTGCAGGTTGATCTCCTATACCTGAAATCCAAGTTTGTTTGTTATATCCAGGTTTACTAATATTTGGCAATGAAACCACCTTCATTTGTTGAATTAACACTTCAGAGTTTACACAGTTTTTTCTTAAACATGACTCTCTTCTGATTCTCATCGCAACCCACAAGGCACGTGCTTCATCTTGTACCCCCACTTGAGAACACTAATTGCTTAATGTCTTACACAGTATTAAATGGCAGATATTACATGACGGTTTTTGTTAAATATAATACAGAAAAATTAAAGACCTTGCCATAAGAAACTTACAAGCCTGCAGCATATTATTTGTCCTGTTATTAGAGTTTTTGAAGAAATTAAAAATTTTTGAAGTTCCTTATTTCCAGTTGGTCTGGGTGAACATCTAAAGAAAAAGAATAGTAGAACTAATGAGGGAGGTGAGACTTAGTGCTTTCTCTGGATCCTTGGTAAAGCATGGGTTTAATCCTGATTCTCAAAGCAGCAAGCCAACAACTTGCTTGTATAAGTAAAAGAAGAGCCTCATTAACTTTTTTGTTTGGTTGGTTTATTAAGATGTAATTTACACACAGTAAAATTCACACTTTTTTGACATACAGCTCTATGAATTTTGACAAAGGCATGTAGTTGGGTCACCACAATCACAATCAAGATATGGAACATTTCTAACACTCAAAAAATTCCTCTGACCCTCTTTACATACAATTCTTTCACCCTGCCCCAGCCCTTGGTAAATGATTATCTACATTTATCTGATTTCTGTCCCCGAGGAGTCGCCTTTCCAGAGTGTCATATAAATGTAATCATAAAGCATGTGTAGTCTTTTGAATCTAACTTCTTTCATTTCGCATAAAGCATTTGAGATTCATCCATGTTGTTGCTTGTATCAGTAGTTAGTTCCTTTTTTATAGCTGAGTAATATTCCATTGTATGGCTGCACCATAGTTTATTTAAGCATTTATTTATCCACTTACCAGTAAATGACCATTTGGCTTTTGCCCAATTTTTAGAAATTATTAATAAAGCACCCACAAATATTAAGATACAGGTGTGTGTATGCGTGTGTGTATACATGTTTTCAGTTTCCTTGGGTAAATTTCTTGCAGTGGTGTTATATGCTAAATTTATGTTTAACTTTATAAAACATGGCCGAATTGATTTCTAGACTGGCTGTACAATTTTGCATTCCTACCAGCAACATATGAGAGTTTCAGTTCCTTCACAACCCCATCAGCAGTTAGTATTGTCAGTTATTTTGATTTTAACCATTTTAATAGGTGTGTAGTGTTATCTCACTGTGGTTTCAATGTGCATTTTTCTAATGACTAATGATGTTGAACATCTTTTCATGTGCTTATTTGCCATCCCTATGTCTTTTTTTGGTGAAGCATTTGTTCAAATATTTTGCTCATTTTTAATTGGGTTTTTTTTAATTATTGAGTTGTGATTCTCATTAACTTTTATTAATCCATTAATTCAACATATATTTCTGTGCAAGTCACTCTTCTTGCTGCTAGGATTAAATCTGTAAACAAAACAGGCAAAAATTCCTGTCTTCATGGCAAACAAATAAAGAAGACAAAAGACTCCTTGATGCAATCCTAATTAATTCAAGATGTTTCATATCATTAGGGGGTTGCTTAGGGGGTGGGGACTTTTTATGCAAATGATTAACATTTTTATGCAATTACATCTTCTGACACCTATAACATTAAATATGTGAAAACAAACTTTCACATAACATGGGTTCAAATCTAAGATTGCCTTGAGCTTCATTCATTTATTTATACACTTTAATGTAGGAGATGTCAGTGTAGTTCCTGCATACATAGAGCTTAATCATCAAGAGAGACATTCATTAAATACTTATACAAATAAATACTTAATCATGATTATGATAAGAACCGCTAAGGAAAAATACAAACTGTCTTGAGAGCGGGAAAGCTAAATATGATATGAAGACTGTCTACTCTCCAACCTTATCTACTCACCTAAAGGAAGAGGAATCAGGCTTAAATTATACAATTCATTCACAATATAACTATCCTTTAGAGAGACTCTAGGAAATGGAAAACATCAGAGAAAGTCATCAGAGGGTCAGTTCAGATTTCTATTGTAAAAGAAATATACTGGTGTTCATTTTAAAGATAACAGTGTCTTCAACTTCAAAGTCAAAAAACACTTGAGCTTTATCCAGTTCACATTTCCTAGCTAAGACTCAGATTAAGTCAATCTCTTTACATAATGCCACCTTCTCTTACAACACATGTGATCTAAAGGAATGAATGTGTACATTTCAAAACACAAATGCAAACAGAACACTACATTGTGAATTTGGCATTCATTCACTCACCATTACTGCTCTATTCTGGTCCTTCGTTAGATACAAGTCCATGAAAGCAGTCTTGTTTTCTAAAAATTAACATGCTAATTGGAATTTAAATAAAAGAGTACTTAACATGGATACTTTAAATTAATGGTCTAACGACATTTTCAAAATTTTAACTTAATCACAACCTTACAGAAAACAAATGGAAATAAACAGACTACCAAAAATGCTGTAGTGATACTAAAAATAACTCTTACAACTTAGCTCACATCAACTAAAACAGCAAGCAAGGAGAACCAGGTGTTGAAAACTAATGAACAGAACATTTATTTATGTCACTTTACCAAAACAAAACAAAAGACTAATCAGGTAGATCTATACAGTGATTAATGTCAACCCAGAAGGCTTTGCAACACATTTCTAAAAGCAATAAAAACAAAGTTATTTTATATCAAGACTACATAATACATAGCAATGTTTTGAAATATGAAAAGTGGTTTTTCAAGAAAGAAAAGCTATTAGGCTTTCTTGTTCTTTTATGTGGTTTTTAAGAAACAGAAGCAGGCTTCTGATTTCAATTAAGCTAAGAGAAAAACACAAAACTTTATCAACCATCAACTTTTATACATTTTCTAAAACTTACTGAAATATAATTATCTCTTGGGGGGCTAGGGGAAATATTTAGAAGACTAAATGTTTTAATATCATATTTTAATATTCTCTGTGATTAATTCAATAGAATTCAAATGCACTATGGAGTCTATTCTTCCATTTGCCACATGCTAGATAAAGTATAATTTTGTCAACCTGTTTTGTGGCTTGCTAAAATATATTTAAAATATCTGTACATATATGATTCCTTGTTGGCATTCTGAAAATACAGAGTAGTTTATCACTGCCAGGGTTGATTAAATCCTAAAAGTGTGTATGAATGAAGGAGAGCAACCACAGTCAGAAATTTTGTTTAAAATAGCATACTTAGCCAATAAGTGATCTTTTATAAAACCTCTTGACATAAGGAATAATAATATAGTCATTGCATATTTTTCATTCATCATATTCCTGAAAACATGAATGAAAACCCAGTGTGTGAAATTTGAATGAACAGATTTATGTTTTAACACTTGCATTCCCAGGAATCAAATATTAGCATTTCATTTTTCTTTTTGATCATTTCTTTAAAATAATAAAGGTAGGGTATCCTAAAATATTGAAATATAATGTTCTGCTAAAGCTGGTTTCTGTAGTATTAATTAGCTCAGGAACAATTAGCATTACCCAATTACTATTACATAAAAGTCATAGCAGTTCTTTGTGAGTTTTCCCATTATTCTTGGTCACAAAATAACAACAGCTGAACACAAAGTAAAGGAAAATAAATGAATACTGTAAGTCACAAGAACTTGAAGATTATACCCAGCACCTATTCATCCCCAGTTCTTGCTCTTGGTTCTGTTTGGCCATGTGCTGTATTGGTTTGATTCTCCCTTGCCTCCGTAACTAAACAAACCAAACCCTTTTTTCTACCCCCTTCCAGCAAGCTACCTTAGACTCTTTCATTATCATAAAATGCTATGTTTGCTGTAACACTTCTTTATTTCTAGGAATTTAGAGTGTGTTTTTAACTAGAGTAGTACTTTTGTTAGGATTCTTATTGCTTTTGTTAGTGCACATCAATTTTTGAATGGTCTGCTAGTGTTGTTGTTTTTTTTTCTTAACCATGAGCCCTGATATCTAACATGTGACACTGAAAAACACAGGTTTCCAGGAATGCATAGATATTATAGAAAAAAGACCCATACTAAGATAAAGACAAAGAAGGCAACTCTATTAAAATTCAACTTCTGTTTGGCAGGAAACACCCCAAGAGTAAACTTCTAATGTTAATTCAACAGTTGATGTAAAGGAACCATAATCTTGTGTATGACAGATGGCTTAGGAATTTTATAAATACTGTACAAAAGGCTCAAGGGGGTAGACTGAGCACATGTGTTTACAGCTTCTCCTCAAGAGATTCCATCTTAATGACAGAAAGAAATAAAAGGGGTAGGAACGATCAATAACAAAGAGAATGTGAGAGTGTCCATAAACAGACAAGAGATTTCAACATTGCCCCCCATTTGTTGCTTATCTTTGTAATTTACATTATATATTTAAAACTCTTTTATTTGTTCCATCAACTACAAATGGTATCCTTCAGCTTTTCATGTTCTAAGAAGATATTAGCCCTCTTACCCTTCTCTTTACTTCTTCTTTCCCTTTTTCATCTTTAAAATCATCTGTACTTATATATTTACCTGGTAAAGATCAAAAACATTTATATTTTGTTCTGTACCCATAATTTAGTTTTGTGTGCTTTTCCTATAGTTTGATTCTAAAAGTTCAAAATCAGTCAATAGTGTTTACATCAAGAACTATATAATTCTTCACAATAGATCCAGTTATGTGTTGTGATTATTAACTGCTTCTCAGTAAAGTTATTCAATTTGAATACATCTTTCTTCACATCTGGGAAAGTCTCACATTATTTCTTTGATAATCTCCTATTCCTGCTTTCTCTTTCTTTCTGAAAATTCTAATCATTCTTGGACCTCCTGCATTGGTTCTGAACATCATATCTTTTCTCTCATCTTTTGTCTTGTTCTTTTTTCCTATATTTTAGGAGATTTTCTTATTTACTGTTAAACTTGTAGTTGAATATTTCATTTTCAAAAGGATATCCTTAATTTCCAAGAGCTCTTTTTTTATAAATAACAGCTTTGAGATATAACTCACCATAAAATTCATGCTAAAAGTACACACACTCAGAAGTTTTTCATGTATTCAGAGTTGTGCAACCACCACCACTGTATAATTTCAGAATTCTTTCATCACCCCAAAAAAGAAACCCCAAATCCAAATTTCCTCAGTTATGAAGGGGTATTCAGCTATAAATCCACACATAATAGAGTATAACCTGAACTAATTTTTAAATTAGCAGACATAACTGTACTTACTTATACCAGAAAACTGATAAACAACAGAAGTGGGAACATTCAAGAAATTATAGGGGGAATTAAACTCTTGACTTTTTTTAATAAGGAAACTATCATCATATATTTTCTTAAAACTTCTAATTTATTATAAGTTCCCGGAAAATGAAAAAAGAATGGAAGAGTACTAAGTGAGGAACAAAACACAAAATAACAAAAACGGCTTTGCCTAGAATATATGAAAAAGCACAGCAGCAAAGAGGGAGCCATCTGCCTAGAGGAATACAAGAGACTCCAGGCTAAGAAGCTTCAGGTATAACGGAGATAGCAAGTCACAAGTATAGCATGTGGTGCTGGTTTGGATATGTTATGTCCCACAGAAAAGCCATATTCTTTAATGCAATCTTGTCGGGGCAGACTGATTAGTCTGTGATTAAGGTGAAACCTCTGATTGAACTGTTTCCATGGAGGTGTGGACCCCGCCCACTCAGGGTGGGTCTTGATTGGTTCACTGGGTTACTTAAGAGAACTCAAGAGACAACACAGACACTTGCTGATGCTTGGAGACTTTTGGAGATGCTGGGAGATGCAGACAGAAGGACATCTGGAGATGCTACGCTAAGAGATGAAGCCCAGAGTTTGCCCTGGAGAAACTAAGAGAGGATCCCCAGACACTTAGAGAGAAACGTCCTGGGAGAAAGAAGCAAGGACATATAGGAACTGAGAGACAGAAACTAAGAGAACCCAGGGATATTTTGGAGAAAGCCATTTTGAAACACAGTCCAGGAGCAAATGACCTGCAGATGCAGGCACATGCCTTCCCAGTTTACAGAGGTGTTCTGGACGCCATTGGCCATTCTTCAGTGAATGTATCCTCTTGTTGATGCCTTAGTTTGGACACTTTTATGGCTTTAGGACTATAAATTTGTAACAATAAATCTCCTTTATAAAAGCCAATCCAATTCTGGTATTTTTGTGTAACGGCAGCATTAGCAAACTGGAACACATGAATATAGCAAAGTCTACAAATCTTAAATGCACAATTCAAATATTTTTATCCATGTATATCCATGTAACCACCACCCAGGTCTATTTATAGAATATATCCAGCACTCTAGAAGGTTCACTCATACACTTATCTAGTCAGTAATCCCCCAAAGGTAAACTACTATTTTTACCTCTATCATCATAGATCACTTTTGTCTGCTTTTGAACTTCATATAAATGAAATCATACACATGTACTCTTTTGTATCTCACTTCTTTGTTCAACATGATCCAAAGCCCATCTTTTTTATTACAGTGTATTACTGCTCTGTATGACTATACCAGTTCCTTTTCCATTCTACTGTTGAAGAATATTTGAGTTTTTAAAGCTTGGAGCCATTATAAATAATGATACTATGAATATTTTAATGCATGTCTTTTGGTGGACATAAGCACATGTTTCTATTGGATATCTGTCCAGGTGTGGAACTTCTAGGTGGTGCGTGTTCACTTTAGTAGATACTGTCAAATAGTTTTCCATGGTTATACCAAAATCCTTGCAAATTTTAAATTTGATTTAATTTAACATAATTTGTAAAGTATACATGTAATGTTTAAAATGAGACACAAATTGCTTGTGGTGATAAATGCACAACTATGTGATGATACTGTGATTCATTGATTGCATACTTTGGATGGATTCTATGGTGTGTGAATATATAACAATAAAATTGCATTAAAAACTTTTTAACAAAAAAGCAAAAACGAGGCACAACTGTATAATTAAATTTTATTCATACTATTTATGCTAGGTAGCCAAAATTCTAAGAAGAGTAAAAGAAAAAATTTATACAATGGAAACCACATTGCCATACTATCAGTATGCACCTTTATTTTTTCATTCCTTTTTTACTTGTTTATATACTTACTTTCTTACCTAATTACATAGAAAAAAAGGCCTGGAAGTATAAGATACTAATTTATTAACAACAGTTAATTTGAAGAGCAGGATTGTTGGGGTTGGGGGAGGTAAGAGGAAGGTGGTACACTTTTAAATTCACATACGTTGTCATTTGAATTTTGTACAAGCTTGTGCTTGTATTTTAAAATATTCTCTTGGTTCTGAGATAAAACAATGTCTGTCTCATGAATAATGACAGGTGTACATTTTTCTCTGAGAAACTTGTCCTTATTACTATCACTGATTTTTTCCTATGGGTGATGCAGAATCTTTCAACACATAAAGAAATACAAGACTAATAATAACTTCCTGCCTCCCACCTCTGTTCAGGTCAAAGGGCAAAGAAATATGGTTAACATGCAGGTGGAGAGATTTAAATCAGACACGAGAAAAAAAATTACCTGATCGTGTTAACTATTAGACATTGAAAGAAGTTATTAAAGGGGGAGGAGGGAAGCAATTATAAATTTTCTCCCACAGGGATTTGAAAGGCAATACATACAACCATCTGTATAGTGAAACTTGGATAAAGGCCAGCTGGGAATTGATGTCCATTTTTATAACACCATAAATACTAAAGAAGGTTTGGGGGGATATCCTTTAAGTAGAATATGTTTCCTGTCACACAAATTTTTAGCCCTACAGCATTACAAAAGTAGAATAAGAAACCAATGTTTACAAGGTATTTAAATTAAATGAATCAATTCAATTAAGTGGGTCAAAAATCAAAAATCTACTGCAAGATATGTTTCCAGGTCAGCAGGAAAAGAGGCCAAAAATCGAAAATAAACAGCTCTTCCTGAAAGTTGTACAAACAGTGAAATATGAAACCATCAGAAACATTTATGGCTTGGGTTTCTTTGGAAAGGCAGCCTTCCAGAGGCTAACTTAAACATTGTATCAATGTTTATAAACTCAAGCAGAGAGCATGGACAGGAAGGGATAGATTACCACTGTTACCAGGGGTGGAAGGGTGATTACCAGGCTGCCAGGGAAAAGGACATTTCCTTGGTGTGCCCACTTGGACTTGGAAAGGAATTTCTGCTTATAAAGGAGTTTCTAGGTAAAGAAAGCTCCCACCCTACAGCTATGTGTAATCTCACCATATTCTCTCAGGATTTTTAAATTCCTAGTCCAAATTCTTATGTTGAGGATCCTTTAGCTTGGGAAAACATAAGAAGAATAAAAAGAGGAAGAGGATGAGGTAGAGGAGCACAAGAAAAGAAGAAAGAAAAAGAAAAAAATACTTATTTAAGTTAAAAGCATAACGTGAGAGAACAGACCCTTGAAGGGATATTAGAGGTTCAGATTCCCATTTTGCAGATGAGAAATGGAAAAATAGAGGCAAAGCAAATTCCTCTGTTGTAGGTGATGGAATGTATGAGGGAAGCATTTGTTTAGTGACCTTAAGGTTTTCAGGCATTATTAATTATTAATTCAAGGAAAATCCCTTCCCTGTTTCTTTTTCTAGATTCTCTTCTTCCCCATAACTGCTAAATGGATGTATTCCATATGGCTCTGGCTTCAACCCTCTACTCATTCATTCTATCTTCTCTCCCTGAATAATCAACCTTACATTATATTTCCTACAGAAATTCACTCCTTAGGCTTCAACATAATCACTAGGTAACTGAATTCCAAATCTCTACTTTCACTTCTGGAAACCATTACTCTAGTCATACATTTGTCAACTGAATTGATCAGGATATATATCCTACAGAAAAAATAGTTCCACCCCTAGACCTAGTAGCATGCTCTTCATATACTGTTGCATGGCCACTGAAATTATTTTTATGATGTGTCTTATCTGGCCAGGAAACAAAAAACAATTTCATCATACTATAATCTACCTTTATAGAATACCTTAAATTTCACACGTTATGTTTCACATAAATCATCTCATCTGATTATCACAACTAGATAAAAGGTACTAAAGCCCCCATTTTGCAAATAGAGAAACAGGTTAAGAAAAGTGAAATGACTTGTTCACTTGAAAACAAGATAATGTTTTATATGTTTCTTATGCCCTATGTTATGGTTAATTTTGTGTGTCAACTTGACCAGGTTATGGTGTCCAGTTGTTTGGATAAGAAAGCACTGGCCTAATTGTTACTGTGAGCGTATTTTGTGGGTTTAAATCTTTAGTCAGTTGATTTTATCTATGGCTGATTACATCTACAATCAACAAAGGAGATTGCCTTCAGTAGAGAGAAGTCTTCTTATCCAATCAACGGAAGGCCTTTTAAGGAGAACTGATGATTTCAGTAGTCAGAATTTCTATCTCTATTTCAGCCAGCCCACTTCTCCTGGGGAAAGCATCATCACCATCATGAGAGTTCCTAACCTGCAGCTTCTCCTGAGGAAATTCAATGTCAGCTTCATCATGTTTCCAACTTGTGGCCCACCAATCCTCATGGCCATGTAAGTCAATTCCTATAATAAATCTCTTTTATTATTTACATATTTATGTCCCTTCGGCTCTGTTTCTCTGGAGAACCCTGACTAAAACACCTCACAAGAACCGAATACATAGTATGCATATATGATAAATACCTGAATGAATGGATATAATAATCCCTTACCTCTAAATCTGGATAACATCTAGAGAAAAAGCAATTGCAATGAGCTTTCCCTCCTTCTATTTTTGACATCCAGCTGTGATGCCAACGATCTTTAGGAAATTGTGCCAATTTAGCACCCCAGGACATATGGCATTTTATTAACTAATGGTTCTCAAAGATGTTCCCCAGGTCCTAGGTCCCTAAGACACTTAAAGGTAGTCAGTAAAATCAAAACTATTTTTGTAATAATACCAAGATGTCATTTGATTTTGTTACTGTGTTGACATTTGCATTAATGGTACAAAAACAATGGTGGGTAAAACTGCTGGTGCCTTAGCATCAATCAAAGCAGTAGCAACAAATTACGTAAGTAGTCAGTTGCGCTGACGTGATGCAACTATAAACATTAATCTATTAAATCTTAATTCTTAAGAAAATGTCAATATTCTCAGTAAATAAATGGGAAATATGCAAAGAGTACTTCTGGTGCATACCAAAGTAAAATAATTCTTTTCAAGAAAAGCACTGGTGTGATTACTTAAATCATGCGCTGACCTAGCCACTTTTTTATGGACCACAATTTTTACTGGAAGAAAGAACTGAAAACCTATGGTCCATCAGACTTGGCTATATGGCCAACATTTCCCCCAAAAATGAATGAAGTAACCCTGTCCTTACAAGGAAAACTACAGTTTGTATTGCCGATGAAAAAATTCAGCCTTTCATGTGAAAAGTAATTTTGGAAAACTTGTATCTACCATTGTATCTTTACATTCCCAATACTTAAAGATTTTCTAACAATATCAGTGGTAATAATAACTATTAATTAAACTATGGTTTTTGTATATTTTATACTGTGTCAAATTTGGAAGATCTGCATTGCTCAGAGAACCAATATTTTCCAAATGACTAATGCACAATGTTATAAAATCATGTGTGCATAAAAGATCCAATCAAAATGCACTGGAAACTATGGTGGATTGTGTTGTATTCCCCAGTTTGGACACGTTCGTGGTCTGGGTCTACATTCTGGTGGATATAGGTCCATGTAAATAAAATCTCTTCAAGATGTTACTTCGGTCAAGGTGTGGCCCAACTGAATAATTTTAGGCTTTAATCTGGATTAGTGGAGCCCTTTATAAGCAGAGTGAAAGTCAGATAGAAGTGGAAGCCATGGTGTGCTATCAAAGAAGAATAATTGGAATTTTCGGAAAAGGCTATTAAAATACCCCTCCCTTTTCCAACTATGTATCTTTGTAAGGCCAGACTTTCTTCATGTACTTCATCTAAAACAACATATCACAAATGATTGAATGGAGAAGTAGATATGAAACTACAGCTGTCTTCTATTAAACCAGGCATCAGAAATTTACAAAAATGTAAAACAACGTCACTCTTCTTACTACATTTTGTTTTAGAAAATATAGTTATTTTTCATGATAATGTGTTATTTATGTTGATGTGTAATGTGTTTATTGTTATTTTACATGAATTAATAAATAATTACTTTTAAATTTCTTGTTTTAATTTCTAATATGGTAAATATCGATAGATATAACCCACATAAACAAAAGTTCTTTTGGTTCCCTGGTAATTTTCAAGAGTATACAAGGGGTTCTGAGCCCAAAAATTTGAGAACTGACGTTCTAAATCAATGTCACTCCAGGATTCCTTAAGAGAATGATGGAAAAAACAATCCATTAATAAATATACAGCAAATACCAAACGACAGTATTAATTCAAGAATTTATTTATTCATTTCACAAATATTTATTGAGCATATAGTAAGTGCAAGGTCCCGAATTAGGTAAGTATTCTTGGCCCCCAGTTCTCAGAGTCTGGTGGTAACTGCTACAATAGCAGACTGAATGAAACCAGAACTGATAGGAATATAGAATGACATCTATATAGAGAGCCTGGCAATGGATGAAATACATGATAGAAAAAAAATTGGGAGGGAATTATAAAAGCAAGAAGACTAAACCCATGGAAATAGCATTCTCCATTTTTTTTTTTTTTCTTGGAAGGATAGTGGAAGGAGGATAAGGATCTAAGGTCAGAAGCAATCATTAACTGAGCACCTGTGTTTAAGGCACAGCAGGGAATGCAACGGTATTTATAGGGTCTTCAGGAAACTAGAAGTAAGGAAAAGAAGGCATAAAGTAATTACCAGAAAGAAGAAGATAACCAGAAGAACAGAGAAACATGAGGAAGAGGGGAAAAGAGCCAGCAAAAAAATATGTGATTCAGATGACATTGAGACACCAAAAACAACAACAACAAATCAGAAAATTTGTAAATAGAAACATTAAAAGAGATAATTGAAAATAGAAATATTCATGGTCCTTCTATTAGTTATCCATATTCATCAGCAATCAATTCATTCAACTGAGTACTAAGACACCCACTATGTACCGAGCCAAAGAGTCAATGAAGAATATGACATGGACACTGTCTAGTGAGGTTTTGGATCCACACACATTGCACTTTGTCAAGTGTCAAGAAAGTAACACTTGAAAGCAAGTGTCAGGAAAAAGAGCTGCCCAGAAGGTAGAGCAATCAAACCAGTACAATAAGGAGGGGATAGGAAGTAGAGTAGAAGGGAATTGGATATTGTTCCACATAAAAAGTGACATTTATATTAGGTCATGAAAGACGGGATTGGTATTGACAGGAAAGTGCATGTTTATGTGTGTGTGTACCATGTGTGTTAAAAGGCGAGTACCTATATTAGGTAAGGCCCTGGCAGGAAAGTGACTGTACACTCAAACAGGGAAAATAAGGAGAGTTCAATGAAAGGACTTTTAAATCAAGAATGTTAAAGAAAACCAAGAAAGGATGGGTAGAGGAATGGAACCAATTACATTCTGGCAGGGAAGAACCCAGGCCAATTGTGGTAGATTTAATCATGTCCCTTCCAAAGACATATGCAAGTCATAAGCACCCCATCCCCATCCTATGGGTATGAACTCATTTGCAAATGGGATCTTAGAATATCTTATTAAGATGAGGCCAAACTGAATCAGGGTAGGCCCTAATCCAATATTACTAGAGTCCTCATAAGCAAAGAAAATTTGGACACAGAAATAGAAGCCACAGGAGGAGACTGAAAGAGACACATTGCCATGTGATAGAGGCAGAAGTTAGATGCCAGTAAGCCACTACCAGAACGTTAGACCTTAGAGAAAGTGTGGTCCACTTATAGCTTGACTTTAGATCTCTAGCCTCCAAAACCGACAATAAATTCCTGTTGTTTAAACCAACCAGACTGTGGTATTTGTCATAACAGCCCTGGCAAACTAAGGAGTAATCAACGCCCTTACAATACTTTTCTCCTACTCTCCAAATCTCCTGCCCATGCCTACCATTGGCCAAACCTAACTGAAAGTCAGAGGACAGAAAAGCCTGTTGAGAGTCCATAAAAGTCAGCCTCCTGGGATACAGGCGAAAAAGGGTGGAGAGTGGATCTGGAGGGACAATCAAATAGAAATATTTCAGGCAAGGACAACAAAGACCTGGAGCTGGAAAAGTTCATGATGGGGAATGAGGAGTAGGGACGAAAGGCAGTGGGAGCAGGCAAGTGGAGTATGGTAGTAGAAGGTGAAGCTGGAAGGCAGAAGGACTTTTACAAAAACTGTGCTAAGGAATTTGGGCACTATTCTGAAGCCATGGGGAACCATCCAACAGTTTTAAGTAAAGGAATGGCACTGTGTTTTTAGCTGTGTAGTCTGTGCTTGTAATATATGTGTTTGAAGCTCTGTTATCACTATTTTACCCTGCCCCCCTCAAGCAGCTTGATTCCTTTATCTAGAAAGAGGCCTGATACAGGAGTCAGACAGACCCTTCCTTATCAGGTTTAAATCCTGGCTTATTTTCTTTGTGAGTGTATCAATCAGGTTCCAGCCAGAGGGTGGAAAACACACCAGTTATTTGAATAGAGAAAACTGAATATACAAAATTGTTAAATGGGTAACTGAAAGGGTTAAACATACAAACAAAAAACAAAACAAACAAAAAAACACTTAGGTATTGTGGAGGTTGCAGTCACAGGAAGCAGCTACCACCCCTAGGGTGAAAGAAACAAAGGGAAGAGGTAGGGATTATTAAAATTTAGAAACATAGGGACCATGGGGCTAAAACTCAGATGAAGAGGGGGTGCAGTGAAGCTGGTTCTGCAAGTGCTGGAAGAACAGCAAACTGGATTCAAGCTCCTACCACAGCAAGGAATTGCCACTGCTGTGTGAAAAAGCATTGTTGGCAGGATGCTTACAAGCAGAAAGTCCACAGGAAGCAGACAGGAAGGGACAATTCCCTTCAGCCCGGAAGTCTCCATCTGGGATCCTTTGTTAGCACCCTTTATTAGCAAAGAATAAGAGAGACAGCTGGAAAAGTAGGAATGTGGTCTGAGAATCCCAGCCCCAGCATCACAGATCAGAAGGGTGGTTTTAAATCCCAGACACAACAACTTAATAACTGACACAGTAATCCTGGAAAAGAAACTTAACCTTTCTGAGCCTTAGTTTTCTGTATAGTGAAATGGGAGTAAAAGTACACCAAACTCACAAGTTTACTGGGAGTATTCAAAGAAACAAACTGTGTAAAACTTCTGCTATACCACTTGAAACTAGGTAGCTATTCAAAAAAGTGAATTTCCTTCCCCATGCTGCAAATTGTGCTAACAGCTAATACATGAGACAAGAATATATAATCAGTATATGTGTCCCATGAGGCTTTCAGATTTTTTCATCTTTTATAAATTATCATATATCACAAGTTATGTTGGTCATATTAGGTTTTAACCTAGACTTTTTGCAAAGTTTGACAATCTCCCCACTTATTGCATAGACACACACACAGACACACACACACACACACACACGAGTGTGTGAATGAACACATGCTCACCTTAATCCCAAATTCTCAAAGTGAAGGTAAAAAAAAGGGCAGATGTGATCATAATACAGCTGTTATCCACCCAGAACGGGATGGGTCAAATACCAGAAACAGGAAGCACAGTATTCTCAATGACTGTTGACCAAAAGTATATATATCAAATAAAATTTTAGAGTATTTTCATTTATAGCTTTTTTTATTTTTTCAAAGCTAGTTTGCTAAATAGAAAAAGCAGAAAATGATAGTAGATGTGGCCTTGGTGAAAAACAATGTCACTAACCTCGTCTGGCACTTCATTAAGAGAAATATAGTGTCCAAAAGGAGAGAAGAATAAGAAAACATATGTGTTCAGCTCTGGACATCACATTTTAAAGTGAGGTTAATAAAGTAGAACTTTGTCAGAGGATCAGAAATAGAAGGAAATGTGATAGTGAAGGGTGGGAAAAGCTTATCATTTCAGAAATAGTTGAAATAATGCATCATGTTTAATTTGGAATAGAGAAAAGAGTGGTGCATATATGGGGCTGACATTAAGCTGTCCCAGAACTAGGAGAATAATTTAAGAAGTATCACAGTGTAATGGAATAGATAATTATCTGAAAATGTGGCTCAAGAGATTTTCTATAAAAGTGTGACGACAGAGATTTGGAAACTTCAAATACGGTCAAGGTGATTTGGGACGGTGAACAGAGCCAGGAAAGCAGTAATGGAATGTGATCGTAAGTAAACTGAAATTGGAAAAACGTATTTAGAATTCTGGGTAAAGAAGAAATGTGTTATCAGAAGGGAGATATTACTCATAAAGCCCAGAAAATGACAAGTGAAATGGAAAGAATGAACTGGTGCATCTCCCAAAAAGAAAGGAGGAAACCATCTAATTTAATCAGTTTGTTCTGATTTCATTCTCATCAAATAACTTTTTTATAATCTGGCTCTGCATCTAGATTCTCTGATAGACAGA
Organism: Choloepus didactylus; assembly: GCF_015220235.1. NCBI lineage: Eukaryota > Metazoa > Chordata > Mammalia > Pilosa > Megalonychidae > Choloepus > Choloepus didactylus. The sequence goes on from NC_051309.1 coordinate 55,003,982, forward strand.
ATATAAACACAGCACAGCAATTCCAGCTTGCTTGACAGTCATAATCTTCACTCTGTTTGGAGCTTTCATTCTTTCCACCCCAAAACTGTAATAAAAAAAACAAAAAAAATTCCTCATTTTTATGGATAAAGAAATTGAAGTTTGGCAGTAAGTGGCAGAAGCATGATTTATGCCAGATATAATTTGCACTCAATCACAATTAGGAGCGTCAAAAGTCAAGAAAACATAGTAAGACCTCCAAGGAAGTGGTAATAGTCTAGTAGTGAATGCTGCAAAGTAGTCAAAATGAATGAAGACTGATAATGCAAGAGATAATAGGAAAGTATATGGAAACTCTATAGTTTATAAATGACTTCTCTGTAAACGTACAACTTCTCTCATTAAAAAAAAATGCATCTCAGACAAAAAAAAGAATGAAGACTGGAAAACAATGCCTTTAGATTTAGTGGTCTGGGAGATTTTTTAGTTTAAAAAAAGTGTCAGAATCAAGTCCATATTAGATGAATAAACAAGAAAATAATAAAGAAACATAAGTATCGAGCATAAAACACTCTAAAAAAATTTTCCTGTGAAAGAAAGTGATCTGTTTCATTTCAACTCTAATCGGATCTTTCTGCCACCCATTAAACACTGGGAATATGTCCATTCTATGGAGAGCTATAAGACAAACTGGTTGATGACAATCCTCCAACAATGGTACTCCACGGAAAGAGATTCTCTGGAAAATGTAACAGAGTTTGAGATGGGCACCTTCTATTCATTTCTTCTGCAAGTAGCCATTTGGGATACAAACAAATGGATTCCTTAGAATCTACATGTTTTATACTTTCAGAATACATCTATCATTATGAAAGTCAGAGAGAAAAAATACAATTCAGTTTAAAATGTTTTAAAAATCACTTTTCTGGAACACATCTATTTCAATAACTGACAATTTAATAACAAACTCTAAGAAAGATGGCATATGTTTATACGTGAAACGGTGAAATGATTTTTTTCTTTGTTTTAGCAAAGAAACCTTTTTCTCTTAAGAGAATGATGTTTATTTCTCTTGGTGCTCATAATGTTTTTTTAAAGAAGTTTTATTGAGATATATTCACATACCAAATGATCCATTCAAAGTGTACAATCAATGGCTTTTAGTATATTCACAGAGTTGTGCATTCATCGCTCCAATCAAATTTAGAACATTTTCATTACTCCAAAAAGAAAAGCCACATACCACTTAGCAGTCACCTTTTAAGCCCTCTATCTTTCCCCAGCCCTACATACCTATTCATCTATTTCTGTCTCTATAGATTTATTTATATTTACATTTTATATAAATGGAGTCACACAATATGTAGCACTTTGTGTCTGGTTTCTTTCACTTAGCATAATATTTTTAAATTATTATTTTTTTAATTAGGGAAAATGTAGGTTTACCGAAAAGTCATGTAAAAAATACAACGTTCCCATATCCCCCTATTGTTGACACTTTGCGTTAATTTAGTACCTTTGTTACAACTGATGAAAGAATATTAAAAAAGAACTATTAATTATAGTTCATAGTTTAGATTAGGTATATTTTCCCCATATACCACCCTAATATTAACACCTTGTATTTGTGTCATACATTTGTTATAATTCATGAAAGAACATTCTTATATTTGTCCTATTAACTGCAGTCCATCATCCACAATAGAGTTCACTGTGTTATAGAGTCTCATGTTTTATCTTCTAACTTTCATTCTAGTAATGCATATGACCCAAAACTTCCCATTTCAACCACATTCACATACATAATTCAGCACTATTATTTAAACTTACGATAATGTGCTATCACCATCATCCATTTCCAAACCTTTAAAATCAAACTAAATAGAAATTCTGTAAAAATTAAGCATCAGCTCCCCACTTTCTACCTCCAATCTATCCAGGTAACCTATGTTCTAGATTCTATCTCTATGAGTCTGCTTATTATAATTAGTTCATATCAATGAGATCACAAAATATTTGACCTTTTGTGTCTGGGTTATCTCACTCAACTTAGTGTCCTCAAGGTTCTTCCATGTTGTTGCATGCGTCAGGACTTCATTCCTTTTTACAGCTGAGTAATATTCCACCATATGTATATATCACATTTTGTTTATCCATTTACCAGTTGGTAGACACTTGGGTTGCATCCATCTTTTGCAACCGTGAATAATGCTGCTATAAACATCAGTGTGAAAATGTCTGTTCAAGTCCCTGCTTTCAATTCTTCTGTGCATATAGCTAGTAGAGGGATTGTTGGATCATATGACAACTCTATACTCAGCTTCATGAGGAACTGCTGAAGTGTGTTCCACAGTGAATTCACCATTTTACATTCCCACCAGCAGTGAATGAGTGTTCCTATTTGTCCACATGTTCTCAACACTTAAAGTTTTCTGTTTGTTTGGTTTTTTTTAGTGGCCATTCTAGTAGGTATGAAATGATATCTCATTGTATTTTGATTTGCATTTCCCTAATAGCTTGTGAAGCTGAGCATCTTTCCATGTGCTTTTTAGCCATTTGTATTTCCTCTTTGGAGAGATGTCTACTCAAGTCTTTTGCCCATTTTTTAATTGGGTTGTGTGTCATTTTATTGTTGAGTTGCAGAATTTCCTCATACATTCTGGATATTATCAGATATGTGGTTTCCAAATATTTCTCCCATTGAGTAGGTTGCCTTTTCATTTTCTTTTAAAAAACTTTTGAAGCACAAAAGTTTTTAATTTTTAAGAGGTCTCATTCATCTATTTTTTCTTTCATTGTTTGTGCTTTGGGCATAAGGCCTAAGGAAACATTGCCCACCACAAGATGTTGAAGATGCTTCCCTACATTTTCTTCCAGGAGTTTTTCTCTAGCCTTTCTCTATCTGTTCTTTTGTCTTTAAGATTCAGATTGTACTGTTTCTAGTTTGCTGATTCTTTCTTCTGTCCAAATCTGCTATTGTGTGCCTCTAGTATATTTTTAATCTCCTCTATTGTGCTTTTCATTACCATTTCTGTTATGTTTCTTTTAATACTTTCAAATTCTTCTTTATGCTCACCCAGTGTCTTCTTAATATCCATCATCTCTTTAGCCATATTTAGCTTCATCTCCTTGAATTCATTTAGGAGATTTGTTTGAACCTCTTTGATTAACTGTTCCAATTTCTTTGTCTCCTCTGAAGTTTAAATTTGTTCCTTTGACTGGGCCACATCTTTCTGTTTCTTAATATAGCTTGTAATTTTTTTGCTGAAGTTTAGGTATCTGATTATCTTGATAAGTTTACTCTGAAGGCCAGTTTTTCTCTCTTGCCTAGGGTTTTATTGTTGATTAATTTTGTGTTAAGGTTCTTCTTTGACACTTGGTTAAACTTATTCTAGATCTTTAGAATAGTCAGTATTTAATTGATCAGATTTTTTCAACTCTTCTTCATCTGATTCTTGCCCTGGATATGCAGTACAATTTTTAAGACCGCACTATTTGTGCCATTGTTTCACCACTTGGAGAAAGCTTCCTTTCCTCTATTCTCTCTTTTGGAAACTTGATCTGTTCTGTCTGCTTTTGTTTTGCCTCTACAGCATTTTTTTTTTTTTTTTTTTTTTTTTTTTTGTATATTCCTTTTATTGTCCCTTAGTTGCTTTTGCCTAGGGGGCAAATTCTAAGAGGAGGGTCACCCCAGGGAGGACATTCCCAAGTCAGTATTTCCCAGCCAAAACAGGGCCAGGGACCCACAAAGAGAGTGCAGACTGACTTCAAGGTACAATGGAAACAGAGTCAGGGAAGATGCCAAAAAGTCTTTTTGACAGCTCCCTGAAGCTTCACTTTCCTGGTCTGCCGAGCAGATAGCACCATTCAGCAAATTGTTCTCCACAGTCCTAAGGAGGCCATATGTCTAAAGACCTCCACAGCCTGCGCCCCTATTGGGGGTGGGGTTGAAACAGTGGCTGCCACCACTTTTGTCTGGGGCACGTGGAAATGGTAACTCAGAGCTGGGATCCAGCAATCTGAATTTGCTAATCAAAAGCTGTGATCAGTGCTCTGCTATGCCCACCCCTGTTCTTGGGGAAGAGGAATTTTACGTCCCTTTCTGACAGCAGTGGCTAGGCAGTGGCTGGATCCCAATGTGGCTCACCCCAACAGTGGGAGATGGGCACCAGCAGCTACCACATGGAGCAAGCTACTCACAGTTCTTTACCACAGTTTACCTGCCTCTTCCTTCTTCTCTTCCCTGGATGCTGTACAGTGTTCTTCTGGCCTCTGGAGACCCAGAACAGTTGTTTCAGACAGTTCCTGCCTGTCTACTAACTATTTTGGAGGAAGGAGTGAGTACTGTAACTCCCTACTCCACCATCTTACCTGGAAGTTCCTCCACTCACAATGTTTTAATAGGAACTTACTTTGTACTGAGAAATGCTATATTTAAGATCTGAGGTTTCAATTATAAAATCCTTCTCAATGAATTCCAATTTAAGAGCATCATCAGTGTAGAATTAAAATTTCTGTTTAATGTTTTAAAAACACCAGAAACTTCTATGACAGAAAAAGTTATACTTCAGAAGAATTTACAGCAGAGATTGGGGAAATGCATAGTTTAAAGTACACGTATAGTTTAAATGCTGCTAGAAAAAGTAGTTCAGTCATGTAGAATACCAGAGCATTTTTTATGATAAGCTATATGACAGGCAGTTTTCAGATATCAGTGTTTTATTATGTTTATGTTCAGTTCCCTTCCTTACTGTTCATGGTTATGTATATGTTGGTATATGGAAACGAGACACACCAGAAATCCTGGCTAGTGACATGAAGCAGAAATGGGCAGCCATATGGTGTTATCTTTTACTAAATTGTAATTGGTACATGGATAGAGTGTGTTTGGGGCCAATATTTTTTTGTTGTTGTTCCTTCTTACAACCAAAGTTTGCTAACACTCATCTATTTCTATGCCTTTCCTTCTTTCTTTCTTTCTTTTTTTCCTTCCATGTCTGGAGTTTTTGGATAAAGCAAACCATTTTATCTCAATTTTTCTTTTTGTCAACAGAACACCCAAACATTTAAATTTGAATTCCTTATGGAATTATCTGTCCTTTTTTAAATTTCTGGTTCTGATTATTTTTTAAAGATTCAGCCCTTTTGAAACTTAAAGGGTGTTGATTTTTCAAGAGTCCTGCAATGAGCAATAAAAATTGATTTATGCTCTATGATAGCATCACAAGGTTACATCACTGAAACACAATATAAATTAACCTTATCATCAAGACCCTTTATGGAGTCCTACCTTTCTTGATTCCTAATATGAATTAAATCTTCTTTCAACATACTTAAGGAAAAGGAATTCTGTAAGGTAAACACGCTTGTTATTGATGCGTACTTAGGACTGTGGAAATTGAAAAAAAAAACAAAACTAGAATTAATAGTCAAATGTCAGGATGGCCTCAAGGTAGCCACTTTATTTCTACACCAAGATAATATGTAGGACTTCTGGCAGCAGTGTTTTGGAACTAGGATGATTTTATAAATAATTACAAACATATACTTTAGCATAAGAATGCCTGGATTTGAATCCCCTTCCTACCCTTTATCAGATGCATGGTCATGGGCAACTTACTGAACTTTTCTCTGCTTCAGTTTCTTTATCTGAAAAATGGGATACCAATGGCACCTACCTATCTCATAGCATTACAGAGAGGATTAAATAAGATACACACATAAACAGTTTGAAGAACTCTGCCATATTGTAAACACTTAATACATGTTAGTTATTATTTTTTATCATTATTATGTACTTTATGGCCTTCAAATATACACCCTAACACTTAAAATCCATGATTTTTTTTTTCATATTATGACTCTGTAACTTTTTTCTCTTAGGTTCTCCCACATCATTCTACTTTCAATATTTTGTTGTTTCATTTCAACTTGATTGATTTTGGCTTTCATAAATAATCAATAACTGGAGCTACAAATCTCAGCAAAGAAAAGTTTCCCCATCTTATAATATGTATTGATATCTACTGAATACTATAAGATTATAAGCAAGGAATCTTAGTTAAATAATAGAGAAATAATCCTTTACAAACTTCCAGGAATAAATTCTACCTATTAATCAGATTTGACAACACGATTAAGTATTTCCATATTAATAAAATTATTTAAATAAAAAAGCCAAACAAGTAAAAAGTCAAATTCCTTTTCTAAAATCAAAATATTAGTTCTATGGTTCTCTGACTTTTTATTATTAAAAAAAGCCCTTTAAAACTAAAATTCCATTGCAGTCAGATTCTTCTGATATTGAAGTCAAAGCTTGATGTGAAAAAAAATGAGTAATGAGAAAAATGAGGTATGTAATCCCCCTGTGAATAAGTAATAACAATTATGTGACTGAACAAATAGCAGACCACTCTAAGGGTAAGGGGCCAGGTCAGAGCATGCCTAAATGTTCAATCGTTTTCCTAGTACAGTAGTTCATTCATTAATTCAAAAGCAAGGAAAGAGCTTTCTCTCAGGACCTTAATGGGGGAGGGAGGACAGTAAAAACAAAGGAGGGGCTAGGGGTAGAATAGAATGATGGAGAGGTGGTCCAGACCGATTCTGCTAGTTCTAGATAAAAGAAAGAGATTAAAAGTACTATTCTTTGTAAACAAGGTTTCTCTTAGAGTTCCCAAAGTTGAGTCTAAGAAAAGTAGTCATTGTGAGGCCCTAGGGCAGTGTGCACATCTTCCTTCCTACACTTTCAACAGTTTAAAAATGTCTTCAATACTTTTACCTACATTCCATGTTGCTGGGTTGGCCCACAGTTCAGATGGTAAAATAAATTTCCTCAGAGCCAGTGATCTCAGTATGTCCTCGCTGAAGGGGACAAGCTTACCCATGCTCATCTTGATTGGCAGGTTTTCTCTGCTTGCAGCTTCCACTAGATGTCTCCGAACTTCCATCACCGCCTCTTTGTGCTTGGTGTTCAGTAAGGCTTCCCAGAGGGTTCTGGCTGCGGGGTCACTGTAGTAAAACCACAAAATAGCATTAGAATAAATTTCTACTGTATAATGGAAAGGATTTGAAAAGCAAGATAATTTGTTAAATATCTTTTTCAATCACTAGTGTAGTCTTTCCCATTGATAGACTCAAAGAATTAAGTTTAAAGAAAGAACATCTAATCTTTTTTAATTGGTATAAAATATTGAGAAATTAAAGAGACAATAAAATGAATCCCACCCCTACCTCACCCCCCAAAAAAGGAAGAAAAACTGCATTGTCCTATGAGAACTCTGAGAAAACTAGAACTAATTATATAAATTTTTTAAGGATTTTGCATTAAAAATTACTTCAGGGTACAATTCAACCAATACATTGCTAGAGTAACACATAAATGTTACGCAAGTCAAGATTACACATGCCTAAAAATGTTTTATCAGTGATTGCAACTATGTTAATTTGATAACATATCTGTCTAAGAAACACAAAGCAATCAGTGAGAATTCCTATTTAAAAATTATTCAATAGACTTCCGTATTTGTAGGTTTCCTATTGAACCAAAATCAGGAATTATGCTAATTTACCAAGGCTTTAAGTATCCTACTTTGAGCCTTAGATTGGAAGGATGGCACTTACTGAAGTCTTTACAATTAAGTGTTGATATCGACTCAAAGCACTGCATTATGCACATCCTATCTGGGCTCACTTCCCCCACAGCCCTCTGTCTCACTCAATGTGCCAAATCCAAATTACAAATGAGTACACTGTTCTTTCCGGAAGATCTCTGCCATGTAGCCAAGTATACACATTTGTAGGAACATTTTAAAAACTGAATATAAAGAAACAAAGATGACTTCTCTCCCTTTCTAAGGACTTTTTCCTCCATTTAAAGCCCTGCCAACATTTCCAGGTATCCTATTCCTATTAGCAACAGTTTGAAAATTAAGCATTGTTAAAATTTAGTTTTAAAAGTTGCATCTAATAAGATATTATTTACTTGTAAAGTTATATCTAATAAGATAAATCTTCAAGTTTGAATTTGGTTTGGAGTAATGGATGACGGTTTTAGGACTCAGTTTAATATCTGGCACAGAATAATCCTTCATTAAATGATAATTTTTATTACATCTACTTTTTCATGGTGAACTAACGTCACTGCTCGGCATTTTCCCCTTGTTTTAAACTGTTCAAAACTGTCACCACTGTAACTCTGCATCTAACACTGTAAGTTTAATTTAAATGAGCAGGAATATTACATGCCAAGCCTTAACACCATGTGGTTGGTTATAGATAGAAACAAGACTCAGGCTTTCTATGACTTATAGTCTGGAAGAAGAGGCAGGCATGTAAGTAAAGAAATTACAAAAACAGTGTGATAAGTACCATGATCAGAGCTTGTATAGATTTCTCAGGGAGCACATAGACAGGGCTTGAAACCTAGGTTAGAGAAGAACAGTTCAGAACATGCAAAGTCCTAAGCACGTGACACTCTCCCTAGGACTGTTTTGTTCCAAGCTAATGTGCACGGGGAGGAGCAGAGGAAGTAAGGGCAAAAGAGAAGGCAGCCCCTGCTTTCCTTTCCTTATCTACCTGTTTGGTAGGTGACTAGGAAGTCAGGAAGTATGAGATTGATTTCACACTCTGAAGAGAGCAGCAGTTATGACCCCAGTCCTTATCATCATTTAACACTGGGTCTGAATCCTCATTCTTCCATGCATTTGTCATGGGAACTTTTGGAAAAGTACTTAATTTCTCTAAAGCTCTGAAGGCAATGGAGTTCTACTGAAGAATTCAGAATATAATTCCCATTTTCCCAAGCCTATGACCCATACTTATTCCCTACTTTAAGTTTCCAAAGCATTCCTCCACAAACTACGGGAATTCTCATGTACGCTCAACTCTACACATAGAACTTCCAGGAGAACTTTGTTACCTTCTTCTTTCCATAAGAATATTCACCTTGCTAATACAATATGTCTCCAAGATTACAGTAGGTTAGCTAAGGCTGTGATAGCCCCATCAGATTAGTGTAGTAGTTAAAATATGGGCTCTTAGGACAGATAAATCTGAGCTCACATTCTGACCACACTTCCCTTCACCCACTCCACTCTAGCTACATGGCCTCCTTAATCTTCCTTTTTTTACTACAAGCATAGTCCTAGTCAGAAAACTCACCCCCTCGATCCAGAACACTCTTCCTACAAATATCCTCCCTCCCTTCCCGTCTCTGCTGACATGTCACCTTATCAGAGATGTCTCACTTTACTACCCTGTCTGAAAGGGTGACAACGGCAAATCAGGGGGCCTTTTATCAACACTCCCTTCCCCTCTTACTGGCTTTTACTGTTCCACATAATCCTTATCAACATCTGTCTTCCTATATGTTTCCATGTTTATATGTTTGTAGTGTATCTCTGCCCCTAGAAGGTAAGGTCCTTCTGTGAAGGCTAGGACTTTATTTTACTCATGAATGCCCTGCTACCTAGTACAGTGCCAGGCCAGTGCTAGGCGCACTCAATAAACATTTATAATTAGTTACGGGTACTTGCTACTTGTGTGACCTTGTGCATGTAACTAATCTTTTCTTTTCCTCAATTTTCTCATTCATGAAATGGAGGAAATAATGGTATCTACCTTACTGGGTTGTTGTAAGCATTAAATAAGATAATGCACACAAATCATTTCCTGATTCGAACTAAATGTGAGCAGTTGTGTGGTTGTTGTGGTTGTTACTATTACTATTGCTGTGAATGATAGTCTTAGAGCCATGGCCTCTAATTCAATATATTCAAGGGTTTGAAATATGTTTTATGAATTCATTAACTTAATTACATTGAGTACTTTCATTAATGCAATCCTGATTTGTTCACATAAACTAAAGTCATCCGGGTTTGTACTCTTCTGGCTCTTATCTATTAAAATATTTTGGAAGACAAACATAGTTTCCTTAATCTCTAACACTGACGCATATTCAGGTCATGTTTCCTCGAAAATGGTTTTGTTGATATAAGCGATTCTGATTGCTTAGATATGAGCTACAGTTTTTTAATGTCTACTTCCTGTCCCAAACACTTTCTGAAGTATACCATACTAACTCCCATATCACACATGGTCATTTTAGAACTTAGTAAATGTTAGTAGCTGAGTTTACTAAGCTAACACTCAAGAACTACTTCCAGTTCTCTGAATAACTGGCCCTAAAAAAAATCAAAGCCATATTTACTAGAATCTTGGCAGTCTCCTACACCCACATCTTCACCAGGTCACACTCTATTGCTACCTGATGATTCACACATGTACTTCTATATCAGCATCTGAATGTGGAAGTTAAGTCACTACCTTTTCTCTAATACACTCATTAAAGTTCATCAATAGGCAACATTTCATACTACTGAAGTCTCACCATTAAATCAATTCCTGATGTTTTATAAGTCAAGAAAAATTAATTCAATTCCACACTGTAATCATGATAGTGGATCTTATATAACTCTTTATCCTTTCCAACTGTGCAAAAAAATCTATTTTCCTGATGAGGAAATAAGCAATACACAAAAGACTGTTACAACAGAGCCACTGTAGGCAGTACTACAGACAAGGGTAGGAGCATGGGTTCTGGAACCAGAAAACAAAGGATTCTGGCTATGCCATGTACTAGCTCCATGTCCCTAGGAGAGTTACTTAGCATCTCTGTACATGTTTTCTCCTCTGTTAAAAGGGGACAGTAATAGTATATAGTCAGGGGGTGGTTGTGAGAATTGAATGAACTAATATATCTAAAGCAACTAAAGAGCAATGCCTGGCATGCAGTAAGTGCTGAATAGATGGCAGTAGTAACAGTAAAAATTCAAAGGTCAGAATTTTCTCAAAAGATGCATAAAGAAGCCTATTGGTAGTACATTAGTCTTTTTCACCTACTTACATACCCATACAGATAATCACTCTCAGCAGCTTCATTTTCTAATATGGAAAGGTCAACAATAGGTAAGGAAGAATTCATAATGATACACATTAAAAACTCCAACTCAAGCAATTTCTTTCTTTCTCTCTCTCTCATATATATATATATATATATATATATATATATATATATATATATATATATGAATATGATTTTCAGCCATAAAATTTTACTATAGATTACTTAGAGCCCTACAGCTATTGGAAATTCGAGTTTTTCTTATGAAGGTTTTAAAGTAAAGACTTCTCTAGCTCTTTGCTGCATCAATTTAATTACACAGAAATTCTATTGACTACACACAAAAGGAGCTCAGATTCAATAAATAGTTCCAGAGTGAATTATCAAATGGGTGCATAGTTCTTGAGAAGTGAACATGAGAGGTAACATTAAATTAATCACTTTACATCTTCAGCAGGACTCTAATCCAACACAGACAGGTGAAAATCTGTTTTTAGTTTTTGAAGGCATCTAAAGAAAATTTTATCATATGCCTGAGAAAAACACTACCACTTAAAACAAATTAAGTTGTTATTAGATCCTATTTATAACTAATCTAAACCCTGTATGCTCTACTGTAAACTTAATTCATCTTGCTTAGTCTTTTCTCTTAAGTTCAGAAACAGCTGGTCAACATCCTTTAATAATCAGGCACACCCCCCAAAAAAGTTTCTTTTTTTCATGGCTAAATTAAGGAAAACTTTTGAAAGTTAAAAATAATATCATATTAAAATATACTTTGAAATATCACCACTATAGCCTATTTTTAAAGTATTTCAGAACTCACAAAACATCTTCTTACATATTATCTCATTTGATCCTCACCTCATGAGCTAAGCTATTACCATTATCCTTATTTAAAAAGGCTCAGAGATAAAATTATCAAACTCCAACCCAGTAGCCTTCACTCTTGAAGATGATTGTATAACTATGTAGCTTTCAAGGGGTGACAGTGTGATTATGAAAACCTTGTGGATCACATTCCCTTTACCCAGTGTAAGGATGCACGAGTAGAAAAATGGGAACAGGGACTAAATGAAGACTGGGGTGGGATTGGGGGGGATGCTTTGGGTGTTCTTTTTTACTTTTGCTTTTTTTTTTTTCTTATTTTTATTCTTTCTGGTGTAAAGAAAATGTTCAAAAGTGGATTGGGGTAATGAAGGCACAACTATATGATGGTACTGTGAACAGTTGATTGTACACCATGGATGATTGTATGGCATGTGAATATACCTCAATAAAACTGAATTTAAAAAAAAAAAAAATCCTTAGAGATGCCAACTGACTGACTTAAGTAAATTCAACTTGTAAATAGTAAAACCAGGAGTCATACCAAGGTTAAGAGGCTCTTAAGCCCAGTAAACTTTCTATCATGTTTGTATTAAACTTTCTGTTATGTTTGTATTATACAAATCATTACAAAGAGACTTATTATGTAGAATTCCAATTACTTTCAACTTTCTATGTTGACTTTATTTCCTAATCCTTAATATATCCTCTACCCTGCACTCAAGAGTTCACATAGGGGCCCCACATTGGATGGAGTAGAATGGGGTGAAGGGTGAAGTAGACCCACAATAACTCATGAAATTAGCAAAGATTTCTCTCAGAGTTTTGCACATATATTGTTTTAAACAATATTGTACTATTCACCTTGGAGGGCACCATCAGCCATTGACAGTGAATTCACAAACAATGCCACTCATATTCCACTTTTATTCAACTTTCTTCATCAAGATGACCTTGCTGAATTTTTAAACATTCTACATATATATCACTTATATAACTGAAGAGGGAAAAAACTGAAGTCCAAATTGCCCAGTACTATTTCCAAACTAATTCTTATTTTATGTTCATTACATCCTCAGGAAAGACAGAAAAACAAATAGCCTCTTGCTTTATTTACCACTAATAAAACTAAGACAAAATAAAGCCATTCCCTAACATCCTGTTGTTAATAATAAAGGAGGGAAGGTTTAGGGTTCAGTTCTGCTAATCAAAGTGCCACGAGCTGTCTCTGTAACCTGGGATAATTCAGTTAATTTTTCTAGAGCTTTATGCCCCCTTCCAGGTATTGTTAATGTGATTATTTTCATTTATTAAAAACTCACCCTGGCCATTGATTGTGCTCTTTAGATGGGTTATATGGTGTGTGAATATATCTCAATAAAATTACATTAAAAAAAATTCACCCTGTCATAGGCAATATGACTAAATTATCTCATTGAATATCAACCCGAAAGGATAAGTATCACTGACCCCATTCCATAAGTGACAATGCTGATTCTTGAAGCCATTAAATAAATTTGCCCAAATCACATAGCCAATAAATGAAGATTTGAACCCAGGACCCTGTGAACTCCAAAATTCATCTCTATTAACCACAGCAATACACTATTCCTGTGTATTTTGAGTGTGTGTGGTAGTTAGATGTGAAGTTAAATTTTAGTTGGCGCAGGAAACATACAATTAGAAAATAAAAGGCTTGAACTAATGTCTAAGATTCCTTTGGTCCCTAACAAGCCGTATTTGTATGGTTTCCATTATGCCCTTGTGCCCCACTTCACACGTATGAATTTGATTAAATTTCCAACACTGGACAAAAAATGGATGAATATTCCATGCTGTTATATCTTTTATTAAAATCTTTTTTCTTTTTTACAAATCCAGTGACGGTAATAAAGATTTAACCAAAGAACATTCCCTATAGCTTGCAGAATATAAATTAAACAATTTTCTACCTTTACCTCTGTTTCAAAGTCGTATTTTCCAAGGAAATAAACTTTAATTCATTTTAGCTATTAGAACACAATATTATTTGTTACAATAGATTCCTTTTGTTATATAATACAAAAGAGTATACCTTCCCTCTAAAAAGATCCATTGTATTACGATGAAATGTAATTAGTTTCTATATTGTTAGTAACTACATAAAATGTCAAATACATACCTTACAACCTTAAAAATCAAACTATTATGGCAAATTGTCATGTTTGATGATGACTACAGACCAATGATGCACATATAGTAATAACCTGTTAGAAAGAGCTTTTTTACATCTTTCAGGAGACTTCTGTACATGAAGATTTTGTCCTTTCAGTTAATTCCTAGCTCTTTATTCACCAGAATTACTCAACTCTGAAACATTAGAAACTGCCTTGTTTTGGCATGTATGAAATGTCAAATGCAATCTGCTAGCAACTAACAGGAAATATTCATCACCAACAAAATAGAAAGAAGACAACATTAATTTTTAAAAGGTAAACTGAACATTGAATCATGGTGCTACTACAATCAAGTTGAAGGAATAAAATTAAGAAATGGAGGGAAAAATGTGAATGCACACCATTATCTTGTGACTAAACCCTGAGAAATACGTTTCTTTAAGGCATGCCCGGAAAGTTAAGCTTACTCACAGGATTTGCAGTAACAGTCACATTATTCCAACTGATACACAATGGCAACTAAAAAACAAACATTTTCAATTAATTTTAAACATGGAGCAATCTGAGTCATAATTTTTCACATCAGGGAATAATGACTTCCATCAGTGGTGAGCTTAATGAGCTCTGAAGGTAGGTTTGTTAATTAAATTATTCACAGAGGCTTCAACAGTCAACTTGCCTCTTTACCACTTTTTTAAACAACTACCTCATTATTAAGAAAACTAACCATTACTTTCATATCAATAGAAGTGAAAGTAGCTAAATGTAGAACAAAATGAGAAGTAGATCCTTGGCACTGGAAAGCAATCTTTGACTCATCCTTTCTTCCTAAATATAAGCACTTCCGGGGTGCTGGGCATTCAGGGAGGTACTGGAACTACAGCAGTGAGCATCTTCAGTGCCCGGCCCTCATGGAGCTAGCAATCCAGCAGGGAACATAGAGCTGAGCAAGCTCCTGCAGCTCTGGGAGAGTATAACATTTAACCTAGTCTGGGTTTGAGGGTGGAGGTCAGAGGGTGGCTGATGACATGACACTTAGTGAGACCTGATAAATGAATTGTAGTTGGCCAGGTGAAGAATAGAGTAAGAGCACTCTAGGCAGGAGTAGCATTTGGGTAGAGGTCCCGATAAGAGAACTTGAGACCTTTTCAAGGAAATGAAAATAAGTAGAATGGAGCACAAAATCTAGTTTAACACTTCCCTCAGCATATGTCAGATCATTCAAGGCCTGTAACCCAAGTCAGTATTGTAGACTTTTTCCCAAAGACAATGGAAGATGCTGAAGGGTCTTCAGCACCAGACTGACCTGATCAGATTGCATTATTAAAAAATCACTCTGACCTCATTGTAAGATGGATCTGAGGACTGAAAGGGAGGCCATTGCAGTTGTCCAAGCAAGAAATGATGATGGCCTAGACAAGACACTGACTTATCAAAGCTATCAGATCACAGCACTCCCCTGCTCAAAACCCTTCTGTGGCTCCTATTTCCATTAGACTGAACTCTTAAGTTCCTTACAACTTCTTCTCCCACCTTCTCAGCTTCATCTGTTAGACTTTAGCCATCATGGCCTGATTTCAGCCCCTTGAGTGGGTCAGGTATGTTCCCAATTCAGAGCCTTTGTAGTTGCTATTCCCTTTGCATAGAACCCTCTTCCTCCAGATGTTCATTGATTATGCCTCATTCATTCAACAAATATTTATTGAGTGCCAGTACTATTCTAGTACAGCTCAAGGGTTCCCTCTCTGACCACTCTAACAAATGTGATACTCCCCATTCCAAATTCCATTTGCCCTACTTTATTTTATTTATACTTATCACTCACTCAAGTTAGGTATTATTAAATCAAAGAAATTATTTTTTAAAGAGTTTGGAGGGGACGCGGCCACAGAGCATTACACTCAAGGCCACCAGCACCCCATGGGCCATGGACTGTGCCAGCTACTGGGGACTGCAAGATGAACAAGAGTGAACACATCAGGCATAGACCCTTTACAAAGTCTAGTGGGAGAGAACAGACATTAAACTAGTAACTATAACATAGTGCACTATGAGCTGATACAGGAAATAAGGGATGCTATCTATGTTTCCATCTATGGAAGCAAAGATGAAGGTAGAGGTGGGGAGGGGGAAGGGCAGCATGTAGGATGGCCAGAAGGTGTGACAGCAGGAGGCTGAGGAACTGAAAGAAGTTCAGTGTTGCTGCAGCCAAGAAAGTGAGCACATGGAAGGGAAGGACAGGAGGGAGCAGGAGCGGAAAAGAGGAAGGCTAGAAAAGTAAGCAGGAAGCAGATGTGGAAAGGCTTTCTTTCTAAAATAAGTTTAAAGCTCTAGTCTTTACCCAGAGGCAACAGAGAGCCACTGAAGGATTTTATCAGGAGCATGTAAGAAACAGATGTACTGTGACTTGCACTGCTGAACAAATGTACTTCCTGGTAAATCTTAAGAAAATCACCCCCAAACTGGACTTTAAAATGTTAGTGCCTTCAAAGCATGAAGATAAAATTTAACCTTTAAATATTAGCAAACTATGTGAATATAATCCATCCATTTCTTCCCATTAGAGGTTCTTATGTTGAACCTCCATTCATTTATCCAACAAATATTATATTGAGTGCCTACTGTGCCCCAGGCACTGTTCTTGGGGCTGGGGATACAGCCATGAACAAAACAGACTTAAGGCCTCGCTCTCACATAATTCATGTAGTTTTCAGAATACAGCACATGTAAACCATAATGTAAGAGGAATTCAAATCTTATAAGACTCCTTAGAAATCATCTAGTCTACTTCTCCTTTACAGAGAAGAAAACTGTGATCATGAGAGATTAAGTACCTTGTTCAAGATCACAATATTTTGGCGGAAAAGCCACCGTACCACAGTAAAGACTAGAAAACAAAAGCTGCACAAAAGCTGTCGAAGGACACCGAAAAAACCATCTCAACAAAAACAGCCTCTGACGGTTCAGCAACTGAAAGGAAGAGATTGTTTTAATGAATTTTTGTATCCACTGTCACATTTGTTAAAGACTGTTCCCATAACAATCAAATACATTGTTAAAAAAGATACCAAACAAAAATGTTAAACTCAAATATTGCATTGAAGTACATTTCAGGAAAGAATCAGAGTAGAATGGAAATAGCACTGACCTGGAGACCCAAAAACCTGGCTTCTTGAAGCAGCTTATACTTTGGGGAAGTCAGTTATCTCTAATCCTCAGTTCTCATCTATACCAAATACCCCTTATTTTATAGGAAAGTGATTTTCATTAATTCATTCAGTAATAAAGCACTATACAATCACTGTTCTAACTGGGGAAAAAGATGTTTAAAAAGCATGAATATATTACCTGTTATAAATGTTTTTAAGACATTTTTATTGTGAAATTTAACATATATATTTATAACAGTGATACTTTCAAAGTACAATTTAACAAATAGTTAGAGAGCAAATTTCAAAGAATGTTATGGGTTACAGTTCCACCACTTCAGTTATTTCCTTCTAGCTATTCTAATACTGTAGCATCTAAAAAAAATATTTATTTTAAGATTCAGTATTTCTAATCCTTTTTTAAAACTTATCTTGTTTGCTGCTACCCCTTCCTCTCACTTAATCACTTTCTCTATCTTCAGGAGTGTCTAGGCAGTGACTACCCTAACTTGTTCATATTGAAAAGGGGTGTTGACATCATGGGGAAAGGGGCTGCATCTGGTTGTTGTTCTTAAAGAGGCTGTTGCCTCTGGGTTTTAGGACTTATCTGGCATAGGAACACTCTGGTGGATTTAAGTTTCTGAGAGATAAACTTAGCGAGTGAAACTTCTATAGAATCTCAGATAGGGACCTAGGTATCTACTGTTGGTTAGGGCATGGCATACTGTGGCCATTGGGATATCTAGCTGGAGTTTGCATAAGAGCAATCCCCAGAATATCCTCTTGATTCTATTTGAAATCTCTTAGCCACTACAACTTTATTTTGTTACCTTTCTTTTCCCCCTTTTGGTCAAGAAGGCACTTTCAACCCCTGGATGCCAGGTTTCCTGCACCTACTCTTCTTAATCCTGGTGGCATCTTGGCGGGGCGGGAAGGGTGCAGGAGGGACAGGGTAAGCCAGAGGCAAGGAGACAGGCAGACGAAACAGGCTGCTTCCGTTTTCCACAGTAGGCTCCAGGGAGCAATAGCCTCCCTCTCTGACCAGTTGGCTCAGCTGGCTGGCCCCTTGTCCCACCCCAGACCCCTCTGGGACAGGCAGCCACTCTGGGTCTTAGCATCCCACCTGCTCCCTGTGTACAGCCAGCACTGTCACACCTTCGATTCCTCTCCTTGTGCACGACTCCAGCTCCTGCCAGTAGATTATGCTGGGAGAAGACCCCGCCCCACATCACCCACCTCATCTGCACACAGAGCTCCCTCTGCCCCCTCCCCAGCCCTGTCTCTGGCTAGTGGGGAGACTAGGTCAAGAAACTGTTTGCAAGTGAAGCAATAGCTCCATGTTTTGTATATACCAAAAAAAAAAAAAAAAATGTGATCAGTTAGAAACTTTTAATTAGTACGATGATCTTGTTCTGAATTGTATACTTTGGTTTGGAATTCAAAAATTAAAAATGACCTTTAAGAATGCATGCTCCTTCTGCAGCACTCTACAACTAATGGAACAGCTATCTGTTTGATTGTTTCCAGATTATAAATGTACTGGAATGTCTTAAACCATGCAGAAATCACATCCACGTGTTAAGAAAACTAAATAAAACCCAGGGGAAAACATTAATTCCAGGACAAACAATTGCAGCAAATATTTATAATATTGAGAACAATAAAAGAACAACCTCAAATTGATACATAATTAAAATTTCATCTCTTGCCAAGGAATTGTCTAACCCATCATTTCTTCCTTAAATATGATGCCTTCATTCAACACTGCAGTAGGCCTGTGAAACCTCTTAAAATTGGACCAGAACATAACAACGTATAAACTATTTAGCCATCACATAAAACACTTGGGGAGGCAATTAAATTTTACCTTAGTATGGATAAACATTTTTTATCCCTACTCTCTACTAGTTCATTAATGATAATAATATAATCAACACAAACTTATTAATCATTTCCTGCCAGCAAACAGTAAAACATAAGACTGTTTTCATATGGATTCCTAATGCATAAACAGATTAACTCAATACATTAAATTACTAACACAATTACATTACTTAAAAACCAAATAAATGTCCCCTCAATGCATTTTTTTCTGACTCTAAAGAATATACTATGAGTTTCCTGTAGGGTACTTCGATGACCCATTCCAAAGGCCAGCACTTGCTCCACTGGGGAGCTCTATTCTAGTCTGGATAACATCTGTGTCTTTTGGCTTGAACTCAAGACTTAGAAAACTAGAGATTAATTTATGTGTCAAGAAACTCCAAGATTCAAAGTTAATGACTGTTTTATAGAGGTTCGTAGAAGCAAACTCCTGGCTTGCTTTTCCCCTCTGTCATTCTACTCTATGAAGAAGTGTCACTTCAAGATGAGCATACCCTGTTATTGTATTATTGTAAAATGACTCCGGAATCTATTGCTCTTCTGCATGACTGATACCATTATATCTATACACACGTGTGAAGCTTCAACACCACTGTGCTAGTTTGAATATATTATGTCCTGTCAGAAGCCATTATTCTTTGATGCAATCTTGTGTGGGCAAATATATTAGTGTTGATTAGATTGGAATTCTTTGATTGACTGTTTCCAAGGAGATGTGACTCAAGCAACTGTGAGTGAAATGTTTGATTGGATAATTTCCATGGAGGTGTTACCCTATCCATTCAGAGTGGATGTTAATTGGATCACTAGAGTCATATAAAGGAGTTCACAGACAAGACCTCAGAGCAACTGAGAGTGAAATTTTGAAGGGCAGTTGCAGCTAAGAGAGGACACAATGTCCCAAGAGCAACACTGGAGAATGCCATTTTGAAACGCAACCTGGGAGCAAGCAGACGCCAGCCACGTGCCTTCCTAGCTAACAGAGGTTTTCCGGACACCAATGGCCTTTCTCCAATGAAGGTACCTGTTGTTGATGCCTTACCTTGGATACTTTATGGCCTTAAGACTATAAGTTTGTAACCAAAAAACCCCCTATAAAAGCCAATCCATTTCTGGTGTTTTGCAAAAGGTCGGTATTAGCAAACCAGAACAGCCACTAAATGGGAAAAACTTAATTTGTTAAAATTACTACAGATTTAGTTTGCTTTTTTGATTGTTTTGGTGTCAGTGGAATATGAATTTATGCTGTTCCCATTATTTACTATCTTAACTCCCATGTATTTTGTTAAGGTGTTTTCTACCATCTGTTTCAGCACCTTAGAAATACTGAACAGCGTTGAGGCAATACTAAAGATACAACTCTGAGGATGGAAGTCTATATTGTAGTTCTTTCTGGAGGCCTAGGGATAGCAATCTGTGTAGGGGATAGAAAAAAGAACTTATTTTGAAGATAAGTGCTTTGCACAGCAAGCATCCTATTTTATTTATGATAAGGAAAAGGTAGGGTTTTTCACAAAACCAAATTATTCAATTTAAAGTGTTTTCAATATTGTAAGATAAATATTGTTATGCAATGTGTGTTGTGTGGCAACAGTAGATGACCTTACTTGACTAAATAAAAATTAGGGCACTCTAAGTTGCTATTTAATTTCCCTGCACCATGAAATCCAAAAATCTGAGAACCACTTCTCAAGGTTCCAGGCCTAGGGAAAAAGGAATCTTTAAGTTATCCTTCTAGATTTTTCTAGCCAAAATTGCCCTATTAGTAGAGGAGATAGGAATTCAGGGTAAAAACCCTAAAAGAAGGGATAACAAGTATACCTCTGGAATGCCCCCTATAAGGAGCAGCAAAATAAGGAAGGCCTTGAACAACTAGCACTCACTTAGACTCACCCTCCTGGCCTAGTCGCACACCACTCCCAATAAATGCTTTCAATACTGATACTAATTACCTGTGTCTTAATAAATGCAGCCTGGGAACACAGGCTAAAATTGTGGAAGATGGAAAATGTTCCTGTGGTTCACCTCAACAAGAGAAGACACATCTGACTCTCCAACCAGCAATCAGGCCCTCTACCCGAAGCCTCAGCCCTCCCCAATGACCTCTTCTCACACTAGAGAAGTTCTAAGTTCCCTCTTACTTTTTGTCTCCAAGAGTCACTTTCTTTACATTCCCCAACACAGCATGGGAAATGACTGTGTGTGTGTGTAAGCATGCTCATCTATGCATGGCAGCAAAAGGAGAGAAGGTTCACTGCCTTTCCAGGGGAAACAGATGACAATAATTCTAGGCATAACACATTCCTAGAAGTTCTTCCACTCCTGAAGGTAAAGCACCTTTGGGGGCCACGAACCACCAAAAACATAAATGATTAAAGCATTTTCCATCAATCCCAAAGTATTGGTCAGAAAGAAAAGAAAGAGAGAGAGATGGAGGTGAAGGAAAACAAAAGAAAGAAGAGACAGGATTGGGCTCCAAGAAGCACAATCTCAACCAGCATCAAATAAAAAAGGATCTTAGCACCACATAGTTATTTTGCCAACTCTAAATATCTTGAACAAATAAAGGAAAGAAAAGGGATTATTGAAAGACATTTTGTGAGAGTCACTGATAGTAGCTTTCCACAAAAATAATAAATAAATAAATAAAATAAAGCTGAAATCCCAAAGAGCAAATCCTGTGGATAGAAGGAAACTCACATGTTCTCAAGGCACTATGCAAGACATTTGACTTATTTTTATCTCCTCTAATGTTTACAATCGTATGTGGCAGGCATTATTATAAATCAATTTTCAGATGAGAGTAAGTTCAGAGACCTCAAGCAACAGCAGCCTTTCAATTCAAAAAATAAGTCAAGAGCCTCATTGTTTAAGCCAGTTTGTTCAATTGCTTCCAGGATACTGAAGGAACATGACTGCTAACTCTTCCCCAAAATCAATCCCAGAGGAACCTAAAGAAGTAAAACACCAATGTATGGAAAAGCATAGGAGAAAATAGCAAGCCATGATAAAGCAAAATTTATGGCAAGCATAATTGGGTCTAGGCTGACCCAATATTAGAATATCTATAAATGCAATCTGCATTAACATATGAAAAGAGAAAGCCCATATAATCTTCTCAATAGATTCAAGAAAGACATTTCACAAATTTCAACACTTTATTCACAAATTTTAAAAAATCTTGGTAAATTAAGAAGACAACTTCCTTAACCTGATAAAGACAGCAACAAAAGCCTACAAAGAACATCATTCTAATGGGGTAACATTAGGAATATTTCCTTTAAAATCAGAATTAAGACAAGGATAACCACCATCACCAATCCTATTGATCATCACGAGCGACAAGAAAAAGAAATAATCTTCTCATTCCTGGATGAAGATATGCAGTCTCACTTCAGTTCTGTCAAGTACCTAGATCCAAATTCCAAAAGAATGAAAACACAAATCAACCTGAAATGTCCTGAAATGAATATCCTATACCCACACATTCCTTAAAATGTGATTGATAAGTTGATTTACACGGGTACACAAACACCTTTAATTTTCATAAATTGAGTTTATTTTAATGTAAATTAGAAAAAATATAACTAATACATCAAACCCATGACTATACAATTGCACAGATGATATAACTTAGAATGAGGCTAAAAGCAGGTAGTGCTCATTTAAGTCTTTCCTTCATAATTTAGTCCAAACAAGTGAAATCCTTCTAACTTCATAATTTAACCCAAAAGCCATTAGGTGGTGCCTAGGAAGGGAGGCATCCTCATGGAGCAGTGGAGCCCAAGTGGGTAAGGTGGGTACCCATGCAAGGGGGTGGTGAGTGGTCAGACAACATCCTCATATGGAAGGCTGGAACCTGAGAGGAGTGAAGAGGGTCTCTTCATTGGAGGGTTCAGTGGGCTGGTACAGGGCATTGGGATCTAAGCAATAAAAGGAGGGTCTCTGCATATGGGGTCTAAGGGGAATGTGATGGTGTCCAGGTGTCTGGTCAAGCAAGCACTGTCCTAACTGTTATTGCAAGGACACTTGTGGCTGGTTAATAAACCAGAAGGCTGGTTTATTAAATCATCACTCAATTGCCTGCACATGTGAATGACTACATCAAAGAAGGGGGTGTCTTCTGCAATAAGAGAACTCAATCAGCTGGATTTAATTCAATCAGTTGAAAGCTTTTAAGGAAGAGAAACAGAGGCCCTTCACTTCTTCAGCTAGCCAGCGAAGTGTTTCCTGAGGAGTTCGTCAAACACCTTCATCGAGTTGCTAGTTCACTGCCTGCCCTACGGAATTTGGACTCCTGCACCCCCACAGTTGCATGAGACACTTTTATAAAATCTTATATTTACAGATATCTCTTGTTAATTCTGTTTCCCTAGAGAACCCTAACTAATACAACTTGGTACCAGGAGTGGTTCTTGAGAAACAAGAATGTTAAAATGGGCATTTATAATTAGTTTTCTACTAATAAGATTCAAAGGCACTAATGGCTCCATTTCTAATAATCAAGATGACACTGGTAGTCCATGGCATGAGTTGGCAATGGAGATACAATTTGATTCTCCTACTCATACTCTTGTACAAAGCAAGGCTCTGGGTGACAATGTTTTTGACACCTTAACAGAGTTTTGCAGAGTTAAGAGGTGTAATGATGTTGGCTGGTTGCTCTTAGATATGCTGCATAAAGTTATAAGAGAAAGGGATGAGCTATAGGCTTCAAATTTGAAACATAAGTGCCATATGACAGATGTAAAGGTTTCTATGTGTGCCCTGAAAGAAAATCTTATTTCCTGTAGACATAGACTTGAGATTTCTGAAAACCAGACCCAGAGTCTCATTGTGCAAGTAGCAGATTTACAAAATAAACTGAAATATCACCCTTGCAGGATATCTGCTGTTAAAGTAAAGGCATTGATTGGAAAAGAATGGAATCCTGAAACTTGTTTTGGGGGCAAATGGATTGAGAATAATGGCAGTGAGGACACTGGAACCCTGGATTCTGCTGAGTCTTTGTTAGATATACCTGTAGAGGGCTGTCCTGAGGAAACAGCACCCCCCGCTCACCTCCAGTCTTCCCTGAGGAGCCTGCCATCCAACGTCCACGTAAAGAGATTATCCCTTCAGCACCTGCTAAACCTATAATCACCTCCCCTGAGGAAGCAGCCCTCACTCTTCTGTCTGGAGAGATGAATTCTTTTTCAAGAGATGAAACTGAAATGAAGTGTCCTGAGGTAAATGGCTTGAGGGATACATCTATTTATTTTCATGACTCACCCCCATCACATTCTTTGCTTCAAGACCTATAACTAAAGTCCCAACATTCCCCGAAGGGTGAGGTACAAAGTGTGACCCATGAGGAAGTATGCTGTACTCCAAAAGAACTGCATGAGTTTTCCCATTTATATGGACAGAAATCATGGGAATATGTGTGGGAATGGATATTAAGGGTGTGGGATAATGGTGGAAAGAATATAAAGTTGGATTAGGCTGAATTTATTGATATGGGCCACTAGGTAGAGATTCTGCATTCAATGTTGTAGCTTGAGGGGCATTAACAGTTTGTTTGGGTGGCTGGCTGAAACATGGGTCAAAAGGTGGCCAAAATTATCTGAGGTCAAAATGCCAGAACTGCACTGGTATAATGTAGAGGAGGGGATCCAAAGGTTTGGAGAGATTGGAATGTTAGAATGGATTTATCATGGAAGACCTGTTCACACATCACTGGAATGTCCAGAGGACACACCTTTTTACCAGGAATAAATTTGTGAGACTAGCTCCATCATCCCTGAAGACCTCTGCAGTGGCCCTTCTCTGTAGGTCAGATATTACTGCGGGAATGGCTGTCACTGAGCTGGAATCCTTAAACACAATGGGTATAATCAGGTCCCGAGTCGGCAGAAGCCAAGTGGCTGCAGTTAATCACCACAAAGTGGGCATGGCTACCATAATGGAAAACAGGCTCAAAGCAGCAATCAAAATAATATGACTCGCAGGGACATGGTGTTGGCTAGTGGATCATGGAGTACCAAGTAGTAAAATAGATGGGCAATCGACTAAATTCTTGTTTGAACTATATAGGCAGAAGAATTCTAGGTCACATGAACAAAAGTCTCCCTTGAATTACAAAAACAGAGAGTCACAGCCCTTTAATCAATTCCCAGACTTGTGATAGTTTACAGATCCAGAGCCCCTTGAAAGAGGAGAAGGCTGGGTACACTTGGGGAAGGACATGTTATACTGCCAAAAATTTATACTGTTAATCTTCCTCCCAGTCTTCCACTACAGCCTTTTACCAGAGTAACAGTGCATTGGGGAAAAGGAAATGAACAGATATTCCAGGGATTGTTAGACACTGGTTCAGAAGTGACATTAATTCCAGGAGACCCAAAACGTCACTGTGGTCCACCAGTAAGGCTTAGGGAGGTCAGGTGATTGATGGAATTCTAAATCAGGTCCATCTCACAGTGGGTCCAGTGGGTCCACAGACACATTATGTGGTTATTTCCCCAGTGCCAGAATGCATAATTGGAATAGACACACTCGATAACTGGCACAATCCTCACATTGGTTCCCTGACTCGGGGAGTGAGGGCTATTATGGTACGAAAGGCCAAGGGGAAGCCACTAGAACTTCTCCTGCCTAGCAAAATAGTAAACCAGAAGCAATACCAGATTCCCGGAGGGATTGCAGAGATTACTGCCACTCTTAAGGACATAAAGGATTCAGGGGTGGTGATTCCCACCACATCCCCTGATTCAATTCACCTATTTGGCCTGTGCAGAAAACAGATGGTCTTGGAGGGTGACAGTGGATTATCATAAGCTTAACTAGGTGATGACTCCAATTGCAGCTGCTCTTCCAGATGTAGTATCATTGCTTGAGCAAATCAACACATCCCCTGATAACTAGTATGCAGTTATTTCTCAATAGCTATTAGTAAGGACCACCAGAAACAGATGCATTCAGCTGGCAAGGCCAGCAGTATACATTCACTATGCTACCACAGAGGTATATCAACTCTCCAGCCCTATGTCATAACATTGTCCACAGGGACCTTGATCATTTCTCCATCCCACAAGACATTACACTGTCCATTGTATTGATGATATCATGTTGATTGGACCTAGTGAGCAAGAAGTAGCAAATACTCTAGATTTGTTGGTAAGGTATTTGCATGGCAGGGGATGGGAGATACATCCAACAAAAATACAGGGGCCTTCCACCTCAGTAAAATTTCTATGTGTCCAGTGGTGTGGGGCATGTCAGGATATCCCTTCTAAGGTGACAGATAAGCTGTTGAATCTGGCCCCTCCCACAACCAAAAAAGAGGCATAATGCTTAGTTGGCCTCTTTGGATTTTGGAGACAACATATTCCTCATTTGGGTGTGCTACTGCTACTAAGTGACCAAAAAGGCTTCTAGTTTTGAGTGGGGACCAGAACAAGATGAGGTTCTGTGACACGTCCAGGCTGCTTTGCAAGCTGTTCTGCCACTTGGACCCTATGATCCAGCTGATCCAATGGTGCTGGAACTGTCAATGCCAAATACACATGCTATTTGGCAACTTTGGCAGGCTCTTATAAGAAAATCCCTATGGAGGCCCTTAGGATTTTGGAGTAAAACCTTACCATCCTCTGCAGATAACTACTCTCCATTTGAGAAACAGCTGTTGGCCTGCTATTGCACCCTAGAAGAGACAGAACGCTTAACCATGGGCCACAAAGTTACCATGAGATCTGAGTTACCTATCATGAGCTGGGTGTTGTCTGACCCACCAAGCCATAAAGTTGGGCATGCACAGCAGCACTCCATCATAAAATGGAAATGGTATTATGACATAGAGCCTTGAGTGGGTCCTGAAGACACAGGTAAGTTACATGAGGAAGTGGCCCAAATGCCCATGGCCCCCACTCCTGCCACCTTACCTTCTCTTTTGCAGTCCACAGCTGTGGCATCTTGGGGAGTTCCTTACAATCAGTTGACTGAGGAAAAGAAAACTCGGGCCTGGTTTACAGATGGTTTGGCATGATATGCAGGCAGCACCCAGAAGTGGACAGCTGTAGCACTGCAGTCTATCTCTGGGATGTCCATGAAGGACAGTGGTGAGGGGAAATCCTTCCAGTGGGTGAAACTTCGAGCAGTGCACCTGGTTGTGCATTTTGCTTGAAAGGAGAACTGACCAGAGGTGCATTTGTATACTGATTCATGGGCTGTTGCTAATGGTTAAGCTGGATGATCAGGGACTTGGAAGGAAAATGATTAGAAAATTGGTGACAAAGAATTCTTGGGAAGAGGTATGTGGATAGATCTTTCTGAGTGGACAAAAAACATGAAGATAGTTGTGTCCCATATGAATGCTCACCAGAGGGTGACTTCAGCAGAGGAAGATTTTAATAATCAAGTGGATAAGATGACCTGTTTGGTGGATACCAGTCAGTCTCTTTCCGCAGCCCCTCCTGTCATTGCCCAATGGGCTCATGAACAAAGTGGTCATGGTGGTAGGGATGGAGGTTATGCATGGGCTCAGCAACATGTACTTCCACTCACCAAGGCTGACCTGGCCATAGCACTGCTGAGTGCCCAGTCTGCCAGCAGCAGAGACCCATACTCAGTCCCCAATATGGCACCAATCCCCAAGGAGTTCAGCCTGCTACCTGGTGGCAGGTTGATTACATTGGACCACTTCCATCGTGGAAGGGGCAGTAATTGGTTCTCACTGGAATAGACACATATTCCAGATAAGGGTTCACCTTCCCTGCATGCAATGCTTCTGCCAAAACTACCATCCGTGGACTTATGGAATGCCTTATCCACCATCGTGGTATTCCACACAGCATTGCTTCTGACCAAGGAACCCACTTCACAGCAAGTGAAGTGAGGGAATGAGCACATGCTCATGGAATTCTCTGGTCTTACCATGTACTCCATCATACAGAGGCAGCTGGGTTGATAGAACAGTGGAATGGCCTGTTGAAGACTCAATTACAGTGCCAACCAGGTGGCTATACCTTGCAGGGCTGGAGCAGTGTTCTCCAAGAGGCTGTGTATGCTCTGAATCAGCATCCCCTCTATGAGGCTGTTTCTCCCATAGCCAGGATTCACAGGTCCAGGAATCAAGGGATGGAAATAAGAGTGGCACCACTCACCATCACTCCTAGTGATCCACTAGGAAAATTTTTGCTTCCTGTCCCTGCAACCTTAAGCTCTGCTTGTCTACAAGTCTTAGGTCCAAAAGGAGGAGCGTTTCCACCAGGAGAACAATAATTCCATTGAACTGGAAATTAAGACTGCCACTTGGCCACAATGGGCTTCTCATGCCTCTGAATCAACAGGCAAGGAAGGGGATTACTGTAATGGCTAGGGTGATTGATCCTGAATATCAAGAGAAAATAGGACTGCAACTACACAATGGAGGTAGAAAAGAGTTTTCCTGGAATACAGGAGATCCCCTAAGGTGTCTCTTAATACAACCATGTGCTATGATTAAAGTCAATGGAAAACTGCAACCACCAATCCAGGCAGGAATACCAATGGCCAAGAAACTTCAGGAATGAGGGTTTGGGTCACCCCACCAGGCAAAGAACCACAGCCAGCTGAATTGCTTGCTGAAGGTAAAGGGAACATGGAATGGATAATGGAAGAAGGTAGTAATAAATATGAACTACAACCATGTGACCAGTTACAGAAATGAGGACTATGATGGCATGATTATTTCCTCCTTATTTTGGTATGAGTACGTTTGTATTTGTCCATAAAGCAAATATCTTTGTTTTCTTCTCTACCTTATCCCCTTAACATAAGCTGCATTGTTTATTTCACAATAAATAAATCAAATAAATTTTGATTATCAAATTTAATAATTTGATAAAGGAAATCAAATTCAAGCATCAGTGTCACACAAGGATTTGCACCCTATTCTGGAGAAATTTAGTGCATATCCAGTTGTACACAGGGCAGCTGAGTATTGGTAGGTGAAATATATGTCTGTTATTGTGCTCTACTTAGAGATAAAGTATGGTTTAAGGTGATGTGTACAACTGCCAGGTTGACAAGGGGTGGACTGTGATGGTTAGGTTTATGTGTCAACTTGACCAGGTGATGGTGTTCAAGTGTCTGGTCAAGCAAGTACTGTCCTAACCGTTACTGCAAGGGTATTTGTGGCTGGTTTATTAAGTCATCAGTCAACTGACTGCACCTGTGACTGATTACATCAAGGAAGGGCGTGTCTTCCGCAATGAGAGAATTCAATCAGCTGGATTGAAGTCCAGTTGAAGACTTTTAAGGAAGAGAGAGAGGACCTTCACTTCTTCTTTGGCTAGCCAGTGAATTATTTCCTGAAGGCTTCATCAAATATTTTCATCAGAGTTGCCACTTCGCTGCCTGCCGTATGGAATTTAGACTTGTGCATCCATACAATTGCATGAGATGCTTTTATAAAATCTTATTTTTACAGATATCTCTTGTTGATTCTGTTTCCCTAGAGAACCTTAACCAATACAGGGAATTAGCAGGACTGTTAGAACACAACCAGGGTGGCAGAGCCCAAGTAGGATGAGAAAGAAATTTATGTAGGATGGGCAGGATGGACAGCAGCATCCTAGATCAGAGTGTAAGCCAAGTGCAGTGAAGAAGGTATCTGTACCAGGAATGCAGGGCACTGTGGCAATGGCAACCCAGAGAAGGTGTCCAACTGAGAGCAATAAGGAGGGCTTCATGCAGGGGCAGGCCAACACAGAAGGTCAGAGCCCGAATAGAATGAAGGAGTCTCCAGGCAGAGGGTGGAGATGGGCACTGGGAGTATTGGAGACTGGAGGGGATGGAGAGGACATCTACATGGAGGAGGAGGAAGAGGAGGGGAAGACAGTGGTGGTGACATTAGATTGGTTAAATAAAGGAGACTGAGCAAGTAAGTAAATATATTGAGGGATAATAGGAGCCAGGTTGGAGAAGGGAGTTACAAATATGGAAAGAGTAAAAAGTAGAATGAATCCTTGTGATGTTGGATTGGAATTGGAAATAATTATGTGAATCCATAGTTTTCAATATAGAGAGAGATCAGCATAGAAATAAGTATCAGCATAAATGTGTGTATGTGTATATATACAAATATTAATTTCTTACCTGTGTCCACTGAGATGGCCTGGGAACAGTGACACCCCAATAGCACCAAATGCACTGAGAACCTAGATTTTGGTTTCTAAATGTCATTCTCCACTAAAAAGAACTAAGCTTCCTTAGAAAAATGAGTGATTCCAGGACTGGGATAGGAAAAGTACAAGATGAGTCTGAAATATCTTGTGTCAGAAAGTAAGAAAGTGCTCAAAGAATGATGCTGATATATCAAAAAGACCCAAAAGCCAGGGACTCTCACTGACCAGCCAAATATGGAATGAATTGAACATCAAAATAAATAACTGGAAAAAAGAATTATAACTCATTGAATGAAATATGAATCCATGAGGCCATGCTGACAGAGATAAAGAAATAAATACATTAATAAATAAATGTGGAGAAGAGATAGTTTTACCTCACCATAAAACGCCAGCTAAGAAATGAAGAAATACCAATGAAATTAGAAAAATTGCTATTTGCAGCCATCACAGAAATAGATAATATTAACAAATGCTAAACTAGTAGGTGAAAGTTTAATGAGGGAAAGTATATTTACCTAGTCTCAAAATGCCTCCTTTAATCAAGTGATCAAAGTTATTGCCATAAATTGACAAATTCAAATAATATATCATTGGATAGGATATAATGAGAAGAACACAACATTATTTCTGTGATATTACTGCTAAAATGCATAACCTGAATCTAATCATGAAAAATATCAGCAAACCCAAACTGAGGTACATTCTACAAAATAACTGACCAGTGTTCTTCAAAAGTGTGAAAATCATGAATATCAAGGAAAATCTAAGAAACAGTCACAGATTAAGGGAGACTAAAGAGACATGACAACTAAATGCATCATGTGATTCTGACTGGGATCTTTTTGTTTTTTTAAAGGACATCACTGGGACAAGTAGAGAAACTTGTGGATTAAATAGTAGTAATGGATCAATGTCAATTTCCTAATTTTGATTATGTTCAAGAATATCCTCTTGAGATAAATATTTGGGAGTGATGGGCATTATGTTGGCAAACTATTCTCAACTGGTCCGGGGAGAACAATAAGTTTCTTGTGCTATTCTTTCAACTTTACTCCTTTCCTAAATTAAAAATTATGCTATGTGCTGCTGAAACAATTTAAATTCAAACTGCTCAGGGTAATCTATTTTTTATAAAATATGGATTTTGAGGATCCATGGTTTCTCCATTATGGGGACATGGGAATCCTTGAAACAAAGAAAATCCTAAATTATAAATGTACCGGTTTGTATATATTCTGTCCCCCAGAAAAAGACATGTTCTTTGATGTGGTCTTGTTGGGGCCGATGTATTAGTGTTGATTAGATTGAAATTCTTTGATTGAGTGTTTCCATGGAGATGTGACTCAATCAACTATGAGTGAAACATCTGATTGGATAATTTCCATGGAGGTGTTACCCCACCCATTCAGGGTAAGTGTTAATTGGATCACTGGAGTCCTATAAAGGACTTCACAGACAGAAGGACCTCAGAGCAGCTGTGAGTGATATTTTGGAGGATGCCATTTTGAAATGCAACCTGGGAGCAAGCAGACGCTAGCCACATGTCTTCCCAGCTAACAGGTATTCCAGATGCCAATGGCCTTTCTCCAGCCATTTTTGATGCCTTACCTTGGACACTTTATGGCCTAAGACTGTAACTTTGCAATCAAATAAACCCCCTTTATAAAAGCTAATCTATTTCTGCTATTTTGCATAACGGCAACATTAGCAAAACAGAACAAGTAAAGCCAAACTATAGATTGCTTAAAGCCCTTAGATAATCTCACGACATGCTCCTCCCAGAAAAGAAGAAATATAATCACTGACCAGTAACAACAGATTTTGGTTGTATTCTGAAATCCCTTTTCCCATGCCACCATTAATATGGTCCACAAAGCAATTATCAAAATGGAATTCTACCCTTAGAAAAGCTATAGCTGAAATAAAATCACAGGAAAAAGTTGTAAAATCACAGGAAAAAGTAAGGTAAGGATAATCCTGGCAGAAAACGAAAGTGGTATTATTCCACATATAAAATGATGGTCTTCTATAAATAAAATACAAATATGGAAACAACTTTTAGTGTTAAAAGGAAAAAGATGAGTTCTGTAATCAGAACCTAGGCTCAAAATCTAGGGCATCATTTTACTAACTCTGTAAACTTTGGCAGGTTAAATAAATTCTATAAACCCCAGTTTTCTTATTTCTAAAGTAAAATTTAAGGATGGTTTTGGTGATTAAATTAAGTAACACAAGTAAAGAAGCCAGTCCCTGATGCATACTAAGTCCTTATGAAGTACTCTTTTTTTTTTCCTCCCACACAAGAACAAAATCTCTAAGTAAAGAAAAAATATAGAGAGATCTAAAGTCTTAGGTCATGCTGTTGCTAAAGAGTGCAATTTAATGGTCAGATATGAAAATGTGCAAAATACTAGTTAAGAGAAAGGTCTTGTCCAGAGCATATCCTTAGAAGATACTTGGTAATCTGAGACAGTAATTAGACTCTGATTATTCTAAAGTGGTATTACAGTGAGGAAAACAATTTGGAATTGTAGATAAAGATAATAGCTTATTTAAAATTCAGAAGTGGTGAGAGTAATACATTTTATACAAAAGATGAAGGTCCTAACTTCTATGAGTTTATGGTTTAACAGTAAGAACAGTCATTAACAACTACAGGAAAATTACTAGCAACAAACGTTGTTCCTAATTATTTTTCAATTTTTTAAAATATTTTTTTCCACAATGAAAATAATTTTGATTGTTTTACCTGTATATACAAATAATCTGTGCTATTTTTAAAGAAATCAAACAGTGCATAAAAATAAAAAAAAGTCACCTGAAATTCCATCATCCTGTTAGTTTATTACCCGTTGTACCAATCAAGATAGGCTAGGTTATGTTGCAGTAATAAACGACTCCAAAAGCCTCAGTGACTGACAACGGTGAAGGTGTATTCTGCACTTGTGCTTTAGGCTCACTGAGAACTGGCTCCTTTCTGTCTCACCTTCACCTCAGGATCCAGGCTGAATGTTGCTAATTGTTGGGGCAAAGAGAAAAGACCATGTGTTGCCTCTTACAGCATCACTTCAGCCGAATAAGTAATGCCCAAACAAGTAATGTGGCTAGACCCAAGTTCAACAGAATGGGGTATATAGTGCTCCCGGAGGGAAGGGCACTGCAGGAAGGAAACTGAAATATAACCATTAGATGTTCTACCACGCCTGAATTTCTCTTAAAGAATTGAATGACTGTGGACAGTGGATTGTATATCATGGATGATTGTATGGTGTGTGAATGTATTTCAATAAAACTGAATTTAATTAAAAAAAATTGAATGGTGAGATTATTTAAGGATATCTCACAGTGGTTCACATTAATTGAATCACTGTTAACCTAATCAAGTAGCAGGAAGATTACACTACTTTTTCTTTTCATTGGAAAAGAATGCAACTTCTACCAAATCATTCACTAATTGCATTTATTCATAAAAGAACCTAAAGAAAATTTTATTCTTAGTTTGCAGAACATTTATTAAAGAACCTGGCCATAGGAACAGATACTTATCCATAAAGCATTTGTGAACGATTGAACAGGGGAAAAAGTCACATGTGGCTGATCTGACAATGTAATCATATAGGATATCATGTCACTAGAATAGCTTTGGCTGTAAGTAACAGAAAACCTCACTTGTGGGTTGAACAAGTAGGAGTCTTATTTTTCACACATAGGAAGAACTCTGGAAGTAAGCAATCCAGGGTAGGTGCAGCTGGTCAAAGATGTCATCAAAAACCCAAGCTTGAGGAGGGGCAAGATGGCGGCATAGAGAAGAGTGGAAGCTAAGTAGTCCCCCTGGAACAACTACAAAAAACCAGAAACAACTAGTAAATAATCCAGAATAACTGCAGGGGGAAAAACGAGACCATCCACTCATCATACACCAACCTGAATTGGGAGGAATGCCCAAGATCACAACATAAAATCTGTAAGTAAAACCTGAGGAACCAAGTCGTGGGACCCCCTCCCCCAAAGCCCGAGCTGCAGAGCCTTGTGGTGCCAGAGGGAAGCTCTCTCCCAGCAAGCGAATATAGCTCAGCTGAGCTCTAACTGGGGTTTTAAGTAGCGAGTGTCAACTGCTCACTACAGGTACACATCCCCAAAAAACAGACAGAGGCTTTGGGTGACGACTGACCTGGGAGAGCCGGAGGGTCACCTTGGACTGGGTCTAAAGGGGACTATCTGTTTCTTTTTCGGCTCAGTGGAGAAAGCCCCAGTCATTTTCAGTTTCCAGGGCTGTGACTCTGGGAAGGGTGGAGACAGCACAAGCAGAGAGCGAATGACCTCCACCTGGGAGCTCTGTCCTCTCTAGGAGGAAAGGGGTGGGACCCTTTCCATTCAGAACCAGACCCCAGAGCCTGGGGGAACACGGCCATACCTCCTCACACCAGTCAAGAATTATAGGCTAACAGGCGTCACCTGCTGGGCAGAAAAGCACAGTGACCTGAGGCATCAAAGGGTGGAGTAATTTTCTAAGACACACCCTCAGGGAAACCAGATACTGAATATTTCTTCCCTCTGGGACCTGAGCCTGTTCTGGTCTGGGAAAACCTGATTTGGATAACCAAGGAAACCATGCCTAGACAACAGAAAATTACAACCTACACTAAGAAAAACAGTTATGGCCCAGTCAAAGGAACGAACATACCCTTCAACTGAGATACAGGAATTTAAACAACTAATGCTAAATCAAATCAAAAAGTTTAGAGAAGATATTGCAAAAGAGATAGAGGCTGTAAAGGAAGCACCGGGCACATATACGGCAGAAATCAAAAGTTCAAAACAACAACTAGTAGAATCTATGGAAATGAAAGGCACAACACAAGAGATGAAAGACACAATGGAAACATACAACAGCAGATCTCAAGAGGCAGAAGAAGACACTCAGGAACTGGAGAACAAAACACCTGAAAGCCTACACGCAAAGGAGCAGATGGAGAAAAGAATGAAAAAATATGAGCAACGTCTCCAGAAACTCAAGGATGAAACAAAGTACAATAATGTACATATCATTGGTGTCCCAGAAGGAGAAGAGAAGGGAAAGGGGGCAGAAGCAATAATAGAGGAAATAATTAATGAAAATTTCCCATCTCTTATGAAAGACATAAAATTACAGATCCAAGAAGCGCAGCGTACTCCAAACAGAAGAGATATGAATAGGCCTACGCCAAGACACTTAATAATCAGATTATCAAATGTCAAAGACAAAGAGAGAATCCTGAAAGCAGCAAGAGAAAAGCAATCCATTACATACAAAGGAAGCTTAATAAGACTATGTGCGGATCTCTCAGCAGAAACCATGGAGGCAAGAAGGAAGTGGTGTGATATATTTAACATACTGCAAGAGAAAAACTGCCAACCAAGAATCCCGTATCCAGCAAAGCTGTCCTTCTAATATGAGGGAGAGCTCAAAATATTTTCTGACAAACAGATAATGAGAGACTTTGTGAACAAGACACCTGTCCTACAGGAAATACTAATGGGAGCACTACAGGGTGATAGAAGACAGGAGTGTGTGGTTTGGAACACAATTTGGGGAGATGGTAGCACAACAATGTAAGTACACTGAACAAAGGTAACTATGAATACGGTTGAGAGAGGAAGGTGGGGAGCATGTGAGACACCACAAGAAAGGAGGAAAGATAAAGACTGGGACTGTGTAACTTGGTGAAATCTAGAGTATTCAACAATTGTGATAAAATGTACAAATATGTTCTTTTACGAGGGAGAACAAGCAAATGTCTACCTTGCTAGGTGTTAAAAATGGGGAGGCACTGGGGGAGGGATGCAATCAGCATAAACTAGAGATTGTAACTAATAGAATCATTGTATTATGCTTCCTTTAATGTAACAAAGGTGATATACTAAGGTGAATGCAGATAAGAGGGGCAGATGGGGAGGCATGTTAGGCACTTGACATTGGTGGTATTGTCTGATTCTTTGTTCTACTTTGATTTAAGGTTATTTTTCCTTTTGCTGCTTCCTAGCTGTCTTTTTTTTTCTCTTTCTTTTGCCTCTCTACCTTCTTTGACTCTCCCTCCTGCCTTGTGGAAGAAATGCAGATGCTCTTATATAGATAATGGTGAAGGTGGTGAACACATAAATGTATGACCATGCAGAAAACCATCGATTATTTACTTGGGATGGAATGTATGGTGAGTGAACAAAACCATATTAAAAAAAA
This sequence comes from Choloepus didactylus, assembly GCF_015220235.1. Taxonomy (NCBI): domain Eukaryota; kingdom Metazoa; phylum Chordata; class Mammalia; order Pilosa; family Megalonychidae; genus Choloepus; species Choloepus didactylus. Next base: position 55,040,248 of record NC_051309.1, read on the forward strand.
AAATGGGTTGATGACAAAACCTCGAGGGCAATATACTGAGTGGAATAAGCCAGACACATTAGGACAATTATTGCAGGGTCTCACTGATAGGAACTGATTATAATATGTAAACTCATAGACATGAAATATAAGGTACCAAGATATAGGACGAAGCTTAAGAATGGGGAGTGGTTGCTTAGTATGAGCAGAATGTTCAATTAGGATGAACTTAAATGTTTGGAAATGATCAGGGGTGTTGGTAGCAAGATGTGAGAATAACTAACAGCGCCAAATGGTGTGTGAATGAGGTGGAAAGGGGAAGCTCAGAGTCATATATGTCACCAGAAGGAAAGTTGGAGGTCAAAAGATGGGACTGTTAAAACTGAATCCTACGGTGGGCAATGTCCATGATCAACTGTACAAATACTAGAAATCACTTCATGAACCAGAACAAATGTATGACAATACAATTAGAAGTTAATAATAGAGGGGCATATAGGGAAGAACTATATACCTATTACAAACTATATACTACAGTTAGTAGTATTTCAACATTTTTTCATAATCAGTAACAAATGTACTATATCAATACTATGAGTCAACAATTGAGGGGGGTTGGTTAGGGATAGGGGAGGATTAGAGTTTCCTTTTCTTTTCTTTTCTTTTTTTTTCATCTTTCACTTTATTTCTTGTCTGGAGTAATGAAAAGTTTCTAAAAATTGAACAAAAATTAAGTGTGATGGATGCACAGCTGTATGAGGGTACCCAGGGGCAAGTGATTGTACACTTTGGATCTCTGGATAATTGTATGGTATCTGAACAATCTCAATAAAAATGAAAAAAAAATTATCCTTGGGATACAATGTAAAGATCAACAAATTCATAACCATACTTTTAATCTAAAAGTCAAGGTACTATAAAACTATTGGGGAACAACAAAATCAATACAGTAATCTAAATCAAAAAACAAAAAAAACAAAAACAAACAAACAAACAAACAAAAAAACCAAGCTTTCTTCAATATGCTTGCCCTGCTAATCTTAGCTCTTGTAGTCATGGTTGTAAGACAATTAATATATTTTAAGGAATTGAGTGCATTGTCCAGACAGGAAGAAGGGGAGCAGGTTAAAAAGCCCCTTCTTGAAATTTTCCGTCATTTTATTTGGGAAGGGAAGCCCTCTCCTAAGACTTCTACTAATGTCATAAATTGGAACTGTACAGCATTGTGCCGGTAAATGTCTACCAACTGGTTCTCTGGGGAGGGGGCTGGTAAAAGCTAACAGTTGTAGTGTTTAACAATTTGCTTGGTGTAAATACTTCCACAAGGCCCAATTCAAACTACCAATATGACATCAATGGGCTTACAAAATTGATGAAAATTTAGCAATCAGCTCTTGCCATCCGGTTTGAGCTGACTCCAACACATCCCTGGAACTGTCTCCCTGTTACTCCTAGCTGAATGTGTATCTGAAAAGGCAAGTATTTCAGATGGGTACACTGCTACCCTGAACAAAACCAGTGTTCTGTCAGCAAGGAAGAAAGGGAGAAGGGATATTGCATAGTCACTGGGCATTGTCTGACGCAAATACTAATAATAGGAACTAGAGAAACGAAGCTTAACATTGTTGAGATAGCTAAAAAGGGAGTAGATAGAGAGAGTTCATCCATTTCCACTTTTTCTGTCAGTGGGAAACAGAGAAATTAGAAGAGAAATTACTTAACCAAGAACTCCTTTAATGCTTAATTTGATTTGATGAAACTTGGTGAGCCACAGATAGCATATGGTTTACAATTAAACAAACGACAGTCTTTTAATCATGAATTTAGAAATCATTTGAGAGCAGTTATGTTGAAAAACCTACAGTTAAAACAGTTCTTCTTATATAAAAACATTTACCCACTTACATTACTAAATGTTTCAAGAGTACGTTTATTCCTAAAGGTTGACTGTGCCAAACGTGCAATAGCACTTATTTTGGGAATACTAAAGCAAGTGGAGAAACAGAGAGAAGAAACATAGCCTATAACTAAACTCACATAAACTCATACAGTTAGAAAATGAATAGGCAAGCCACATATTGGGAGAAAATAGTCATATAATCCAAATCTGACAAAGGACTTGTAGTCAGATATATAAAGAAACTATAATTCAATAATAAAAAGATAACCTTAGGTTTTAAAAACAAGGGCAAAAAATTTAAACAGACACTTCACAAAGAAAGATATACAAATCGCCAATAAACACATTTAAAAGTACTCAGTAACCACTAGTCATAAGGGAAATGAAAATTAAAATAAAAAATACAGCACTTCATACCCACAATCAATAATAAAGTTAAAAGGATGGACAATACCAAACACTGGTAAGAATGTGGTTCCATTAGAACTCTCATTTATTGTTGGTGAGGGTAAAATAATACAGCCACTTTGGAGAAACACCTGGCAGTTTCTTCTATAACTAAACATGACCTATGACTGGCAATTCCACTGAAATGAAAGATAACTCAGCAATTCAACTGGAAGAATAAGAAATAAGAAATCTTCCCTAAAACACTTGTTCAAGAATGTTCACAGTAATTGTATTCATAATAGTAAAAAACTGGAGACAATGCAGATTTCCATCAAAAGGAAACAGTTAAATAAATGGTAGTATTTTCGTACGATGGATTGTAACTCAGGAATAAAATGGAATAAAAAGGAATAGAAAGAAATGAATTACTGATACACACAAAAACGTAGATGAATCTCAAAAACATTATGCTGGTAAAAGAAGCCTTAAACAAAAGAGTACTACCATATGTGCATTTCACTGTACATAAATTGTGCTTCAATTAAAAAATCTGTAAACAAATACTGAATGGAAAATAGATAGATGGATATATATTTTATAACATATACATAGCAAAATATTAGCAATTATAAAATCACTTTACTATTCTTTCAACATTTATATTCAAAATTTTTCATAATAAAATGTTGGAGGTAAAATACGAAAATGAGAATAATTTTCCCAGGCTTCCCATCTGCCCCTCTTTCCAAGATGCTTTATCACCAACACGAAAGCTAACACATATTGAGTGCTTAATGGGTATAGGCATTGTTCTATGAGCTCTACATGTTATGTAATTTAATTTAAACTTAACAATAATCCTACCAGATATGCACCATTATTAGCAGTGTTTTACAGATGAATAAAGTCAGGCACAGAGAAGTTGGGCAACTTGCCCAAGACCATGAACTAGTAAATAGCAGGGCTGGGATTTAAATGGAGAAATCTGTCTCTAGAACACCAAAAACCACTATATTAGTTAGCCACCCTGTGGTATGCAGAATTCTAAAAATGGATCCCCAAGATTCCACACCCTAACCCCAGACCCTGTGAATATGATGAAATATCATGCCTATGAATATGTTACATTATATGGCAAAAGAGACTTTGCAGATGTAATTAAGTTGACCTTAGGATAGAGATTATCCAACATTACCTGGGTTCACCCAATGCTATCATATGAACCTTTAAAAGCAGAAAATCTTCCCCAACTGGCAGAAGAGAAATGTAAAAGAGGAAGGCAGAGAGATTCAAAGCATGAGAAGATCTGACGTGCCACTGCAGGTTTGAAGATGACGGGCCACATGAGAAGGGGGCCACATGACAACCAACGAGGAAATAGTAACCTCAGTACCACAACCACAAGGAACTGAATTCTGTCAACAACCTAAATGAACTTGAAGTGGGTTCTTTTCAAGACCCACCAAATAAGAGCAAAGAAAATTACCAGAGACAGATAATAATATCATTATTATGTAATGATAATAAAGTCAAACCACAAGAAGATATAGCAACTAAATTGAACAGAGCTGAAACAACAAAGCTGAAAAACATACAAAGCAAAACCTAATAGAAATTGTGATGAAAAAGCTTTGGTAATGGATGATGGGGATGTTCTGGTAATGTATGGTGTGAGTGTAATTAACATCATTGAATTGCACAGATGATAGAGGATAAAATGAGAAAGTTTATACTATATATATATATATATATATAACTACAATAAAAATTTTTAAAACTGATAGAAATGAAAAGAGAAATGGACAAATAGACAATTATAGTTGGAGATTTCAACATCACCCCTCAACAATCACAGAATAACTAGACAGAAAATTAACAAGGATATAGAACTCAACAACACCACTAACCAATAGGCTCTAATCAACATTTATAGAATACACCCCTCAAGAACAGCAGAATACACTTTCAAGTGTCCATGGAACATATATCAACATAGACCACATCCTAGGTCATAAAACAAATCTCCATTAATTCAAAAGAATTGAAATAATAAAGAGTGTGTTCTCTAACTGCAATAGAATCAAATTAGAAATCAATAACAGAAAAATAACAGGGGAATCTCCCAACACTCGGAGACTAAACAACATACTACCAAATAATCCATAGGTCAAAGGAAATTTTTTAAAAATAGATTGAACAGAATGAAAATGAAAATATAACATATCAAAATTTAGGGGACACAACTCAATAGGGCTGGGAGGAAATTTTATAACACTAAATACAACTAATAGTTCTAGAACTATTAATGACATTGAGTTTGTAACTTAAAAACTCCCAAAATAGAAGTCTCAAAGCCCAGAATGGTTTGGCTAGAAAATTCTATCAAATGTTTAAGAAGAATGAGCATCATTTCTATACAACCTCTTTTGGAAAATAAGGGAATACTTCCCAATTTATTTCCTGAAGCTAATGTTGCTTGAAATAAAAACCAGATGGAGACAATAAAAAAAGAGAAAACTACAAGCCAATATCCCTCAAATGTAAATGTAAAAATTCTTAACAAAATATTAGCAATTAAGATTCATGAATATATGAAAAAAATTTTACACCATGACCAAGTGACGTTTATTCCAGGGCTGCAAGGCTGGTTCAATATTCAAAAATCCATCAAACTTAATAAACTATATTAAGAAGTTAAAGAAGAAAAATCACATGATCATATCAATTGACGGATAAAAAGCATTCAAAAAAATTCATCACTCATTCATAATAAAAACTCTCAGAGAAATAGAAATAAAAGGGCACCTCTTCAACTTGACAAGGATAATTGACAAAAAACCTAGAGCTACCATTATACTTTAATGATGAATGACTGAATGCTTTCCCTGTAAGATCAGGAACAAGACTACAATGTCTGCTCTCACCACTCTTATTCAACATAGTTTTGGAAGTTCTAGACAGTGCAGTAAGGAAGAGAAGGAAATATAGGCATACAGATTGTAAAGGAAGAAAAAAACTCTCTATTTACAGGTGACATACTCATCTACATAGAAAATTCTAAAGAATCTCATGGAAAAACTCCTAAACTAACAAGTGAATGCAGGAAAGTAACAGGATACAAGATAAACATGAAAAAACCAATTGTCTTTTTGTATACTAGCAATGAACATATGGATACTGAAATTAAAAATACAATCCTAATTACAATCGCTAGAAAATGAAATACTTAGGTATAAATCTAACAAAGTATGTACAAGACTTTCATGTTGAAAACTATGAAACTAATAAAAGAAATTAAAGATCTATATTAGACATATTATGTTCATGAATTGGAAGGTTGAACATACAGTTATCCCATTCCACATCGCAGAGGGTTAGGGGCATGGCATCCCTGTAATCTGAAAAATCTTTACATAATTTTTTTTTCAGGTTTTTAGGAAACTCCCTTGCTTCCACTTGATTGGCAGATGCTACCTCTCCTCATTACATTTTCACTGCTTAGGCTGAACCTTTTTAAAAAGTTCTCAAACCAGCGTTTTCTGGCCTGAAAATATTTAGGGGTAGACCCTTCACCTTCATTTTTCCTTTAGGAAATTATATAGAGACTTAGTCTTTTCTCATCTGATGCCAAAGTCTACTAGAATGCCTTTTTTTTAACAATTCTGCATCCAAAAGAATGTTGCACTTTCTATACCTGAGAGATGTGGATCTCACGGTTTATGTAAATGTTTTGCATTTGTTGGTGTAGCCCCAGCAAAGGCTTCACATTCCTTTTTGTTTTTTTCTTGATATGCCTTATGGTCAACTCATTAACTCTGTAATGGCGGCCAATCACAGCAGCCATTTTGCCTGGCTGACTGGCAATGTATCGAAACCGTGAAGGGGAAAGTCCGATGTGGAAGAGATAACTGTACTACAGATGTCAGTTCTCCCCAAATTGATACACAGGGTTAACATAATTCCTATAAAAATCCCATTGATTTTTTTGTAGGTATAGACAAGATTATTTTAAAATATACAGAGAAAGATGAAGGAACTAGAAAGCAAAAACAATTTTGAAAGAGAACAAAATGGGAACGATCAGTCTACCCAATTTAAAGATTTATTGTATAACTACAGTAATCAAAACTGTGTGGAATTTGCAGAGGTGTAGACAAATAGATCAATGAACAGAATACAGAACCCAGAAAGAGGTCCAAACAAAAATGCACAACTGATTTTTGACAGAGGTGCTTGTGCTGGTTTGGATGTATTGTGTCCCCCAAAACGCCATTATCTTTGATGCAATCTTGTGTGGGCAGACGTATTAGTGTTGATTAGATTATAATTCTTTGATTGAGTGTTTCCATGGAGATGTGATCTACCCAACTGTAGGTGATAACCCTGATTAGATAATTTCCATGGAGGCGTGGCCCCACCCATTCAACGTGGGCCTTGATTAGTTTACTAGAGCACTATATAAGCTCAGACAGAAGGAGCTAGCTTGCTTGGCTCCTTCAGCCAAGAGGGACACTTTGAAGAATGCACAGGAGCTGAGAGAGGAACCTCCTGGGAGAAAGCCATTTTGAAGTCAGAACTCTGGAACTGACACCAGCCATGTGCCTTCCCAGATAACAGAGGTTTTCCAGATGCCATTGACCATCCTTCAGTGAAGGCACCCAATTGTTGATGCCTTATCTTGGACACTTTATGGCCTTAAGACTGTAACTTTGTAACCAAATAAACCCCCTTTATAAAAGCCGATCCATTTCTGGTGTTTTGCGAAAAGGCAGCATTAGCAAACTGAAACAGTGCTAAAGTGATTCAATGAAGGGAAAAGATCCTTTGCAAAAAATGGTGCTGGAGCAATTAGGCATTCATAAGCAAAAAAAAAAAAAAGAACCTTGATTCTAAGTCTTACACCTTACAAAAATTAACTTAAAATGGACTACAGAATTAAATGTAAACATAAAATTATAAAAAAAAATTTCCTATGTTTATAGGAGAGAATTTTCAAGCTCTAGGGACAGGCAAAGAGTTCTTTGATTTGACACCAAATGCATAATTCTAAAAGGAAAAATCAATAAATTGTACTTCATCAAAATTGAAAACATTTGCTCTGCAAAAGACTCTTAAGAGGATGAAAAGACAAGCTACAGACTGGTGGAAATATTTGCAAACCACATATCCAAGAAAGGTTTAGTAACTTGATTGTATAAAGAACTCTCAAAATTAAATAGTAAAAACAAACAAACAAACAATCCAACTGTGATGGTTTGAAGTTTTATGTACCCCAGAAAAGCATATTCTTAAAGCTAATCCATTCCTGTGGGTGTAGACCTACTGTGGGTGGGACCTTTCAATCAGGTTATTTCAGTTGAGGCATGCCGCAGGTGAGTCTTAATCTTCTTATTAGAGTCATTTTATAAGAGGATGAAGACACAGAAACTGAGAGGCAAGGAAACACACAGAAGCTGAGAGAGACAGCCAAAGAAACAGAGAGGAAAACACTGAAGCCAGAAGCTGGAAGCAACAAAACCCGGAAGAGAAGGAAGAGACCAGCAGACACCATGTACCTTACCATCTAACAGAGGAGTCCAGGTATCTGATGATGATGCCTTGATTTGGACATTTTCAGCCCTCAGAACTGTAAGCTTGTAAACTAATAAATCCCCATTGTAAAAGCAGACCCATTTTATGGTATCTGCATTTCAGCAGCTTTAGGGAAAGAAAACATCAACTTAAAAAAAAAAACACCAACTTAAAAAACATCTCCATAAGGCCTTTTGTATCTCCTCCATTCTGCTCCTCCTCATTACAAGTCCCAAGTCACTCTTGATTCCCTTACCTTGCTTTATTTTTGTCATACCAGTTATCCCCACTTGACATTATATTATATATTCACTTGTTTGTTTGTTATCTGTCTCACCCATTAGAAGGTATTTCCTCCATGAAGGCAGAGACCTTGTCTTCATCATTAAGTGCCTGGCACACAGTAGGTAAGTAAATAAGTTAAGTAAGTAAGTAAGTAAATAAATAAAACCACACATTTGCATGCTTAGAGGGCACACTTCCATATTTCTATCCATGGTGTTTTGCCCAGATAGACTTCTAGATTTCAGACTTTGCCTGCCTTTAATCCCTAAAATGCCCTCTTTCATTACTAAGATCTTCCTCTTAGTTCTTCATTTTACTTTTCTTCTAGCAATGTGGCACTGGTATGAGCAGGCATACGTAAAAGAAAATGAAAAAAAAAAGGGCATTGGACAAAAACACCAGCAGGTGCTAGAGAGAGAAAGTATTGCCAAAGCTGTGGGACAACCCTGGCACACTTTTTAATACACTCTGGTCTATATAACATAAGATTTAGATGCACCCCAATAAAGACTGTGGGTGATTAACATATCAGGAGTTTGTACTTGTTATTGACTTTTACTTGACAGTGAACATTAACCTAATGAGGAACTGCAACCATTACTTGTCATTCAAATGTAATGAGTCTTTCCCTTGCCCCTTTTTAATTTTAGCTAACTTCAGGGGGTTCTTGGCTTACTTTAAGGAGCCATAGTTTCCATTTAAATTATGGATTAAAAAGCCACAGTGACCTAGAGCTCAGGCTCCTCACAACATAGAGACCACAAACCACTTTAAATTTTTCAATATGGAAAAGATCCTGGGAGCTGCATGCACATTCCTTAACTAACAAATACCATGACAGAGTTACAATACACCAGCAATTATTCACCCAAAATTTCTACCTTCAAACCTCTTCTTTCTATGCATTAAAAAAAGAATTCTGAAAAACGTAACTACTAAACATAATTTGTTATCAAGATATATAACTTAAAATATCTCAAACATATTAAATTATTTAAATTTTTCTTAGTAGACATTTTTATCCCTTCATTTTCAGAAAACAACCCTGCTTTATTTCATCACACCATCTGTAAATTATTCATTAATTCTATTTTCTAAACCTGTTAACTTACCCCAGAAGATTTTTAGAAGAATTCCTCAAAAGGGTTAAATATTGCCAGCTGTGTACTAAGAAGGGTAAGCCTTTCTCCTATTCATTTTGCAACATTTATTGGAAAGAATACAAATGCCTGTTTTGCAGGGGAAGAGGAGATACCCATAACCTGTACCAACAGCAAGATCAGACACTGCTACGTGAGGACATACCCAGCCATTCGTGCTGGCACTCTGCCAATCAATACTGACAACACAGAGGCCTAACGGTTACATCCAAGTCCAGTAATTCTCTCTGTGGGCAAATTTAAAATCAAATCAAATAAAAGTAGTATATTTGATGCAACTCTAAAAAAAAAATTACCTTTCTTCCCTCTGAAAATGTTATTGTCTCTTTAATAATAACAATTAATCAGTATCTGGAAACCAGAGAACAAGGAGAAAAAAAATCATCACTATTTAGAGGTGATTTAACAATCTTTGACTTTAAGGACTGAGTTAATGACTTAATAGATACTGTTATCAGGTGAGAAAGTTAAAAAAAATTGGCTCAGTGTTTAAGTTGAAATCACTTCTACATTTCTGTTATCTCTAAGATCTACTCTATTTATTCCATTGTTCTATAGCCTAGGTAAAAAAATTCCCCCATCCAAAATAAAAATAACAAGAAAATGAACTTAAAATGCTGCTTTTTATAAATCAGAATACCCACAATTTCTGAATTCATTTGTTTATTTATAGATGCATTTAAGTAATTATGTGCCAAATAGCCAGTGAGGTATAGCAGGGAAAATGTGCTTTGAAATTAAAAAAAAAAAAAAATTATACTAAGAAGTAATTCAATCACTTAAGCAAAGTATCACTTATGGCAAGTTATTAAGTTTCTCTCAAATGCTATAAAAACAAAAAAAAGAACACTAACTTCCTTGCAAAGCTGCTTTGAGAATTAAGCGGAATAACGTATTTGAAAACACCTACACAATCCCTGTCAAAATTCAGGCACTCAGTGTTCACTTTCTTCCTTCTCCCTGATTTAGACAATAGGAGGAAAAGTACAATATGAAAAGTCTTATTCTTTAGGAGCTTAATAGAAGAAATAAGATATACATATAATAAGTCAGCCAACAATGCTAGAAAGTGACTTAAGTGGTAAATTGAAATAAATAAGACCTTTCAGGGAATCATTTCATCTTTATACAGGGCCTCAAATCTAATCTTAAGATTTATTTGATCAGAGAGTGACATCACCAAATGGATGATGAAATGCTCCCGTTTTCTGTCCCCCCAGAATCTTTAAACAACAAGCAAAAACTGGCAGAGACATCTTTCTCAGAGCTCTGGAAAACAATTAAAGGATTGCAGTAACTGGGTAAGCAACAAATCAAGAAAAATGCAACTTAAAAATGGCAGGAAAACCTCATGACTCCTTTGCTGGCCCTTCCCCCACCCATTCCCAGGTTCAGTGCAGAGCTGGCCCACACTCCCAATGTGGGTCCCTGGTCCAGCTCCAGAGGGAGCATAGTAAACCTCATGCACATACTGGGGTACATCTATGTCTGTACCAGCTTGTCTGGTGACAGCATGAAGAACTGAACCAGGAGACTCATCTGTGGCTTACTGCCCCAGGAATTACCTTGCTTGTGGAAGTGGCTTGCAGTATGAGAAAGCAATGAAATCACAACTGCCTAGGGCAAAGGATTGTTGGCTTTACACATGCAATATAGTGTCCAACTGGGAAGAAGTTCTGCTTCCCGTGGAAATATATGTATAGTAAAACATCTCCCTTTTTCTTCTATCTTCATCATTTCACTACTCTTCTAAATATGCCCCAGCTACCCAGCTCCCTTCTACAGAGACAGCCAAGATCATCAGTTTCTTATACATTTTTCAACATATTTAATACATCACAAGCAAATATGAACATGTATTTCCCCAATTTTTACAAATACGTGTGTTTCACCTTGCTTTTTATTCAGTTGACAGTATGTCTCAAGCTTGTTCAGCATTAGTGTATAAACAACTTCTTCATTCTTTTTTAATAGCTGCATAGTATTCTATCATGAGTGTACCACATTTTATTGAACTGACGGACATTGAAATTATTTACAGTCCTGCTATTACAAAAGCTGTAGTGAATAATGATTGCAAAATGTCATTCTGTATGTGTGCAAATACAACTATGAAATAAAGTGTAAAAGTAGAATTGCTGGGTCAATTTTGCTATACTAATATCTTAAATATTCAATAACTAGAACCTGAAATTCCCCAAACTAACCTCCCCTAAGCTCTGGTTTGGCTTCACCTTCTCCACCTTAGCCCAGCAATCTCACTGCACTCACAGATTCTGTCCTGGCACAACTATCACTATTTATTCATGCAACAAACATCTCTTGAGCGGCAGATACTATTCTATGCAATGAGGACATGTTCCGGTTTGCTAATGCTACTGTTACACAAAATACCAGAAATGGATTGGCTTTTATAAAGGGGATTTGTTAGTTTACAAATTTACAATTCTAAGGCCACAGAAGTGTACAAACTAAGGCATCAACAAGAGGATACCTTCACTGAAGGAAGGTCAATGGCATCCGGAATACCTCTGTCTCCTGGGAAGGCAAGTGGCTGTATCTGCTATTCCTTTGCTCCCGGGTTGTGTTTCAAATGGCATTCTCCAAAATGTCTCTGGGTTTCTCTTAGCTCCTCTCTCAGCTCCTGTGCATCCTTGCTTCTTTCTCCCAGGAAGTTTCTCTCTGGGAAGTATCTCTCTGGGAAGTTTCTCTCTGGGAAGTATCTGGGGATCCTCTCTTAGCTTCTCCGGAGGAAACTCTGGACTTCATCTCTTAGCTCAGCATCTCCAAATGTCCTTCTGTCCACATCTCCAACCATCTCTAAACATTAGCAAGCATCTCAGTCTGTGTCAGCTCTTAGCTTTTCTCTTAAATCCTCCAGTGAACTAATCAAGACCCACCCTGAATGGCTGGAGTCCATACCTCCATGGAAATAATTCAGAGGTTCCACCCTAACCAACAGACTAATCAATCTGCCCCACAAGATTGCATTAAAGAATATGGCTTTTCTGGGGGGCATAATATATACAAACCAGCACAGGACATAACAGTGAATAAAGAAGGCAAATATCCCTGCTGTCATGGAACTGTCTATTGGAAAGTTCTCTCCATAGTTCTCCAGTGGAGGAGAGGTACAAAAATACAAGATATATAAGAATATTAGAAACTGATAAGTGCTCAGGGGAAAAAAAATAAAATAAGGACAGGAATTATAAAGAGCTAAAATGAACAGGAGAGGCCTCTTTAAGAAGGAAGGAGGATCTGAAGGAAGAAAGGAAGTGAGGGCCACCGGGATATCTGCGAGAAGAATGATCTAGGTGGAGGGAACAAGAGAAAAAGCCCTGAGGCAGGATGAAACCTGGCCTGTTAGAGGAATAGTAAGAAAGCTCGTGGGGTGGGAAAGGAGTAAGGAGGAGAGAATAGTAAATAAGGTCAGAGAGGAAACAGGAAGCCAGATAGTATGGAGTCTCATTGGCCATTTTTAGGCCTTTGGCTTCCACTGTGAGTCACATGGTGTGGTGTTTTGAAGCTGTATGCATCCCAGAAAAACATATTCTTAGATTTAATCCATTCTTGTGGGTGTGAACCTTTTGTAAGTAGGACCTTTTGATGAGGTTACTGCAGTTAATGTGTGTGTGGCCCAGTCCAATCAGGATGGGTCTTAATCCTCTTACTAGAATTCTTTATAAGCAGAATGAATCTAGACATGAGGGAAAGAAAGCTATGTCAATGGAACTCAGAAGAGAAGGGAGAGACAAGGAAACACCACCATGGATCCCTGGCAGCCAGCCCCAGAACACTGGTCTTTGGGAAAAAGCATTGCCTTGATGACACCTTGCTTTGGACTTTCTTTTGGCCTCAAAACCATAAGTTAATAAGTTCCTGTTGTTTAAGCCAACCCATTTCATGGTATATGCTTGAGCAACCTAGGAAACTAAAACATATTTTGGTACCAGGAGAATGGGTCCTGCTATTGCAAATACCAAAAATGTGGAAATGGCTTTGAAATTGGGTCGTGGGTACAGACTGGAAGAATTGTGAGGTGCTTGATAGAAAAGGCCCAAATTGCTTTGAAGTGACTGTTGATAGAAATACGGATGCTAAAGGTACTTCCAATGAAGCCTGAGAAGGAAATGATGAATGTGTTGTTGGAAAATGGAAGAATTGTGATCCTTGCTTTAAAGTGGCAGAAAACTTGGCAAAATTGAGTTCTGATGTCAGATGGAAGGCAGGACTTGAGAGTGATGAACTTGAATACTTAGCTGAGGATATTTCTAAGCTATAGTACAGCCTATAGCTTTATAGTAAAATGTGAGAGGAAAGGAACAAACTGAGAACTGAACTCCTGGGCACAAAGAAACCAGAAATTGATGGTTTGGAAAATTCTGAGCTTCTGGAAAACAAGTTCCCATAGAATAGTGCTCCATGTGAGGGTTTAACTGAACATGGATCCAGTCAGTCATTTCAGTGCAAATCAGGATTACAGATGCCATTATCTAAGAAGAATCTGTGGAAAGTTCTTTTGTCTGATGGATTGGACCCCTGTGAACTATATGCAAAACTGACAAGTTTTTTGCATAAAACGTATGAACAGAACCACTAACAGCCTGGACTACAAGGATCAGAAAAGGGACATATTAATGTAAAAAATCACTTCAGGGACAAAACCATGGAAGCTGAAGTCTGGACCGAAGACATCTCAAGCCAAGAGAGTGGCCCACCCATGTGTGTGAAAGGATGAATCTGCCCCAGTGCTTGGAGAGAGCAGACCCTCTATCTCATTGTTCAGGAAGAGTGCTGCCACCCCAGTGATCAGAGAGGGTAGAGCCTGTGTCCCTGCGATTGCAGAGTCTGGCCAGCAGCCCAGTGCTCTGAGAGAGTGGAGGCTGTGCCCCAGCGTTTGCGGAGACCTTGGCTAGCCGTCCTGAATCTTGGAAAGGACGGAGACTTCACCCCAGTATTTCAGGAAAGTATGGCCACTGGGCAAGCGCTTGGAAGGGGCAGGGCTGCAGATTCATCAGTCCCGGAAAACAAAACATAGTTCCACAGATGACTCTCAGACCTTGAAATCTAATGGCACATGCCCAGCTGGATTTTGGATTTTTGACCCCTGTTTTCCTTTCAATTCCTCCCTTTAGGAATGGGAATGTTTATCCTAAGCCTATCCTTCCATTGTATATCAGAAGCAGATAAATTTTCTTTAGGGTTAACAGATCCCAGACAGAGGGGAATTATGCCCCAGGACAGACCACACCCATAACTTGTTTTAATGATACTTTATACTAAGCATTGTTTCTGACATGATTTTAGGCTTTTGGGATATTGTGATGGAAGGAATGTATTCTGCATCTAGAAAGGATATGTCTTTTTGGAGTCCAAAGGGTGGAGTGTGGTGCTTTGAAGCTGTATGTATCCCAAACAAACATGTTCTTAAAGTTAATCCATTCCTTTGGGTGTGAACCCATTGTAAGTAGGACTTTTTGATGAGGTTACTTCAGTTAACCAATCAGAATGATTCTTAATCCTATTACTAGAGTCTTTTGTAAGCAGAATAAATTCAGACATGAGAGAAAGTAGCTTCCAGAGGCAAGAAGCTACTTTAGTAGAACCCAGAAGAGAAAGAAGAGACAGGAGACACCGCCATGTGCCTTGCCGCGTAACAGAGGAGCCAAGAATCGCGATCAGCCAGCCCCAGAACGTCAGTCTTCGGGAAGAAAGTACTGCCTTGATGAAGCCTTGATTTGGACTTTCTTTTAGCCTCAGAACCACAAGTTAATAAATCCCATTGTTTAAGCCAACGCATTTCATGGTATTTGCTTGAGGAGCCTAGGAAACTAAAACATATGGGAGCAGAGGGAAGAGTAGTGGGCCCTGGAGCCAGCAGAACTAGCAGTTCCACAGGTGCTGGATTAGGTCAGAGCCAGAAGCACCAAGCACAGACATAGTGAATCCAGGTAGGGCCTGAAGTAAAGGTTGATCAAGGAATTGAAAGAGTGGGGATAGTGGGGTTGGGACATGGAATAGAAAGTCACTTCAGCAGGAGAAAATCCTACAGCCATCTTGCACACATCCATAAGTTGATGCTAACACGTGGGAGGTGGCCTGGCCAAGGGAACTGCAGAGAAAAACAGCTGTGTGTGCCCTCATGCACTGTGCCAGGACCTCAAATTATGTGGGAGGATATATTTCCTTATTGTTTCAGTCAAATTGATTGCTATTGCAACCAAAAGCATCCTGATATATTTTCTGTACCTCATTATTTCATCTGTAAAATGAGGACATTAGCCTAAGGCCCTCCTTGGGTTTGAAGTAAAAATTCTCCTGAATCAAGGCCCTGATGTGACTCAGCTTTAAGTTAAGTTCATTTATATTGACTTATATGAGAGCCCTGGGAGTTGGGGGATGGGGTTTAGGGGTTGAGGGAAGATGTATATCTTTCCTGAGTCATTTTCAGAAACAGGGAAACCTGACCAAGAAAACTAAGAAGACTTTCCCTCTTATCACCTGCTCAATTCTAATGTAATTACTGGCAAGGGGAATGGGATTAAAAACCTGACTTGATTTAAGCCTTGGACTAACTGCTTGGGGTAGAAGAAATGCTGATGAGTCAAGGTTAAACAAATTGGCCATATGAGTTGTAGATCTAAGAGATAACTTCATTCTTAAGTTTGTTCCTACTATACTTCTCAGAGATCCTTTTCTTTTCCTTCTCATTAATGAATTCAGCTCTTCTGTCTTTGCAAACTTCTCTGAGATGCTCATTTGTTCTTCTCTGTGCAAATATCTGAGGCTTTTGTGGAATCATCATAGAGTGGGCACATGGTCCAAGAGAAGGTCCATTCTCTTTTCTGGGAATCTGAATCTTAACTAGAATGATTCAAGGCAGAAAACAGTTGGAATTCAGTCTCTCTGATATCAAGGCATTGAAGAGGTTCCCTGAGGTCCTGCATTCTAGATCCCTGGAACTGTCTTATTTCTTGTCCTTTCCAAAATCTCATTTAACAGTTCTTCCTTTGATTCTGTTAGCTACCCAGTACCTTTTTAATAAATTCCTTTTTTGCTGAAATTTTCTGTAATTGAGTTCTGTTTGAGTAAGCATTATGTTGAACATATAGAACTACCCATATTAAACCATAAAGTAACTTTATTTTTGTCTTTAGTGCTTTTTTTTTTTAATATTTTCATAATTCTAGCTCTTTCCTGGCCCCTGCATAGACAGCATAGTAGTTAAGACAGTAGCTCTGAAATCAAACACTCTGGGCTCAAATTCTAGCTCTACTTCCTACTAACTGTGTTATTTAAATTCACTTTGCCTCAGTTTCCTTAACTGTAAAATGGGGGAATAACAGTATCTCTTTCATTGAGTTACTGTGAAAACTAAGTGATGTCCCAAATGTAAAATGTCTGGAGGTGTGCCTGGCACATAGTAAGTCCTGAAAAATGTTAATGATTCTGACAGCAGTGGTGGAGGAGGTAATGGCCCAATGAGGTCACATCAGGCCCTGACCATTTTTGTTTTCATATCTTTGCTTGTACCAGCCTCTTCCCCTTTCTAAATCCTTAAGACCTAACTAATTCAAGCACCACCACTTTCACAAGGCCTACACTGATCTACAAAGACAATGTCAACATGGTACTTTACTTGTAGGAATTATAATCAGTAGCAGACACATTAGTCTTGATTTCATATCATTTCTATTGTTTTCTAATGGTGCCTGAGTGTCATGACTCTCTCAACAAGAAAAGGGTTCCTGAAAGTCAAAAATGATATTTTATATTTCTTTTATGCCCTTCATACTGCTTAGCCCAGAATAAGGCTCACAATAAACCCTTCATAAACAACTTTTGAATGCTGCTCAGAACAGCTAAAAGTATTTCCAACCAACAATTACTTCTGGATTTGTATAGCTGTAAGCCTATATACATATGTTTTTAATGTATGTATAGGCATACAAAAAAGACCTGGTCCAGAAGTTTTCTTTTTCTGTATCTTCCCACACAGACTCATACACACTGGGTAAGCAATAAATGCTATTAACTACCTACCCAATAGATGAAAAAATGTCAGCAACTAAAAATTAATTCCAAATATGAAAAGAAATTCCAAATATATCTGTTACTATTAAGGTTTGAAACTATAATGTTGAAAATGTTTGTTTAAAAATACAAACCCCAGATATAAGGGAAACAGATACTCTTAGATACTTTTTTCTCTTCTAATGTGATTTTTTAAGTAAGAATTATTGATAAAGAAAAAAATAGAGAGGGTGACAACTATCTTTTGTGTGTGTGTGTTTCTGGGGAAATGTTCTTTTATTTTTGAAACTCTATATTAACTTAAAGTTATCTTCTTTCTCTGACTTCTCTAAGCATTGAACAAATATACTTAGAAATAAAACAATTCTCTACTGATGCCCAAGAACATATCATTTACATATAAAATGAAGGCAGTTTCATAGCTATGTGAGCTGCTTTACAGTAACGTGAGAACGTCAACTGGGAAAAAGAAATTGAGCAAGGCTATATTCAATTCCATATGAAACCATCTATGAAATGGAGACGCATGACTGACTCATTTAAACAATCCTGAGTTTACATTATAAATGTAATATAAGATTGTTCTATAAGATTCCATATTTTTGGCTTATCATTATGTTTAATGGAGATGGTTATTTTAAAGTTAAGAAAAAAGACTTTTTACTAACTGCTATCCACCATGAATTTTTTCAACTAAAGCAACTCTTCATTTGTTTCCTTTCTGCAGGAACCTTCAGTCTGGAAGAGAAAGAAAGGGGAAGGGGGAGAAGGATGAGAGACAGAGAAAAAAAATTTCTTACTTAGATTGTGCGAGACAGCCTGGTGCAACTATATTATAATTCTCCTCTTGAGTCTGCAATGCAGTGAGTTCCATCATGTTAACCATCACATCATTTGTGTGCCCTGGAAGCTGCGGAAGCACTGAAATTATCTTCTCTACTAAGTTGTCTCCATGATGTCCAACTGCTCCTGTTGAAGCAGACCAGAAAATATAAACTCACTAAATGGAAGAAAAAAGCAAGATAGATAAATGTTTTACAATATCCCTTCTAACCAAAAAATAGCACATTTTTGTTTGTTACACAAATAAATAACACAAACCTAGTATTTTGCCCTTTGTAACACTAACCACGCTCACAATTACCTACTCAACATCTGCCTTGTGTGTTGGCCTCAGTGCCCCATGATGGCAGGCACCATGTCTACTTTGGCTACTACTAACATCCCCAGCACCAAGCATGGTGCCTACTAGGTATTGATAGGTATTCGCTGAAAAAAATTAATAAATGATCAACATATAGTTGGCCAGGTAAATAGTGTCATAGGATAATACTATCCCAAAATTTTAGAGCTGAAAATAATTTCATTTTACTAATGAAGACACTAAGACCCAGAAGGGCTTACAGATCTAACCAAGAAGGGAAGGCTTATTAATAGCTGAGTTCCCCTCAGCTAGAACCTAATATTCAAAATGGCAAAAACCCTGTTTATCTAGTTCACTTTGTACCCACAGTGTCTAGCATGGAACATTTTAGTAGGCTCTCACCAAGTATTTGTTAGATGAAGGAAAGAAAGAACAAACAAATGAATGGTAATACCTTCCAAAGACAGATAGCATTTATTGAGTGCTTTCTGGGTGCCAGGTATGTTCTAGGTGCTTTGCATTTATTAACTCTTTTAATAGCAAATAAATTAATGAGCTCAAATTAAAATTAAAGACCAATGACACAGTTCAGTGTCATGGTTTTCCATGAAACCAAGTTATCTCCTAAAAAGCCATCATTGCTTGGAAGATATCATTTCAACAATGGGTGGGACTTGCCACATCTACTTGTTTTGATACCGTTCATTTCAAATCAATTAAACTTTCCTCTCTGTCTCCCTCTCTCTCTCTCTCTCTCTCTCCCTCTTTTTTCCATGTCATAGCAATGGGACTGAAGAACTAGGTATGGCAGGTCAAACCAGGAACCCAAGAAATCATCTTCTTCATCAAAATCATCATTTTCTTCATCCCAGTAGCTAATATTTATTGAAGGCTTGATATACCAGGTATTAAGTTCCATACCGTGCATTATTATCAACTTACTTCTTACAACAATTTCTGATGGGTATGTATTATTATGCTCATTTACAGAGTAGAAGATTTAGTTTAAGTAATTTGCACAAGATCACATAACTTGTAAATTACTGAGCAAGTATTCAAACCCAGGAGATAGACAACTCCAAAAAATAAAACCACTCTTGGTTTAAAAAAATTATAAAATAAATAAAATAAGGCCCACACAAGTGACTTAAGATAGAGCTTCTAGGTGACTTCTGACTGTTAAAGAAAAGGCTCTGTGTTCCACCAGTAGACTATTCCTTTCATTAGGCCTGGAAGATGTCCTATTTAGTTGTCTGTGGTTTATGGTTGTCTCCCCAACACTTAGCCCAGAAGCTGCTTGTTAAATATCTGCTAAATAAATGCCTACTGACTATCAGTGGCCCTGGGATCCAGCTGGGAATAAGACTTTGCGTGTATTATCTCTTTAAAATAAACCCAGAATGGAGATACTCGAATTACTTCATAGAATCATGTATTTCTGTCTGTATCTCTCTTTCTACTGCTTCCCCCCTCCCTTACTAAGAAACTTACAAATCTCTACTTATTTTCAAAATAACTTTTCTTTGACCTTAGTATCCTTGATCCCTGCCCCAGGCTATTCTTATTTTTCTTCTGCCATTCATGGACACATGAGACAAGCAAGTAGTCTCTATCTGCTGCCTTTTTTTCCTAAATTCCTTAGCCCCTACAACTAGTTACTGCTCACTCCTTCTCCCTATCCCAAACTCAGGGGTCTTTTGAATGTCTTGTTTCATTAAACCCTCTGCAAATTGAAACTGTTGACTAACCCAGCCCTTTTAAAATTCTCCAAATATGAAAAGTTAAGACATGACATGATGCTTATTGTGATTTTTATTTTCTTCTATTTATCTCTAAACTTTCTATGGTATTTCCTGTTATAATAAGAATAAAAAATACATTACATACATACACACACATACACACAATCCAAAATTTTAACAAGGTTAATCTTTGGATTCAGGATCACGGTTGATATAAACCCTATAGAAACTTCACTTTTTTCCCCAATGTTTTCTACAAGGAGCACATGAGACTTACCTAATTAGAAAGATAAATTACATTCCATCAGAAACTGTTTAAAGTATTACATCAGAAAATTAACAAAATGCCAATTTTACATGATCACAATTACTCAGCTTCTTACAGTTAGTCAAAAGATACATATACCTAACATGTTTGATAACAAAGGATAACACAGGAGTGGGTTTTCAACTAATTGTTCTGCTATTCCCTGAATATAGTTTCTAAAATGTCCAATTTTACAAAGTTCAATATTCATTTAAAAAATTAATTAGCTCATTTACATGACTCAGACTAAAGAATTTGGAGCTTCTCAAATGTCAGATTCTCCTTTCACAAAATGAATAAAATGTTGAGATCGGTATCACATTTAAATTTTCAGAGAGCTTTCTTTATTCCAGAAATTTAAAAATATTATCTGAGAAGCTCTAGAGTGGAAATCAGCTAGATCCCAGTATTTCTTCCCTATTCAACTTTTGATCTGGCCAACAGCAACATGGCCCCTAATCTAGGCAGATTTATTTCCCTATGCTGCCTTTTCTAGGGCAGTGTCAGAAAAGGAAATAGGAGCCCTGGGCTCTAGTAGTCCCATCCTCCACTAGACCCCTGTATGATCTGGGGCAACTTCCATAAATTGGTGCTATTTTATCAATCTAAAAACTCAGAAATAGCCCAAATGACACCTACATATCTTCCAACTACAGGATCTGAAATCCTAAATTAAGCCAATTGTTTGAAGGCTAAATTTTTAAGTCAACAGGACCACACAGTTACCATTCTCATATGACCCTGTGGATTATACATGAACGTGCATATCAGTATCACTATTGTAAGGCACATAACATCTTCACCTGCCTCTATTTACATGGAATAAAGTGAGAACCAAGAACCAAGGAGCCGTCATAAGAACTCAGTTGCACTGTAGAAAGGCTCAAAAGATAAAAATTCAACAAAAGCCTTCTCTACATTTCACAAAAGCTCACTTCCTTCTGATTCCCTATCATTCCTTCCCAGTGATGTCTTTCATCACTTTTAGATGTTTCACTCCGACTACATTTCTCCTATCTATATGACTTGAGAGGTTTCATTCTATGGAGAGAGATAACAATTAGCATAACAATTAGCATCCCCTTAATCAATCACTTCTTCCCTGAGACTTCAGAATCCACTCTGCTCTGCAACCCCTGGGAAAGGTTCTGCCCTTGGGAAGAGGGAGAAAGACTTGCTCTGGTCCAGTCCTGTTGAGTGAGTAAATCTTATAACTTTGGGATTCAGTATTCAGAAGCTTATTTGTCCAGAGATACAAGCTACATTCTTTAACATTCACTGTATCTATAATAAAATTATTTTGACCTCCTTCTATCAATTCTTTACCTTATATTCAATCAATTTAGAATCTGGGTGGGGAAAGAAGTGTTAGTTGTTAGATCCCCTCTAATACTGCTGTTTCTAGCATTACCTTTTCAGCTTATGGTTGCCTCCCCCACCCCCCAGCATCTAAGTTTTTATTAACGTGAGTTTTTAAAAACATGCTCCATATCAGTGGGGGGAAAGGTATGAAGGTATGCCTCACATAACTCTAATCTAGGACATAGGGGATATGTTAAAGTGCATACTGGATACCAATCAAAAGCCTGCTTAAGCTTGATGTATAGCAGGTAGGACTTTGGGGTGGGGTGGGAGATAGTGTGGGACCATAAGACAGGACATGTTCAAGTTAATTCAATAAGCATTGGTTCCCACATAGAAATTTTAGATAAGAGAATCAGATGGTAGTCACTATATTATCACCAACTTGAATCTTCTCCTATATTCCCTATTTCAACGAATGGATTCAGAGAATTGCCCAAGCTAGAAAACTTGGCATGTCTTCATATCCTTCCTTCAATCATTTACCATTATAGCAGTCACCAATTCTACTGATTTCTAACTTAAATATTTCTAACTTAAATAACTCCTCTCTTCATCCTTCCTATAATTGACTTAATTCAAACTCTCATCATTCCTCTCTGGATATTATAATTGTCTCCTAATCAATCTCCCAGTCTTCAGGGTTTCTTGACTTTAAGCCAAGAGTTCATAAGCTGGCGTCCTCACCATGGAAGGATGGAAGGGTTGAATTTTATGAGAAATAATATAAGTTTATGTTTTTTATATAGATAGCCCATAGTTTGATCAGTTGTTCAGAAAAGTTCCTTAACTTCAGGACTGTTACAAATCATGGCAAACTGCACAGTGTGACGAGTGAATTAGAGGTGAACCAACGGATCTTCATGGTATTCTCCTTCACACACTTTACAGATACAGCCAAAGAGGCAAACAAATTAACAAACTGTGCTACATCTAAACAACTGAATATACTCAGCAATAAAAAGGAATGAACTACTGATACATGAAACTACTGAGATGAATTTCAAAAGTATTATGCAGGGTGAGTGCTGCTAGTACAGTTGACGGAAAAGCGACCTCTTGTCCTGTGGTGCATGAGCTTGGCTTGCAAGTTCAGATGCTGACGAGCATTTCCCCAATGGTTTCTTGGATTAACTTTCACTTTTTAATAGAATAAGCTCCTGGAATTCAAGGAAAACTCTATCATACAAAGTGGATACAAGCTTAAGGAACAGCTGCCTCAGAGTCTAAATTCCAGCAATAACACATTAAAATATCAAAATGTCCAGGTTTCAACAAAAGATTACAAAACATACAAAGAAATAAGAAGTAATGACCCAGGCAAAGGAGACAATGAAAGCATTAGAAACCATCAGTGAGGAGGACCAGACCTGGGACATACCAGAAAAAGACTTAAAATAAATGGTTCTAAATATGCACAAAGAACTAAAAGAAAACATGGACAAAGACCTAAAGGAAATCAAGAGAACAAAAGCTGAACACAAAGAGAGACTATCAATAGGGAGATGGAAATTAGAAAAAGGAACCAAAATTCCATGGGGTTCAACAACAGATTGGAGCTGGCAGAATCAATCAGTGAAGTTGATCACAAAACAACTGAAATCATCCAGTCTGAGGAGCAGAAAGAATAATGAAGAAAATGAACAGAGCCTGAGGAACCTGTGGGACACCAGCAAGCATACCAACATATAAACTGTGGGAGTCCCAGAAGGAAAAGAAAGGGCAGAGAGAATATTTAAAGGAATAAAGGCTGAAAACTTCCTAAATTTAATAAAATACACAGAGTACACATCCACGATGCTCAACAAACTCCAAATAGGATAAACCCACACAGACCCCACACAATAATATATTATAATCCGACTATCAGGTACCAAAGATAAAGAGAAAATTCTGAAAGCTTCAAGAAAGAAGTAACATGTAAAAGGAGCCTCAATCAGATCACATGCCAGTTTCTCATCAGAAACCATAGAAGCATGAAGGCAGTGGGAGGACATAAAATACTAAAAACAAAAAAATTGCCAACAAAGAATTCTGTATCTGGCAAAACTTTCTTTCAAAAAATAAGGAAGAGATTATGACATTCTCAGAGAAACAAAAACTGAGAGAGTTCACAAGACCAGCCCTACAAGAGATGCTAAAGAGAGTTCTGCAGGTTAAAAGCAAAGGACAGTAGACAACAGACCAAAGCCACAGGAAGAAATAAAGATCTCCAGTAAGGGTAACAACAGAGGTATTTTTGGTTTGTAACTCCACTATTTACACTGCACAAGATCTAAAACGGATAGTTCTGCACTCAGCCCAAGCTGGCCTCCAAGGAGCTCCACAGACCTTCCCGCTCCTCGCACTCTTGAGGCACGGTCCTGTCACAGTGCCTCGTGGCCGCTGGCTCGCCCTGTCAGCTCTGGTTTCTCCTGCTGCAGCTACCCCTCCTGCTGCTGCTAGGTGCTGGCCACGTGCTCCCTGCGGACCTGCTCTGCCCACTGGCGCCCTTCCTGCAGGTCTTCCTCCCGCTGCTTCAGGTGCTGCTCCTGCTGCAGCTTGCACAGCGGGTCCTCCATGGCCACGCACTCCACCTGCTAGCACCCCAGCAGGCCTTGGTGATCGGCCAGGCCGCACCTCCACTCCCCACTGTGCTTGCACAGTGGCTGCCACCACTACACCCACCCCATGCTCCCGGCTCCTCCACTTGAGCGGCCCAGGCCCCGTGGCCCTGCTCGGAGGTGCGCTGCTTCTTGCGATCCTCGCATTCTCGGCACTGCTCCAGCAACAGATGCTACTCCTCATGCCCCGCCAGCATGAACGCCTTGATTTTCCAGTAGCACTCAGGCACCTCGCTCAGGCCTGGCTTGGTGTTCACTTGGTGCAGCCACGCTTCAGGTGCTGGGTGGTTTGCAGCAATTGTTAGTTAGGAAACATGGTTCTAAATAGTTAGGCCCACCTGATCCCCCATCAAACAGAGAAACAGGTCTCTTTGCTTTGGTGAGAAGACAAAGAAATAGCCAGAAGACAGAAGAAAGCAAAAAGGAAAAAAATAGAAGCATCTCCATGTTACCCTGAAGTCCTCCCCTCATTCAGCTCACCGCTCTCCCTTTCTCCGCTTCAGTCCTGGTGCTGCCAAGTGTCCTGCAGGCTGCAGCCACAGACAGCGACTCTCCATGGGAGGAGGAGTGGGGCACAAACACACCAGATGCTACCTACATGCAGGAGGGGCAGTGCGGAAGACACAATAGAGGTGGCATGTCACCAGAGAAGAAGAAGCTGAACAATGCAGGAATTTGGGAGAAGAGCAAAGTGCTGCTTTCCCGAGGAACTTGCTTCAGAATCTACTTGACCTCACTGGATCCCACAGTTTGATTTCTGAGAGTCACACTGATGCCCACAGCCTGGAGCAAATCTTCTAAGAGGAAGGAAAACAAAAACAGGAAGGATTCTCTTTCTGCAGATTGTCTATATTACTGCTCAGAACCACCAAAATCCACAAAACAGTGACGCTGCTGAGAAAACACGTAAGGGTTGTGTGATGGTTAGGTTCATGTGCCAACTTGGTCAGGTGATGGTATCCAGGTGTCTGGTCAAGCAAGCACTGGCCTAAACATTACTGCAAGAACATTTGTGGCTGGTTAATAAACCAGAAGGCTGGTATATTAAATCATCAGTCAGTTGGCTGCAGCTGTGACTGATTACATCAACAAAGGGCGTGTCTTCCACAATGAGAGAATGCAATCAGCTGGATTTAATTGAATCAGTTGAAGACTTTTGAGTGAGAGAGATAGAGGACCTTCACTTCTTCTTCAGCTGACCAGGAGTTCGTCAGAGTTGCTAGTTCATTGCCTGAGGAGTTCATCAAACACCTTCATTGGAGTTGCCAGTCTGCTGCCTGCCCTATGGAATTTGGACTCGTGCATACCCACACTTTGGATGCTTAGTGATTGGACTGCCTGAGAGTGAAAAACTGGAGGAACTGTGGAGAGAAGGATTAGGATTTCTCCAAGGACAGAGTCCGGCAGGGAAAATGACCATAAAAAGGAAGAAATGATAACCATGCAACATATCTGCAAGAAGGAGACATCTACCATCCAGTCAAAGCAGCAGATTTCTTTCACTGGAGAGGATCCCTTTGAAAATAATGATTTGGGAGATTTCACTCACTCCACATTGACTTACAAGGCAAAGAAACCCTATAAGGACAAACAATTTCAAAAAGATTCCAATTACCATTCATTCATTAGTCAACATAAACAAATTCATACTGGACATAAGTCATATGACTGTCATCTACGTGGAAAAGTCTTCAGAAGTAATTCTGTCCTTAGAGAACATGAGAAAACGCACACTGAAGAGAAGCCATCTGGCTGCCATCTACGTGGGAAAGACTTCACTGATGGTTCTATCCACATACAACATGAGAAAACTCACACTGGGGAGAAACCATATGTCTGTCATGTATGTGGGAAAGATTCACTCATAGTTCTACACTCAGACAACATGAGAGAACACACACTGGAGAGAAACCATATGTCTGCCACCTATGTGAGGAAAACCTTTAGATATAATTCTGCCATTAGGAAACATCAGATAACTCATTAAAATGTGCATTTGGAAGAGTCTTTAGCCACAGGTATAAACTTTTAGAAAATGAAGGAACTTACAAGTGTATTTCTTTGCCAATGTAATCAATGTGTAAATGCCTTTATTTACAATCTATCCTTAAATAACATGATTGGACTATCCTGGGAGGAGCTCTATGTCTGTAATTACCTATAACAGATTTCAGCTGACCTCCAGCCTTGACGTATACAAGCACAGCTCGGAGTAAAAATAGCTTCTAAATCAGGAAACTGGATAGAAAGGTCTTTACTAGGAGGAGGAAACACTAGGAGGACAAAGATAATTTTTTATGGAGTATTCAGTGAAAAAAATATGAAAAATCCTTTACTTAGTGTGCCAGTTTGAATGTATCATGTCCCCCCAAATGCCATTATCTTTGATGTAATCTTGTGTGGGAAGATCTATCAGTGTTAATTAGATTGTAATTCTTTGTGCCCCACCCAACTGTGGGTGATGACTCTGATTGGATAATTTCCATGGAGGTGTTGCCCCACCCATTCAGGGTGGGTCTAAGTTGAGTCACTGGAGCCATATAAATGAGCTGACAAACAGAACGAACACAGTGCAGCTGTGACACTCTGAAGAGGAGCTACAGCCAAGAGGGACACTTTGAAGAAAGCACAGGAGCTGCAGATGAGAGACAGTTTGAAGACGACTGTTGAAAGCAGACTCTTGCTCCGGAGAAGCTGAGAGAGGACAGATATCCCAAGTGCAACTAAGAGTGACATTTTTGAGGAACTGCAGCCAGAGAGGAACGTCCTGGGAGAAAGCCATTTTGAAATCAGAACTTTGGAGCAGACACCAGCCATGTGCCTTCCCAGCTAACAGAGGTTTTCCGGATACTATTGGCCATCCTCCAGTCAAGGTACCCAATTGCTGATGTGTTACCTTGGACACTTTATGGCCTTAAGACTATAACTGTGTAACCAAATAAACCCCCTTTTATAAAAGCCAATCCATCTCTGGTGTTTTGCATTCCGGCAGCATTAGCAAACTAGAACACTTAGAGAGCAACATGTTATTGGCCTTAATCTTCCTCTGTTTTAGTTTGTCTGTATACATATTTCTTTTGACCTGAGACACTGAATACCATGAATACTCAATCTGCTTTAAAATTGAATCATATAGTTTATATTCTTTTGTAGCTGACTTTTTTGATCACCTTCTGTAAATCAGGCTATTTAGTGTGTGTTTATGGAGTGTTCCATCAGATGTATTGTTCTTATTTTAGATATTCAGTCTCCTAATAATTGACTTTTTGTTTGTTACCACGTTTTAGCTACTTTGCAAAATATACTTCCTTTAAAATTGCAAAAAAAAAAAAGATCTAAAAGGTAAATTGCATAAAATATAATAATAAATCATTGGTTTTGGTCTCATAGTGTATAAACGTAATTGGTGACAAGAACTACATAAAAGTCAGAGGACAGTGAGGGTACAGGAACATATTTTGTGTATACTATTGAAGTTAAATTGGTATCAAAGGAAACAAGATTTTTACAGATTTTGGATGTTAAATTTAAGCCCAATGGTAACTACAAAGAAAGTATTTGAGAATATGCAAGCTCATAGAGTCAAAAAAGTGGAGCACAGGTTGCCAGGTCGGGAGTCAGGGGCAATGGGCAATTAATGCATAATGGGTGTAGGTAATCTGTTTGGGGAGATGGGAGGAGTGGGAAATTTTTAGTAATGGAAGATGGGAGGGTACCACAACAATGAATGTGATTAATCCTACTGAATGGTATGGGTAGGAATGGCTGGGATGAGAAAGTTTATGTATATATGTTCCCACAATTTAAAAAAAACAGAAGAAGAAAGACCAACTAAAGAGACAGTGATAATTAAATGCAATACATGATCCAGGACAGGATCTAATAAGAGAGGAGAAAAGGCACACAAAGGATATTTGGGGGTATATGAAAAAATTGGAATACAGACTATAAGCTTTATATCAATGTTAAATTTTGTGAACTTGACAATTGCATTAAAGGTGGTTACATAAGTGAATATCCTTGTTCTCAGGAAATAGACATAGCAGTGTTAAGTGTTCAAGGAGCATGATATATACAACCTATACTCAAGTGTTCAGAAAATGGATTAAGACACTGACAGACAGCTATATGGATAGACGTAATGATATGGCATATATGGCAAAATGTTAAAATTAGTGTATCTGGGTATCTGGGGGGAAGTGGTATGCTGGAGTTCTCTATGGAATTTGTATTATGTTTGCAAGTCTTGTAATTTGTTAGTATTTCAAAATAAAAATTTTTTAAATAAAAAAAGTGTTCTGCAAAGTGAAAGAAGACAATTAAAAGGCTATATAATGTATAACTGCATTTATATGACATTCTGAAAAGGCAAAACTCTAAGGACCAAAAGCAGATACAGGATGTCAGGAGCTGGAGGGGGAGTTGTGGGGAATAGGAGTGAGACAAGGATTGACTGAAAAGGAGCATGAGGGATTTGGGGAAGTGATAAAACTGTTCTATATATTGGTTGTGGTGGTGGTTACATGACTGTGCATTGTTTGACAAAACTATACACTACAAAGGATAAACTGCACTCAATTCTACCTCAGTAAACTTAACTAAATAAAAAAAAAACAAAAACAAGCAAACAACAACAAAAATACCCCATCCAAGTCTGACTTACCACTCAGTTGCCACTGCAGAATCAGAGAATTGATCTATCACTTTGTAAAGTAGGAAATTTCAACAGGAAATCTGCACATGTTCTTTGCCTACCCAAAACCCTATTATTGCTCTTCACTAACCATGGAATTTAAGGTATTTTAAGCCTGGCCCCGGTCCACCTTCCTTCTTTATCTCTTACCACACCTTAAGCCATGCATCTCAACCTCATGCACACTAAGGTCTAATTAAAACTGATCTGTTTGTATTTTTTATTCTTATTCTGATTCTTTCTGTTACAAGGAAAATGTTCAAAAATAGATTGGGGTGATAAATGCACAACTATATGATTGTACACCATGGATGACTGTATGGTATGTGAATATATCTCAATAAATCTGAATTTTAAAAAAATTGATCTAAAAAGAACTTCCGGTACAAACTATACTTCTGGCATCTTTATACATGTGGAACTTTAAAAAATAAAAATACTAATGCCAGCCCCTCCCCAGACCAATTTTTAAAGTCAGATTCTCTAAGATGGTTCTAATGTGAAACCAGGTTGAGAACAGCTGGTCTAAAAACAATCACCCCATAAAAGGGTACTTTGCACATGTATCACCTCATACTCTAATTTGCTTATCTTTGTACTTCTCCATCAGATACTGAGTTCCTCAAGGAGCCCCGACTCATCTTCATCTGAGCACAATGAGGTATCATCTCACACCAATTAGAATGGCTGCCATTAAACAAACAGGAAACTACAAATGCTAGACAGGATGTGGAGAAATTGGAACTCTTATTCATTGTTGGTGGGACTTTATAATGGTACAGCCACTCTGGAAGTCAGTCTGGCGGTTCCTTAGAAAACTAGGTATCAAGTTACCCTTTGATCCAGCAATTTCACTTCTCAGTGTATACTCAGAAGATCTGAAAGCAGTGACATGAATAGATATATGCATAGAACACCAGTTGTTCATAGTGGCATTATTCACAATTGCCAAGAGATGGAAACAATCCAAATGTCCTTCAACAGATGAGTGGATAAACAAAATGTGGTATATACACATGATGGAATACTAAGCGGCAGTAAGAAGAAACAATGTCATGAAACAGATGAAAACACGGATGAAACTTGAAGACATAATGCTGAGTGAAATAAGCCAGGCACAAAAAGAGAAATACTGTATGTTACCACTAATGTGAATTCTGTGAAAAATGTAAAATAAATGTTTTATATTGTAGAATGTAGGGGATCTAGTGATAGGCAGCAACTAGTGAAGGGGGAATGATAATCTAATAAGAACAGATAAATTATAGAGGGTAATGTTAATGTTATGGGAATGTTCAGAAAAAAATGAAAAAAAAAATTTATGAGATGAATAGAGATAATCCATACAATTCTTTACACTGCCCTGAGTAACCAGAATTGTAGTGATCTGGTAGGATCACATTGGAAGAAATCTTTCACTTACTCTGCTTCATTTTTTTTTTTTTTTAATTGTACTTTCGATTGTTTACAGTACCATTACATAGTTGTACATTCATCACCTAAATCAATCCCTGACACCTTCATTAGCACACACACAAAAATAACAAGAATAATAATTAGAGTGAAAAAGAGCAATTGAAGTAAAAAAGAACACTGGGTACCTTTGTCTGTTTGTTTGCTTCCCCTACTTTTCTACACATCCATCCATAAACTAGACAAAGTGGAGTTTTTTCCTTATGGCATTCCCAATCCCACTGTCACCCCTCATAAGCTACATTTTTATACAACTGTCTTCGAGATTCATGGATTCTGGGTTGTAGTTTAATAGTTTCAGGTATCCACCACCAGCTACCCCAATTTTTTAGAACCTAAAAAAGGTTGTCTAAAGTGTGCGTAAGAGTGCCCACCAGAGTGATCTCTCGGCTCGTTTTGGAATCTCTCTGCCACTGAAGCTTATTTCATTTCCTTTCACATCCCCCTTTTGGTCAAGAAGATGTTCTCCATCCCACGATGCCGGGTCTACATTCCTCCCCGGGAGTCATATTCCACGTTGCCAGGGAGATTCACTTCCCTGGGTGTCTGATCCCACGTAGGGGGGAGGGCAGTGATTTCACCTTTCAAGTTGGCTTAGCCAGAGAGAGAGGGCCACATCTGAGCAACAAAGAGGCATTCAGGAGGAGACTCTTAGGCACAAATACAGGGAGGCCTAGCCTCTCCTTTGCAGCAACCGTCTTCCCAAGGGTAAAACTTATGGTAGAGGGCTCAACCCATCAAACCACCAGTCCCCTATGTCTGTGGTCATGTTAGCAACCATGGAGGTGGGGTAGGCGAATACCCTTGCATTCTCCACAGGCTCCTCAAGGGGGCACTACATCTTTTTTTTTTTTTCCTTGTTTGTCTTTTTTCTTTTCTTTTTTTTTTTTTAACTTTCCCTTCTTTTTTAAATCAACTGTATGAAAAAAAAAGTTAAAAAGAAAACAAACATACAATAAAAGAACATTTCAAAGAGACCATAACAAGGGAGTAAGAAAAAGACAACTAACCTAAGATAACTGCTTAACTTCCAACATGTTCCTACTTTACCCCAAGAAAGTTACATAATATAGCAACATTTCAGTGAACTTGTTCCTACTACATCCATCAGAAATTAACAGACCATAGTCATTCCTGGGCATCCCCAGAACGTTAAATAGCTTATCTGTTCTTCTTGGATTATTGTTCCCCCTTCCTTAATTGCTCTCTACTGCTAGTTCCCCTACATTCTACATTATAAACCATTTGTTTTACATTTTTCAAAGTTCACATTAGTGGTAGCATATAATATTTCTCTTTTTGTGCCTGGCTTATTTCGCTCAGCATTATGTCTTCAAGGTTCATCCATGTTGTCATATGTTTCACCAGATCGTTCCTTCTTACTGCCGCGTAGTATTCCATCGTGTGTATATACCACATTTTATTTATCCACTCATCTGTTGAAGGACATTTGGGTTGTTTCCATCTCTTGGCAATTGTGAATAATGCTGCTATGAACATTGGCGTGCAGATATCTGTTCGTGTCACTGCTTTCCGATCTTCCGGGTATATACCGAGAAGTGCAATCGCTGGATCGAATGGTAGCTCTATATCTAGTTTTCTAAGGAACTGCCAGACTGACTTCCAGAGTGGCTGAACCATTATACAGTCCCACCAACAATGAATAAGAGTTCCAATTTCTCCACATCCCCTCCAGCATTTGTAGTTTCCTGTTTGTTTAATGGCAGCCATTCTAACCGGTGTTAGATGGTATCTCATTGTGGTCTTAATTTGCATCTCTCTAATAGCTATTGAAGCTGAACATTTTTTCATGTGTTTCTTGGCCATTTGTATTTCCTCTTCAGAGAACTGTCTTTTCATATCTTTTGCCCATTTTATAATTGGGCTGTCTGTACTATTGTCATTGAGTTGTAGGATTTCTTTGTATATACTCTGCTTCATTTTTATCTCTAATTCTGAGAAAACATAGTTCTTGACAAGGGGTTTATTATAGTCAACTCTTACTTCCTCTATGAAGGGGAGTGAGAGGTTAAATATTAGAATTCTTCTGGATTGCATGGCAATTATTCTTGTATTTATGTTTTTAGTCTTTCACTTAGAGGGAAAACATTTATGAAAGAAGAAAATATTAAAATCATTTTACCTGCACATCACTGGTTAATAAAAATAAGAAATGAGCATTTTTTTCCAGTGCTCATTATGTCCCAGGCACTGTTTCAAGAGCTTGAAATGTGTTAACCTATTTTATCCTCTCAACAACTCTCGGAGGTGGGTACTATTGTCCTTATTTTCCAGATGTGGAAACTGAGGCCCATAAGTTAGGCAACTTGTTCAGGACCTTATAACTAGGAAGGGCAGAGCCAAGACTATTGTAAATAACCATTCAGGCCTATTACACCACCAAGATAATATTAATAGTAGCTACTGCTTATTGAGGATCTACCTCAATCCCTGTACTCCTTGAATACATGATCATTTATAATGTAAATCTGATCATGTCAGTTACGTCACATCTCAGAACGCTCCAACTAGTTTCCCATGTTCCATTTTGAAAACACCAGAAATGTATTGGCTTTTATAAAGGGGGTTTATTTGGTTACAGAGTTACAGTCTTAAGGCCATAAAGTATCCAAGGTAAGGCATCAACAATCAGGTACCTTCACTGAAGGACGGCCAATGGCATCTGGAAGGTCTCTATTAGCTGGGAAGGCACATGGCTGGTGTCTGCTTTCTCTCAGGATGTTCCCCTCTAGGCTGTAGCTCCTCTTCAAAATGTCACTCTCAGTTTCTCTGAGGTCCTTCTGTCTGTGAACTCCTTTACAGGACTCCAGTGATCCAATTAACACCCACCCTGAATGGGCGGGGTAACACCTCCATGGAGTTACCCAATCAAATGTTTCACTCACAGTTGACTGAGTCATATCTCCATGGAAACACTCAAAGAATTCCAATCTAATCAACAGTAATATATTTGCCCCCACAAGATTGCATCAAAGAACATGGCATTTTGGGGAACATAATACATCCAAACTGGCACACCATCATATACTGGGTTTTGCTCTAATTCCTTATGTTGCCCTACAAAGCATTACTTCTGCCTCTCTCTCCAATTTCATCTCCTATCACTCTTCCCCTTGCTCACTACACTTCAGCCATACTGGCCTCTTTCTGTTCCTCAAGCATGTCAAATATGCTCCCACCTCAGACCCTTTGCACACTTGCCATGCCCTGGATCTTACATGCTCTATTCCTGGATATCTGCATTGCCTGTTTCCTCTCTTTTTAAATCTCTGCTCACATGCTCAGAGACTTCTTCCCCAACTACACTATCTAAAATGGAAACCCCATCACTTTAACCTTTCACCTAGTGTGTTAGTTTTCTGTTGCTGCGTAATAAATTACACCAAAATTTAGTAGCCTAAAACAAAATTGATTTATCTCACAATTTCTATGGGTCTAGGGAATCAGGAATGGCTTAATTTGGATGGTTCTGACTCAGAGTCTCTCATGAAACTGCAGTCACTATATCAGCTGGGGCTGCTGTCATCTGAATGCTTGACTGGGGCTAGAGGATTCACCACCAAGATAGCTCACTCATATGGCTGTTGACAAGAGGCCTCGGTTCCTTACCACATGGACTTCCTGAGTACTTCAGAGAAGCTAGCTTCCCCCAGAGCAAGTGACCCAAGGGAACAAAGCAAGGAGTAAGATGCAATCTCTCTTATGACTTGGGCTTGCTGGGATTGGAAATTACACACCATAGTTTCTTTAATATGTTTTTTCTTTCCTTTGGGAAGAGAGTTACTGTTATGGTTTGCTAATGCTGCCAGATTGCAAAACACCAGAAATGGATTGACTTTTATAAAAGGGGGTTTATTTGGTTACACAGTTACAGTGTTAAGGCCATAAAGTATCCAAGATAACACATCGACAATTGCATACCTTCACTGGAGGATGGCCAGTGGTGTCCAGAAAACCTCTCTTAGCTGGGAAGGCACCTGGCTGGCATCTGCTTGCTCCCAAGTTGAGCTTCAAAATGGCTTTCTCCCATAACACTCCTCTCTAATCCACAGCTCCTCTTCAAAATGTCACTCTCAGTTGCTCTTGGGGCATTTGTCCTCTTTTAGCTTCTCTGGAGCAAGAGTCTGCTTTCAACGGTCATCTTCAAACTGTCTCTCATCTGCAGCTACTCTCTCAGCAACTGTGCATTTTTCAAAGTGTCCCTCTTGGGAGCAAGCTTGCTCCTTCTGTCTGAGCTTATATGGTGCTCTAGTAAACTAATCAAGGCCCATGCTGAATGGGCGGGGCCACACCTCCATGGAAACTATCCAATCAGAGTCATCACCTACAGTTGGGTGGGTTGCATCTCCATGGAAACACTCAAAGAATTACAATCTAGTCAACACCAATACCTCTGCCCTCACAAGATTGCATCAAAGATAATGGCATTTTGGGGGACACAGTACATTTAAACCGGCACAGTTACTAAGTTCAGCCCACACTCAAGGGGAGGAGAATTTCAGCTCCACCTCTCAAAGGAAGAAATATCAAAGAATTTATGGACATATTCACCACCCCCAGCTTCATTTTTCTTCATAGTCCTTATCACTATCTGACATTATATAGTGATTTTTTATATACTAATTTGTTTGTCTGCCTTCAACCCCAATCAAAATTTAAGCTGCTTCATAAGAATAAAGACTTTGAAATCTTTAGCACTGCTATTTCCTCAGTTCCTTGAGCCATGCCTAGAGCAATGAATGCTCAATAAATAATTTGGTACGAGTGCATAAATCATTTTTTCCTTGCAACAGCAATTAAAAGCTGATGTTTTCCCCTCATCACAAGTGAGAAAATCACCAAAAGGCTGAGCAAGGGTCAAATAGCAAGTGAGTCATTAGGCCAGGATTTGAGGTTAGTTTGGTCTGGCTCTAATACCAGCAAATCTAGCCATGGACTTACATGACTTCCCTATTTTGTATCATACCTATGTTTATTTAAAACAGTATCCTCTGAACTCTAAAATGAAGAATTAAGTTAGTTTTCACTTATAGAAAAGCACATGGGGTTTGGAGTTGGAAATAAGTCACTTTTCTCAACACTAGAGCAGTACCAGAGTCCAACATCCATGTTTCCAGCAGGTATTAGTCTCTGAAGTGGCTAACTTCTGGACACACCCAATCCCTACATCATAGCAACATCATCTCTACTATCCAGAACGGGGGTTCTCAAGGTTTTCTGGAGCAAGTTGCTTGCGTTCAAAACCTAGCTCTGCCACTTTCTAGCTGTGTGACCTTGAGAAAGTTACTTAATTCCTCGATGCATCAGTTTCCTCATCTGTCAAATGGGAATAATTATAATACTTCTGTTCTAGTTTGCTAATGCTGATGGAATGCAAAACACCAGAGACGGATTGGCTTTTATAAAAGGGGGTTTATTGGTCACACAGTTACAGTCTTAAGGCCATAAAATATTCAAGGTAACACATCAGCAATCAGGTACCTTCACTGGAGGATGGCCAATGGTGTCCAGAAAACCTCTGTTAGCTGGGAAGGCACGTGGCTGGCATCTTCTCCAAAGTTCTGGTTTCAAAATGGCTTTCTCCCAGGACATTCCTCTCTAGGCTGCAGTTCCTCAAAAATGTCACTCTTAGTTGCACGTGGGATACTTGCCCTCTCTCAGCTTCTCCAGAGCAAGAGTCTGCTTTCAACGGCCGTCTTCAAACTGTCTCTCATTTGCAACTCCTGTGCTTTTTTCAAAATGTCCCTCTTGGCTGTAGCTCCTCTTCAAAATGTCACTCACAGCTGCACTGAGTTCCCTCTGTCCGTCAGCTCATTTATATGGCTCCAGTGACTCAACTTAGACCCACCCCGAATGGGCGGAGCAACACCTCCATGGAAATTATCCAATCAGAGTCATCACCCACAGCTGGGTGGGACACATCTCCAAAGAAACACTAAAAGAAATCTAATCAACACTGATAACGTCTGCCCACACAAGATTACATCAAAGATAATGGCATTTGGGGGACATAATATATTCAAACTGGCACAACTTCCAAGGATCATTATGAAAATTAAAGTTTATATTGTAGTTTATATATGTAGAGTGCTGAAAAAAAGTAGTAAGCCCTCAAATGTAAGCCATTATTAATAGTTTGAATTTCAGTACTTTAAGAAAAACATAAAACCACAGCTTGAAGCAAATATAAAAACACCACTGTATCATCATCTCAGGATTAAGGATCGCTCACTGGATTGGAAGTTAGTCTTCAATCTAATGAATTTAATTTAAATGTTTACATGAAGCTAAAATGCAGAAGAACCAAGAGAGGAAATTTAATTCCCAGGATTACCACCACCTCCCACCTTTTCAATTTGAACTTGAAGGCTATTAGCAAAGCACTCTAGCTGCTCTCAAGAGATGGAAAAGAAAGGAGAGGAAACCAAACTCAAACTTTTTAGGAATTCATTAGTCAAGTCTACCTTTTTAATAGTCCCTGGAAACAAATCAGAAGTTAGAGCACCCCACAGAAGGCTGTACTTAAATCCTCTGAGCAAAGCACTCTGCAGGGATCCAAGCTTCTGGGTGGTCTAGACATGGTAAAATAAGCTAAAGTAAGCCAGAATTAGAGGGACAGACATCAGAACCCATTTACTTCTCAAACAATTACAACAAACTTTTTATATTTTTTAAGCCCTGAGAGCTTTTCAACTGCTTCAGGAGAGCAAGGAACTTGTCTACCTTCCTTTCTTGCCTTAGCATCTAGAATAGTGCTTAGAACACAGTAGATGCTCAATAACTATTTACTGAAAAGAAAAAAAGAAAAAAAGAAAGCCCCACACAAAACCCACACATGAATATTTAAAGCACCTTTATTCATAATTGCCAAAAACTGGAAGTAACCAAGATGGCCTTCAATAACTGAATGGATAAACAAACTGTGTTATATCCATACAATGAAATATTATTCTCCAATAAAAAGAAATGAGTTATCCCATGAAAGACATTAGATAAAGGACAGAAAGAGCTCCAGAACAACCATTTCAGGGTTCCACCAGTTGGGCAGGGACTTCTACACCCAGAGTGAGTGTGTACTTGGAGAAGCTGAGCAACTGCGTTTATGCCCGTGAGTGTTCAGCCCAAAATGCTGCTGAGGAATGGGCAATTGGAACTGGCTGACAAGCGCAAAGAGAAGCAGCCTTCCATGCCCCGGGCACCCTCCTCAGCACGTGGCTCGGGTCATAACCCTTTGCAGACCCCTGGCCAACAGTCCCTGAGCCAGAGACGGCAGTTGGAGCAAGCAGACAAGCGCAGAATGGGGCAGTTTTCCACGCCCCATGCAGCCATCTTTGCAACTGACTGCGGAAATGACCTTTCACAACCCTGCACTCAAGAGCTTCTTTGAGGGAATTTAGGATTTGGGGGGCTTGTGACAGTGTCCACTCTTCCTCCACAGAAGCCCACAGTGTGCACAGCCTAGAGGCAAGGGCACCACACAGAAGTGCCAAGAGCCCTCCCCCAATCCCAGGGACTCATGGGTACATGGCAGACAGGGACTGATGTGCAGTTCTGCAGCCCCAGAAAAAAAACAAAAAGAAGAAGAAATGAGTTATCTAGCCATGAAGAGACATGGAGGAACCCTACATGCATACTGATAAGTGAAAAAAGCCACTGTGAAAAGGCTATATACTGTATGATTCCAAATATATTATATTCTAGAAAAGGTAAAAATATAGAGACAGTAAAAGATCAGTGATTGCCAGGTTTTCAGGGAGGACAAAGGGATGAATAGGTGGAATACAGGGTATTTTGGTGGCAGTGAAACTATTCTGTATGACACTATAATGGTGAATACATGATATTATGCATTTGTCAAACCCACAGAACTGTATAACACAAAGAGTGAACCCTAATATAGTTTTATGCACTTTAGTTAATAATAGTATATGATTACTGGTTCATCAATTTTAACAAATGTGCCACACTAATGCAAGATGTTAGTAATAAGGGAAACTCTGTGCTGGGTGAGGGAGGGTATATAGGAACTTTCTGTACTTTCTGCTCAATTTTTAGGTAAAACTAAACTGCTCTAAAAATAAGCTTATTAAAATAAAAAAAAACAATTAGACAAAGTGATATTAATTTCAGCAAAAAGATGACAAAAAGAAAAAAACTTGACTACATTGTAACAATATTAACAATGTCAAATATTTATTAATTATTTGAGATTATTTTTGCTACTGCCAATTTCATATCAAAGAGAAAGAAATGCACATATATAAACTTCATAAGGGTAAATTATCAGGGGATGGTATACAAAATATTTAACAACTAACTAAATATATATATATACACACATGCATATAAACATTGAAATAAAATGCTAAAAAATATATTTCCTTTGGTCTCTGTATTAAAACTGCCTGTTGAATTTTAAATTTAATTATATTTAAATCAAAATTAAAATCATTCAAATCATTCCAGTAATTTCTAAATTGCTTTTTTTTAGAAGCTGTTAGTAAATCTTTTGTTTACCACAGCTATCACTATTTAAACAATGCCCTTGTCTAAACCATAATTTGATGTAAATTATCCCACCAAACTCTTGCGATAATTATCCCATTAAATTGATGTTCAGGAGCTCCCAAGCTTCCTATGCTTGTTGCATCCAGAAGGGAGGATCAGTACGTGGTTTAAGCACCATGACCATTCAAGGACCAGACAAGCCAACAATAATACCATCTACAACATCTACCCCACCGCCACATCCAGTTCTGGACCAATCTGGAGCAGTGGGCAAGTTCTGCATCTCCTCCACACCACCACTACCACCACCACCTCCACTGCCTCCGTTCCCTCAGTACCTCTGAAGCTGCATCCACACCAGGACACTTCTAGACTCCATCACTCACCTCCACTGGGCAACAGTATCAGATGATTTGTAGTCTCAGTAAGTAGAAGATTTCTCTTTCCTAACCAGTGAAGAAGTACCTTAATATTTAAACAACAGGTTTGACAATAGAGCTATGTACCAAATGAAAATCAGCCCTATATATTACTAATAAGGAATCATAATATCATGTTGAAACATCTTTGAAACAAACGAACCATTAAGTTGATCATTTGGAAGATTAAATCTAAAAGGTGTCCATTAAAAAGACTCCAATTTATAAATTATTAGGACCACAGAAACAAACTAGTCCCAATAACAATCTATTCTCCAAAATTTACTCTTCATCAGCCAGCAATAATTTTGGTTCCTTTTGGAGAGCATGACATAATTTTAAAATGAGAAGCAGATCATAGACCATTTCTGTATACACTACGCCAAAAGGTGATTGGTTTCAGAAGGGACCACAAATCAAACGTGGCTTCACACAGGTAGACAGGCAAATACTGTGGTCTGGACTTGAAATAACTTAATGCTTCTACCTAGGAACATTCTGTTCCATTCGGAAATAGGAAGTAATTAAAGATACAGGAACTGGTTTTTGCTTAAGCTCTGTCATATAAGGTCAACTTCAAAACTCAAGACAAATACATACTGGCAGCTCCACCTCTTCCCATAGGAACGAAATAGCAGTCCCCCTCTCCACACTTTTTGCAAAACCAGTCTGGAACATTGATCTCTGCTCTTAGAACCACAGCAGATGGAGAAACTTTGAAATAGGGTTTATTATAAAGAGTGTTATTTTATTTCAGCAAAAATAACACATGCTCATGAGGGTGGAAAATAAAAGTCCCTGACACCTCTCATTGCTTACTTTTCCTATCCTAGTGTCCTTCCAACCAAGTTCCATGAATTCTCTCCCAAAGCTGCTAAGGAACCAGCCTCCCCAGTTATGCCTCTTATTGCTTCTGCCATTCTCCTCTGGAGTTACTGCTTTGTCTTGAATACTGTGCTGATTTGAATCTATTATATACCCCATAAAAGACTATGTTCTTTTAATCCACTCTTGTGGGAGCAGACCTGTTGTGGGTGGGATCTTTTGACTAGGTTGTTCCATGGAGATGTGATACATGCAATATCGGTGGGAACTTTTTATTAGATTATTTCCGTGGAGACGTGACCCTGCCCATTAGAGGTGGGTCTCAGTTTATTTGCATCCTCTATGAGAGGATAAAAGTCAGAGACATTTTAAAAAGAGCTCAGAGATTCTTAGAGAGAAAATGTCCAGAGACATTCTGAAGAGAGCTGTTGAAACCAGAACCAGGAGAGAAACTAAGAGATGAAATCCAGAGTTTGCCCTGGAGAAGCTGAGAGAGGACCCCCAGACACTATAGAAAGAAATGCCTGGGAGAAACAGGAAAGGATGCACAGGAGGTGAGAGAGAGAAGCGAAGACAGAAGCCCAGAGACATTTTGGAAAAAGCAATGGACCCCAGAAGCTAACCCCAGGAGAGGTCCAGCAAACTCTGGCCATGTGCCTTCCCTTGTGACAGAGCAACCCCAGATGCCATTGGCCTTTCTTCACTGAATGCATCCTCTTGTTGATGCCTTAGTTTAGACACTTTCAT
This sequence comes from Choloepus didactylus, assembly GCF_015220235.1. Taxonomy (NCBI): domain Eukaryota; kingdom Metazoa; phylum Chordata; class Mammalia; order Pilosa; family Megalonychidae; genus Choloepus; species Choloepus didactylus. The sequence goes on from NC_051309.1 coordinate 55,081,414, forward strand.
AGCGTTAGAACTGTAAATCTGTAACCTAATAAAACCCCTTTATAAAAGGTGATTTCTGGTATATTGCATTTCGGCAGCTTTAGCAAACCAAAACAAATACGTCAACCTTAAAGGAGCTGGATGTGCAGAATTCAGGCCCCACTCGTGCCTAGGGAGCCTCTCAATTATATTATTTAGCAATCCTTAAACTCTCACAAAAAACATACTTCCATCAATTTGCAAGCTACAATCAAGCTGATTTTCACATCAGTAACTAAAACCCAACAAAACTCGGATCAAGAATGTCTTCCCTATTTCTTGTTGCTGCCAAACTCTTATATTTCAATTTCCTTAAAATAACCTTTCATTACAATAACCAAATCTGCCATGATTCCACACAGCTCACTGCAGAACCTTGCTTTGTCCTCTATACTCTTCTCTACCACAGTATGCTCTTCCTGTGCAAAGTCTTCTTGTCTAAAACTGTAAAAAATATTTACTTTTTATTTTCATTTTAAATAATTTCAAACTTACAGAAAAGTTGCAAGGACAGTTCAGTAAACCTCGTTTTACTAAACAGCTGTGAGAAAGTTGCCAACTTGACACCTCACCCCCACCAATACTTTAGTGTGTATTTCCTCCAAAGACACTCTCCTCTATAATCTCAATACAACCTTCAAAATAATAAATTCCATGTGGGACTTGACTCCCAGGGGTGTACATCTCCCTTGCAATGCAGAATATGACTCCCGGGGATGAATCTGGACCTGGCATTGTGGGACTGAGAACATCTTCTTGACCAAAATAAGGATGTGAAATGAAACAAAATAAAGTTTCAGTGGCTGAGAGATTTCAAATGGAGTTGAGAGGTCACTCTGGTGGACATTCTTACACACTATATAGATAACCCTTTTTAGGTTTTAATGTATTGGAATAGCTAGAAGTAAACACCTGAAACTACCAAACTGCAACCCAGTAGCCTTGACTCTTGAAGACGACTGTATAACAATGTAGCTTACAAGGGGTGACTGTGTGATTGTGAAAGCCTTGTGAATTGCACTCCCTTTAGCCAATGTATGGATGGATGAGTAGAAAAACGGGGACAAAAACTAAATGAAAAATAGGGTGGGAGGGGGGTGATTTGGGTGTTCTTTTTTACTTTTATTTTTTATTCTTATTCTTTCTGGTATAAGGAAAATGTTCAAAAATAGATTGGGCTGATGGATGCACAACTACATGATGGTACCATGAACAGTTGACTGTACACCATGAATGATTGTATGGTATGTGAATATATCTCAATAAAACTGAATTTAATTAAAAAATTCAAAAAATAATAAATTACTTTGATACATTACTACCATTTAATCCACAGATTCAATATAAGTTTTATCAATTGTCCCCTTAGTGTCTTTAAGTGCTGAAGAATCCAATCGAGGATCCTGCATTTCATTTAATTTCCACATCTCTTTAGTTGCCTTTGATCTGGGACAGTTGCTCAGTCTTTCCTTGGCTTTCATGACCTTGACACTTTTGAAGAATATAGGCTAGTTATTTCATAGACTACCCCTCAGTTTGGATTTGTCTGATGTTTCCACATGGTTGGACTCAGGTTATATGTGTTTAAAAGGAAAATGACAGAAATAATACTATTTTTCTCAGTGTATTCTGTAGGTGGCACAAAGTTTTGATTTATCCCATTACTAGTGATGTTGACTTTTATTGCTTCACTACTTCTGAGTCTCAAGTCTTTATTCTTAATAAATAATACTTAACTCACCTAACTTGTTGAGAAGGCCAATTAAGATAATAATGGAAATGATTTTCAAACCATAAAAAAACACATAAATATGGTTAGTTAATATCATTACTGCCTTTCTCAAGTTTGATTGTGGATCTAAAAGGTCTGTCTTAGACTATTTAGAAAAGTAGTCTCTTGATGCATACCTCCTGAATTTTTGAATGACTAATGGTGCAACCCAGGAATCTCAGAAGCATTTTCAATTAGAAATAATAAGTACATTAACTTCCATGAATGTCCAGATGGCAACAACCTTTAATTTATTCATTCATCCATACATTCAATAAATACTTTTTGAACACCTACTATTTGTGAGGTCCACTTATGAGTGCTGGTAATAAACAGGGAATAAAAAAGTGCCCTCTCCCCACCCCCACCATGAGCTTCCATTCAAGAGGGAGGAGACAGGCATTAAACAATCAATTAGTAGCATCAGGTAGTGGTAAAGCCAATGAAGAAAAATTAAGCAGGATAAGGGTGAGAGACTAACATGGAGGGGGTCAGGGAAGACCTCTCTGACGGGCACACATTTGAATGGAGACTTGAAGGAATGAGGGAGAAAGCTATGTGGATACCTGAAGAATGAACATTCCCAGTACAGTCACAGAGAAAAATCAAAGACCTTCAGGCTGGAACATGCTGGCATATCTGAGGACCAGCTGGGAGGCCAATGTGCCCAGAGAAGAGCGCATGAGGAGAGACTGGTGGGAGATAATGTGGAAGAGATTAACACAGTCTGGTCATGTATATCTATCAAGTCTGTTCTAACCATGGTAAAGAACTTGAATTTTATAATAGGTGTGATGGCACACCATGGGAGGATTTTGAACAGGCAAATGACATGACACATTTATGTTCTGATGGGATCACACATGAAACTGGTTTGCGCCATTGCTTTTCTTTTATATTTTTTTTTCTTTACCATTTTCATGCTCTACTCTGAAGTGTCAAATGCTACTTAGAAGTCAAGTAAACCAAGTGTTATTATAACTCAGCATTGGATTTGGCAATGTAGAGGCCATTTATGACCTTGACAAAGGAAGTTTCTGGGAAGTACTGGTGAGCAAAAGGCCAACTGAAATGAAGTCAAGAGAGAATGGGAAGAGATAATTGCAGAGACAGCTACTGCAGCCAACTCTTTCAAGTTTGCTATAAAAAGAAACAAACAAAAAAAATGGCACTGAATTGGAGGAGCATGAAGTTGGAGGAACATGTCAAGAAAATAGATGTTCTAGCATGTTTGTATGTCAATGGGGAAAAAATCCAGTAGAAAAGGAAAAAAATATGACCTAAGAAAGGGAGAGAGTATTTGAAAGAGGAAAATCAATGAAGAAAGTGAAGAGGGAGAGGATCTTGTCTACAAAGGTGTGCTGGTTTGAATGTATTATGTCTCCCCAAACACCATGTTCTTTGATACAATCCTGTGTGTGCAGACATATTAGTGTTGCTTGGGTTGGAATTCTTTGTTTGAGTGTTTCCATGGAGATGTGACTCAATCAACTGTGGGCAAGACCTCTGATTGGATAATTTCCATGGAGGTGTTACCCTATCCATTCAAGGTGGGTCTTAATTAAATCACTGGAGCCATATAAAAGAGCTGACAAGCAGAAGGAACTCAATGCAGCTACAGCCAAAAGAGACATTTTGGAGACGACCATTGAAAGCAGACTTTTGCTAACACTTTGCTCCAGAGAAGCTAAGAGAGGACAAAACACCCCAAGAGCAACATTTTGAAGAATGCACAGGAGCTAAGAGAGGAGCTGGAACACAACCCGGGATCAGCAGACGCCAGCCAGGCACCTTCCCAGTTAACAGAGGTTTTCCAGACGCCATAGGCTTTCCTTCAGTGAAGGTATACCTGTGTTGATGCCTTAATTTGGACATTTTCATGGCCTCCAGACTGTAAATTTGTAACCAAATAAATCCCCTTTATAAAAGCCAGTCCATTTCTGGTGGTTTGCAAGACAGCAGCATTAGCAAACCAGAACAATAGGTGAAAAATATGACCTTAGATTAAGCAGGGACAGTACATCCCTTTTTAATATGAAGGAAGAAAAGAAAACTACATGGGCACAAATAAAGAATAGAACGGTTGGTAGATTTGATGATGGTAAGATATGCAACTTCTTTCCTGATTGCTTCTATTTGCTCAGTGACATAAGTAGCAAGAAAGCTGAGGCTGAGTATGGGGAAGGAGGTCTGAAGGCTTGAAGAGAGAGAAAGTATGAAATAATTGATGCTGATTGGCAACTTTGTTCTTCCTCTGTGCCCATATCTGCCAAATCATTCTAGATAGCTTTATATCATAAGCTTTTATAGGGCAGAAGTTACGATTACCCTGCTTGTTTTGTATGCAGACAGAAGACATGTACAAGAAAAAGATACCAAAGACATAAAGGAGCTGTTGCTATGATGCTGAGCAGTCAGGACATTAAGGTCTGCTTAAGTGAAGTCTTAATGTGGGAAGGCAAAACATGTGACCATCCTGATAAATTGTGAAACAATACATCACATTTTTTTACCTAAAGAATTAGAAGTATAAACAGTATATACAATCCATTCAAAGAATTCAACCAGCATATAATCATCAGATACTATATTTTTAAGCCTCTAAGAATTCTATGATGCTACAATTATTACTTATACTTAAGTCACACTGACAGCTTTGACACATGATTTTTGTAGTTACATAATTAAGTTTACATCTTAGTACTACCATTTATCTTACTTTCTATTTTATAATCTGCAAATTAAAGATCAAAAACCCAAATATACCTAATATGGTTTTATAGTTTCATTCAACTTTCTTTCTTTCTTCTTTTGGACTACTAAAGGGAATGCTTATCATTGTCAGTTTCCTGATTATTCTCTCTGAATCTGGGTGTGGCCAACCTATACTACTAGCAGCATTATTTCTACCTACCTAATTAGATAACAATACAGTTGACCTTTGAAAATAAATGTACATTTCAAGTAGCAAGAAGATTTTTTCCTTCATATGGTTTAAGGGTTACATTTGTTCCTTGTATGTATAACTAATATATTATTATAATTTAATTGGGAGTATCTACCCAATCTTCAATACATCCAGAGGTAAGAATAAACCAGTAAACATTTAAAAATATTTTCTACAATTCTATTTAATCTCATTTACAGGTGATGTTTGAGTTAAGCTTTACTTTTTAACATTCAATTAAAGAAACCTAATGATCAATTAACTGTCTAGGATAATTTCATCTTTCATTGTACAGTTTTCCTTCCACTGGGTCATCTGATGACACTTCTCCAAAAACTTAGAGCCCTCTCATGAAGGACTGTTGGGATCTTGAAAATGTCTAGGGTTCCAGGCAGACAGTTTTCCAGTATATCAGCATAATTCCACTTTTCTAATCTCTTGGGCTAAATGAATTGTTGTTATTTAACAAGGCAGGAACAATGAGAAAGCATTTATCTATTACAGCATTTAACGAATTGCACTGTAATTGCTAATTTGCTTGTCTGTATCCCTCTCTAGGCTATAAGCTCTGTGAGATCAGGGACCATGTCCATCTGATTCATCTTTGTATCCTCAACCTGCCCTATAAGTAAAAACCCAATAAAATATATACTGAACCAATGAAAGTCCGAGAATCTTGGAGAGTACTTACGAAGTCTTCCATAGCAATGACACTTACCTGTGAGATCCAGAGTTCTGTCCACAAAGACCACTGATGCCCTGCCTGATGCATTCTTCCTTCTGTTCTTTACAGGGGCATAATTGGCCAGATCTGCAGCGATGATCCGACTGAGGGAACCAACAGCAAAACACTCTTCCCTTACCCCTAAGTGCTCACACAGAGAACTGAGGCCTGACACCAGGCACCTGATCTGCAGCAGCAGTTCAGGGGTCAGGGCAGTGGCATCCACCTCACTCAGGCTTCCCAGCCTCCTCTTTTCTGGTCGTGCACTATTAAGGAGATGCACGTCCTGGGGTAGCAGTGGAAAGAGAGAAGCAAAGGCTGGAGTCAAGGCAAGGTGGGGAGCAACAGGGGAGAGCAACAATGGTACATTCAGCACCTCTGCAGTGTAGTTCATGTTGCCCATCCACTCACACAGCTTCTCTTCCAACTGCTCAAACACTGGCTGCTGCCCCTCCAGCTCGGCCACTGCCGCTGCCGGCACATGGTTGGCCGTGAGGTGGACAGCGTGGCTCACGGCCGTGACCACCACACAATACTGGAAGTGACTGCGGCTGATAATGTCCCGTAGAGTCTCCACGGTCCGGCCTTTCAACAGGCAGCTTAGTACAAACACCGCCTTGGGCTGATTGGCTCCGCCGCCAGCCGCGCCGGGCTCGAACTCCCGCAGATGACACGTAGGTCCCCCCACAGCTTCCAGGAGGCGCGTGGATCCGCAGCCCCAGTGAAGGCTCTCGGCGCAGGCGGCGTCCAGATAGACCAGTGCCCGTTTCACTTTGGCGAGCACCTGCTCCCAGCCTTGCTGGGTAAAGGACAGCACGCCTGGGGCGCTCATGGTTGGGGATTCGTGGATTCGTGGAGAACTCAGGTGCAGGAACTTCTCAGAACTCACCGCTTCCGGAAATTGGTCTCCCGGAGACTTTGACAGTCAACACGGTACACGTGGTCCTTCATCTGACGCCCCCACTAATGGCGCACGGTGATGACGTCAGGAACGATGATTGGCTGTAGAAAGAGCACGAATCCAGGAAGCAGGGGCAGGGCTGGGGAGAAGAGCTCTGTAGTACCTATGAAATTCCGGAAAACGAGAAGTTGCCAAAGAAATAACTGAACGGCGTTCTTTGTCTCCCTGTATGCCCGGATTACCTGTCCCTGGTACCTGTGATATCTCAGAAAAATAAAAACTAATCTGAAGTTTGGTATTTTCCTTGGATATGAACACAGCTCTTTAACAAGTACAGCCACTTCCCCATCAAAATACAGAGCAGCCAGAGAAGATAAAAACAACCAACTGCTGTGCAATGATTTGTAGTTTACAGATTGCTGTCAAATACGTTATCGCACCCAAGCCTCATAACTAACCTATGGGTCTCGTTCTCCATCTTCTCTCTCTCCATTTCCTACTGTCACAAACCTGATCTGCTCCAAAACTAGAATCTAGCCCCATCCCCAGCCTCCATCCTTGCTGCACTGTCTTAATTCAGCCCACCATCATCACTCACCTGGACATTTGCAATAATTCTCCATTAATTTCCCTGCTTTTCTTCTCTTTCCCTCCAATTCAGTTATCTTCCTAATAGAAAAGCTAAGCTAATCCTACTATTTCCCAGCTTACAAGCCTCTCCTGGCCTCACTGCCTACAAGATACAGCCAGATTCATAAAAATGACCCAAAAGTTCTTCAGACTCCTAAATTTCTCTCTAGTGACTTCCAGCCTGGGACATTATGTACCTGAACAATGAAGTCAACAGACTGAGCCTAAAGAATGCGTTATAGATTCTAAATACAATCATTGTGCTAGGCTGCAAAGATACAGCAGTTGGTAAAATGCATTCCTTGATTCACAAAGAATTTACACCTGGAAAACTCTTCCACACTAAAAAATAATTACTCTAATGATACCTTCCATGTGAGGGCTTTCCTACCTACCCCCAATCAGCTACCATGACCACCCCCACCCACACACAAACACGGGGCAGGCACCCCTCAAACCTCTTCTAGGTACTTGTCTTATTATGGGGTCAGTTCTAACATATCTGTTTTCCTTAATGTATCTGTTCTACTAAACGATGCACTAGAGATCTGGTATCCCTAACACCTAGAACTGTATAACAGGTGTTTCATCAGTGTTTATTGAATAAATGTTCAATTCATCTCCATATAATAAATAATAGATTCAACGAACTTTTAATGAACATGTACAATATTCCAGACACCGTGTTAGGCACTGGGGATATAAACAGAAGGAAGCCACAGCCCCGCCTTAAAGGAATTATAATGAAGTAGGAGTACCAACACATATAAAGCAAACAAGGGCAATAAAATGCTACAGAGCAATGATTTTTTTTAAATGTATAGGAGTTACAAAGGAAGGAAAATAAATTCTGACTGGCTGAAGGAAAGAGGGAAGTGGTCAGAAGTTTCATAAAAGACCTGCTTTTTTGAGTTGTCAAAAGAAACTCAAGAAAACCAGGTGTTCACCAGGAGGACAGGAAGGGTGGGACATTCCAGGCAGTCAGGGCAGAAAGTGCAGCATGAACAAAGGCACAGAGGCATGAAACAGGACAACCTGTTCTCTGAAATGACAGACAGTTTAATATAGCTAAAGTGAAGTATATGAAGGGAAGCCCAGGAGGAACTAGGGGCAAAAAACATGGAAAGAAAGGAGAGACCCAGAACAGGGCAAGCCCTATTTTCCATACTAAGCAGTAGTAGCCAATGGGGGAACTATTAAAGGATTTTTTGGAGTGGAAATTGGTTGTTCACATCTAAGTCTTAGAAAAAAGACTCTATAGAAACATGGAAAATGATTTGAAGTGCAGCAAGATTTCAGGCAGGGAGACCAATTAGGAAACAGTAACAGCAACAATTCTGGTTGAGAGTAGATAAGGATAATAGAAAGGTGATGGACAGGGTGGGGCTTATAAAAAGGGATGTTAAGAAGATAGAGCCTAAAGGTCTTGGTGTCTGGTTTCATACAGACTGAGGCAGAGGGAGAATTTCAGGTTAACATCCAACTTTCTGCCTGTGTGACTGCTAAATGGCAGTTACTGGGATTTGGAGAACCACAAGAGAAGCAGATTGGAGAATAAATATACTGAGTGCAGTTAGGACATGTTTTGAAGGTACCTGTGGTACATCTGGGTAGAAACATCTTTTAGGCAGGTGGATGTATGATTCTGGGTTGCAGGAGAGAAGTCTGGTAATGTGGGCATCGTTATTAAATTGGTGTGCTTGAGATTGCTCAAGGAGGTCATGAGGAAGAGAGGAGGCAATGGGTGACAGATGGAGCTCTGAAGAAAAGCAGCATTTCTGGGTGGGCAGAAGTGATTGAAGCCAGTGAGTGAAGTCATGGGTGAAACAAGTTTCAAGAAGAATGGAGTGGTCAACGGTAGCAAATACCAGAGAAGAAAAAAGTTAGACAGAATCTGAAAAGAAGCCACAGGATTTGAAAATTATAAGATATTAGTGCTTTTTGCTGAACAGTTTCGGTGTAGTGATGCAGGAGAATACTTGAGAGGATTAGACTGAATACTGCATGGGAGGGGAAGTAATATCATATTGTTAAAGTATCTTTTTAGGATATTGGTTGTAAAAGAAAGGAGAAAATTGTGAATTGGCTGGAGAACTTTTTTAAGATGAGAGATGCTTAATCATATTTATAATATTTGCAAAGGCAAGAGAGAGGCTGGTGATAAAAGCAGGAAATAAGAACAGCAACATCCAGTAGGAGGCAGGTATAGGGTCTGATTAAGAGCACAGGTGAAGGAATTAGCCTGGAATAGGAAATGGAAAAAGAGTAGATGAGAGAAAATTTAGAAAACTTTGAGTGTTTAGTGATGGAAAACAAGGGAACTCGGTCTAATAATCTTCATTTTCCTTGTGAACTAGAGACAAGGAGAGAGTGTTTTGAGGCAGTTGGCTTAAGGAGAGGAGACAGCCAAGAGTAACCACTAGAAAGAATGAGAGAAGGAAGTGATCAAGGCACAAAAGATTTGCCAGACAGTGCTATGGGCAGAACTGATGTTGGAGACCATGGCTTTTAGTGGAATCATCAACCCAACTGCATGTTTCTTTCAGCAGCACCACCAGGGGGATGTAGATGAAGGTAAGACAGGAAGTTGAGTTGATCTTAGGTGAAGACTGTAAGCGAACAAGGAGCTGTGATCAGGGATAACACCACCGGCCCCAGACTGAACCAGGGGTAGGAAGAAAGTGCAGACACAAAGGAGGAAGGCTGTGTACACAGTGTTCACACTGTACACAGCTTGTCCTGAGCTCAGGGTAAAATAAAGACTGCAGATAGAAATTTGGTAGACACTGCCTCCCAATGATATATTTCACATATATGGTATTAAAAAGGCACAACAGAGAATGAAATGACCTTGAGAAACAGAGAAGAAAAAAGAACCCAAGGAAAAGCTATTTCTTGCTCTCAGATGTAATAGTGGAGTAAAGTTTTGCTAACATTACATGCTTATTAATAGTCACATTTACCTTATTCTCTATCCAAAATAGCCCTCAATTATTTCCAATTGCCATTAGAGCAAGCTTATGTCATTTCAAGGTCCTCTGCACGAACAATCAACAATTAGCTAAAGGATTACTCGAGTGCTTTCCATATGCTTGACCTTTCTGAGGGAACCTGTGAATACAGAAATAAAAAGATTTCATTCCCACCTTTAAAAAGTGTGCAAAGTTTACCTAACAGGATAGATACGAATAGATGATACACCTTGCCGGAAACAACTAGCAATATAAAATTTACTGTTACAGTTCCTCAGAATGCAGAGGATGGGTAATTGGGGCTTAATTCTTATCACTGAAGTACCTAGAGAGGGCGGAGAGCACTACACAAAGTGCAATTATTCAGGTTGCTCAAAACAGAAAGGGCTAACCCACAATGCACCACCTGCTTGCCCATAATGTGTGGAATGCTTTGTCGTTTGAAACCTCAGTTAATCTTTGTTACTCTTCCAAGAAATGAGGACAAAACATTATTTTAACATATCAATGTACTGACAAGTACATTGAAGCAAGTGAGATTAAGTGACATTTAAAGTTGGCAGCAAAAAACCAAGTCAGGCCTGAATGCCTGATCTGCTTTATTTTTCCTCTCATTAGTTGTTTTTTGTTTTTCTTTAACACCACATTCATTAATTTATATTCACATTAAGAACATTTACAAGTACTTGCTACATACAAAGTACCAAGCACGGCATTTGTGATGGTTACGTTCATGTTCATGTGTCAATTTTGCCAGATAATGGTGCCCAGTTGTCTGGTCAACCAAGCACTGGCCTAACTGCTACTGCGAGGACATTGTGTGGACTTAAATCATCAGTAAGTCAATTGCATTTATGGCTGATTACATCTACAATCAACTAAAGAGGGTGTCTTCAACATTGAGAGACTCTTCATCCAATCAGTTGAAGGCTTTAAAAGAAGAAGTGATAACTTCAACAATCAGAAGAGAGGATTTTCATCTCTATTTCAGCTGGCCTGCTTCTCCTGGGGAATTCATCGAAAACTTCATTGGAGTTCCTGACTTGCAGCCTGCCCTATGGAATTTGGTTTCATGCGTCTCCACAGTTGCATGAGACAATTTTATAAAATCTCATAATATTTACAGATATCTCCCGTAGGTTCTGTTTCCCTAGAGAACCCTGACTAATACAGCATTTTTATTTGATCAACTATTGTCACCATTTTAATCACCTACTAAACACTCCTTTCAGTACTTCTCGGAAGTAGACATATTACAACATATTTTCTTTTTTTTGCCAAGAACCAACAGACCACAAATAAACAATAAAGTGGACAACAAATATAAGCCTAGTATATGGGGTACTGTAGTTTTGTGAGGTCATAATGCAAGGGGAATGCTGACAATTGGAAGTGGGAGGACCTGTACACAATATCTTCAAGCTATTTTGGAAGCATTTCCCCTGAAGAGTAGGGAGGTAAACATGTCTTTAAACTAAGGAAGAATATAAAGGTAAATAACTATATTAGGAAGTAAGGAAGGAAGAGGGCTTTAGGAGTGGTTATTAGTGATTTATGGGCTTCTCTGCTTGTTGGAAATCTTCATTTGCAAAGTTTAGTTCAAATGCCACCTCTGCTATAAAGGCAATTTCATCAATTCCTTAGTTTAGATTAAACACCACCTTGATTTCAAGGCAGCTGAAAGGAGGAAGATGCCCTTCAGCAAAAGACAACTGGTTTCCCCATGAAACCGGCAAAGTTCATTAAAGATTCATGGAATGTAAAGTAGAATGATAAACAGATGGAACTATAAGCCATTGCCTTAGTATACTCTCAAAGCAGTATGTAAAACCTTCACTCCATTACTTTCATCAAAGACCAAGAAAGTCTACCTGTTAGGCAACACACCAGGAGAAGGAGTCACAGATAAATAAGATGTCCTGTTTGAAGAAGGACTCTGTGTAATGAGGATTCTGAGAAAAACAAATATGTAGTCAAATAATTTTTATACAATGTGACAGATACATGCCACAGAAGCAGCACAGGGTATAGAAGGGAAAAATTAGCTTTGTCCTACTCATGTCCCACTACCTCTGACCTCATCTATCACTCTCTGTCCAGCTATATTTTTGGGTTCCTTGAATACCCTAAGCATGCTTCTGCCTCAGGACCCTTGCACTTCCTATTCCCACTTTCACAGTCTATTCACCCAGAAATCCATGGTGTTTATTTCCTTCTCCATTCAGGTCTCTAGTCTTGCATCCCCTTATCATAGTGGCTTTCCCTGACAACTTGATATAAAATTTCACCCCATCTCTCTTTATCCCTCACTTTGGTTCTCCTTATCCTGCCACAGTTCTTTATAACCTTTATCACCACTTGACATATTATACATTTATATGTTTATTGTTTGTCTTTCTCATTAGAATGGAAGCTCAATGAGACAAAGGACTTTCTTTTACTTAATGTTGGATCTACAGACCCCAAAAGAATGCCTGGCACTGGTAGCTGCCCCCAAAAATATTTTCAAATAAATGGAAGGGGATGAAGTGGGATTCTACAAAAATTTTACAAATGGAATTATATCTCAATAGTTTAGAAAGCAGCAAGGGTTTCACACCATATAGATAGGGGAGACTGGAAAATGCAGGTAGAGGAGCAATCAAAGGTAAAGGGTATTAAAACCACAGGTTTGTTTAAGTAACTTGAGATGGTATGTGTTTGGTTGGGTGTAAACACTTCACTCGAGATTCTCTTGTGGCAGTCCACCTTTTCCCTTATAGAAGAGTTAATTGCTAACCACCTTCCTGTAGTTGTCAATAAACTGAGAGCTCTTTAAGTGTAGGGACTATTTCACTCATGTCTCTATTTTCCAAGTTCTTAAACATATCAGATATTCAATAATTGTTAAATAAACAAATGAAAAACAATATATATTGATTAAAGAGAAAGAAAATCCATTATTGTAAAACAAACAGGATTTCTTTCTGTTGAAAAGGGAGTGTCCCGTTTGAAAATTTTAGAACTGAAAGGGATCTTAAAAATCATTTAATTCAGCTGTCCTATTTATAGATGAGAAACTGAAACACAGAATGATGGACTTCGAGATAATGCCACTAGCTAGTTATAGTCAAGAGCTAGAACTCTGGTTTTGACCCATCATGTGTCTTTTCCTTTGAAGATAACCATCTCAAAAGAGACCTAAAAATTTAGGATTAGCTACTAAAATAAAACTGCACATACTTTATGATATATCTTGGAGAAACATTTGTACAAGTCTACAAGGAGTCATTTACAAAGATTTTCATTGCAGTTTTTTTTTGTTTGGTTTGCTAAAAGTGAAATTGAAAATGCTTAATTGGTACAGAGTTTCTGTTTGGAGTAATGGAAAAATTTCAGGGTAACAGAAAGTAATGGATGGTAATGATGTAGCACAACGTTGTGAATGCAGTTAGCAGCACTGAGTTATATATTTGAAAGTGATAAAGTGTTAAATCACATAATTAACAAAGGGGAAATTTCGGGTAGTATATATGTTACTAGAATAAAAATTAAAATAAAAACCCATGGACTGTACAACACAGTGAACCCCAATGTAAATTATGGTCAAGAGTTAACAGTATAATTATAATAATATTATTTCATCAATTGTAACAAAGGTGCCTCACTAATGCAAAGTGTTAAAAATAGGGAAAACTGTTTGGGGGGGCGGGGTATGGGAACTCTATTGTCTGATTTTTCTGTAAACGTACAGTTTCTCTAAAGAAAAAGTGAAAAGTTGAAAACAAACTTATTTCAGTACGGAACTCAATAGGGAAATAGACGTATTGTCTTTGTGATAGCCATGCTATGGAATATTATGCAATACTTAAAAGTGGAAATAGACTGTTATATACTAACACGGAAAAGATACTCCAAGACACTGTTAAGAAAAAAAAAAGTTCCAGGGTGATACATATTGTACTCTACCCCTTAAGATTAGTCAACCTCAGGTTCCTCCACCAAAACAGTACCATACACGAGAAATAAATGCATAGAAAATTTCAGAGTTCTGCACACCAGATGACAATGGGTACCTCTGGAGAGGACGACAGTGAATGAAGGGTTCTTTAACTGTAAAGTTTTCAGTGTTTTTGTTTTTGTTTTTAACAAGGAGATATATTATTCATATATTACCTTGCTTTTGTTTGCTATAAAAAGGTGGGTATGATTTGGGGGTAGGGGAACGGATTACTACTTCTCTAATGAGGAACAGAGACCTATAGGTAACGATTCTGTAGCAAAGCTGATATAACTTGTATAGAATGAAACAACGCCTTTCTGATCGCACAAAAAAAATGGCTGAGAAGAGAAAGCATCAAGGACAGAAGAGAACAACGGCGCACGTCATCGTAAAAGCAACACGGGTTACAAAGGCAAGGTTGGAGGAGGGGAATTCTAGCAGACGCAGGACGCCGCGGCAAAGAGCCGGACTAAAAGGCAGGGGCGGGGCTAAGTGCGGCGCGCATGCGCAGCCAGGCCCAGGTGGCCTCTACCGCGGAAGCGAAGCTAACTAGAGCAGCTGCGCCGCTGGGGTGCTGCTGCGCGTGCGCAGGCTGACCTGCGCTGGAGTCTTCATCTTTGCCGCCACGGCCGCCCAACCTGGATTTAACTCGCGCGCTTTCTTGGGTTGCTCGCTGGGGGTTCGCGCCCCTCTCGTGCCCCTGGGCAGCGAGGCTGGGGAAAGGGTTTGAGGGGGCTGTTGATCGCTGCCTTTAAGTTGTGCTCGGGGCGGCCATGTCGGCCGGCGAGGTCGAGCGCCTAGTGTCGGACCTGAGCGGCGGGACCGGAGGGGATGAGGAGGAAGAGTGGCTCTATGGCGGTACGGAACTTCCTGTCCTTTCTTTCCTTCCCGGTTACTCGTAGGCCTGTCTTCTGCGTCCCCAAACGGCCGGCGTCACGGGCCCATCAAGCCTCGGGCTTGGGCCTGTTGTGCGGAGCCATGTCTGCCTTGACTAGGCCGGGCGTGGCGTGTGCGCCCTCCCTCTGCGCCCCTCGGCCTCCTCCCGCCCACCCCACGCCCCCAACACGCACTCGCCCCGCAGCGGCGGAGGACGCAGCCTTGTTGAAACTGGGGATCGGGGGTCGGAGGCCGGGGGGCGGTACTGCGGAGCCTCGTCCTCTTTTTCGGACATTTCGGCCTCCTCGCCTTCTCGTTCTTTACCCTTGTTTTTTTGTATCGATTTTCAGCTATTTTGGTGTTTCTTTTTGGTCCTCGGCTGTAGGATGCCATTCCCGCTCTTTCTGTGAGAAAGTCGTTCTGTAATAATAGCTAAATAAAGTTAATACTGTAAAACTAACGTCTTGTTTTTTGCTGGTCAGTTTGCATAGATAGAATGCACCTGCAAGGGCACCTCCTTGTCTGAAAGTCGTGCTTTAAAGAAAT
Organism: Choloepus didactylus; assembly: GCF_015220235.1. Classification (NCBI taxonomy): domain Eukaryota; kingdom Metazoa; phylum Chordata; class Mammalia; order Pilosa; family Megalonychidae; genus Choloepus; species Choloepus didactylus. The sequence goes on from NC_051309.1 coordinate 55,096,781, forward strand.
AATTAAGTAAAGAGAGAGAGGGGAAGAAATGGAATACATTTTATGGCCCATAAAGAAAACCCTGAAATTCTCCTGTTTTAAGGTGAAGTTCCTCTTTTTTTTTAAGAGACTACTCTTCAACCTATGTTATAGAGATATCTCAGGTCCCTTAGGCTTGTAGTTTTTATGTCATCTCATGTATTTATTTTTCTCAAAATAAGTTTATTGCATCTTGTGCCTCCCGCTTGAAAACTTGCCTGACATCTGGTTTTTAATTTTAACTCACAATCCCTTCTTGTCTGTTGCTGACTCCAGGTTTGAAAGTTTATATTTAATACTTGCCTGAAACGTATATTCTTGATTATCATTGGAATTGTGTAGTAAAGGTGTCCTTTTGTGCACCGCATAGCTCCTTGGTGGTGTGACTGCGATAAAGCTGTGAAATAAATTCCTTATCTTTGGTGGCAAGATTTAGCATTAGTAATACTCTCGGAAACATCAGTGTGTAGGATTTCTTATACAAAAAGATATGGAAATCTCCAATACTTTTAAAGTTAAGCTTATTTTTATAAAAGTAAAGTGTGAAGATTTTTTTTCCATAGAAGATATTTTGTTAAATAATTATAAGGTGATCTAACTTTGGATGTGCTTATAGGCCCATGGGACGTGCATGTGCACAGTGATTTGGCAAAGGACCTAGGTTAGTGCTTGTGATGATCACTTCAGATTTTTGTAATACCTGTTTTATTAAGAGTGATTTGTTTACTTACATATTATTTTTTTATTAGATGAAAATGAAGTTGAAAGGCCAGAAGAAGAAAATGCCAGGTTAGTGAAATCCAGTGTTGGTATTTATTATACAGATTGTGATGCAGTGGTTCTTTCAACAAATAGTCAGACTTATTTCATTTTAATCCTTGGTTTGATTGCAACATTTTGATAAAATTTGGAGAAAAACCCTTTAGAGTGCATTCTTATTTCAGGACCTAATCTTCTTTTGTAAGTTGGCTCAGTAGTGTAGTATACAGTATAACAAACTATTAACAAACATTTTAAAACTTAAAGAAATTTTTTTTTAGAAACGGGAGCCAAGAGATTACTACGTTTACAACTTACTAACATTTTTGATGTTATATGCTGTTTTGTTATAATTTCAATGTTTTATATTTATTTCAATTCAGAGCATAAATATGTAAGAAGGTTGAGTCTCTGTTAGATTACTAGAAGGTGTGAGTGTCATTTATAAACAGAGCCAGGAATTTTATATTTCAAAATAAGTCATGTACATGGATATGCTGTCTTTATTCTGACCAGATTGCCTTAGTGTTCTATAATGGGGATGGGGGTTGTGTAGAAAGAGTCTTTAAAGAATATTTGAGCTTAAAAGTGGGAGAAATATCACATACTACACTCAGTAGTATGGCTATAATAAAAAGGACAGATAATAACAGATGTTGATGAGTATGTGGACAAATTAGAACCCTCATACATAAAATGCTGCAACCACTTTGGAAAGCAGTCTGAATGTTCCTCAGAAGGTTAAACATAGAGTTACCATATGGCCCAGCATTTCCACTCCTAGTTATTATATCCTGGAGAAATGGAAACATATATTCACACAAAAATTTGTGCAAGACTGCTCATAGCATTGTTATTCATAGTAGCCACAAAGTGGAAACAACTCAAATGTCCATCCACTGATGAAGGGATAAAATAAAATGTGGTATACCATACTGAAATACTGTTTAGCAGTCAAAAGAAATGAGTTACTGATCTTTGCCTTACAACACTAATGGACCTTGAGAACATGCTAAGTGAAAGAAGCCAGTCACAAAGGGTCTTGTGTGTTATGATTCCATTTATAGGACATGTCCGGGATAGACAAATCCATAAATACATAAAGTCGATTAGTTTTTGCCAGAGGTGGGGGAGGGGAAAATGGGGTTTGACAACTAATGAGTCTGGGATTTCTTTTTGGGGTGATGAAAATATTCTGAAATGAGTGGTGATGGTTGCATTACTCCGTGAGCATTGAATCGAACCACTGAATGGTACACTTTAAATGAGTGAATTGTGTCTTATGTAAATTATATCTTTAAATCTGTTATTTAAAAAAAGTGAATGACGGAGGCAAGAAGTGGAAGACGAAATAGCTTAGGAGACACTGAAGTTAGAGTATTCTTCCTCCTGCCAAATACTGTCCCCCATAGTGGAAGAAAATTTTTTTCATTCATTCTTGTATCATCTGAAATTTTATCATTTAGTTTGAAACTTCTGTATTGAGTCTAGTTCCTAACCCTGAGCCAGTTAACTACAAAGTTGAGATTAGTATGGTATATAGAAATGGAAGACTTCTTCCCTGGTTTTAATTTTGACGTGTTAGTTAATCACTTGAATTCTTACGTTTTTAATATTGACTTGTCAAATATTTCTTTAAAAATTTTGTCATTAAGTTTTTCTAAGGTTTAGACTGGGTCCCATGTATGAATGCAGTTAAATGTTTCTTCCTATCCCATTTTCCAATTGGTCAAGAAATTAATTCATTATAGAGTAAAAATTCACAATTAAATATACATTTTTATGAGATAGCCTATTCCATTTCTTTTTATTAATTGCATTTCTTTGCTACAATACTTGAAGTTTATTTTCTGCATTGAAAATTCTTTAATCTTAATTTTCCAGTACTCAACTTGATTAAATTTATTGGAGAAAGGCCTTCTATCTTCCTTGAGCATCATTGTCAAAATTTCTTCATATTATTTTTAAACTTTAGTTGGAGAGCCATTAAGTTTACTTCATTTCATGGAAAAGATCTCCCCTTAAAAATTTGTTCGTAAAGAAAGCATATAGTTTTATTATGTTTTTAATATTTTAAGCATAATAGAGAAATAAAACTTCTGAGGAGTGGATCTGTTGGGGAGAAGGAACTCTGCCAAACCTGTGTTCTAATATATGGCTTGGTACATCATTGTCCTGCCTGAGTACCTGCTATTAGAATTTGCCCCAGTTTCTTTCTGACTAAAGCCTATATTCTTCTTAATCATTACACTGTCTCCAAGTCTGTCCTGTTTTATTTGTAAATGCAACATAGCTACATGACTGTTTTGTGCCATATAAAAAGCAAGCTCAACTTGTTTCCAGCTCCCTAGAAGCTTATTTAGATAGGAAGCAGATGCACTGAAGAATTATAGTTATGTTTGTTTTCTGGGGTCAAGGAGTAAAACAATAAAAATTAACAGGAGATAAGTTTTCTGTTTTTATCTTTCATCATTTTCTTTACTTGGGGATTGTGTTACGAAATAGCACTGTAGAAATTAAACTGATTTATATAGATACTGCTTGACATAAAGTTTAGAAGTGATTAGCAGAAATCTAATGCAAAAGCTCTGGACTATGTCAGGATCTGTACATTTTTTTTAGAAATGCTAGTTAATTGTCAGACATGGGCAAACCTGTTAGTTACTTTTTATTTCAATTTCTTTATCTGTGTAATGAGATTATGGTTAATTCTTACTGTCTAAATTATTAGTTATTAAAAATATGAGACCAATTACACTATAGTACTAGAAGCATTATTTGATGGTTAATTGTCATATGTTTGTGCCTCATGTGGGAATGGGAGTATTTTATTATTATACAACACTTCCATTGTGAAAAGGGCAAATGCAAGTATTTTCTGATCTTGAAAAAGTATTTAAAGTCACCAAAATTAGATCTAGGGCTCCTTATTAGTATCAAATTGGAGGATCATCTCATAAGATGTATTTTTTAAATCTTAAGTTTTTTTTCTTACATTTTATACAACAAAGCACATATATCCAATCAGGTTGATGAATCAGAAGACCAAGAAGAAGCATGTTTGCTGACTGAATGCTAAGAGAGTTGTGATCAAACCACAAATCTATGTTCCCTGGATACCAGGGTGTAAAGAGGAAACACAGGGTATGCTATATATAGCCCTTGACATTGACAGTAGTTCCTGGCACATAGTGGATGTTCAGTAAAGATTTAGGATAAATAACATTGAATAATTGTGCTGCATCTTTAAAATGTTTTTTTTAAAGAATCTAGCTACAGTATGCTGTCATATTGCAAGTCATTAATAGATTTTGGAGACAATTCCATTCTATTCCAGTGTTGAATGCTTGTTTTATGGAAGGCACTAGGAATAATAACAAGGAATAAGACAGGCATTTTTTTTTTTTTTTTTTTTTTTTTTAACCATCCCTGTTCTTACCATCCAGTGGAAACCCTATCAGGCATAGTTTTAAAATATTAGCATAATCAATTTGCACTTTTGAAAATAATACCTGAAATGTGTACTTATTTTTTATTCTTTGTAGTGTTAATCCTCCATCTGGAATTGAAGATGAAACTGCTGAAAACGGAGTACCAAAACCGGTAACATGAGGCTTTGGAATCTGGTTACTTTCCTCTTTAAAATCTTTATCATTAGTTTCCCTATTAACTTAGGAAGAAAACCAAAATTTAACATGACCTTTAATATCCTCTGTCCTCTAGCTCTAGTCCTTCTTAATCTCCAACCTCATCTATTGCCTCAAAAGCATGCCTGAGAATTAGCAAGAAGTAGAAGAGTGGGAAGAGACTTCAGAGGGAATATAGCATGTGCGAGGACTTAATGTTTTTTTAGAAACTGGTTGGTTGGATCATAGTGACCCTGATTTTCAAAGCAAACATTGAATCCCACACCTAATTTGAAGGTTTTAGATTTTTTAGCAAATATTTTTTTATTTAAGAGACAATCGCTGACCCCATCCCTGTTAAAATAAGTTATGTTTGTGGAGGTGAAAGTATCATTGGTCCTGTGAGTATTTTAACATTTCAATCCTGTGAAAAGAAGGAAACAGTTATTCTGCAATCTTGAACTTGTATACAAAAAAGTATATTTCCTAAGTGATAAGCTTATTTACTATTATGTGACCTAAACACAAAACAGTCTTTTAGAGCCAAAATATAGCCTTCATAAATGGCCCCATTATCACTCAGATAGAAATATTCTCTCAGCTATTTGCATTCAGGGCTTCTTTGAGGTGTGAATGAATGCTGGGAATGGTTGAGGCGCTTTTAAACTATTTAGAGCTTTTTAATCATGACACTTAATCATGAATCTTAAAATTAAGTATTTTCCTCTTACCTTCATATTCTTTTTGCCAAGAATTCCTCAAATACTTATTTTTTAGAACTTTACCTTATAGATATCTTAGTAAATGGACTTAAATCCTTTTTGCAGAAAGAGCAGTTATACATTAAAAAATAGAAATACGAGGTGATATTTGCAAAAAGATTATGCTGAAAAAGGTTTTATGTCTTTGTTCATAGTCTTATCCCTCTTTATCATATAGAACATCAGGGTTATAAATGAACTGAAATACACTTCAACTTAGGAGCCTTAGGAGCTATAACTTTTTTCTCTTGAAACAATCACAAAAACACAGAATGGTTACATTTTTGAGTTATTAATATTAGGCATTGAAATGGGTTGTTGAAGGTATTTTGTAATTGTTTATTTTGATGTAGAAAGTGACCGAGACTGAAGATGATAGTGATAGTGACAGTGATGATGATGAGGATGATGTTCATGTCACTATAGGAGACATTAAAACCGGTGCACCACAGTATGGGTAAGTTACTTTTAAATAAGAAAGAAATGTGTGAAAGCTCTGTCAAAGATAATGTTCCTGTACCAAATCATCAGTGGTTATTCCATTGTTTTTACGTTTTGTCATTTTAACATGAGATAAAATGAATTACTTTTAAAACTTCATCATGGAAAATATTTCCTAAAGATCAAGTTAATCAGGTAAGTTACATGGAAGCAACACTTTTTGATTCCTGTAATTAAAGTGTTTTTCTTTTTTTAAAGGAAATGAGTACCACAAATTCTTCAGCTAGAATTAGAAAACCTTAAATTGCAGTTTGCAGTTTGTGTCCATTCTTATTTATCATTCTTTCATTTTATTGCTTACCCAAATTCAGGTTTAGATTTTTAATTTTTATGGCCAATAGAAACAATATTAGAAATATTTCTCCTTTTTTTCATAGTTTATTTTTCAATTTGTTAATTATCTTGTAGGATTTTTAGGGCAATACATTGGCTTCATTTTACAGTCCATAAAACTGACTGAACTTTCATTGACTCATTGAACACATAAAGAATCTTACCAGAAAGATGGGAAGGGAATTCATGAAAGTATGTATTATGATTTTGTTATGGTGTTGGAATAAGAGTAAATGTTTTTCCTGTTTTCCAAATTGGCTGTATAATATTGTTATTGTAGCTTGTGCATTGAAAACAAATAAAATAACCTTTTATAAGTTTCACAAGAGTTCGTTACAAGCACACTTATCTGAAATCAATCAATATATACGTAAACAATTTTGACTATTTCTTCAGTAGAGCCATTTTTTTCAAAAATCATTTATTTCAGTTAACTTAAATTTCAGGAAGCTTAATTCAATTACTGTCATAGTCAATTCTGCGTTATAATGATTGCCCATGTAATTCTGAAATCCTAGCAACTTTTTAGTGAACAGGGGTTGAGAAAAGACTAAATTACTCATGTTGGGGCAGATAACTCTTAATATGCTCCTTGTTCCCAATTGAGAGTAAATCGTTTCAGGGACAAGATATTTACATAATGGTAGTTAGGCCTTTACCTTCTGCCCTATGCCAAAAAAAACTCTTTCATATAAAACTGTAATAATCATTTTATATTTAGTAACAATTGTTATTTCACAGTATTTGTATTTGCACATATAGACAATTAAAGCAAATTGTGGATTTCTGAATTTTTTTAATTTGACCAATTTTTTTGTAAGATTTACATGGAACTATTAAGTGCACATCAATTTCCATACTACTGTAGCTGAATTTTTCTTGTATGAGTTTTAACAGTTTCATGAATTATAGTCATGTTTGTACTTGTTTGTCACCTTCAGACTTGAAACTCTTTCAGTATATGAACCATTGGTTTTTTACTTTTCCTACTCATCTTGCCTTACATATCAAAAGTATTCAGTAAATGTTTATTGACTAAATAGACTGCATTTAACAGGTACAATTTGCTCTGAAGGTTTATTTTTCCCCCAACAATTGATTATGAAAATTCTCGAATATTTAGAAGAGTTGAAGGAACTGTGAACACTCGTTTACCCATCACCTAGAAAATGCAATTTATGTTTTGCTATGTTTGCTTTATCACATATGTATTTATCCATGCCTCTATCCGTTCTTCAGTCTGTCTTATTTTTTTTTAATGCATTTCAAAGCAAGTTGCAGACATCTTGGAAGGATGTAAAGCCTGTCTCACCTTGATCTCAAGACATATCCCTTGAAATCTGAGTTGAAGCCAATGAGAGGATAAAATTTGAATATTTACTTTTTGCGCAGCATTTTCAGAAGCAAATTTAAAGAGCAAAATATGTTCAGGGAACATTAAATTGGTTATGGTAAACTGTTAGAAAGTACAAAATAGCATTTCTTAAACTAATATGTGTTAGAAAGTTCATTTTATATATAAATAAGATATGGAGAAAAGCCCATCTTGGGGTAGGAATAATTTATCTCAAAGAGAAGTAGTTTATTAGCTATATCAGAGTGTCATCCATTCATTCATACAATAAATGCTTTTTAAAGACATGTTTATATTTGTTTGGCAGTGTATTAAATAATGATGAGAATATAGAAAATATAAAATAATCCTTATTTTCCAGTAGTAGTGAGGAAGACAAACGTGAGCAAATACTTTCAGTTCAACTTAAGTTCTAGAATAGAAACTTGTACAGTGATTTGAAAGCTTTTGAGAGGAGATTTGCTAAAAGCCTATGGGTGTTGAGAAGATCCCAAGAAAGCTAACATTTGAACTGGTTTGAATAATTGTTCAGACACAGGAAGAAGACTGATCTAGGCAGGGGTTACTACTTAGATGTGGTAAAAGTATTGCTAGGAAGAACTACATGGCTGGACCTTAGGGTAGGACAGGAAAGGATGGTATGGAAGACCCTGTTTGTCATGCTAAGGAGTTAGGACTTCATTGTTGTGTTGTGGAACCTTTGAAAGTTTTTAGGCAGATAAGATTGTTTGCTGAAGATAACTTTAGCAGTAGTAGCTAGGTAGAGTGGATTAATTACAGAAATCAGTTAATAGATTTGAGGTGATTGTTAAGATGAGATGAGATGATAACCCAAACTAAGCCAGCAGCAGTTAGTATAGGAATGGGTAGCAAAATAAGGTGTATTTGAGAGAGTAATCAGTAGAAATAACCTGGATGACTGATTGGCTATGAATGGAGAGGGAAAAAAGGACTCAGTTGATTTGGATGCTTTTAGAGCAGTGAATTAGTTAAATAATATGTATGGGTAAGGTGTGAGTACAAGGCTAAAATAAATTGGGGGTGGGTGGGTTGTGTTTGATTTTCAGTTTCTACACGATACCCAAAAATCTAGCATCTAGCATCAGAGAAGCCTAAGACCTTATGGGGGGGTCTATATGGCTTATCAGATTAGCTTACATGCAGTTTTCCATACAGCTAAGTTTCTCTACCCACTCTTCTATATACAGTGAACACAAAGGCTTGGTGTCCTTAAAAACCAAAGTTATGTTTTAAAAGCCAAAACAGGAAAAGGAAAGTGACTGGGTGGGAAGCAAAGAAACTGATTTATTGAGCACTCAGAGCTAAGCCTTTTGAACTGTTTTTATCTTGTAGCAGTGCAGTAAGAGGACCGTTTAGAGATGGTCCTTGTAATACCTTTGACTTTCAAGATACCCAAAATAGCTTTTCCTATGCTGAGTTTGGATTGCTGAAATGTACGCACCATGAGGGCAGGAATTGTATTTGTCCAATTTCTCATTGTCTTTCCTTAGCTTAGAACTTTACCTGACACTTGGTGGTGCTAAGGAAATGTTTATTAAGTGAATTCATCAGTCAAGGAGATGATGAAACATTTCAAGTTGATGATTGTACTGCTTGACAGTAACGGTTTGGTTTGGACTAATTTATACTTATTATATTTATAGCAGTGGAAGTTTGTAAATTATTTGAGTATTATTGCATCCGGTTTTTTTTTTTTTTTTAAGGAGAAAACACAAGTGTTAGTGCTAATACAAGTGAATAATGTGGTTCTTATAAATTTAGTACATTAGAGACCAAAGATGGAAATTATTAAGCATACCAAAAGCAGTGAATCTTTACAAGTCCAGTTGGCTAAACTTGTGAGGGAAAAGAACCAAAATTAAATAACATGTACATATAATATGAGAAGTACATCATTGAAAATGTTGTCTAAAACTTGGGATCATAGTAATTTTTTTTGCTTAGGGGCAGTTAAGCCTTCTTCGTCACCCACTCCCCTTTCTCTTCTCTTTCCTAGCCTTCCCAATAACTGTTTTCCTTAGTACATTTGATTTTTCCTATGTACAATAATGCATTATATAGAAAAGAAGGGAACTGTCTCTAAACCCACACTCAAAATGAATCTGAGGCTCACGGGGTCTAAGTGACTTGGCCAAGTCACACAAGCTAATAAATTTGAGCCTGAGTGTGTCTCACTGCAGATTTTATATATTGTATTTTATAAGAATGTGTATTATACTACATAAAAAAAGTGCAGCTCAAAATATTTTTCAAAATTTTACATTCATATAACCACCACCCAGATCAAGATAATGGAATATTACTAGCATCTTAGAAGCTTTCATCTTCCTCTCAAGCCATTAACCACCCAAACACTGCTCTGCTTTCACTCTAGATTTGTTTTTGAATTTTATATCAATGTATTCTTGGTTTGGACAAAGTATTCCCTAGGTATTTGAAAGAGGATTTATCAGCATCAAATACAGGAAGGACTAAAAGGAGGCCATTAGATTTAGCAACATGGTGGAGAAATTTCACTTTTGCAGGATTGCTGTAACTGAATAATTAGAAGGCAAGAAAATTAAGACAGGGCATATAAACTATCATTTCCCAGCTTAATTTCTTGTGACTCCATTCCCAGCTTCATTTCTTTGAAGTTTGTTATTATGTTAGTGGCAGGGAAGTTTATAATATGTGAAACAAGTCAGACTTTAAAAAATTGTTTATTTTTGCTTTTTATTGAGCCATTGGCAGACTTTTAAAGTTAGCTTACAGTATTTTCTAAAATGTATGAGTCAGTCTATCCAGTTACTATGTGAGTGTGTAATTTATTTGTGCACATTGAATATGTTGCTCTTTTGTTTACTTAGTTTCTCGGGATAATTTTTATTATTTTGTTTTTAGGAGTTATGGTACAGCACCTGTAAATCTTAACATCAAGACAGGAGGAAGAGTTTATGGAACTACAGGTAAAATTTATATTTGCAGTTGCATCAGTAGTAAAATAAGGTACATATCTGAATAAGTCATACACAGATTATAATAGCATTTACTGCTCAATTAAAAAGAGCAGGTTTTGATCATATATCACTGCATCAGCAAACTTTTTCTGTAAAGGGCCAGATAAACGCTTTAGGGTTTGTGGACCACATATAGTTCCTGTCATATGTATTTGTTGTTTGTTTGCTTTATAACCCTTTCTTAGTTCACATGATTAGTTGGCAACTTCCTATTAGAATAGACATCCCTATTTTAAGTAGTAAGTTCCTGATTTCTCTATCCAGTTTATCTTAAGGCTATAACGATAAAGATTGACCTTACCTACTTTTTTTTATAGTAAACGTTAATGCTTTGTTTGAACCCTTGCCATTTTTGGTGACTGAAATAGCAAAAAATATATTGTTTTCTCTTAGTCTATGGTGTCTCCCAACTTCTTGCTAATGTAGCTACATCACCATTTTGTAATTTTATGAAATAGGAACAAAAGTCAAAGGAGTAGACCTTGATGCACCTGGAAGCATTAATGGAGTTCCACTTTTGGAGGTAGATTTGGATTCTTTTGAAGATAAACCATGGCGTAAACCTGGTAAGATAATTGTAGATTATATCTGTTTTAAAATGTTTTTAGTATAAACAGTTTTCTGAAATGTATTTTTGGAACATCAGTTTAAGAATATTATTTTCTAATGACGTTGTTTTAAGCAGGTATTATTAAATCTACTAGTAGCTTAGCATTACTGTAAATGGAGACTTACATACTGTTTTAGTATAATGCTATTTATAAAGATAGTAATTTTGATCAAAAATTTTTGTAGTCCTGTTGCATCTTGTAATTTGGAGAACAAGTAAAATCAGAAGGGGTCATATGACTAATAAACTAAATTTATATTTTTGTTATTGTGTTTTATATGAAATATTGTTGAAATATTTGTATACTAAAAGTGTGGTTTATCTTTAGGTGCTGATCTTTCAGATTATTTTAATTATGGGTTTAATGAAGATACCTGGAAAGCTTACTGTGAAAAGCAAAAGAGGATACGGATGGGGCTTGAAGTTATACCAGTTACCTCTACCACAAATAAAATTACGGTAATTAGTAAATATTCCAAAATACCCCTGCCTTTTCCATTGTCCTACCTTTACCAACTCCCCCCCCCCTTAAATAAATCTTTTTTCCCTGTAAAGGAGGTTAAATGCTATATATAATAGTTTAAAAATTCCATTCTCTTTACCATGTTTATTTGTTTTTTCCCTTCCCTTTCAGAGTTTTATATTAATGATTTTCTGATGTTCTTAGTTTCAAGTCACAGACTAGCCACAGCTAGTTTGTCTTTATATGGCCTATCAATTAAAAATTATGTGGTATCTTAATGGGGATATGTTATTTAACTTAGGCCGAAGACTGTACTATGGAAGTTACACCAGGTGCAGAGATCCAAGATGGCAGATTCAATCTTTTTAAGGTGAATTTTAGTAAATTATCCTTGGTTGCTCTCATTTTTTGTTCTTGAGTCTGCTCCCATACCACTATTAAAGGGACAAAATTAAAGTGGAAATAGCTACTTTTTTCCAAACCTTCAGCTTCCTGGTGACTTACAAATTTGCTGATTGTTGTTTTATCTCCACTTTTGCAAGCATGTGATTTATAGCTTATTATACTAACAAATGCCAAGTAAAACTACTTTTGCTATATGTTCATTTTATTTTGAGTCATAGTATATGTTTGTAGAATATAAGATTTCTATGCCAAAGGCTAAGCTGTCATTGTAGATAATTTTATAATCTTTATCAGCAGAATTACAGGCTTATTTTTCCGAAAATTCGTAATTTCCTTTTTAAAAAAATTGGTAAGGAAGATGGCATACTGCTTACTGTTTCTGTGACACTGAAATTGTTGGTGTAGTAGTTTTAAGATATTTCAAGAATCTTAGGCATTTTCTGTGAGTCTCTTTAAGAACTCAGCAGAATGAGATAAAGCCCTTGATTTTTTTAAAGTAAATATTTAAAAAGAATAGGTTTGTGTGAGGGTCTGGAAGGTTGGTACTACCTCTCAGGTATCAAGTCTGACTTCCGGGTTCTCCATTACATGATATGATCAGAGCCAGTCTAGAAAACAATGTTTTATTTTCATACTTCGCTAGTAAATGGAAACCCACAAACTTGTCTTGAAATCTTGATTTGGTTGCCATCTTTGACTATGTATTCTTCTTTCTTTTAATATTTGATTCTTTACTATTTGATTCTTATATTTATCACCACTGGGATGAAGATTGGAAGTGGCTTTTAGTTTAGATTACATTCTTAGGGAACTTTTTGTAGGCTGTATGTGGAACTCTGTGCCTCTTTTGGGACTACAGCCCTGTCCACCAAAATACTGCCTTATGCAATGCATGTGCTATATCCGCAGATGTAGCTGCTCTGCTGGACACAGTTTTGTATAGAGAAATTAATTTTAATTTACATCCCACTTTAGGTAAGTATTTGGTTCTTGTTCTGCTGTAAATATTTTGAAAAGGCTTGATGGTATCTATCCTATTTTAAATGGTTATCAGGTTCTTTTTGGTGATACAATGTATCTGATTCTTTAGACTTTGGATATATTATCCATGATTACAGTAAACAGATAGAAAAGTTGTCTTGCTGGGGAAAGAGTTCTTTTGCAGTAGTGCTTCTTCTCCCTCCCCTTCTAACAGAAATGAGAACTGCCTTTGTTAACTACCTGCTTCTGTATGCTTTGTGTTTTGGCAGTAAACTTTTAAAACCTAAAAATCTAAAGAAGCTCCTAGGAGCTGGTCTCTCATTGAAGGTAATCATAATGAATGAGTTTTTAATATACATTCTGTATATTGGAAAATTATTTTGAAATTGCTGTTGATCATGTGAGAGGAGGCTTTTGACTCATTCATTCGATTTGTTTGATTCTGGTCAAACAAGGACTTAAATTTAATGGGTGAGGTCTAATGTTTTTTTTTTTGTTTTGTTTTGTTTTGTTTTTACCTTGATAGTGCTCCTAAATATTTATTAATATTTCAGTTTAAAATACTGATTTGGGAATAGGATGTGCATTTTAATTAATTTGTACACATTTCTTCTTTTTGTAATTGTGGTCTATAGGATGCTGTTTTATTGATAATGCTCAAAACTTAAAATTAATGCTGCATGGGAGCATTTGACATTTTAAGGCTGTAATTGGATTTACATTTGAATTTCAGAAAAGTTTTTCACCTTGTTCAAATTTCTATGAAACTGTTTTTTTTTTTCGAAAAGTATTAGTTGCTTTTTACTATCTTATTTTGCAGCGTTGAGGAACACAAAACAATTAAAAAGATAGAACTGCTATCCCAAATAGGTAGAAGTAAATCTTTTAGGTATCTTTTAATGGCAAAATGTGTATTCCAGGCAAACTGGTATAAGAATTCAGAGAAATGAGAGTGGGTTAATAATTATTTTGAGATTAAATATAACACTGGAGGCTTAAATATGGTTTCCTTGTTTTTCTGTTTTTTAAAATTCTAAAGTGGAATGCAATATATGCCAGTTAAATCAGCTTTGAGACTATGAACAAGAGAAAGAAAAAAAGGATTATAGGCTGAGGAACCAGTTTAGGAAAAGAAACGTGGATGGAAGGATTATTCAAGAAGTTAGCCTTGTCAGTCAGAGGGTTCCTTTTAGAAAGGAGTAAAACAGATGGCTTTGTAGGTTGGGATTCAATCAATAGAAAGCTAGAAGACCAGGAAGATGAGTTTGAGGGGTTATTGCGTATTTGTGAGCAAGACAGTGACCTAGAAAGTAACATTATTCTGGCAGCAGTGTTTGACATGGAAAAAGAAAGCCCAAGCTCTTGTATACTTATCTAACACTTAAAGGAGCCCTTAATAGGTATGGACTGTTAAGGGTTTTGAAGTAGAATTATTAGGGTTGGTGAGAAAGAAAAGAAAAAATCTTCCCCCATTTTCTTGATATCTTCGTTACACCTCTGATGTGCTGGGCACTTTGCTAGATGATACAGTAAATTGAGGCTTCTGTGTTCAAGGAGCTCATGAACTAATTGGGTAAACTGACATGTAGATACAAACTAACCACAATATATTGTGGGGAATGTTATGTTGGTGGTAATGACAACACGCAATGGGGGAGTTCAAAGGAAAGAGTGGGTTATTCTACATTGCAGAGTCTAGGATTCAAAGGGTGATGATATTTGAAAGGTGAGCGAATATTTTCTTCCGTAGGAGGGAGAGAGGAGAGTGAAGAGCATTGTAAGCAGAGAGCAATATGAACAAAAATAGGCATGAAAGGAGAGTTGAGGTGGATGGAGATGTAGCAGGGGAGAGAGGCCTGGAAATGGGGCCATGATGAGAATGACCTTAAACTGAAGCTAGCCTGCAGACATTTATGTAGTCAGTGGGAAGCCACTGGAAGGTTCCTGAGCAGGAGTTTCATGAGCATATCTGTGTTTTAGAAAAGGAACTGGCAGCAGTGGACTATAGAGTGTAAGGGGGAGAAAGTGGAGTCAGAGACCAGATTAGGGAGCTGTTACAGTTCTGTAGAATGAAATGATGAGGGTCTGAACTCATAATGGTGCATGGGCAGAGAAACAGAGTTAAGAATCATGATTTACATTCTCTTTGAATCTGCTACAAAGAGAATTTTTATCATCTTTAGTCAAGTGATAGACTTGAGCCTCTTTAAGATAACTTGTCATTATGTAAGTTTTTAAACATACTAACAAGTAAAGAGAATAATACAAATGAATCCTTATGTGTTTTAATATAGTTAAGATTTCTTTAGCAAAATAAAAGAATATTTAATAGATAAAAATAAAGTCACTCAGTTGGGTACAAAAACAATTGTATAATTACACATTTGGGGTGAGCTGCAGGAAAGGAGTGAGTAGTGGTAATGGGTAACATGTAAGAAAAAAATGACCACAAGTTTTTCTTAAAATTTTTTTATATCACATGTGCACACGTGAGTCCACATGCACAGATGATTTTTTTCATCTGAAAGTATTATGAGCTTTGTCACTAGTGTTCTAAGGTTTCACAATTATGGGTTTTGGTCTTTTTTCATCTGTTGTACCAGGCACTCTGTTGCACTTTCTTAATCTGGAAACTGATATCCTTCACTTCTGGGAAATTTTTTTCTATTATTTCTTTACTTTTTCTCTGCTCTGTTCTCTCTTCTGGTCCTCCTATTCAGATATTGGACATCTTGGACTGGTTCTATAATTTTCTTATCTTTGTTCTCTTATTTTCCATCTCTTTGCCTCTTGTTATTTGGGAGTTTTTTCAACCTTACAACCTTCAATTCAGTTTTTGATTTGTGTGTTTTTGTTTTGTTTTTAATTTTGAAGAGTTTTTTTAATCTAATTTTAGCGTCTCATTCTTGTTTCATTATGTGCACATTTTTCCCCCTTTCTCAGTGGATATTAATGATAGCTTGATTTATTTTAGATTTTCTTTCTATGTGGCCTGTTTTCTCCAAGTTAATATTTTAAGTTCATTTTTGACTTCCATTTTCAAATGTGTGTGGATCCTTGGCCATTCAGTGAAAGAGTGGGTCACTAAAAAGTTGACTGGAAGTTCTGTTTATGTGAATGGGACTGAGTGTAGTTTCACTGTGGGGTCTAACCTTTTAGAATCCTTGGATGTCATTATTTTTTATTTTTTATTTTTTATTTTTTATTAGAGAAGTGGTAGGATTACAGAACAATCATGCATACAATACAGAATTCCCATATACCACCCTATTAGTAACACCTGTTGGTGTGGTACATTTGTTACGATTGATGAAAGCACGTTTTCATAATTGAACTATTAACTGTAGTTCATAGTTTAACTTAGGGTTCATTGTTTGTGCAGTGGAAAGTTACTGGGGGTAGGGGTGGGGTGGGGGTAGGGAATGGGGAGTTAAGGCTTAAAATGTACAGAACTCCTATTTGGAAAGATGGAAATGTTTTAGTAATGGATGGTGGTGGTAGTAGCACAACATAGGGAATGTAATTAACAGCACTGAAATATATATCTGAATGTGGTTGAAAGGGGCAGTGTTAGGTTGTATATATGGGTAATACAATAAAAATTTTTTAAAAATCTGTAGAACTGGTGTAACTATTTTTAGGTTTTGTTTTGGTTGTTTATTTTTTCTTTTGAGATCCTGATTTTCGAGAGGAGGCGTTTCAGTCACCTGCCTAGAGAATATGTGCCTGACTGACTGAAATGCTTTGGGAGCTGGATTTGTAAATTACTGAATCTTTTGAGATCCTGCCTTAAGAATTGATATGTCTTTGCTTTCTCACTGCTGATAGGATTGAGTTATGTTTTCAGTCAGCTACCATTTCTTTTAACTGCTTTCAAAGTCCCAAATTTTATTGCTTGTCTATTTTTGTTTTTATGGGTCTAAACAAAATTGTGATAATTCATTTATATGGTTCTTTACTGTTCCTTTTTTCACCCTAGGTTTTCTTAGGTTATTAAAATTTTCTGATAAATACCATTTTGCATAGTTGCACAATCTGTTTTTGGGTACACCACAATTTATTTAATAGGTTTCTTTTTTAGATATTATATTGTTTATAATGTTAAACTTTTATAAATAATGCTATAATGGATAGTGAGTAGAAATCTCAAGAATTTCAAAAGATTTTGTCAGAGAAGACTTTAGGTAAGGTATATTTGGATATGTAAGGTCCAAAATGAATTACTTTTGGAAAATCAGTCAAGTTGTCTTATAGCCATTTCTTAAAATACTAAATATGAAAAAATATTCTCATGCTCTGGTTAGACAAATTTTGGGTATGTATAATCCTGAGTGCAATATTTGAAGATGAATATTGACAAGAGTGATGGTAATGCAGATTAATAAGGAGGGTTGTTAGAATGGTGAGGATTTTCAGAATTATTTAATGTAAGGAGTAGTTAAAATATCAGAGACCAAGTTGGAGTTAGAAATGTAATAGATTTATTGGGGATAACTCCTGTGAAAGAAAAAAGGGGGCAGGGGGGAGACAGGTTTAGTTTTTTTATTTAAATTAAAAAATATATATTAAGGAGAAAGGAAAACTAAGTTAAAAAATACAAGCATTTTCACATGTTTAAAAATCTGCCTTGTTTCCCTGATACCTTTTCTCATGTTTCCCCCTGTTGCAGATACTCTTTTTATCATGCTCCCTTTACTCTTTCTCCCCTACTCCCTCTTCCATTTTTCTTCCTCCACTCTTCTTTCTTCCTTCTTCTCAGTTTCTAATTGAGCACTGATTGTGCCCTGAAGTATAGTAGCTTGAGGGGTGATGGTAAGCATAATAGACAGTAGTCCTTATTGTCTTGTAGCTTATCTTTCCTAATGGGGAAAATAAGTATTAATTAAATAACCATTCCCAAAATTATATAGTTAAAAGCTCCAGGGCCTATGAAGGGCTTTGAAGAAATGACATATGAACTGATGCCCAAAGGCAATCAATTACTGGATGCCAGGCACTGCTTTCTGGGTACTTGTGTTACAGCTTTAAACTGGAGGCAGCTCACGCCTTCAAAGATCTTATGTTATAGCAGTAGTAGGCAATTAACATGTAACAAGATAAATAAGTCAACTTCAGATAATGATTTAGTGAAAAATTCTATGAAAAAACACTTTCACAAAAACTTGAATGATGTTTAGAAGGATGAAACCATGAGGAGATCTGGGTATTCTAAGTAGACAGAGAATCTAGTATAAAAGTCCTCAGAAAGGAGAAGCTTATGTGTTAAAAGGAACAGAAAAAAAGCCGTTCTAACCAGAATGTAATAAAAATGAGTTGGAGGGAATAGAGGAAAACAAGGTTGGAGAGGTAGCTATACCATGCAAGTCCTTGTAGACTATGGTAAGAAGTTTGGATTTTATTCCATTTGTATTGGGAAGCTATTGGAGAGTTTTGAGCACGGGAGAGACATGAATTGATTTACGTATTTAATAGGGTTGCTTTGGCTGTATACAGAGAATGGATTTTTGAGAAGTAACAGCTAAAGCAGAAACGATTAGCATAACAGGTAAGGTGTGATTGGTGGGTGAAACTTGAATTTTAGGAGGGGATATAGTAGTAAGTGGATTTGGTATAGATTGTAGATGTAAAGTTGGCCTGTTGGATATTAACATTTATTGGATAGTTCTTAGGTTGTGTTTTTTTTCCCTTGAGCAACTTGGTAGATGTTGTGCCATTTCCTGTATAGGGAGAAGGCTTGGAGAAGATCAGACTGGGGGATGGTAGGGAATCAGCAATTTTGTTTTGGCTGTGGTAAGATTGAGATGTCTATTGGACATGTAATTAGCTGGATATCTATGACCGGAGTGCAGGGAAGCAGTTGGGACCATGGTATCAACTCTGAGTATTCTTTTTTAGGTAGTTTTTTTTCCATAGTGTTTATTATGTTGCTCTTATTGTTTATGTGTCTGTCTTAAGGTCTGGGATTCGTTTTTTTTTTCTCAGTCTTAACTACTGGTACATAATAGATATTTGATGTTTAGTGAATAAATCATGTTTATTTCCTGTCACCAGATCCTGTCTACTTTACCTGTCAAGTATTTATCAAATCCATTTCTTTCTTTCTACTCCCCGCCCCCCTTGTCTTAGTGCAGATCCTCATATCTCATTAGGATTGCATTTTAAATGGATATTTTTTAAGCAGCAACATACATTTTCAAGTAAAATCTCATTGTGGAACCCTAATCATATGAAGTTATCGGTTAGGTTCCGGGTTCACTATTGGTGAGAGATGCAACTATAAAGGCTTAAATATATAAGGTTTTTGCTTTTTTTTTATTTTCACATAATGAGTAGTTGGGAGGTGTAGCTTGGTGGTATTGAATCAGTGGTTCATGTTTATCAGAATCAAGGTGTCTGAGATTCTCTTGCCTTTTGTCTCAAAGGGAAGGAAAGTGATGCTGAATTCAGGACCTAGCAGGGGCAGTAAAATTTAAATAGGGTATAAAATATGGTTTGATATTATTCAAGTGTAAGGCAATTTGAATTTAATTTGTTTAAATTTAGTTAATTGGTGATGTTTTAAGATAGGAAGCTGAGTATAAAAACAAAAGAGCGTAAAGAAGAAATTTTACCGGTCTTAAGTTATATGACTGGACCACTGTCAAAAGATCTGGTAGGAACAGAAGGGATAGATAAATCTGGGGGATATTATGGAATAAGCAGATATCTGGTTTAAAAGTTAATACAAAGAGGGGGTAGAAGGGATATTAATTAAGAAGACAGAGGTGACTGACTTCAAGCTTCTAGATCTGAACAGGCGGGATATAATGGTAACTGTTGATGGTGATGGGAAAATGTAGAGGAGAAATGATATTAAGTGCAGCGGCAGATTATTTACATTTAACTTATAGCAAATCACAGTCTAAATAGAGAATAGTCAGAAGGACTACTGCCTGTTGTTTCTTAGATAAAGGCAGTGAACACAAACATAGAAAGTTCTTCAAGGCCCTGAGCTCTGAAATATGGGGTCATAACTAAGTATCTTGGATTTATTAGTGGTGATCTGGGGGAATATATGAAAGTACCAAAGAGTAGTTAATAGCTTATTGGACTTACTTAAGTGGTATTAGTGTGAACTTTTTAATAGTTTTAATAGTTGGGAACATTTTGATCCCATAATCCATCTTTGATTTCTTTCACCTAATGTTATTGTAAAAGTGGTTAATTTGATAAAACATTTAACAACAAAGCATTCTTCATTCTTTATCTTCACATAAAATGTTATAAATTTATTTTAACATCTTAAAAGTTTATTATATTTGAGTGTTCTGTTAAACAAGCTAATAACCCTTTTTTTTAAGGTACAGCAGGGAAGAACTGGAAATTCAGAGAAGGAAACAGCACTTCCATCTACAAAAGCTGAGTTTACTTCTCCTCCTTCTCTATTCAAGACTGGACTTCCACCAAGCAGGTTAGTTAGGCAATTGTAACTGAAATTATTGTAAGGCATTGTAATCTTCACATTGTGTTAGTGCTGTGTGAAGTGCAAAGATTTGAATGTTCTACCCAAAAAACTGGCACATTTTACTTTGTTTTAGTACAAAACTAATTCTTTGTGGAAAAACTCCTAAGATGCTGCTCTAAAAAAAGAAAAAGAAAAGAAACATGGTATACAGTTATGTGTATGTAAAAGGGGAGAACAATCTTGCATTTAGGAGAGGCAATGACAGCAGTGGTCTTGGGGTTTTTGGTGCTTAAGATTATTACATAACTATTGGACTTCATAAGTTCTAGATCTTTTGTCCTAAAGGTATCTTAACTAATTTTAGTAACAGGCTGTTGAAATTTCCACCTGGGAAAATTAAAACTGTTTTCTTTTTTGTTTAAGTTTGAGGCGATAATACCTAACTTGGCATTCACAAGGTACCAATTGTAAAAGGAAAATATGCTGGCAAATATTCTTTTAACTTAAAAGTGACAAGTGGTCACCCAGTTACCCCCATTACCAGGAAGATGGTAAAGGATAGCCTAAGAATAAAGAAGTTTGATGTCAGCAATTTAATTTCAGGTTAGATAAGGGTGACTTATTCCGTTATTTCTCTGGGCTTGAAACATGTTAAGTTGATAATTTTGTTTTTATCAGTTATAAGAGATTATATTTCATAATTTACTAAAGTGGGAAGAGACCTTATAAGAGCATCCAGTTTAGCTCTAAGATACAGAGTCTTGGAGCTTTGGACCAAAATTAAAGCCACTCAAGGTTTTGATTGTCTTTTCTTATCATAACAATTAGTAGTCATAAGAATGTCTAAATTTGTTTATTTAAACTAATCGCAATCTCATAAAATGTTCAGCTAAAGAAGTTCTAACAGCTGAGGAATATAAAACTTTTCCTATGTGCTATCCTTCTGGCATTTTACATTTTTAAAAAGGGGTCGGTGTTTTTCATTGCGCTTATAATGTTCAGTGGTGTAGAGTGGTGTTAAGAGCTTGGACTTCGGAGCCAAACTTCTGTGGTTTGCATTCCAGCTCTACCATTTGCTAGCTGAGTGTCCTTGGGCAATTTCTTTAATCTCATGGTGCCTCTGTTTCCTAATCTGTATAATGTATTAAAAGTATTTTCCTTACAGGGTAGTTATGTATAGATTACCTTACATAAAGCATTTTAGAATAGTACCTGGTACATATTTACTATTATCATCATCGTAATAATATTATTTAAAAATCAATAGCATTTTTCAGGTTTTCTGTACTTTGTCTTCTTTTTTGTTTCTATTTATTCATTTATTTAAGTTGAGCCAGATTATGTAGGGCCTTCTGTCATTATTAGAAGGTTTGGCTTTTCCTATAACTGAAATAAATGAGGAATCACCACTGGATTTTGAACAGAAGAATGATGTAATCTGATTTAGGTTTTAAAAGTCTCAATTTAGCTGCTTTACTATGAACAGATTATAGATGAGTTAAGGATGGAAACAGAGTCCTTTTAGGAGGTTGAAGCAATTATCCAGGCAAGTAATAATGGTGACTTGGGCTAAGCTAGTAGTGGTGGAGATGATGAGTTGTAGTCAGATTCTGGATGTGTTTTAAGAGATGAACCAATAGGATATCCTGTTGGACTGGATGAGGATTAAGGAGAAAGGGAAGTCAGGAATAATGAAGACCTAAAATAATGAAACTTAAAAGGGTGGATTTATTATTTATTTAGATGGAAAAGACAGTAGGAGGAGTGGTTTTTGGAGGGAGAAGATCAAGAGTTCAGTTTAGGACATAATAAATTTGAGATACCTACTGGACATAAAATTGGAAAATTTGAGTAGGCCATTGAACCTGGAGTAGAGGGGAAGAGATGTGGGCTATAGATAGAATGTGGGAGTTATCAGTGTTTGAATGGTATTTGAAACCATGAGACTGGATTAGATTGCAAAAGAGGTAAGTGCTGATAGAGGAGTAGTAAGAAGACAGAGGGGGCACTCCTTGCAGGTCAGAAAAGTAAGGATGAACCAGTAAAGGAGACCAATAAGGAAGAATTACTAGTGAAATGGGAAGAAAACCTAGTAAAGGTCTTGAAGTATTTCAAAGAAGGAAGAATAATTAACTCTCAAATGCTAGTGATTGATTAGTCAAATAAGATAAAGAATTGACTTTTGGATTTTAAAATGTGGAGTCCATTTGTAATCCTGACTAGAATCATTTTCAGCCTTTTGCTGAAGATAAAAAAGACTGGAATGGGTGCAAGAGAGAAAGGGAGGAAAACATTTAGAAATAGAGTATGGGCAAGGTGGTGTTTTTGTTTTTGCTTTTGTTTTTCCTATGAGAGGATGTAGAGAAATGGGTCAGTAGCTGGAGGGAAATATGAATTTAGGAGGTTTTTCTCCAAATGAAGAAAATTACAGCAAATTTTTTTATACTAATGAGAATGAGTTACTATCAGGGGTCATTGATGCAAGAAGTGAAAAGAGACAGTTGAGAGAGCAGTGTCCTTAAGGCCAGAGCAAATGGGGTGCAATGTGCAAGTGGAGGAGTTAGCCAAAGATAGGATGGCAGACAGTATACATCATAGTAGCAGGAGAGAAGGCGGGATATAGGGCACCAGTGGAGGTGGGCAGGTAGATTATGGCGATGGGAACAACTGAAAGTTTTTTTCTGATTGCTTTAGTTTTTCTCAGCAAAATCAGATGCAGACTTAATCTGGTAAGAGTGAGGATAGTGAGGCACGGATACTGGAAGTTTGAGAGAAGAGGTCTGAAATAGTCGTTCGTGAGTATATGAATAAACTAGGAGAAAATAATAGGATTGCTAGGACAGCTGGAAAGAAATCTGTGATCAAGAGAGGGCTCTTTTTCAAGAAAGGAGGAATTACAGCATTTTTGTATGCTGGTAGGAATGAAACAGAGTGAAAAACTGATGGCACAAGGAGAGTGTACATTTTCAACTTTTCTTGAGGTTAATGGGTTAAAAATGAGACAAGTCAGCTTATTCATGTGTGTTTCTCTCGCCATTATCAGGTATGCATATGTTCGTGAAGAGTAGCTAGAGTTGGAATTAACAATGGTCAAGGTTATACCAGGCAAATATGACAAAGGGATAGAGGAACAAAGAAGATGAGATTGTACTTGAGGGTATGATTATAATGATGGACCTTCATAAATGATGAAGGAGACAGTGAGGAGAGATAGATGAGGAGAGTTGGGAGGACAGAGATAAGGGACTATAAAAAGTAGATAAAGAAATTATAGTAAAAATAGCAGGTTCATCACTACTATTAAAGAAAAAAATGGACAATTACCACCACAACATATAGTTACATAGGCAGCACATTAGTACTGTCAGTTTTGTAAATAAAGGACAGTACCCATTTTTTATTAGAAAAGTTTTCTGGAATCATCTTTGATCAAAAGAATATTTTTCAGTGATTGTAAAGTATTTTCCTAAGAAAATAATGTCCTTTTTTTTTGGTTTTACTCATTGTATTTATGGAAATTGGAGAGATATCTTTGAAAGTAAACTTTTATTGACTTTAGGGAGAAGATAGTTCATGTCATTTATTTTTTAGGTATAATAGAGGCTGCACAACAAATAGTTAAGAGTAATGAACTGGACTGTGACTTAAGCACTGTATTTCCATTGTTGAAAATCTGAGATTGCCTTATTAGTGTATAGATGACTCTTCATAGTGTTTGTATAGAACTTTTTTTAATTGTTCTTTTAAATTTATCAGTAGAAATGCTGGGTTACTGACTTTCTGAACTGTCCAGCAATTTGGTGTATTTAACTAAAATGTTATAGTTAACATTTGTACATATCAATGTTTTGTTTAATCTTTAAGAGCATTTATATTGTTCAATTTTTTGACATAGAAAACTGACATATAGCTTGATAAATTTTCACAAATTGAACATATTCATATTATCAGCACACAAATCAATAAACAGAATGATACCATCACCCCCCAAAGCTCTTCTTGTGCCCTCTTCATTTGTTGTTCTAATTTTTTAATGATTTATTTTGAAAAAAATTCATACTTAGAAAGAATTGCAAGTAAAGTACAAAGAACTTATATGTATTATTCACCCAGATTCAACATTTAACATTTTGCCACATTTGCTTTATAATTTCACAAAAGTAATTTTCTTTTTGAACCATTTGAGTGTGAATTGTAGACATCCTACCCCTTTATCAAATATGTTAGCATGTATTTGCTAAGAACAAAGACATTCTGTTTGAGTACTGTGATCAAATTTAGAAAATCTTACTAGTGAGTCAGTTCTTTAATATATAGTCCATATTCAGATTTTGCCAATTATTCCAATAATGTCCTTTATGGCAGTTCCCATCTTTCCCCCTTGATCTAGGATCCAATTCAAGATCATTCATTTAACTATTACTTCTCCTTAGTCTTTTAATCTGGAATAGCTTCTCAGCCTTTCTTTGTATTTCTAGGTAGTTTTTAGAAGAGTACAGTTCAGTTGTTTTGTAGATTGTCCCTCAGTCTGGATTTGCCTGATGTTTCCTGGTTTTTAGATTCTGATTTTGCTTTTTAGAAAGAGATGGTGGTATGTCCTCCTCCTTGCATCATGCTGGCGATAAATGATTGCAGTGTGTCTTATTAGTGATGATAACTTTTATCACTTAGTTGTGGTGGTATTCTTCAGTTTTTCTCCACTGCACAGTTACTGCTTTCCCCATTGTGCTTAATAAGTTATTTGTGGGGAGACTGTGTGTAAATATTCTGTTCTTCAAACTTTTCAATAATCGTAGCAACAATCAACGACTTTTTCCTTAGTTATTACTATAATGGCTGCAGAATAGTGATGATCCGTTACTCCTTTTACATTTATTACTTAGCATTCTACTTTTAAAATGTGCTTTCCCACCTCTCCATTTATTTATTTGTTACCAGGTAGACACATTAATTCTTTATGTATGAGTGTGGGTGTATGCGTACACATGTGTATATGGCTTAAATATGTGGTATATAAACCATATACGTATGGTTTATAAATAATGTCATTTATTTTGATACTCATATTGCCCCAGATTTGGCCAGTGAGAGCCTCTTCAAACTGGTTCCTGTGTCCTTTTGACATATATCTATCATTTTTTGAGGATTTCTTTACTCTGGCATTACTAAGATACTCCATGCTCATCTTGGTACATTCCCTGCCCCATTCCTAGAAGCAGCCATTTCTTGAAGGCTCCCTGATTTCTTTTAGTGGGAAATGGTAATTAGAAACCACAATCTGGACACTAGCTGTGTTCTCACTGCTCCTGGAGTGTCATTATTTCCAGGCCTTTTCAGCAGCCATTAGTAATTTCAATATGAAATATATGTCTTATTTATTCATTCATTCATTCATGATTGATTGAGATACTTTAACTTCAAGTTCAACACCATGGGGTTCTTATTCCATTCCTCTATTTCATATTATATCTACCTTTTCCCGTAGTGAAAACCTGACTCCCTAAAACTTTGGTATCTGTGTATTCGTTTGCTTTATCCTAAAATACACACAAAATAGATTCGGAGCTTCTGCACCTACCTTCACAAGAAACAAACTATTAAGTGTAAATCAAAATTTGTTGAACTTTACAGTTCTTTTCTTTTTTTGGGGGGGTCAGATGTTTCCTTTAGAGTGGTAATTACGTTAATCATTTAAAAATGTAATATGGTTCATTGTATCTGTGTATTCAATTTTACATTTCTTTTCCTCCATGGATATTGATTTAATTTTATTTTTTTGATATATATTACATTTAACATAGTTCCAAAGGCAAGGCTATTCAAAAGTATACTCTGAGGATTATCACTGTTACCTATTCTACTTCTACCCCTGTCTATAACCAGTTTCATATCATTTAGTTTCTGGTTTATTCTTTCTGTGTTTCTTTTTATGTAAACAAGCAGATACATCTCTTTTTTTTTTTTCCTCTCCCTCTTATTGCCTTTAAAGAATGTCTTATTAGTCATATAAAGAATGGGCAAGAGTGTAAGTAGCTGAACTTTTTATGGAATATTTTATGGAGGATAAAATTAACTTTCTCTGGATTTTGCTTTGAAAGAGTTAAATTATTTTGAAGTAGAATTTTTATAAAATACAAAATACATTTTTAGTATAGATTTTTAAAAGAACATGTCAGAGTGTTACTGTTAACTGGTTGCACTAACAATACCTATGCCTGTTATTGAAAAATATCGGGAAAAAAATGCCAAAACCTTTCATGAGATTTTGTGAAATTGCAGATGTTAATGTTATTAATTCATAAAAGCACAGAAATTTATTCCTTGATAATATATTGCAACCTGAAGTAAGCCCTTGGTTCTTTTCTCATTTCTTCATTTTGACATATTGTCTAGGCCAAAGAACATTTCTAAAACTATTCTAGAGTTAAGATGTTGATAATACTATTTTAAAATATGAGTAGCGGGGTTAGTTTCAAAGCAAGTATTTTATATGACTTGAAGGAAATGTTATTATAGGAACATATTAAAGGACTTCAGAAAAAAGCATGTCGAGGAAAAAAAGAGAACGGGGGGGTCAGAGACAACAGTAATGTAAGAAAAAACATAGAAAATTTATCTCACCAGAAACAGCACCTCTTCTCAGTCTCAGACA
The DNA here is from genome assembly GCF_015220235.1 of Choloepus didactylus. Taxonomy (NCBI): domain Eukaryota; kingdom Metazoa; phylum Chordata; class Mammalia; order Pilosa; family Megalonychidae; genus Choloepus; species Choloepus didactylus. The sequence continues at coordinate 55,123,708 of NC_051309.1, forward strand.
AGTACTGCCTCCAGAAAAGCCAATTCAAGCGTTGGGAAGTGGCAGGATCGATATGGGAGGGCCGAATCACCTGATCTAAGGTAAGGCTGTTTTAAAAATTGGATACTCCCTGATGTTCAGATCATCAGTGTTGTTTTGTCTTATTAGTGAGATAATAAATTTTGATATTTTAACTCCCCCCCCCCCAAATTATGTTTTTCCAATGTAGTTTAGGGTTTTTTAAAGTAAACTTATGAATCAGGCCCTATAACCCTGTGTGTCACCTCTCATCTTTCTAACTTTTTATCATGTAAAATAAATTGCATGGAACTACCCTAACAGGTGCTCAATAATTTTTTTTTTCTCTTTCCCTTGCTGCAGGTTTAATTCATCTTTCTCATATCACACCCTGTTCAGAATCCCCAGGAGCTTTTTACTACTTATTGAATAACATCTGACCTTTTGAATGAGTATTTAGGACCTGTAAAATGTGGCTACTGAATTTTTCCAATCTTTATATCTAAACTGTTTCATTCCATAAACATGCCGCTCCATTAAGTAGGTCTACCAACTGTCCTAGGATGCACCATTTTCCTTATTGTTGTTATGCTTTTACTCATGATCCATCCTGCTTTGAATTTTGGTTTGTGTTTTAAATCTTACATTTACAAAACATATAACCTTGGATGGTAATGTAATCTCTTTGAACCTGATAAATGGAAGTAATAACTTCTACTCTGAGGGATATAGTGAGAAGCAAATATGTTAGGTTATAAAAGTGTTTTACCAATCGTAATCAATCTCAGAGGTTATACTTTGATGCCTGGCAAAGAAATACGGGCCAAGATTACTAATTTACCATTTGAAGTTTTAAACAGTTATGGTGTATGGGGGTAATTTTTTTGTTTTCTTTTGCTTTTGTTGTTATCTAATTTCAAGCTTTCTTCCCGGGGAACTTGGTGCTATATTAATGTGCTATTTTTCTTTTTCTGGTTTCTTTCACTTAGCATAATGGTTTTTAAAAAATTATTATTTTTAATTAGATAGGTCATAGGTTTACAAAAAAGTCATATGAAAAATACAGTGTTCCCATATACCCCCTATTATTGACACTTTGCACTAGCATGGTACCTTTCTTACAGCTGATTAGAGAATATTAAAATATTACTGTTACCTATAGTCCATTGTTTACATTAGGTGTATTTTTCCCATATACCATCTTATTATTAGCTTGTAACAGTGTCATACATTTGTTAAATTCATGAAAGAACATTCTTATATTTGTAGTATTTACCATAGTCTACTGTCCACAACATGGGGTTCACTGTTACACAGTCCCATGTTTTATCTTCTAACTTTCTGTCTGGTAACATACACCACCTAAAACTCTCCTTTCAACTACTTTCAACAACGTAATTCATTGATGTTAACTACCCTCACAATAATGTGCTGGTATCCCCACTGTCCATTTCCAAACATTTACAATTAACCTAAATAGAAATTATGCACAAATTAAGCATCAGCTCCCCTTTTTCTACCCCTAGTTTATGCCCCGATAACCTATATTCTGGATTCTGATTCTATTAGTTTGCTTTTTGTATTTAGTGATTATTATTATTATCATATCAGTGAGATCATACTATATTTATTCTTTTGTGTCCAGCTTATTTCACTCAACATAATGTCGTCAAGGTTCATCCATGTTGTTACATGCATCAGGACTTCATTCCGTCTTACAGCTGAATAATTGTTCCATCGTATGTGTATACCACATTTTGTTTATCCGTTCACTGGTTGATGGACACCTGGGTTGCTTTCATCTTTGGCAATTGTGAATAATACCACTGTGAACATCAGTGTGAAAATGTCTGTTCAAGTCCCTGCTTTCAGTTCTTCTGGGTATATTCCTAGTAGTGGGATTGTCGGATCATATGGCAGTTCTATACTTAGCTTCCTGAGGAACTGCCAGACTGTGTTTCACAGTGGATGCACCACTTTACATTCCCACCAGCAGTGAATAAGTATTCCTCTTTCTCCACATCCTATCTTGTAGGTTTTTGTTTTTCCGACAGTGGCCATTCTAGTATGTGTGAAATGATACCTTAGTGTGGTTTTGATTTGCATTTCCCTAATAGCTAATGATGTTGAGCATCTTTTCATGCTTTTTAGCCGTTTGCATTTCCTCTTTGGAAAAATGTCTGTTCATATCTTTTGCCCATCTTTTAATTGGGTTGTTTGTCTTTTTATTGTTGAGTTGTAGGATTTCTTTATATATTCTGGATATTAAACCCTTATCCAATATGTGGTTTCCAAATATTTTCTCCCATTGTGTAGGTTGCCTTTTTACTTTCTTGACAGAGTCCTTTGAAGCACAAAAGTTTTTAATTTTGAGGAGGTCCCATTTATCTACTACTTCTTTTGTTGCTTATGTTATGGGTGTAAAGTCTAAGAAACCATTGCCTACCGCAATATCTTGAAGATGCTTCCCTACGTTTTCTTCTAGGAGTTATATGGTCCTGGTTCTTACATTTAGGTCTTTGATCCATTTTGAGTTAACTTTTGTTTAAGGGGTGAAATAGGGTTCTTCTTTCAGTATTTTCATATGGATATCCAGATCTTTGCAGCACAGTATTGAGGAGACTGTTCAGTTGAGTGGACTTGGTAGACTTGTCAAATAGCAGTTAGCCATAGATATGAAGGTCTATTTCTGAACTCTCAATTCAATTCTGTTGGTAAGTATATCTGTCTTTATGCCAGTACCATGCTGTTTTGACTATTGTAGCTTTGTAATGTGCTTTAGAGTCAGGAACTGTGAGTTCTCCAGCTTTGTTCTTTTCAAGATGTTTTTGGCTATTTGGACCCCTTACCCTTCCAAATAAATTTGATAATTGGTCTTTCGTTTTCTGCAAAGTAGGCTGTTGGAATTTTATTTGTTAATCTTCTAATCCGTAAACACAGAATGTGCTTCCATTTATTTAGGTCTTTGATTTCTTTTAGCAATGTTTTGTAGTTTTCTGAGTACAAGTCCTTTAAATCTGTGGTTACGTTTATTCCTAGGGATTTAATTCTTTTAGTTTGCTATCGTAAATAGAGTTTTCTCCTTGATTTCTGCCTCATATTGCTCATTACTAGTGTATAGAAACACTACTGATGTTTGCATGTTGATCTTCTCCCACTTTGCTGAACTCGTTTATTAGCTCTATTAGCTTCCTTGTACATTTTTCAGGACTTTGTATATATAGGATCATGCCATCTGCAAATAGTGAAAGATTTACTTCTTCCTTTCCAGTGTAGATGCCTTTTATTTGTTTCTCTTGCCTAATTGCTCTAGCTAGAACTTTTAGCACAGTGTTGAAAAACAGTGGTGACAGTGGTATCCTTGTCTTGTTCCAGATCTTAGAGGTAAAGCTTTCAGTCTTTCACCATTGAATACGATGTTAGCTGTGAGTTTTTCATATATACCCTTAATCATATTGAGAAAGTTTATTTCTTTTCCTATCTTTTGCAGTATTTTTATCAAGAAAGGATACTGATTTTGTCAAATGCTTTTTCTGTGTCCATTAAGACGATAGTTGTTTTACTTCTTTAATTTGTTAATGTGGTATGTTACATTAATTGATTTTCTTGTATTGAACCATCCTTGCATACTTGGGATAAAACCCATTTGATCACGATATATAATTCTTTTAATGTGCTTTTGGATTTGATTTGCAAGTATTTTGTTGAGGATTTTTATCTGTATTCATTAGAGAGATTGGTCTGTAATTTTCTCTGACTTTGGTATTAGGGTGATGTTGGCTTATAGAATGAGTTAGGTAGTGTTCCCTCCTCTTCAAATTTTTGGAAGAGTTTGAGCAGGATTCATATTAACTCTTCTTGGAATGATGGTAGAATTTACCTATGAAGCCATCTGATCTTGGGCTTCTCTTTTTTGGGCAGTCTTTGATGACTGATTCAATCTCTCTATTTGTAATTGGTCTATTCAAGTCTTCTGTTTCTTCTGGGTTTTTTGTGTGTTTCTAGGAATTTGTCCATTACCTGCAAGTTCTCTGGTTTCTTGGCTTACCATTGTTCATAGTATTCTCTTATGTTCCTTTTTATGTCTGTGGGGTCAGTAGTAATGTCCCCCCTCTCATTTCTGATTTTATTTATTTGTGTCTTCTTTCTTTTTTTCTTTGTCTGTCTAGTTTTGCCTAGAGTGCAAAGTCTGGGTTGAAGGTCATCCCAGAGAGGACTTGCCAAGTCAGTATTTCCCAGGGCCAAGGATCCACCAACGGGGTGCAGACCAATACCAAAGAGACCTGGGGAAGAGGGTCAGGAAAGATGCCAAAAGCCTTTTTGACAGCTCCCCAAAGTTGCGCTTTCTTGGCATGCCCAGCAGATGGCGCCCTTCAGCATACTTTTCCCTATAGACCTACATAGGCCCTGCTTTGAATCTTACTGCCTTCGCCCCTGTCCGGGGCAGGTTTGAAACAATTCCTTCACCATCTCTGGAGTGGCTGAAATAGCTGGGATCATTACTGCACTCTGACCCCCCTGTTTTGGGGGAAGAGTTCTTCCACATCGCTCTCCGTCTGTAGGAACCAAGGAAGTACTGGACCCCAGATGGCTAGCCTCAAGAATGGAGGATGAGTGCTAGCAGTTGCTGCTGAGCAGTTTATGGTTTTTTACCACATGGTCTCAGCTTCTTCGTTCTGCTGTTCCTTGAATGCTGTACAATGCTTCCCTGGGCTCTGTATCCCAGAACAGTTTTTTCAAACAGTTTCTACCTGTTCGCTAACTGTTTTTGGAGGAGGACTGAGCCCTGCAGCCCTCTGCTCTACCATCTTTCTTGGAAATATTAATGTAGTTTTAATTAGTTTAACTTAGTTTCTTTTTAGTATGTAAATCATGATTCAATATCTTTGATCATAACACCTAGGAAAAAAGCAAAGGGGGAAGAGTCAAAACGGGGAAACACTATCAAAAGTCGATTTTCTTAGATTTATTTTTCTATGGGGTCTTAATTATATATTCCTCATGAGTTATAAGAATTTCTTGTCAACTTGCTTCAGGAGAATTTTCTATCAGGAGAGACTAAGCTTAATCATGATAAGCCACTAGAAGTAAGTTTTCAAAATTTATTTTAAATAAAGAGAAATTAGATCTAACAGTTGTGCCGTGGAGTGTACCAGCCGTTTTTGACATTTCTGTGGAACCCAAAATTTGAATAGATGAATATAATAGTTGAAAAGTTGAATATAATTTCTATATAATAATTAACTTGATTTAAATAACCTGGCTAGCTTCTCAGACAGCCTATTTATTGATCCCAAAAGGACCACACCATAAGATCTTTTTTATAAATCCATCATCACTGGTATTCCTGAAAAGGGATCAATAGCTCTCTTTGTATATGAGGAATAGCAATTTTCTTAGACCAGAAACTGTTTCTTGGCATAAGTATTGGATTTGGATTTTAGGTTTAGTTTTGCCATTAACTGTTGTATGAATTTAGGCAAGTTCTCTGTAGTCTCTTCTCTATTTGTCTGTAAAATGCTGATGCTAGACTGTATAATATAGAGGGTCCCTTCAGTTCAGAAGTTCTTTATTTTCTAGTTAGTCTCTGGTTTATACTAAAAAGGAGATCTAAGAAATTAGGGAATTTGCCCAGATTCACAGCTAGTAAAGAGGCAAAACCAGGACTCGTGTCCCTAGTTTTCTGCCTTTTACTACCTGTAATTCAGGAGAGTTGACTTTCATAGGCAAAGACATAGAAATACTTAAGATGAGTTATTATTTTTTTTTTTTTAAATCTTCATTTTATTGAGATATATTCACATACCACGCAGTCATACAAAACAAATTGTACTTTCGATTGTTTACAGTACCGTTACATAGTGGTACATTCATCACCCAAATCAATCCCTGACACCTTCACCAGCACACACACAAAAATAACAAGAATAACAACCAGAGTGAAAAAGAGCAATCGAAGCAAAAAAGAACACTGGGCACCCTTGTCCGTTTGTTTCCTTCCCCTATTTTTCTACTCCTCCATCCATAAACTAGACAAAGTGGAATGTGGTCCTTATGGCTTTCCCAATCCCATTGTCACCCCTCATAAGCTACATTTTTATATAACTGTCTTCGAGATTCATGGGTTCTGGGTTGTAGTTTGATAGTTTCAGGTATCCACCACCAGCTACCCCAATTCTTTAGAACCTAAAAAGGGTTGTCTAAAGTGTGCATAAGAGTGCCCACCAGAGCGACCTCTCGGCTCCTTTTGGAATCTCTCTGCCACTGAAGCTTATTTCATTTCCTTTCACATCCCCCTTTTGGTCAAGAAAATGTTCTCCGTCCCACGATGCCAGGTCTCATTCCTCCCCGGGAGTCATATTCCACGTTACCAGGGAGATTCACTCCCCTGGGTGTCTGATCCCACGTTGAGGGGAGGGCAGTGATTCCACCTTTCAAGTTGGCTTAGCTAGAGAGACAGGGCCACATCTGAGCAACAAAGAGGCATTCGGGAGGAGGCTCTTAGGCACACAACCATAGGGAGGCCTAGCCTCTCCTTTGCAGCAACCGTCTTCCCAAGGGTAAAACCTGTGGTAGAGGGCTCAACCCATCAAACCACCAGTCCTCTATGTCTGTGGTCATGTTAGCAACCACGGAGGTGGGGTAGGCGAATACCCCTGCATTCTCCACAGGCTCCTCAAGGGGGCACTACATCTTTTTTTTTTTCCCTTGTTTTTCTTTTTTTTTTTTTTTTTTTTAACTTTACCTTATTTTTTAAATCAACTGTATGAAAAAAAAAGTTAAAAAGAAAACAAACATACAATAAAAGAACATTTTAAAGAGACCATAACAAGGGAGTAAGAAAAAGACAACTAACCTAAGATAACTGCTTAACTTCCAACATGTTCCTACTTTACCCCAAGAAAGTTACCTAATATAGCAACATTTCTGTGAACTTGTTCCTACTATATCCATCAGAAATTAACAGACCATAGTCATTCCTGGGCATCCCCAGAACGTTAAATAGCTTATCTGTTCTTCTTGGATTATTGTTCCCCCCTTCCTTAATTGCTCTCTATTGCTAGTTCCCCTACATTCTACATTATAAACCATTTGTTTTACATTTTTCAAAGTTCACATTAGTGGTAGCATATAATATTTCTCTTTTTGTGCCTGGCTTATTTCGCTCAGCATTATGTCTTCAAGGTTCCTCCATGTTCTCATATGTTTCACGAGATCGTTCCTTCTTACTGCCGCGTAGTATTCCATCGTCTGTATATACCACATTTTATTTATCCACTCATCTGTTGAAGGACATTTGGGTTGTTTCCATCTCTTGGCAATTGTGAATAATGCTGCTATGAACATTGGCGTGCAGATATCTGTTCGTGTCACTGCTTTCCGACCTTCCGGGTATATACCGAGAAGTGCAATCGCTGGATCGAATGGTAACTCTATATCTAGTTTTCTAAGGAACTGCCAGACTGACTTCCAGAGTGGCTGAACCATTAGACAGTCCCACCAACAATGAATAAGAGTTCCAATTTCTCCACATCCCCTCCAGCGTTTGTAGTTTCCTGTTTGTTTAATGGCAGCCATTCTAATCGGTGTTAGATGGTATCTCATTGTGGTCTTGATTTGCATCTCTCTAATAGCTAGTGAAGCTGAACATTTTTTCATGTGTTTCTTGGCCATTTGTATTTCCTCTTCAGAGAACTGTCTTTTCATATCTTTTGCCCATTTTATAATTGGGCTGTCTGTACTATTGTCATTGAGTTGTAGGATTTCTTTATATATGCAAGATATCAGTTTTTGTCAGACACATGGTTTCCAAAAATTTTTTCCCATTGACTTGGCTGCCTCTTTACCTTTTTGAGAAATTCCTTTGAGGTGCAGAAACTTCTAAGCTTGAGGAGTTCCCATTTATCTGTTTTCTCTTTTGTTGCTTGTGCTTTGGGTGTAAAGTCTAGGAAGTGGCTGCCTAATACAAGGTCTTGAAGATGTTTTCCTACATTATCTTCTAGGAGTTTTATGGTACTTTCTTTCATATTGAGATCTTTGGTCCATTTTGAGTTAATTTTTGTGTAGGGGGTGAGGTAGGGGTCCTCTTTCATTCTTTTGGATATGGATATCCAACTCTCCCAGCCCCACTTGTTGAAAAGACCATTATGACTCAGTTCAGTGACTTTGGGGGCCTTATCAAAGATCAGTCGGCCATAGATCTGACGGTCTATCTCTGAATTCTCAATTCGATTCCATTGATCTATATGTCTATCTTTGTGCCAGTACCATGCTGTTTTGGCAACTGTGGCTTTATAATAAGCTTCAGAGTCAGGGAGTGTAAGTCCTCCCAGTTCATTTTTCTTTTTTAGAGTGTCTTTAGCAACTCGAGGCATCTTCCCTTTCCAAATAAATTTGATAACTAGCTTTTCCAAGTCTGCAAAGTAGGTTGTTGGAATTTTGATTGGGATTGCATTGAATCTGTAGATGAGTTTGGGTAGAATTGACATCTTAATGACATTTAGCCTTCCTATCCATGAACATGGAATATTTTTCCATCTTTTAAGGTCCCCTTCTATTTCTTTTAGTAGAGTTATGTAGTTTTCTTTGTATAGGTCTTTTACATCTTTGGTTAAGTTTATTCCTAGGTACTTGATTTTTTTAGTTGCTATTGAAAATGGTATCTTTTTCTTGAGTGTCTCTTCAGTTTGTTCATTTCTAGCATATAGAAACATTACTGACTTATGTTCATTAACCTTGTATCCCGCTACTTTGCTAAATTTGTTTATTAGCTCTGGTAGCTGTATCGTCGATTTCTCAGGGTTTTCTAGATATAAGATCATATCATCTGCAAACAATGACAGTTTTACTTCTTCTTTTCCAATTTGGATGCCTTTTATTTCTTTGTCTTGCCGGATTGCCCTGGCTAGCACTTCCAGCACAATGTTGAGTAACAGTGGTGACAGCGGGCATCCTTGTCTTGTTCCTGATCTTAGAGAGAAGGCTTTCAGTCTCTCACCATTGAGTACTGTGGTGGCTGTGGGTTTTTCATATATGCTCTGTATCATGTTGAGGAAGTTTCCTTCAATTCCTACCTTTTGAAGTGTTTTTATCAAAAACGGATGTTGGATTTTGTCAAATGCTTTTTCAGCATCTATTGAGATGATGAATTGATTTTTCCCTTTTGACTTGTTAATGTGTTGTAATACATTGATTGATTTTCTTATGTTGAACCATCCTTGCATGCCTGGAATGAACCCCACTTGGTCATGGTGTATGATTTTTTTAATGTGTCTTTGGATTCGATTTGCAAGTATTTTGTTGAGGATTTTTGCATCTGTATTCATTAGGGAGATTGGCCGGTAGTTTTCCTTTTTTGTAGCATCTTTGCCTGGTTTTGGTATTAGATTGATGTTAGCTTCATAAAATGAGTTAGGTAGTGTTCCATTTTCTTCAATGTTTTGAAAGAGTTTGAGTAAGATTGGTGTCAGTTCTTTCTGGAAAGTTTGGTAGAATTCCCCTGTGAAGCCATCTGGCCCTGGGCATTTATTTGTGGGAAGATTTTTGATGACTGATTGGATCTCTTTGCTTGTGATGGGTTGGTTGAGGTCTTCTATTTCTTCTCTGGTCAGTCTAGGTTGTTCATATATTTCCAGGAAATTGTCCATTTCCTCTACATTATCCAGTTTGTTGCCATACAGTTGTTCATAGTATCCTCTTATAATTTTTTTAATTTCTTCAAGATCTGCAGTTATGTCACCTTTTTCATTCATTATTTTGTTTATATGGGTCTTCTCTCTTTTTGATTTTGTCAGTCTAGCTAGGGGCTTGTCAATCTTGTTGATCTTCTCAAAGAACCAACTTTTGGTGATATTTATCCTCTCTATTGTTCTTTTGTTCTCTATGTCATTTATTTCTGCTTTAATCCTTGTTATTTCTTTTCTTGTACTTGGTTTAGGATTGGTTTGCTGTTCATTTTCTAGCTTCTTCAGTTGATCCACTAGTTCTTTGATTTTGGCTCTTTCTTCCTTTTTAATATATGCGTTTAGTGCTATAAATTTCCCCCTTAGCACTGCTTTTGCTGCATCCCATAGGTTTTGGTATGTTGTGTTCTCATTTTCATTCGTCTCTATATATTTAGCAATTTCTCTTGCTATTTCTTCTTTAACCCACTGATTGTTTAGGAGTGTGTTGTTTAACCTCCAGGTATTTGTGAATTTTTTAAGTCTCTGATGGTTATTGACTTCTAATTGTATTCCATTGTGGTCAGAGAATGTGCTTTGAAAAATTTCAATCTTTTTAAATTTATTGAGGCTTGTTTTATGTCCCAGCATATGATCTATTCTGGAGAAAGTTCCATGAGCACTGGAAAAGTATGTGTATCCTGGTGATTTGGGATGTAATGTCCTGTAGATGTCTGTTAAATCTAATTCATTTATCAGATTGTTTAGGTTTTCAATTTCCTTATTGGTCTTCTGTCTGGTTGATCTATCTATAGGAGAGAGTGATGTGTTGAAGTCTCCCACAATTATTGTGGAAACATCAATTGCTTCCTTTAGTTTTGCCAGTGTTTCTCTCATGTATTTTGTGGCACCTTGATTGGGTGCATAGACATTTACGATTGTTATTTCTTCTTGCTGAATTGCCCCTTTTATTAGTATGTAGTGGCCTTCTTTGTCTCTCAAAACATCCCTGCATTTGAAGTCTGTTTTATCTGAGATTAATATTGCTACACCTGCTTTCTTTTGGCTGTAGCTTGCATGAAATATTTTTTTCCATCCTTTCACTTTCAGTTTCTTTGTGTCCCTGTGTCTAAGATGAGTCTCTTGTATGCATCATATTGATGGTTCATTTTTTTTGATCCATTCTGCAAATCTATATCTTTTAATTGGGGAGTTTAATCCATTTACATTCAACGTTATAACCGTGAAGGCATTTCTTGAATCAGCCATTTTATCCTTTGGTTTATGTTTGTCATATTTTTCCCCTCTGTCTATTAATATCCTTTATTGTACCCATACCGAATCTCTTTAGTACTGAACCTTTCTCCAAGTCTCTCTGTCCTTTCTTTGTTTCTCTGTCTGTAGGGCTCTCTTGAGTATCTCCAGTAGGGCAGGTCTCTTGTTAGCAAATTCTCTCAGCATTTGTTTGTCTGTGAAAAATTTAAGCTCTCCCTCAAATTTGAAGGAGAGCTTTGCTGGATAAAGTATTCTTGGCTGGAAATTTTTCTCACTCAGAATTTTAAATATATCGTGCCACTGCCTTCTCGCCTCCATGGTGGCTGCTGAGTAGTCACTACTTAGTCTTATGCTGTTTCCTTTGTATGTGGTGAATTGCTTTTCTCTTGCTGCTTTCAGAACTTGCTCCTTCTCTTCTGTGTTTGACAGTGTGATCAGTATATGTCTCGGAGTGGGTTTATTTGGATTTATTCTATTTGGGGTTCGCTGAGCATTTATGATTTGTGTATTTATGTTGTTTTGAAGATTTGGGAAGTTTTCCCCAACAATTTCTTTGAATACTCTTCCTAGACCTTTACCCTTTTCTTCCTCTTCTGGGACACCAGTGAGTCTGTATTCGGACGTTTCATGTCATCTATCATATCCCTGAGGTCCATTTTGATTTTTTCAATTTTTTTCCCCATTCTTTCTTTTATGCTTTCATTTTCCATTCTGTCATCTTCGAGGTCACTGATTCGTTGTTCAACTTCCTCTAGTTTTGTACTATGAGTGTCCAGAATCTTTTTAATTTGGTCAACAGTTTCTTTAATTTCCATAAGATCATCCATTTTTTTATTTAGTCTTGCAATGTCTTCTTTATGCTCTTCTAGGGTCTTCTTGATTTCCTTTGTCTCCCGTACTATGGTCTCATTGTTCATCTTTAGTTCTTTGAGTAGCTGCTCTAGGTGCTGTGTCTCTTCTGATCTTTTGATTTGGGTGCTTGGGCTTGGGTTATCCATATCGTCTGGTTTTTTCATATGCTTTATAATTTTCTGTTGTTTTTGGCCTCGTGGCATTTGCTGAACTTGATAGGGTTCTTTTAGGATCTGTAGACCAATTGAAGTCCTTATCTCTAATTTATCAGATTTACAGCTTCGTGGAGTACACTTTCTCTAACTAACCAGCAGGTGGCGTCCACGAGCCACCTGTTCTCCACAAGCCAGTTCTCCCCTGCTTAGCCTTTTTGGTGAGTGGGGGAGTGAGTCTTATGGGGTCCAGTTGGTGTACCAAGCTTGCGTGTGTAGTTGGTATTGCCTGCCCTGTGTATGGGGCGTGTTTCTGGGCAGTCAGGGAGCGGGGGGTGGCTCTAACAATCAAATCTCCCTGGTGATCCTAGAGTTTTAAAGCTGCTGCAATAGTCTAATCCTTCAGTTCAGTCCTGCCACAGTTTGTCTCTGCCACTGACCCACAAGTCCTTGGTATTGGCGTATGGCTGCTGAGACTTGCAAGTGGGCCCCTCTTCCAGGCCGTGCACCCCGGGTCCTCTGTTGAGGGATGACTGTGCTATGTCACAGGTGAGTGCCGTCCCCCCAGGGCAGTTCTGGGCTGCTGGGCTGTGTAGGGAGGCTCCCAGTCTGCTGAAATGATGGCTGAATGGGGCTTTGTTAATTCACACTGCTCTACCTTCCCAACTCTGTGATAATCAGCTGAGGTTGCAGGGAAGGCTAATGTCCACGCCCAGTTTTGTGGTGCGTGCCTGTTATTTGAAGCACTTCCGTCACACTGGGTTTTCTGGGGCAGTTCTGGGCTATGGGGCTGGCGATGGGCAGGAGTGTTTCCTGTCCACCAGGATGATGGCTGTGAGCGGACACCCCCCTTTTCTTGGGAAGTTGTGGTGTTTAGTGAATTTTCTCAGCCACTGGATTATTGCGTTTTGTCTCAGAGCTCTCCTAGTTCTGCTCTTCACTTGACCTGCCCAAATTGCAGGTCTTTGAAGCTTTCTGTATTGGGCTTCTTAGAGTAATTGTTTTAGAAAAAGAAAAAAGGATTAAAAAAAAAAAAAACAAAAAACGGGCCCTCCTCAGAGATCTAATGGGTTATTGAAATGCTAAGAGACAAAGCAACCAGGGCCTTTAAGGAAAGGTCCACAGGGCAGAGAGATCAGCTTTTCTTCGGGATTTTCATATGCGCCTCAGGGCCTGAGCTCAGGCCTGAGCTCTGCCCTTCCCCCTTCTATGTTCACCAGAACTCCAAAAATCCTCCGCTTTTATTTTGGAGTTTTTCATGTTGTTTTTTTTCTATGCCTGTCTCCTGTCTGCTGGGCTGGCTGCTCTCAGATTCTCTGGTGTCTGGTCTCCGTCTATCTGTGGTTGGAGTTTGGATCAGCAGAATGAGTTTCCGATAAGGGCTGCCACTGCAGTTCTCCCTTCTCCTTCCCGGAACTCACAGCCCCTCCTCCCACGGGACTGAGCCTGGCAGGGAGGGGCACGGGTCCCCTGGCCACAAAAACTTACAGATTTTGCTGATCTCAGCAGTTCCACGTTTTCATGAGTGTTGTATGAAGTATGCCCAAAGTCAGATTGCTCTGTGGTGTCCAGTCCATGCAGTTCCTGGCTTTCTACCTACTTTCCTAGAGGAGTAACTAAAAGATACAGCTCACCAGTCTGCCATCTTGCCCCGCCTCAAGATGAGTTATTTTTAATTTATAACTTTATATATATGTTTCTTGTTTTATTGTGTTTTAACATGTGAAATTCCTTTTATATCAATTATTTGACTTCGAACTTTTTTTGTTTTTTATTTTAAGTAGTCATGCTTTTGTTACAATACATTACTTCTTGAAGTAAGATAATTAATATGTAAGGGACAATATTATCGCTGATATCTGAAAGCAGTACATCTCTGTTTATACTGTGTAGTTACCCTCACACTTTCCCTAACCTGCCCTCACACTCTCCCTTATGCCGCTCCCTGCAAAAAACAGCTTCTTTGGAAATACAGAAAACTCTCCATTCGGATATTGTGATTAATCTTAGGGAATATATGCAGTAGGAAATTTGACACTTTTTTGATATGCATTTTATGCTTTTGACGATTCTAAAAATAAATAAAAACCTTAGACAAAAGCAACTTCTCTGTAAATGTTACATGTATATTTGTGCATATTTTTATAGCATAAGATAGAAAACTGGCTTCCACCTTTCATACATAATGTAATGGAAGTGTGGAGAGTTTATTTGAGACGTTGTAAAGAGCAATTAAACAATGGTTGAGATCCTTTTCATAAGCTCTACTATATTTGAAAATTTGGACTTAACATCTCACTAGTTCTTAATTTGTATAATACAGTGTTTTTCAAACTTCAGCATTACTCTTCAAGCTACCTCTATATGTTTATGGCAATAGCATTTTATTGTTTGTAAGTTTTCTTTATAATTTCAATTTATAAAGCCAGTTAGTAAGAATGAATAAGTTTTTTAATCAACACAAAATATTGGAATGGCGATGTGGATGACTGCTGCAATCTTATCCTTAATGTCCAGTTTATTTCTGTATTTTGTTTCCATTTTATGATAACAAATTGTCCCCTTGGGAGGAGCAGATACTAAGTTGTTTGGTTTTTTTTTAAGCTTGTTTTCCAATATCAAAATGCTTTTTAGCTTTCAGATGCTTGAAAGAGGAATAATAAAAATTACTTTTTGAATCACTAAAATATGTAAACCTGCTTACATTTCTAATGTAGATAAACATACAGGATTCACAATAAACTTTAAATGCTATAAAATCAACATATCTAAGAGTTTACCGGTTCAGTTGTTCTTGCACTGTTTACTTTTATGTTTTGATAAGATAATGTACTGAAAGATGTACATGGTGTTTAACTGAGCACTTTGAATGCATGTTCCTGTAGTGTGTAGCTTGTAAAGTTTTATGTGACTGAATATACGAAGGCCTTTAGTTTTTGCAAAGTTCCCTGTAGAACTATATCTTATTCCTGTTAATGATACATTTAAAAACATTAAATTAAGCATAAGAGTGGTAAAACTTTATTTCAGACTCTGCCCAAAAGTGAGTTAATGTACATTAATGAATGCATATATGTCCTCCATGAATCATATTTTAGCATATTGCATGTTTTAGCATTCGAGGATTTTTTTTGGTATGTTTTTAATACAACTTAAAAAGTAATTAGCGTTTTATAAAATTCAGGCCCCGGAAAACTAGTGTGAAAACACGCTGTTGGTGTTAAGATGAGAAAAGGTTTTGGAGTAGTTCATACCTAAGTGAATTCTGGTACTGCCACTTTACTACTCAAAAGAGACTCTTTCCACATATGTAAAAATGAAACTAATTGGACTTATACCTTTCTTTCAACATACTTGTAAGGATTAAAATAATTTATAAGCCTGTAAAAGTATACCTAGTACAGGTTCTGAAAAATAAGGTCAGGCACCCAGTAAAAGTTAGTTCCCTTTTGACTGTGCCTATCACAGACTTTTTTGGTCTCTTTAACTAGTATGGTAGAATTAAAATGTAGGTTATGAAGACAAAGTTTTAAATTCTGTGACTTATTTTGGACATACATTGTTCTTCTAGACAGGCATTTTGATGAATAATTCTTTACCTGTAAATAGCATATATTATATTTTTTAATAAAACTATGTACCATAGAGAAAATTATACTTGTGCTTGTGAACATAAAAAAAAAAACAAAAAAGCAAACAAAAAACAGATATAGAAGCAGTAGTGTATCAGTCCACAACACTTAAAAGATGAGTATAAAAATATGTAAAGAATGACATCCTTACCTTAATTATTAGACCTTGATGGGTGTGACTTTGCATTTAGTTGAGTAGTAAAGAGTTAAATATTAATTTTTATCAGTCACTTTAAAATCTTTCTAGAGAAGAACAGACTATCTATAAGTCTCTTTCTTGGGCATACCTTCAGAGTTGTAGCCCTCAGCTTTGGCTATACTTTGGAATTACCTGGGGAGCTTGAAAATTATTGATGCTTCAGACCAAAGATTTTGATTTAAATAGTCTGATTTGTAATCCAGGCATCAAGATTTTTAAAAGCTCCCCAGATGATCCTGAGGTGCAGAAAAGTTTGAGACCTACTAACTTAAGATACTTGATTCTGGTTTGACATAAAGATTGAAGTTAAATGCTAACTGGGCATTTAATTTAGTGATAATGAGAGCTGACATTTGTGTAACATTTGACAGACTTACGCAGTCCTTTCCAATATGTTATCCTCATTTAATTTAAATTCTTTGCCTCTTTGAGTCTTTTAAGAGTTTGGTAATCACTGTCGAAGGTGGATTGTGCTACTTCTTTTGCAAGCAGAACGATGGTTCATTAGATGAATTGGAATCCTGCACATAATACTTTCCCCACATCTCTCTTTGCTCTTTCCTCCGTCTCATTTGTCAGAATCCATGCTGGCATGTCTTTCAGGGCTCATCTCTTTCCTAAAGATTTTGTGTCAGTTTGCATGCAGACCTGTTGTACAGCAGTCTGTTTAGATATGTATGACTGGAGTTAGACATCATACCAAATGTATCTGTCATTAAATTGGCAATATGGAATAGCCACATTCTAGGTTTCTTGAACTATCTATCTGCTGTCCAATCCTAGTAAAAGTTCTGTTGTGGAAAAAAAAAAAAAACAACATTCATAGAAGATTTCTGCAAGGAAATGTGATATTTCCATTGCTTTAAAATAGTGGTTCTGAACTTTCTTTGAATCATCAATTGCTGTGAAGATTTACTGCAAACTGTGGACTCTGTTTTCTGAAAAATACCTGTATACATATGCATTTTAGTTCGCTTCAGGGACCTCTTGATCCCTCTCTATAGAACCGTATAAGCGAGTAAAGAACACTCATTAAATACGATTAAATCCTTAGTTCAAGCCTGACCATTAAGAGTCTTAAATACTCAGATCACATTATCTTGCTTCCCCTTATTAATTTGCTTTTATTACATTGTACATTGTTGTTCTCTTTCACTCAGCATTGAGAGACATGAGAAACTTCTCTGTGAATCATACTTCGGTTTTCATTGTAGTAATGTTTTACTGTTTTTCAAAAGCATGAGGTTGTAGTCCATATAGTGAAATCAATTTAGTGGTCCTAACTAGCATTTGTACCGTTTCTTTTGCTCTTCTATGTTATATTTAAATATTGATAAAATCATATTTAGTATTAATGTTCCCCTTTTTCCTTTATAGTAAGTGAATAGTATACTAGTTCATGAAACATTGTTTTTATAGTTTTTTATTATCTGTGTACTAGATTGGTATGCAAAATGTATTTCTTACTGGGTTTTGTGTTAAAAATAAAATGTTTTAAAAATACCATACTCTATCATACCTTCTCTAAGGCAGACTAAAAGGAGAATTTTTTTTCTCTTTATTCACGTCTGTGAAATGGGGATAATCATAGGATTATTATACAGGCTAAATATACATAAAGTGCTTAGAATGGTGCTTACTTAGCACATAGGGGGTGCTCAATAAATACTAATTATTACTAGGAAAACTGGTCTTCAGAGCTGATAGTCTGTTTTTATCTTACGCACACTAAAGATCTTAGTTAATAATGTTCTTTGGGCTGCTAAGAATAAGAAGTTCAGAGATAATATAGAATAGAAAAGAGTGTGACAGAAATAGAAAAGAGTGTGACAGAGAAAAGTAGAAGAGAATCCAGTGATTGGAAATAGAATAGAATAGAATAGGGATAGGGATAGGATAGAATAGGGAATAGAAAAGAGGTGACAGAAATAGAAAAGAGTGTGACAGAGAAAAGTAGAGTGGAAGTAAAGATTTTTACTCTGAAGTCTAGGTAGCAATAAGTAGGAAAATTCTAAGTTTAGAGAAGATAATTGGAGCAGTAGTTTTTGTAAATAAGAGGTATTTACACTTTTCTTATGTGTGAATATTAGAATACATTCTCAGCTATATTGGAGAGTATATGTTTAATAAAATCACTCTTGGTCTGTGGGATCATGAGAGGGAATCTGGAAACTCAGTGACCCATGCATAAAATCTGAAAGGTATTAGTATGTCTTCTCATTCAGTGATAATATTCTCATTGAATTATTTGAATTATCAATTCAGAAATATCTTTTATCTAATTTTATCAATTAAAATTGAAGAGAAATCTTAAGTGGGCAAGAGATTGGTGAATGAGAATTGATTATGTACTTGAAGACATTTCAAATGTCATTATATACTTTTTATAGGTCTGTATTTTTGTGAGCATAAAATTGTAGGGTTTTCTGAGGCTCCCTTGTGATGAACTCGCATCATCTCTTGATTTCCAAAAAAGTCTGAAATTTTTTGAAGGTGAATTCTCTTGCCAGAAAGCATCATGGCTCAAGGGAAGGATTCTTCAGGCTTTTAAATTATTATTTGGGTATATGACTTCACTCTTGAGCCCCAGTTTTTTCATCCCTAAAAAAAAAGTATACAGTAATTTTTAAATGAAAAGTTGATTGTGAGCCTTCAGTATTCAAAAAATGGTAACCACCATACTCATTAGTCATTTTAGGAATCTAACTGTAGTAGCTGTAGAAGGAACTGAACTATGGTATTTTACTTGTTTTATTTCTCCTGTAAAGTTTTAAAAGTGAAATTGTTCAAAACTGAAATACAGGTGAAGAGAAATTTATCTAATTTTCATCCATTTTTCATTGCCTATTTCTATAAGTGACTTTTGTGTCTTGTTAAGTATATGCACTTTATAAAGTCCGTAAGTATATGATGGATTTTTAACATATTTAATTTAATTTATTAGGTTTTCCTATTAAATTTGCAGCATTGTTTTATGTTGTGTGATTTTCCTATATCATATATTTTGAACTTCAGAGAGATTGTAGATATAATTAATTGGAGGTGGGGCAGCATTTAAATATTTGAATTTTTCTCTCTAAAGACCAGTTAACAGAAATGGGAGACTGGTTCTCTTTCCATGCTTTCTTTTTTTTTTTTTTTTTTTTAAATCTTCATTTTATTGAGATATATTCACATACCACGCAGTCATACAAAACAAATCAAACTTTCGATTGTTCACAGTACCATTACATAGTTGTACATTCATCACCTAAATCAATCCCTGACACCTTCATTAGCACACACACAAAAATAACAAGAATAATAATTAGAGTGAAAAAGAGCAATTGAAGTAAAAAAGAACACTGGGTACCTTTGTCTGTTTGTTTCCATCCCCTATTTTTCTACTCATCCATCCATAAACTAGACAAAGTGCAGTGTGGTCCTTATGGCTTTCCCAATCCCATTGTCACCCCTCATAAGCTACAATTTTATACAACTGTCTTCGAGATTCATGGGTTCTGGGTTGTAGTTTGATAGTTTCTCCATGGTTTCTAATGCTCAAAATATGTCTCTAAGGAAAATAGCCCCTGTCTATCAAATAAGCATTATTTCTTTTCAAGCGTTTTTGGAGAATTTAAGTTTCTGTAATAGAATTATGTAATATGTTATAATTGTTGTAACCAATACATTTTATTTCCATCTGTCTTGCATTTGCTACCTGATTCAATTCCATGAAGACGAATTCAGTTAGAAATTGTTTAATAAAAACAGTAAATTTAGAAAAACTATAAAATACTTACAGTTTAATATTTTGATCATTGTTAGGTGTTCTAGCTACTTTCTGACAGTACAAAATAGCGAGTTCTAATAATTCAGTTTTTAAGGTATGTTGCCATCTGCTTTTAAAGTACATTGCAGACAGTTTTAGATTTAATTTTTCACGTAGATTTTTATTATTTTTCAAACATCTGATTAGATGAAACTGAACTGATTCAATTTTTATGTTACAGAAGATTACCAGGAGCGATTGATGTTATTGGTCAGACTATAACCATCAGCAGAGTAGAAGGAAGACGACGGGCAAATGAAAACAGCAACATACAGGTTTAGTATTTAAAAATCAACATTTTTTTCCTAACTGAAGGTTTACATCCATGTTCTAAAATTCACTCAGTAAATATTCATGGTACTATGCTATGTGACAGATACTCTGGTTGCTACAAAGAGATTTAAAATATTGGTCCAATCACCTGTATTTGTTACAAATGCTTTTTCCTTTAGATTTTTTTTTCCATGTTATAAAAATATTATATATAGGTACATTGAAAACAAAATTGGAAAATATAGGACAGGTTTAGAGAAGAAAATAAAAATCCATAATTCTACCATCTAAAGATAATGACTCTTAACATTCTGGTGCATCTCTTCGTCACAAAGAAAGATTTGGGATACTGTTTTGATTATATTTTTGTGTATCTGTTTTCAACATTTCCCATATTGAAAATATGACTTAAAATCTCATGATAGCTTCGCTGTATGTATATACCATAATTTATTTAATGTTTTATTTCTGAGGGAAGTAGATTTTCCTTTCAAGTGAAAGATGAAAAGAGCTGAATTAGAGTGACATGGATAATTCAAGTTAGAATTTGAGTTACTGAGATTTTCAATTACTCACCTTGGCCACACTTTTTCAATGTTTTTTCCCTTTCTCTAAGTATTTTTTTTAATTCAGCTTTATTGAGATATATTCACGTACTCTACAATCTCCACAGTGTACAATCAATTGTTCACAGTGCTGTCGTACAGTTGTGCATTCATCTCTAAGTATTTTTAAAAATGTTCAAAATGTTTTGAACATGTTTTTAATAAATTGGTCATGTAAAGTGTTATTTTTGGCATCTAAAAATATAAATCATTAAAATGCCATCATTTCCTAAAATAATTCTGTATTCTACCTTAAGAAATTGCTTATCACCATAAACCTTATAAAAATTAATGTACTTAAGTATAGTAAAAGTTAATGAAAGGGGAATTATATGTTTAAATAATATGTTTTGGTAGCAAGAATTTGAGAAGTATAAACCAATACATGACATTATGTTAACTGTTTTCCAAACTTGTTGGCACATTGGAATCACACAGGGAGCTTTTCAGAAGTCCAAATTCCTAGGTACCACTTTCCTTGCTGTTTTATTTCAGTAAATTTGGGTTGCTGCTTATGCTGCTTACCCTGATCACATGAGACTTATCACATGAGACTTATCACATGAAAAACATATTTATATATCTTGCTGTTTGTTACTTGCAGCCTCTTTATGCATGCCTTACAGTCTCAAAGTTTGCAACCTGGTGATAAAGGGCTCTGGTTTGGCTCTGCTGCCATTGACTTTCTTAATGCTAGTCTCTATAATTAATGATTACATTGCCTTAGTTTGAATACTTTGTTAGGTAACAAAGATAACATTCATTACATTGTATTTAAGAAATAGTTGTTTCTTATTTAGAATGTTATTGCTTGATTCTTTCTTAAGAATATAAATATTTTAAAAGATGTGTGTGTCACAAACACACAGAAACATTACTCTCCCTAAATAAATATATATGTGTATAAAACTATCTTTTACTTTTTTTCTTGGTTTAAGTGAAATTAATTTACTTAAATTTAATTTCTTAAATAAGAATGTTTAATCATAAATAAGAAAATGTACTTATCTTTTTAAATTAATTAACTGTGTATTTATTTTAGGTTCTTTCTGAAAGATCTGCTACTGAAGTAGACAACAATTTTAGCAAACCACCTCCGTTTTTCCCTCCAGGAGCGCCTCCTACCCATCTTCCACCACCTCCATTTCTTCCACCTCCTCCAACTGTCAGCACTGCTCCACCTCTGATTCCACCACCAGGTAAATAGTAGATAAGACACTTGATTTTTAAAAGAAAAATGTTTCTTTTATTTTGGATTTATAATTAAAATATATATCTGAAAATAAGGTCTTCATTGTATTGCGTTAAAAATAGTAAATATAATACTTATTGAGTCTTGAACAGATTCACAATGAAACAGATATGTGCTTTGCTATTTCAGCATAGCAGAGACAATAAACAGAAGAATGTAACGATAATAAAATTGTGATCCAAAAACATAGTAGTGAGCCCTAAAGTTGCTAATAGTTTATATATAAATTCCTATTGAATTGTAAACCATATGTTAACTTGTTTTGAAAAAAATTTTAAAGACACTTTTATAATTGAAATAGGTCAAAAAATTATATCCTGTGAAGAGACTGAAACTAAAAATACCAGTCTACTTTTTCCTCCTTTTTATATTGATTTCCTTTTAGGACACAGGTACCTGGTATTTCCTTTTTTAAACAAAACAGAAAGTTGATGTAAATTTTTACCATATTTTTAGCTACCTTTTGATTATCTTTAAAAGTAAGTCAGTGGTAATAGAGATCAAAACTTTTAGAAATAATCCCAAATTTTCATTTTTATTTTTATTTTTACTTTCAACTTTTCATCCTGTCTTTTCTTATTTTTTTCCCAATAGGCTTTCAATATTTATCCCCTTTAACCACTTTTTTAATGAAACTAACAAGATTGATTGAGTTTATAATTACTTTCTTCCAAGGGAAAATGCCAGCAATAAATGATAATATGATTATGTGAGATTAATATTAAGAAACTGGTTGCTTGTCCTCATCAGAACTACACATGAGATGTGTTAGGGTTTGCTTTCTATTAGTAAAATTAATTTATACTAAATTGCCATGTACTCTCACTTTGCATTTGCAAAATTTAAGGTGTCAGGTGCCAGTTGTTCTCAGAGAACAGTGCTAAATAAAAGATCTATGTAATCCTTCCCTAACATATACATCCTTGGCCTCTGAATGTCAGCTGCTGCCTCTGCCCCCATCTACAATACCTTTGATTTCCTCGCACTGTCTACCCTACCTTTAATGAAAGTTAAAAAAAAAAAAGATTATGAAAAATGACTCAGGGCTTTTGGAGACTTTGTTTCAAAAATAGAGGGAAAAAAAACTGGAATAGGTTAGGCTGGTGCTTACTCCAAACAATATTGTTTCTAATGTTTAATGAAGTTCTTGTTCAAACAACTGAATTGAGCACAAATCATTCATACATTGGGATTGAATCCATGATTCTTGGCTCTTTGATATGCTGAGAATTAACTAAATGAACTGGGAAAAGTAGTGAAGGGTATATGTGATCCTAAATGAGTCCTTTATCCTCTGAAAAAGAGTTAAATAAAATGTAGAAATAGTTAATGTTTTAACATACTTGATTTAATGAGACTGAAAGATCAATAGAGTAATGTTCCTTATATTGAATTGCTTTGTGATCTCATTTAAATTTCATTGGTACCGAAGGGTGATTTTAAAGAATTTTCTTATTGACCTAGCTGATAGAGTATACACCAAATAGCTAACATTTTATATATATTCAACCCTAGCTGTCTATTAAAGTAAGTAGAAGGGAGGTGATATTAACTAAAAATGAACAAATATTTCACTGGTTTAAAAACATGCAGAATCTCTGTAGGATATTGCTGATACAGCGTAATTGTGTAGAAGTTTACTTTTTTCAAAATGATAAAATTACTCCATCTTTTTGCCATGTAAGAAATATCAAGACAACAAATTTTTAAATGTTAGGTTATTGGTGGCATTATTATATACAGTACCACTGATTCTTTTTCAGTTGGTTAATCTGTTTATCTCTTTTATGTTAAATTTTACCCATCTGCTTTCCATATTTTAAATATCTGTCCATTTTTCCTTTGATGCTTATTCTTCAGTTAATTTCTATGTTGTCCTGTCATGTCAGCATTTAAGGAATCCAATTAATTCTAATACTGATTTAAGCAGTATTTAACTGGCATATTTGCTAAGAGAAGGAATTGCAATTTATATTTAAACCAAATATTGATAATTTGAGACCATCTGAATTATTCCTTATTTGTGCTACGTTGTGAACTGTTGGGCAGAGAATAGCTACGTTTTGTCCATTCTTGTTTCCACACTGTGCTAGTTACACTGTCTTGTGTATACTTGACGACCCCTAAATGTGTTAGCTAAATTAACAATATGTTTATTTAGCCATAAAGCTGGAGGTCATTTTGAGATTGACAATTTATATAGGTACTTATGAATCAGAAGGGACACTAGCTCTAAACATCTGTAGACTGCTGAAATTCACCACCTGAATGATGGCCCTGCTTAAAGCAATGTTTTCAGTTATGAATTACCGCAGAATCACATGATTACAGTATGTTCTATAGAGGAGTTTGTAGTGATTTAAAGCACCTTAAGAATCACAAGCAGATAATGCAACATATGGCTCAGGATTCTCTTTGTAAGTATTGCATTAAAAAAGTACCCTGTTTTTCATGGAGAAACTTGGGTTTTCTTTTTTTCTTTGTGAAATACTTTAGGGAAAAATTGAGAATTGGTTTAAGTGTATTTTAATGTTGCCTTTGTTAATATTAGCTTGCTAATGTATATGTTTTTAAGATTAAAGTCTTACATTATGATGGGACAAAGATAATAATAATACCATGCTTCTATTTTGCGGTGCTACCAGTTTTTTCAGAAATATGGTGACCATACATCCAGATTCGCCTGAAACAGTCCTAGTTTATATCTTATCCCAGCATAATTATTAAGAGTCCCCATTTTACTCTCAGAAATGTCCCAGTTTGGAGGATAAAATTTATGGTCATCTATACTTGGAGAGACACAGACATGGCTCCTTGCATAAGTAATTAACTCCTTAACAATGATGAGGTGATATTGACAACTGTCTTCTAAGGGACTTTTACTGTTGAATGAATAGTTGGCAGAAGAAAGTTGCCCTTTCTCCTCTCCTTCCAAGCACACATCTACAAACATGTATGAAATGATGTTAGTAACACAGAAAAGACAGTATTTCTGGCTGCACTGTCTTTGTATGAAGAGTAGAAGAGATTGTGAATTAGAGAATATAACCAAGATGTTAGGGACGTCTTGTCCTAAATCAGTGTCTGACTACTGAATTAGCTTTTTAAAATGGAAAAATATGTAACGTGATTCTTTCTGGCTCTATTTATAGTAGCTTGAAAACAAGTATCTGTTCACCAAAGACTTCTGTAATTTTCAGAGAATCTCATATTTTCATTTTCTATGAAAAAGATAGTTTTTATTTAAGTCTTTTCAGGAATATAGTAATATGATTTCATGCATTTACTGAATAATAATAAAATAATAGTTTATACTTAACTGAATAATTACATGCCAGGGACTATTCTAAGCACATTCCATGTATTAACTCATTTTATTCTGGAACAACTTCTTAAGTAGATACTACTATTTTAACTTTACAAACAAGGAAACTAGTACTTAAGTAACTGAAGTAACAGCCAGAAAGTAGCAGAACCAGAATTCTAACCCAAGCAGTCTGGTCCAAAGCATATTTTTTAACTAATGACATTGAAGTAAATGATAACCTGTCAAGAAAACTGTTATTGGATTCTTTGTACTCATCCCAATAACAGGTTTTAAAAGCCTTAAAAAAATTTAAGTATTCCCTCATACTGAAGTTTATGCATATATGTTTATGGGTAGGGAATTGATGAGAGAGGTTGTAAAGAGCCGCAGTCAGATTATTTTAAAAAATCCAGTTAAGGTGTTACTATTTTCCTGATTTCTTTAAGAAGTCTTATGTTTAACTGAATAAACTAGTGTTTAAGTACTTGTTATTGGAAGAAAAAATGGTAAAATTTGTAGGAATGATGTCATAGAGTAGATGATTTTGTTTTTTTAAAATAAAAGAACTTAATTGTGAATAAATTTTGTGAATAAACTTTTTTTTTTAAACTATGCTCATCCTTGGTATGTTAGGTTTTATTTTGGTCTTAAATTAGGATTGTAAATGTTGACTTACTTTACTTTAATGTTATCGTATTTTATCTTTGTTTTTTCATAATGGAGTTTATTGAAGATGAGAGATTCAATTTAACTCATTTTCATTAAGGCTCATGTAATTATGGTTCTATAGCATGTGGGAACAATTGAAATCTGGCCCCAGAATAGAATTCTAAGTTGCAGAAGGCTCTTTGCTTTACTGAGACATAGCACAACTAGTCTGGACCGTGTATGTAACAAGGCATCCCTGCTTTTAAAGTTGGATACGGGAATTAGGTGTTTATCTAGATTTCAAATGTATAAGATTCTGCCATTTAAATCAGTTATCTTACTAGTCATCTAGTACCACTAACTGTATGGATTTAAAAATGTTGTTCATTGCTTAAATATCTTGATTTTTAGTTAAGTGATAAATGGGGGAAACAACTCACATCTGGTGTCTCAGCATTTCCTTTAAGGCTTTCATTCTCTTCAGATTGTTTTTCTATAAGCAGTCTGGTTCTATTAGCACAATGGTTCTCAAACTTCTTGGACACAGGACCCTTTACACCCTTAAAAATTATTGTGGACCACAAGGCCTTCAGTGTTTATGTGTGTTATAGCTATCAATTTTTGTTATAAAATTAAAACTGAGAAGTTTAAATGTTTGTTTAAAAACACTCATAATAAATACATTTATATGTTAATATAAAAACATTATTTATGAAAAATAACTATTTTTCTAGAATAACAAAAAGTATTTAGTGAGAAGAAGGGCCTTGTTTAACGTTTTTGCAAATCTCTTTACTATCTGTCTCCCCTGAGAGAAAAAAGTTCACTTCTCATCGTTTTTGCATTGAATCTGTTGTGCTATCACCTGCCGTGTAACCCTCTAGAGAAACTCCTCTATATACTTATAAGACAATGACAGTGAAAAAGACAAATGACATCTTAGTATTTTTATTTTTGTGAAAGTGGTTTTGACTTGCAGATTTCCCTGAAAGAGTCTCAGGGACCTAAGGAATATCCAGATGATACTTTGAGAACTCATGCTTGAACAGAAGCATGGCTTTGTACGGGATGAAAATTAATAGCCCTCTTGAAGTACTGTAATTTTGTTCATCTAATTGAAAAGCTTTTTATGAGTAGAATATTCATTAAGCTGATTTTATAGTTCCATGAAGATTTTTGGTCTTAACCAGTAGGTTTATGACAGATTTGTTTTTTTTTTTTTTTTCATTGTTTCAAGTAAATGTTGGAAAATAACCATTAATAATGGCTTTGGTTTTGACTCATGTTGGCCCATATAATTGTGTTGCTGCCAATTCTGTCATAAAAGCCATGTCAGAAATAGAATCTGCCATCCCTATTGGGTTTTTAAGTGCTTAGAAAACATGATTGTTGTCTCATATTAACTGATACTATTTGCCAGAAAATGTAAGCATCTCAGAAATCCTTTGAAAAAGAGTTCCTTGAAGTTCTTGAGAACTATACGTACTTTCTTTTTTATTGTGTTTTTTCTGTATTTAAAAAAATCACAACCTATCAGTGTTTTCAGTAAACTCAAAATAGGAAATAATGCTAGTTGTGTATAATAAATAACATTTTCAGTGCAACAAAAATTAATTTAAATGCAAATTTAATAGCAGTTAAGAGTTTCTTTAAGATGTTGAATTTTGAATGTTCTTTTGTCCCATGGATGCTCCCCTTCTAATAGTTATATTTTTAATACTCTAGAAGCTGCATTTTCTTAGAGTCTATTAATTGTTTAATCTCTGCCTTTTGTTTGTACTGTTGTTCCAGTCATTTTATGATTCTATGTAAGCTGATAGAGGTCAATTCTTTTACAAGTTCTCTTTAAATATTCAAGTTCTCAGTATAAAAATATTCACATTTTGATTAAAGATGTTTTAGAGAATTTTTGTTTTTGGTAGGCCTTAGATTATTTTATAAATTAGAGGATTCAGATATCCTAATAAGGATATAATAAATGGTTTGTCCATTTTATAGTTAGTCTAAAATGATCTTTCAGGTATGAAATAAAAAGTAAAACTTTTTAGTTGCTTTAGGTTTTGTGACCATAGCACATTTTTAGCACATTTTTTTCATTAAAATTACTTTCATTCTTTTTTGCACCTTGTTAAAGTGAAAGAAGAAAAAATTATTCATTTTACTTTATTTAGAAATAGTTTTGGAATATTCTGCCTTCTGTGTTTATTTTTTTAAAGGGTCGATGGTAAATGACATATTTGTGTGTGTGTGTGTGTGTGTGTATGTGTGTGTGTGTAATTTGAAAAACACCAATTCATAGAAAAGCATTTCTGGCAGAGGGTGATATGTAAAGATTTTTATAAACCTTATGTTTTTGTACTCAGTTTCTTTATGTAAAACTTACCTCTGAGCTTGATGACTTTGAAGTAGAAATTTGTCAGACTTAAAGAAAGTGGTCAGGCCTATCTATTCCTAACAATAGGACTGATGAAATTTGGGAGTTAATTGTTAGAAATATTTGAAAACATAGTTCACATAATTTCTGCCAAGTTTTTTCTTTCCTTTGAACTTAGTAGAGAAAAGATAGTTGGTTATTGTATGTCTTAATTGTCTATTGCTACGTAACAAATGACTGCAAGATGTCGTGGCTTGAAACAGCATAGATTATTTTAACAATTTCTGTAAATCAGGAATCTGGACACCCTTTAGCTGGCTCCCCTGCTTCAAGATCTTACAGATCTCACAGTCATCTTAAAGGTTTGACTGAGGGAAGTATGTACTTCCAAGCTTATTCCCTGTTTGTTGGAACGATTCAGTTCCTCCTGGCTTGTTGGACTGAGGCTTTGCTCAGTTCTTGCCATGTGGGCCTCTTCCATTATGGCAGCTGGTGTCACAAAAGTGTCACATTGAAAGCAAGAGAGGGTGTCAGCAACATGGAAGTCACAGTCTTTCATAATCTAACCACAGAAATGGCATCCCTTCATTTTTGCTGTGTTTCATTTGTTAGAAATAAGTCACTAGGTCCAGCCTGCACACTTAAGGGGAGGATGTGAATACCAGAGATACATGAAGACACCAGTACCAGGAGACAGGATCATTGGGAGCCATGTCAGAAGCTGCCTATGACATAACTTTTTTTTTGCCCTAGTTATACAAATAACAATGGAATACATTGAGAGTAAGTTCATTGACTGACGATCTTTACTAATTTTTTTTAAATTTCACAACACACTATTCATCATTTTTTTTTAATACAGGTAAATTCCTTTTAATGTGATACTGTATTTTCCTTGCCTTTTCTATTTCCTGAGTGTCACATATAGATGCTTCTGTTTGTTTTTCCATATAAATTTTGGATAGAGTTTATTTCCTCTTTGTTGAGTTACTTAGCAGTGCAATCAGGAGGGAAATTTAGAATCTAAGCCAGTGATTCTCAAAGTATAGTCCCTAGATCGGCAACATGATCATCTCCTAAGAATTAGATGATTAGGCCCCACCCCAGGCCCATTGAATCAGAAATTCTAGGGGGTGGGGCCCAGCAGGCAGTGTTCTAACAAACCATGGGTGATTCTGATGCACACTAAGGTTTCAGAACCACTGATCTGTACTCTTCTATTAGAGCTTGAATATTACTTTTCCAAAAATTTTGGCCAGTATTAGAAATCTTAGTTTATGCAAAGCTTTTCAGGAAAAAAAAAAACATATATCCTACTCATTTTAAGGATCAAGAATACAGAAAAGAAAGAAAATACTTGCTTTAGATTTTCTAGTCTTTGATAGTCAACATTGAGGGCCAGGAAGGTGAAGTGTTGAGGTATAAAGAAAAGGATTTTTGAGATGAATTTTCATTTCACTTCATTTTTCTGTTTTGTTAATAAAAGTCAAATACCAAATGAGTGATTTTTAGGTGAAATGATGTTGGCCTTACATAATATCAAGTAATAAACCTTTTCAGTTGCAATTTGAAAATACATCTGATCAAAATTGAAGAATTGATTCTGTAGTGCTTCACCAACATGTTTCAGTGAATATTTACCAGTAAAGTTTTGCACTGAAATGTCTTAGAAGAAGTGAAGGTCTCACAAGATGGGCCCTTTCTAGTCCCCGTGCCGCTTCTGATGTACAGATGTTGATTGAAAAGACATTTGTGTAGCACGATTTCTCTTTGATTGTGTTTTAATTCCTTCCAGCTGATTTTTAAATCTGTCTCATGAAGCTGTTGTAGTAAGCTTAAAATTAAAGGCAAACTATAATTTTAGCTACCTCCGTAGCATACATAATAATTTGGTCATATATCTTTTATTTTCATGTTTTGTGTGTCTCAACTTAAATGTTTTTTGAGGACTAAATTTTGAGGGGGCTGAATGGTAATTTCTTAGTTACTTTATGAATTCACATTTTAGTAAGCTGTAGTGAAGCACTAGGTGAAGTGATTTATGGTGCTCATGTATTCATTTAGGTGAAGTTACTAGGATTAATGGAAGCTTGATTTTGGTATAGTCCTTTAGCTTCTATACCTAAGACAATAATAATGTATTTAAATGTAAAAACTAGATCAAATAGTAAAGCCCAGTAGTGTTATCAAGCAATTCTATACTGTTCTAAAGAAAATAGTAGTAGATAAAAGTACTACTCCGATAGCAATAAATATTATGAACATTTGATATGCTTTGCCTTTCTTAATTTTCCATTTAGTTTGGCATCTGTGGGTCTCTGTTAGCTTGTATTGTTTGCTGGATTCTTTTAGTTTAGTTATTTAGGGAGTAGCATTGTAACCTCAGGATGGATGAGAATTGCCACTAATTGTGGGTTTAGTAGACTTGTGGAGGCCTAATGATTTTCGGATCATGATGGTTGCTTTATGTGTTTTTCAATTTTGCTGATTTTTCTAAGTTTAGCATATCTTTTTATGGCTTGGGTAGATAAGTCAGGTCCTTTAATCTCCATTTTAAGCCCAGTTGACTTAAGACGTTTTTAAATAAACCTTTTACTCTGGTAAAACAAGCACTTCAGAAAAATTTTAAATAAATTATTAGCAGATATTTCCATCAAGAAGAAAGCAATTGAAAGTGATTTTGTTTTTATTATTTTTTCCCATGTGTATGTAGTTAATGAAGTAGATTATTTTTTTCCTCTTTTGGACTATTTTAAGATAGGATTCAGTAAAACATCTAATTGTGTTGAAGTTATTTATGGTATAAAACTTTTCATGAAAAAGTTGTTTTTAAAAATTTTTTCTATTTTCCTACTTTGAAATCTGTTGATTTTCTTCAGCTAAAAGTTGTTACAATTTGCATGCTACATAAATTTAAAATGCTGGATTTAATTTTAGTGCTTAATAAACATGTATAAAAATTTTCACATTAGGGTTATGGGCACATTTGACTAATGTAAATTGAGAATATTTACACATAGTTTATTTCTTAAAGTTTATAATGTGTGCAAACAATTAAGGGTGGAGCCATTCAAATTGACACCTGTACAAGTAAGTTTCCACATTTATCTTAATGTGCCCTGAGGGTGTCTATGTACATGAATTGGCTATACCTTCTCTCTTCTTCCCCCAAATTAAGGGAAATATTAACTTTCTCCCACCTTTACCAGCTGCAGTAAAACAATCCAAATCTACATTTGAATGCCCCACAATATATTGACCTTTACAAAAGTAAGTGATAGCCATCATCTTCACGGTTACATTGATCTACCTGTGGTATTAAAGAAAGAGCCTACTGATCAATTTCCCTATTAAAATGTTAAAATATGAGTATATTTGTTGGAAATAAGATCAGACGTTGATCTGTTACTTTCATGGGGTTTGATATTTGTATCTGCACAAGCACATTTTCTACCTGATCTCTAACTTCATTTGTGATTATAAGTAGTGGGGTAAACCTTATATTATCAAGTTGTTAGCCTGTGTTTTTATCAGGGAAGTTGGATGCTATGCTTGAATTGTTGGTCCTCTGCAAGAAAACAGAATGATTCTCAAGTCATTAAGCCAGGTTAATGAGGACAGAGGTTTTATTTCAAAATTTGTTTTGGTGATGGCATAAATACATAACAGGTTATGAAATCCAATTACTATATTAAATTTCATCACTTGTTTTTTAGGTATTCCAATAACTGTACCACCTCCAGGTAAAACTTTTTTCATGTTTTCTCCATCATTGTTAATAAACATGAAATTTCAAGCTTACAGTTACAGGAGGGACAGTGTTGATGTGGATAGAATATGGACTAGGCTATTGGGATTCCAAGGTCCTATTTTCAGCTCTGCCTTTGCTTCATTCTAGTTTTGATTAAGACATTTAGTTTTCTTATGCTTGTCTTACCCATTTCTGTAGAAACAGATTCTGGGAAAATTCTCACCATACCAATTTGTGAAGAAAACAGTATAGGATGTAAAATATAATTTTTATGAAAAATGTTCTTCAGACTAATTAATTTTTTATATGGTAAAGCTACTAAAAGAGAAGAGAAAGATAATTTATCTTGACCTGATCATGACTTTTGACTTTTTTTCTGGCAACTCAATATCATGATAAAATATATTCTGAGCCAATACAGATGGGATTCACAACTGGTCGGTTGGTTGTTCTTAGAGTGGTGATTGATTGTTCATTCCTGTAAGGGTATGATCAGTAAGAGTTTATACCTGGCCCAGTGTTGTTTTTTACATTTTTGTCAGTTACATTTTTACATTGTGATAGCAAGTGTGCTTACTGAGTTCAGTGCTAAAAAACAAGGGGTATTATGAAGAGAATAAGAGGTGACATTGCTTGGAAGGGTTGGTCTAAATTCAAATTGACATTGATAAACAGAAATAGTGAAATTCTGATAACATAGAATAGTATACATATTTAGATG
The DNA here is from genome assembly GCF_015220235.1 of Choloepus didactylus. Taxonomy (NCBI): domain Eukaryota; kingdom Metazoa; phylum Chordata; class Mammalia; order Pilosa; family Megalonychidae; genus Choloepus; species Choloepus didactylus. The sequence goes on from NC_051309.1 coordinate 55,156,219, forward strand.
TGGGATAGAGACACTGATTGTGTGTGAATGTGGCTGAATAGAGACTTCCCAGAAAAAATCACAATGGAATTATTGGTATGGACTTTACAGTTAAAAAATTATTGTGGTTGTGAGGCTGTATAAAATAGGATCATGGACTATAGGACAAATGTGTAATTGCTAAACTTTTTACTTGTAAGATGTTTAAAAGAGGAGTTAAAGATCCTAAAACTGGGAACAGTAAAGATAAGCATAGTAAACTTAACAGTTTGAAGCAGGGCCAAAAATTTATTTAAATGGGTCTTTGAGAAGGATTAAGAGAATTGTGTTTCATTTTTTACATAGTATTTTAAAAAGGAGGTTTTAGTGGAGGTGTTTTCAAATATATCAGGGTTATAGAGACTATGACAGTAGAATGCTTCTTGTTCTCATTCAGGACAGCATATGAATTGTAGTATGAAAGATTTATTTTGTATTAATATAATACATTTCCTAATAGTGAGGATTGTTAAAACTTGGAAGGAATTGGCATCGTAAGTTGTGGAATCTCCATATCTAGAGGTCTTAAAGTCTTTTGGTGGGATACTTTATTGCCTAACTGAATTTGAAAGTACAGAGTAGATTAATTGTTAATGTCCCTTTTAGCCCTGTTATTCTGTGGTATTTTATTTAGCTATTGAGAATTATTGGGTATGCAGACCTCAAGATAAAAAGATGAAAATTATTCTTCTGCTAAACTAATCCAAAAACTACGTTACATGCCTTTCTTTGTAAAATAGTTCTTTGGGGTGGCACTATTTAAAACATATTTTGTGATGGATGTTCTCAGCTTTAAGCATTTATACATTTACTGGTAAGATTTTATTTCATAAATTATACATTCTAAGGAAAATTCTATACATATAAAATTCAATATTTTTGAAAGAGGTAAATGCTATTTTATTTATTTTTCTTCTAAAATATTTCAAGTTTAACACATCTGTTGGCAACACTGTTACTGTTTTATATATGGAAAAGGTAAGGCATGAGATTAACTTTATCATACTTATAAAATGGGCTGTGTGTGGTGCTGAAAATAAGACCGGGTGTCCTGACCTTCAATTTGTGTCCTGTGTGTTTATTAGACCAGACTTTTCATATAAAGTTTTAAAGTTCCAAAAATCTGTTTATAAGTTTAAGCTTCATCTTTTTCTGTCCATTATAACATAGAGAAGCACATTTAGTGATGTGCAGCAGCTTTATTTCACTCTTGTCATTGAATGTTTATATTCTATTAACATTTTTTATCTTATGATTGAATATTTCAGGTTTTCCTCCTCCACCAGGTGCTCCACCTCCATCTCTTATACCAACAATAGAAAGGTAAATCAGTATGGATGCTGTAAATTTTTGATTATTGATAGGCTTTTGACAGAAGAATCATTTGTATACCTTGGAAATATTTTCAAATATTTAATTTTATAAACATATATATATAAATATGGCTTTTGTATAAAATGTTAGATATATAGCCTGATGTCAAAACAGGACAAAGAAGACTAAATGATAGTATTGTGAAATAATATCTTGCTTTGATTTATGACATACTGAGTAAAGAAACCCCTAGCTTGCTAAAAACTTGGCTCTAGTCAGTTTTGTTTTGTGGGGAATATAAACATAGATTACTGGAAATCATGAATAATGCCTATCTGTTTGGAGATTAGGTAAGGGCAACTATTATTTTCAGGGACCATGGTAGGGAAAAGCTGGCTTATTCCTTGTCTACCCTGCTGCATTTCAGTTTCTACATGAGGAATTGAATTTATTCTACGTGGCAGTTGTCTTATTTTTGTATACCCTATACTTATGGTTTATGTTAGCTAAAATGCTGCACTAACTACTACTTTCCTCGTGGTTGGCAATATGGTGTTTAAGATCACAGGCTTTGGTAAACAGACCTGGCTTGAATTCTGGCTTCAGAATTTCCTGTCTTAGTGTGGCTTGGAAAGTTGTGTAATCTCTTGGAGACTCAGTTTCCTCAGTTTCTAAATGAGGTTGAGAAAGTTGTGCAGGTTAAAACTCAGAGTGACTATTTTCAAATTATATGAAAAGATACAGTTGTGAGACTTTTACGTCAGTAGCATTAAAACATGAATACAGCTTTCAAAGGAAATAAAATTCAGAAAAGTGTAAATTGTGAGAAAATAAGGTTTTCATTTTATTAAGTCCCTATTAAATACATACTTGTTTTCTCAATCAAAATATTTAAAAGTATTATTTGTTGATCCTGTTAATGTAGCTGTGTTACTGATTTATAACCATTAAAACCAAATTTTTTAAACCAAATTTTACCTAAATTTTAAGTAATCTGTTAGCCTCAAATTTCTCTGTCATTTTACTTCTGAGACAGGTTGAATTAATTGGGTTATTCAGCTTAAATAGTACAGTAAGTTGCATTTTTCTTTAAAACTAGGTCTTATGTTTGTATTTTTCCTGTTAAAAAGCCTGAGTGTGTTTAGTATTAAAAATAAATTTACAGAATTAAATGTTATCATTAAGTGATAGTTAAGTAGAAGTCATCATGGTTTTGCAGCCAAACTACTGAAATTCAGAACTTTTATTTGCAACAGACATAAAACTACATTTTTTTCTTTAACAGCGGGCACTCCTCTGGTTATGATAGTCGTTCTGCCCGTGCATTTCCATATGGCAATGGTAAGTACTGTTAGTGGCCCAAATTCAGTTTGAATCAGTAAGGTACTTGTTCTAGTTTGCTAATGCTGCCGGAATGCAAAACACCAGAAATGGATTGGCTTTTATAAAACGGGGTTTATTTGGTTACACAGTTACAGTCTTAAGGCCATGAAGTGTCCAAGGTAAGTCATCAACAATTGGGTACCTTCACTGGAGGATGGCCAATGGTGTCCGGGAAACCTCTTTTAGCTGGGAAGGCATGTGGCTGGCGTTTGCTCCAAAGTTCTGGTTTCAAAATGGCTTTCTCATAGGATATTTCTCTCTAGGCTGCAATTCCTCAACAATGTCACTCTTAGTTGCTCTTGGGGCATTTTTCCTCTCTTAACTTCTCTGGAGCAAAAGTCTGCTTTCAACGGCTGTCTTCATCCTGTCTCTCTTCTGCAGCAACTCTCTCAGCTTCTGTGCATTCTTCAAAGTGTCCCTCTTGGTGGTAGTTCCTCTTCAGAATGTCTCTCACAGCTGCACTGAGTTCCTTCTATTTATCAGCTCATTTATATGACTCCAGTGATTTAATTTAGACCCACCCTGAATGGGTGGAGTAACACCTCCATGGAAATTATCCAATTAGAGTCATCACCCACAGTTGGGTGGGGCACATTTCCATGCAAACAACCTAATCCAAAGGTTCCAACTTAATCCCCATTAATATGTCTGCCCCACAAGACTGCATCAAAGAACATGGCTTTTTCCAGAGGGCATAATACATTCAAACCAGCACAGTACTTAAATATTTTTAAAGTAATAAAGACATTTTTCCATAGTTTAAAATAATACCTGAAAGAGCAATTAAGAAATATTAACTAAAGGAATAACTAGGTCTATGTATCTGCCAGGTTGATTAGAGTAATTTTATTTATCAGCTGTACTTTTAAAAATGAATAAATGGTAATACATGGGGGTAATTGTAACTTGTCTGTTCCTAAAAGGATATTTAAGCAATTAATGAAAAGATAGGCCATAAGCAATGACTTGGTGATAATAGTGTGGTATAATTGTCAATGACTGTTTGTATGTGAACTTAATACTGAGAATTTCATGCAAAAAAAGTATCATAAGTGCTAATGTAGCATTAGAAAAGCTTGGGTCTTCAGGAGATAATTGAGAAAACAATTAAAAATGTTTTGAGATCTAGAAAAGTTGACCTTTAAAGAGAAATTTAATTACTTACCATGTAGTCATTTAAAGTTGTAGTAGTGAGAATGTGTCTTCTGAGGGAGGAGTAAGGAAGAGATTAACTGACTAGATAATCTGTTTTCACTTCATCTTTGAATTTCTCTCCTGTATCTTAAAAAGAAATTTAAATAATGGCTCTCATCTCTACCTCTTCTGCATCTTTTTTACCATTTCCTTCACTGCTAAATTTCTCCAGAGAGTGATGACTTTTGAATACTTTTTCAACATTCTATCTTAACTCCATGAGAACTAGGTTCCACTCCAAGCGCTGTAATTCAACCAAAGCCTTTTTGTCACCAAATTGTTTGTCTTCATTAACCGTAGTCTATTTCCTGACTTGTGTGACATTGAACTAACCTAGTTCTTGTCTTTTTCCCTCACTGGTTTATCTTTTCTTCTAGATCATTTGTTTGAGTCCTTTTTCTGTGTTTCTTCTTGACAAGTTTATCCATTCCAGGGGCTTCTGATACCACTTTCTGCCTAGGTTTGTTGACAATTTATTTATTCCCTTCTTCATTCATTTATTTTTAAAATGCTCTGCATTATAACAGGTCATAGGGATACAGCAAGTAAACATAGTACTTGCCCTCATTGTCTAATGGGGAGACAACCAAATTGAAAAGAAAGTGTAAAATAGTGATAGGAGAAGAGGGTATCATGGTAGCAAAAGAAGGGATCTCCCACTCCAGAGAGGTGGAGCGGGAGATGATTTGACCACCATGCTGTGCAAAGACATGGGAGTAAGAGAGAACATGGTAGACTATGAACAGAAAGAAGTGTGCTGTGGCTGGAGTATAGACAATGTGTACTGAACATATATAGAGAAATGAGATGAGACATGATTCAGGGCATTATAGCCCTTCTATGGCATTTGGACCTTATACTGAAGGCTGTGGGGTGTTGTTTCGGAGTTTTATGCTGAGTAGTGAAATTGCTAGATTTATATTTGTGAAAGTGACAGTTTGGCTATTTAGTATAAGGAAATTGGATTTATAGGGTAGGTAGAAAGGTACAGTTGTCAGAGATGCTGCTTAGATTGGGAGAACAGATAAGTTGCAGTAATCTAGGAGAAGAAATTGTGGTGTCTTATACTGAGTTAGTACCACTGGAGATGGAGAAAAGTGTGAATACATGTCAAGGTATTTATACTGTGGGAATTTATAAACCTTGGCGATAGGTCAGATGTTAAGTACCAATCGTATACTCCTCCCTATCTTCTAGACATCTATATCAGGGTGTTAATACTAGTCTTTCATATCCACTTGTTCATAGCCACACTTACCATTTATTCACTTCAAAAGGTAGTCTTTTTGTTGACTTTTTTGTTTCAGTGACTATTCTACCTTTTCTCTTTTTATAAGAGAAGTTGTGGGTTTATAGAAAAATTGTGTAGAAAATACAGGATTCCCATATACCACCTGATTATTAATACCTTGTGTTCCAGTTTTCTCATGCTGTCTTATGTAAAATACCAGAAATGGATTGGCTTTTATAAAGGGGGTTTATTTGGTTACAAAATTTGCAGTCTTGAAGGCCATGAAAATGTCCATATTAAGGCATCAACACGAGTGTACCTTCAGTGAAGGAAGGCCAATGGCGTCTGGAGGACCTTTGTTGTCTGAGAAGGCACATGGCTGGCATCTTCTTCCTTTGCTCCCAGGTTGTGTTCCAAATGGCTTTCTCCCAGGACGTTTCTCTCTTGGCGTCTGGGGATATTCTCTTAGCTTCTCCCAGGCAAACTCTGGAGTAGCGAAAGTCTACTTTTATTGGCTGTCTTCAAAATGTCTCTCGTGGCTGCAGCACCTCCTTTTGTCTGTGAACACTTTTATAGGACTCCAGTGATTCAATTAAGACACACCCTGAATGGGTGGGGTAACACCTCCAAGGAAGTTATTCAATCAGAAGTTTCACCCACAGTTGATTGAGTCGCATCTCCATGGAAACAATCAAAGGATTTCAGCCTAATCAACTGTCCCCACAAGATTGCATCGAAGAACATGATGTTTTGGGGGATGTAATACATCCAAACTAGCAAATCTTGCATTTGTGTTCCCACTTTTTTTTTTTTTTTTCTGCTAGGCACCCAGGAAGTCGTAGTCCCTGGGTTGGAATCTTTGCTTTTCATCTTATTAGTTAAGTTACTTTTGAAAAAAAAAATTTGTTTTTTTTTAACTTTATCAAAAATTAAAACAACAATAAAAAAAAAACATTTCAAACAAAACCAAAACAAAGGAGTAAGTGTTAAATAGAGAGCATAATTTTTCCTTATAAGGTGAAGTTCATTGAGAATTCATTGAAGCATCTTGGTCCTGCCCATTTAGTAAACATTCAAATGCTACCTTTTTTTTTTTTTTTTTGAATGATTATCACCACCATCTCCAACAAGCTCCAAGTTCTCTCCCTTTTCTGAATTCCAAGGCAGTGTAGCATAATTGTTAAAGCATTGGCCCTAGAGTTAATAAGACAGGCTGGGTTTGAGTCCTGAGTTCCTCTTATCTTGGATAGGTCAAATAACCTAAATATTTTTCCTCGTTTGTAAAGTTTGAATATAAAGTGCCTGTAAGATACCATGTCTTTAATATGTAAACATTCAATAAACATTACTTTTTTAATTAATTAAAATTTTATTTTTACCTCTTTTATAGGACTTGCCATTTTCTGCTTTGTCATTAAGTTTCTTATTTATTTGTTTCAATATAGATGAAAGTGAGAACTAGCTCATCAGAAAGATTAGTACTTCATTTTTGAGATTATATACCAAATCCCATTGTAGAAGATTTCATTTTTTTACAATGTTAATTAAACATTTAACTTTCTGTCAAAGTAATACATGCACACTGTTATCAAAAAAGCAAGTCTCTTGCCCAGGCTTCACTACCCCCAACTCCTAAGACAATTTTTTTTCCTCAATGAAGGACTTTGATAATAATATTTATAAAGCACACCACAGATAGAGAAAAGTTAAGGAGTCTCTTCATCCTGATTGAACAAAGCCTTGTGATAAAGATGAGCAATATGATTTCTTTCTTTGTTGGTGATTGTTTAACCTCTAATTATTTTACTTATTTAGAATTTTTAAATTCATCCTCAAACTACTAGGTGATTTTAGATGAAAATAGTATTTTTTCTTGATGTGCATTTTAAGATTGTTCTTATAAAGAAAGACCTAGTTAAAAACAATCATTACAAGAATAGTAAATAAGAACTGTGGAGTCAAGCACTTTTAATGGTTTGTTTTTATTTCTATGGCCTCTGTGGCGTTTCTGCATATGTTTATCATCCTATTTGATTTATATAACTTTGTATTTCATCTTGTATGATTAATGTGTCTTTTGATCACTTACCACCACTACTTCTCCTTCCCCCCACCAGTAAGATTACATCACTTTTTTCTTTCTCTCTTTATGTATATGCCTATCATCAGTTTCATGTACCATCCATCCACTGTGTAAGGTGAGGATATTAGTGTGTTTTATAGAGCACTAGAGGAGCCTTCAGCTCTTCTCTGCCATCTGCCTCCCAGCTTTGGGCAACGGTACTTTTACTTGTAACATTTATATTCTATCCTGTAATTGTTATCTGTGCTTTGACAAGTCTTTTATTTAAAAAGCTAAACAATAATATTTACATTTTTAAGACTGTATAAATATTGTCTGCTGCAGAGATAATTACAACAAACACCCAAACCTCTCAAATTGAGAGAATTCTGTTAGCAAATAAATTCAAATTACCTTTTAATTTATTCCCTTAAATTTCATCAGTTGTGTAAGGGCATACCATATTTTAGTTGGGTTCATGCTTGGACCATGACTTTCTCCACCTCAAGGACATAAAGATGTTTTCTGGTAGTTAATTTTTTCTTCCAGAAGATTTTCAGATTGTTTTCATGTTTAAGTCCTTAAACCATCTGAAATTAATTTTTGCATATTGTGTGAAGTGAGGGCCACTAGTCCCAGCATCATTTATCGAATAGCCTTATCTTCTTGAGAATCTGCAGTATCATCTCTGTCATACATCAAGTTTCCATTTATGGGTGAATCTGTTTCTGGACTTTCTAGACTTTTCAATTGGTTAATTTAACTATCCCTTTACTAACTGTGCCATACTGTATTAATTATGAATTTTATACTGAATCTGATATCTGATTTAGTGAACACTAGCTAGCTTATTCAGCTTCAGAAATATTCTTGGGCCATTGCTTTCCTTACACATGTTAGAATCAACTTTGCATAGTCAGGATTTGGACTCATTGAGCCTGGCTCCAGAGTCCTTGCTTTTAATATACCATTTTGAAATTTCATTGACCCCCTAAATCAATCTCTGTGGAATTCATACCTTTACAGCATTGAGTCTGTCTATGAACAACATAATCCTCCATTGTGTAGATGTTCTTTGATGTATTTCAGTACACTGTTATAATTATCTTCATATACTTAACACGTTTTTGGTTCAGTTTAGTCCTAGGTAGTACCTAATGTTTTTGTTGTTGTTGTAAATGGTATATATTCATTTGAACTGTGTGTTTTGTTTTTTTGCATATATTTAAAAATAGGATCGAATTTATAAAAACTTCTCTTGTATCCAGTAACCTTGCTGAACTCTCACTGTTATTGGTTTGTACAGTCTGTTTAGGCAGTAATAAAATCTGCAGGTAGTGACAGTTTTGTTTCCTTCTTTTCCAAATCTTAACACCCACTCCCCCCCGCCCCCACCCTTTTTGTTTGTCTTATTGTTCTGTCTAGGACCTCCATACAGTGTTGAATTGAAGTACTGGAAGTGGCTTTCTTGTCTTGTTCCTTTTTTTTTTTTTTTGGTAAAGGGAATGCTTCCAGATTTTTACTTTGAGGGTTTTTGTTTTTGTTTTTTAGAACAGCTTTGTTGAGATATAATTCACATAATATAAAATTCACCCATTTAAGGTATACAATTCAGTGGTTTGTAGTATAGTCACAGAGGTGTGCAACCATCCCAATCAATTTTAGAACATTGTCATCACCACAACAAGAAATCCCACACCCATTAGCAGTCATGTCCCACTTCTCCTCCAACTCCCTAGTCCTTGGTAGCTGCAAATCTATTCTACGTGTCTGTGGATTGGTATTTTCTGGACACTTCGTATAATATATAGATGTAGTCTTTTGTGACTGGCTTTTGTCACTGAGCATAATGTTTCCAAAGTTCATCCATGTTGTAGCAGATATCAGTACTTCATTTCTTTTTATTGTTGAATAATATTTTCATTGTACAGATTGGCCAGATTTTATTTATCCACTCATCAGTTGACAATCACTTGGGTTGTTTCCACCTTTTGGCCATTATGAATAAGGCTGCTATGAACACTTGTTTACAAGGTTTGGTGTACACGTATGTATTCACTTCTCTTGGGAATATACCTATGGGGGGAAATTGCTGGGTAATAGGTAACTCTTACGTTTAACCATCTGAGAAACTGCCAGACTGTTTCCAAAGTGACTTCCCACCAGTGTATCAGGGTTCTGATTTCTCCACATCTTCACCAACACTTATTATTATTTGCCTTTTTGATTACAACAACATTTGTGTATAAATGGTAATACGTGGTATTTTGTAATACATTTCGACACTTAAAATTTTGAAATATATCAAAAACAGTTTTACTGATTTTTTATTTTTTTCTGAATTATGAAATTTTCAAAAAACAAATATTGATATTAATAGACGCTTTTAAAAACCTCAGACTGTCATTTTTACTCTGACTATTCTTAATATTTGCATTTTCTTATTAAACCTCACCTGAGAAATTATATTCAGACATCAGAACTAGGTAACTCTTTCAATCTCCTTGTATATTTCAACAAAAAGAGAACTGTATAACTTCACTGGTCAGTAAAACTTCAAAGTTAGAGCTTTTCTTATTTGAGAATTCTTGCAAAGCTGTTTGACTTTTATTGACCTTTACTACTTGTTTGTTTGTTTTTTTATCTTATGAGTGTATATCCATTTATTTATCAAAAACTTAACTCCCATCATTTTTAGAGGGAAGTCAGATATAAAGAAGTAGTCTTGATATCATAGCAATCCCATGGGAGTAGTTGGGGTGAAATGTCCCCAAGTCTGTAAATGATGGAGCTGAGGCCACTAAAAGAGAGGAGCTTATCAGTGGCAAAACTGATAGTAGAACATGCATCTTAGAGAGTCTTCCATTTCAGTTCTTCAGATGACTCCAGTAACATTTGATCGCTCTGCTTAAGACAGACCTATTCTGACTTCTGCCAAGTGTCCCAAAGTATTTCCTGCTGACCACTCACTTGACATGACAAGTCTCAGCAATAAGATGTTCAGCCTCTGTGCTAACCCACTAATGGGGTGACTAACTGTTCTTTGCTTCAGTCCACACAGTAATTTAGTTACTTTGATGGAAATTATTTTGTGATGATTCTATGATAATCATTATTATTACTGGTATTTAAATTAAACTTTGATCATGTTAAGAAGGATGGCGAGAGAGAAAAAATCTATTATTTGTTAAATAATAAGGTTCATGGAACCTGATATCTATAGTCATCTTAATTAACAACAGGGGAAAATATGTTCAAAGAGCTCAAATGTAGAAAACTGAATATACTTACAAGATGTTGTTTTGTATTCCTCTGTATTACATTTTAAAGTCACATGAAAGGATTGATGTTTGTCTATATGAACTTGATGCATTCTTCATTAAAGAAAGGGATCATCTATAGAAGTAAGGCATAGAAATACACTTAGTTTTCATTACTGAAAACTAACACATAAACAGTAAACTATTACTGAATTCAGTTTAGGTTTTAGTACCAGATATAAGAACACCACTGGCTGAAAACAATGCTTACCTCTGGGTGATTTCTGAAAATTTAAGGATTAATAATAACTTTACTTGCCAAAATGGGCAAGTAAATTATATGTATGTTTCAAACCTAGATGATAGTTTCAAAAACAGTCTAAACATGACTAGAACTGAATTATTTTTTTAAATGCCTTAGAAGAAGCATTTTTCTGTCTCCAGTCTACCCACTCCCCCGAGAGTTAAGTACTGTGGATGGACACTTGCAAAGTTTGGTCCAAAGAACTAGGCCATCATTATAAATTAATGAACATCATGAAATGCCTTAAATCACCATCTGCTAAGTGGCAGGATCTTGTTGTTGAATGATTCTTGACTTCCTAGTAACCTTAGATATTGGATACTTTGCCTCAGTTATTTTAAAATTGTGAAAACAGAGGTGAGGTAAAGGGATTTTCCCGAAATCTCAGAAGTTCATGGCAGAGCAGGGATTATAACCACATAGATCCCCAATTCAAAATTATTTCCTCTATGCCATATTTCAAGACCAAAGTTTAAAGTGCACTTGGTTTTCAGCTTTGTTTAAATCTATGTTTAAAAAGCTGAACATACTATAGCCTAAAATAGCAAAAATAGTCTAAAATAACTCATATTTTTAAGCAACAGCCAACTAGAAACCAAATGTAATAGCAATGTTACTGCAAGAGCAGATCATGCATGTGTAATGAGGCCAGACCTTCCTGTTTCCAACTATATGTGAAAAATCATGAGCCCTACTATTAGATGTTGTAGAGTCACATGAAAAAAAAATTCTTTCATGCAGAAAAAGGAACAAACTTCTGGAAGAGGAGCTAAAACAAAGTTTGGTTAACTCTTTCTTATCTATTTAATTCCCCCAAAATGTGTTGAACATCGCCTTTACAAGTGAATATTAGAGATGAAAAAAGAAAAAATTAGAAATCCACCCAGTTCTGGAATCATGGAGTGAGTTTTGGAAGATGGTTTGTTCTTATAATCTTTTTCACTGGTCCTTTCTTGATATTCATTGTCTTTTCATTAACTGGATTGTGTCTTCCCTTTTTGAAAAGGTAGCCAACATCCTGAGTTGCATGACAAAAGCTCCTTCCTTAAATAAGTGACAACATTTGCATAGGCTTGAGTGGGAGATTCTTGGGACTTTGCACCCATTGTACCTGAGTCCAGAAAAACAATGGTGACATTAAATGTTCTTAGAGATTTCCGTGTATTTAATCCTCAAATTAGGGCTGATTTGCTTGGGGCCTCACTTGAATCATCTTGCAGGGAATTCCGCTAGTGCAGTCTGGACATGGCCAGAACGTGGGAGCCTACTATAAGGTTTTTGACAAACCCTACATCAGATTGAGGAAGTTTCCTTTTCATCTTTAGTTTCCCAAGGACTTTTAAACTGTGAATGGATAGTCAGTGTTTTGGTTTGCTAAAGCTGCTGGAATTCTATATACCAGAAATAGGTTGGCTTTCACAATGGGCATTTATTAACTTAAAATTTACAATTCTTAGGCCATGAAAATGTCCAAATTAAGGCATCAAAGGGCTGATACCTGGACTCTGGAGATAAGGCTGCTGGCATCTGGAACCCTCTGTCACATGGGGAGGCACGCTATTAGCCGGCATCTGCTGGTCCTTCACTCCCGGGTCTCATTGCTTTCAGCTCCTAGCTCCAGTGGCCTCCTTTCTGAGCATCTGTGGGTCCTCTCTTAACATCTCCAGGGTTTTTCTCTGTGCTTTCTAGGTGTCTCTCTCTGAGCTCTCTGGGCTTTTTCTGTCCTTTATCCTCTCATAAAAGACTCCAGTAAAAACTATTAAGACCCACCTTGAATCAGGTGGGTCACATCTCAGTTGAAACCTAACCAAAAATCATGACAGAGCAGGGATTATAACCACATAGATCCTGCACCCACAGGAGCCTAACCTTTTCTGGGGTACATAACAGCTTCAAACCGGCAAAGTTAGTTTTTATCAGATACTTTTTGGGATGATCATGCTGTTTTTCTTTTTTTTTTTTGAGATATATTCACATACCACGCAGTCATACAAAACAAATCAAACTTTCGATTGTTCACAGTACCATTACATAGTTGTACATTCATCACCTAAATCAATCCCTGACACCTTCATTAGCACACACACAAAAATAACAAGAATAATAATTAGAGTGAAAAAGAGCAATTGAAGTAAAAAAGAACACTGGGTACCTTTGTCTGTTTGTTTCCTTCCCCTATTTTTCTACTCATCCATCCATAAACTAGACAAAGTGCAGTGTGGTCCTTACGGCTTTCCCAATCCCATTGTCACCCCTCATAAGCTACATTTTTATACAACTGTCTTCAAGATTCATGGGTTCTGGGTTGTAGTTTGATAGTTTCAGGTATCCACCACCAGCTACCCCAATTCTTTAGAACCTAAAAAGGGTTGTCTAAATTGTGTGTGCATAAGAGTGCCCACCAGAGTGACCTCTCGGCTCCTTTTGGATTCTCTCTGCCACTGAAGCTTATTTCATTTCCTTTCACATCCCCCTTTTGGTCAAGAAGATGTTCTCCGTCCCACGATGCCGGGTCTATATTCCTCCCCGGGAGTCATATTCCACGTTGCCAGGGAGATTCACTCCCCTGGGTGTCTGATCCCACGTAGGGGGGAGGGCAGTGATTCCACCTTTCAAGTTGGCTTAGCTAGAGAGAGAGGGGCACATCTGAGCAACACAGAGGCATTCGGGAGAAGGCTCTTAGGCACAATTATAGGGAGGCCTAGCCTCTCCTTTGCAGCAACCGTCTTCCCAAGGGTAAAACCTATGGAAGAGGGCTCAAGCCATCAAACCAACCGTCCCCTATATCTGTGGTCATGTTAGCAACCATCGAGGTGGGGTAGGCAAATACCCCTGCATTCTCCACAGGCTCCTCAAGGGGGCACTACATCTTTTTTTCCTTGTTTTTCTTTTTTTTTTTTTTTAACTTTCCCTTCTTTTTTTTTTTTTTTTTTTTTTTTTTTTTTTTTTTTTTTAATCATCATTTTATTGAGATATATTCACATACCACGCAGTCATACAAAATAAATTGTACTTTCGATTGTTTACAGTACCATTACATAGTTGTACATTCATCACCTAAATCAATCCCTGACACCTTCATTAGCACACACACAAAAATAACAAGAATAATAATTAGAGTGAAAAAGAGCAATTGAAGTAAAAAAGAACACTGGGTACCTTTGTCTGTTTGTTTCCTTCCCCTATTTTTCTACGCATCCATCCATAAACTAGACAAAGTGGTGTTTGGTCCTTATGGCTTTCCCAATCCCATTGTCACCCCTCATAAGCTACATTTTTATACAACTGTCTTCGAGATTCATGGGTTCTGGGTTGTAGTTTGATAGTTTCAGGTATCCACCACCAGCTACCCCAATTCTTTAGAACCTAAAAAGGGTTGTCTAAAGTGTGCATAAGAGTGCCCACCAGAGTGACCTCTCGGCTCCTTTTGGAATCTCTCTGCCACTGAAGCTTATTTCATTTCCTTTCACATCCCCCTTTTGGTCAAGAAGATGTTCTCCGTCCCACGGTGCCAGGTCTACATTCCTCCCTGGGAGTCATATTCCACATTGCCAGGGAGATTCACTCCCCTGGGTGTCTGATCCCACGTAGGGGGGAGGGCAGTGATTTCACCTTTCAAGTTGGCTTAGCCAGAGAGAGAGGGCCACATCTGAGCAACAAAGAGGCATTCAGGAGGAGACTCTTAGGCACAAATACAGGGAGGCCTAGCCTCTCCTTTGCAGCAACCGTCTTCCCAAGGGTAAAACTTATGGTAGAGGGCTCAACCCATCCAACCACCAGTCCCCTATGTCTGTGGTCATGTTAGCAACCATGGAGGTGGGGTAGGCGAATACCCCTGCATTCTCCACAGGCTCCTCAAGGGGGCACTACATCGTTTTTTTTTTTTTTTTTTTTTTCCTTGTTTGTCTTTTTTCTTTTTTTTTTTTTTTTTTAACTTTCCCTTCTTTTTTCAAATCAACTGTATGAAAAAAAAGTTAAAAAGAAAACAAACATACAATAAAAGAACATTTCAAAGAGACCATAGCAAGGGAGTAAGAAAAAGACAACTAACCTAAGATAACTGCTTAACTTCCAACATGTTCCTACTTTACCCCAAGAAAGTTACATACTATAGCAACATTTCAGTGAACTTGTTCCTACTACATCCATCAGAAATTAACAGACCATAGTCATTCCTGGGCATCCCCAGAACGTTAAATAGCTTATCTGTCCTTCTTGGATTATTGTTGCCCCTTCCTTAATTGCTCTCTATTGCTAGTTCCCCTACGTTCTACATTATAGACCATTTGTTTTACATTTTTCAGAGTTCACATTAGTGGTAGCATATAATATTTCTCTTTTTGTGCCTGGCTTATTTCGCTCAGCATTATGTCTTCAAGGTTCCTCCATGTTCTCATATGTTTCACAAGATCGTTCCTTCTTACTGCCGTGTAGTATTCCATCGTCTGTATATACCACATTTTATTTATCCACTCCTCTGTTGAAGGACATTTGGGTTGTTTCCATCTCTTGGTAATTGTGAATAATGCTGCTATGAACATTGGAGTGCAGATATCTGTTCTTGTCACTGCTTTCCAACCTTCCGGGTATATACCGAGAAGTGCAATCGCTGGATCGAATGGTAACTCTATATCTAGTTTTCTAAGGAACTGCCAGACTGACTTCCAGAGTGGCTGAACCATTATACAGTCCCACCAACAATGAATAAGAGTTCCAATTTCTCCACATCCCCTCCAGCATTTGTAGTTTCCTGTTTGTTTAATGGCAGCCATTCTAATCGGTGTTAGATGGTATCTCATTGTGGTCTTAATTTGCATCTCTCTAATAGCTAGTGAAGCTGAACATTTTTTCATGTGTTTCTTGGCCATTTGTATTTCGTCTTCAGAGAACTGTCTTTTCATATCTTTTGCCCATTTTATAATTGGGCTGTCTGTACTATCATCATTGAGTTGTAGGATTTCTTTATATATGCAAGATATCAGTCTTTTGTCAGATACATGGTTTCCAAAAATTTTTTCCCATTGAGTTGGCTGCCTCTTTACCTTTTTGAGAAATTCCTTTGAGGTGCAGAAACTTCTAAGCTTGAGGAGTTCCCATTTATCTGTTTTTTCTTTTGTTGCTTGTGCTTTGGGTGTAAAGTCTAGGAAGTGGCCTCCTAATACAAGGTCTTGAAGATGTTTTCCTACATTATCTTCTAGGAGTTTTATGGTACTTTCTTTTATATTGAGGTCTTTGGTCCATTTTGAGTTAATTTTTGTGTAGGGGGTGAGGTCGGGGTCCTCTTTCATTCTTTTGGATATGGATATCCAACTCTCCCAGCCCCACTTGTTGAAAAGACCATTATGACTCAGTTCAGTGACTTTGGGGGCCTTATCAAAGATCAGTCGGCCATAGATCTGAGGGTCTATCTCTGAATTCTCAATTCGATTCCATTGATCTATATGTCTATGTTTGTGCCAGTACCATGCTGTTTTGGCAACTGTGGCTTTATAATAAGCTTCAAAGTCAGGGAGTGTAAGTCCTCCCACTTTGTTTTTCTTTTTTAGAGTGTCTTTAGCAATTCAAGGCATCTTCCCTTTCCAAATAAATTTGATAACTAGCTTTTCCAAGTCTGCAAAGTAGGTTGTTGGAATTTTGATTGGGATTGCATTGAATCTGTAGATGAGTTTGGGTAGAATTGACATCTTAATGACATTTAACCTTCCTATCCATGAACATGGAATATTTTTCCATCTTTTAAGGTCCCCTTCTATTTCTTTTAGTAGAGTTATGTAGTTTTCTTTGTATAGGTCTTTTACATCTTTGGTTAAGTTTATTCCTAGGTACTTGATTTTTTTAGTTGCTATTGAAAATGGTATCTTTTTCTTGAGCGTCTCTTCAGTTTGTTCATTTCTAGCATATAGAAACATTACTGACTTATGTGCATTAATCTTGTATCCCGCTACTTTGCTGAATTTGTTTATTAGCTCTAGTAGCTGTATCGTCGATTTCTCAGGTTTTTCTAGATACAAGATCATATCATCTGCAAACAATGACAGTTTTACTTCTTCTTTTCCAATTTGGATGCCTTTTATTTCTTTGTCTTGCCGGATTGCCCTGGCTAGCACTTCCAGCACAATGTTGAATAACAGTGGTGACAGCGGGCATCCTTGTCTTGTTCCTGATCTTAGAGGGAAGGCTTTCAGCCTCTCACCACTGAGTACTATGCTGGCTGTGGGTTTTTCATATATGCTCTTTATCATGTTGAGGAAGTTTCCTTCAATTCCTACCTTTTGAAGTGTTTTTATCAAAAAGGGATGTTGGATTTTGTCAAATGCTTTTTCAGCATCTATTGAGATGATGAATTGATTTTTCCCTTTTGACTTGTTAATGTGTTGTAATACATTGATTGATTTTCTTATGTTGAACCATCCTTGCATGCCTGGAATGAACCCCACTTGGTCATGGTGTATGATTTTTTTAATGTGTCTTTGGATTCGATTTGCAAGTATTTTGTTGAGGATTTTTGCATCTATATTCATTAGGGAGATTGGCCGGTAGTTTTCCTTTTTTGTAGCATCTTTGCCTGGTTTTGGTATTAGATTGATGTTAGCTTCATAAAATGAGTTAGGTAGTGTTCCATTTTCTTCAATGTTTTGAAAGAGTTTGAGTAAGATTGGTGTCAGTTCTTTCTGGAAAGTTTGGTAGAATTCCCCTGTGAAGCCATCTGGCCCTGGGCATTTATTTGTGGGAAGATTTTTGATGACTGATTGGATCTCTTTGCTTGTGATGGGTTGGTTGAGGTCTTCTATTTCTTCTCTGGTCAGTCTAGGTTGTTCATATGTTTCCAGGAAATTGTCCATTTCCTCTACATTATCCAGTTTGTTGCCATACAGTTGTTCATAGTATCCTCTTATAATTTTTTTAATTTCTTCAGGATCTGCAGTTATGTCACCTTTTTCATTCATTATTTTGTTTATATGGGTCTTCTCTCTTTTTGATTTTGTCAGTCTAGCTAGGGGCTTGTCAATCTTGTTGATCTTCTCAAAGAACCAACTTTTGGTGATATTTATCCTCTCTGTTGTTTTTTTGTTCTCGATGTCATTTATTTCTGCTTTAATCCTTGTTATTTCTTTTCTTGTACTTGGTTTAGGATTGGTTTGCTGTTCATTTTCTAGCTTCTTCAGTTGATCCATTAGTTCTTTGATTTTGGCTCTTTCTTCCTTTTTAATATATGCGTTTAGTGCTATAAATTTCCCCCTCATCACTGCTTTTGCTACATCCCATAGGTTTTGGTATGTTGTGTTCTCATTTTCATTTGTCTCTATATATTTAGCAATTTCTCTTGCTATTTCTTCTTTAACCCACTGATTGTTTAGGAGTGTGTTGTTTAACCTCCAGGTATTTGTGAATTTTCTAAGTCTCTGATGGTTATTGACTTCTAATTGTATTCCATTGTGGTCAGAGAATGTGCTTTGAAAAATTTCAATCTTTTTAAATTTATTGAGGCTTGTTTTATGTCCCAGCATATGATCTATTCTGGAGAAAGTTTCATGAGCACTAGAAAAGTATGTGTATCCTGGTGATTTGGGATGTAATGTCCTGTATATGTCTGTTAAATCTAATTCATTTATCAGATTGTTTAGGTTTTCAGTTTCCTTATTGGTCTTCTGTCTGGTTGATCTATCTATAGGAGAGAGTGATGTGTTGAAGTCTCCCACAATTATTGTGGAAACATCGATTGCTTCCTTTAGTTTTGCCAGTGTTTCTCTCATGTATTTTGTGGCACCTTGATTGGGTGCATAGACATTTACGATTCTTATTTCTTCTTGCTGAATTGCCCCTTTTATTAGTATGTAGTGGCCTTCTTTGTCTCTCAAAACATCCCTGCATTTAAAGTCTATTTTATCTGAGATTAATATTGCTACACCTGCTTTCTTTTGGCTGTAGCTTGCATGAAATATTTTTTTCCATCCTTTCACTTTCAGTTTCTTTGTGTCCCTGTGTCTAAGATGAGTCTCTTGTATGCAACATATTGATGGTTCACTTTTTTTGATCCATTCTGCAAATCTATATCTTTTAATTGGGGAGTTTAATCTATTTGCATTCAACGTTATAACCGTGAAGGCATTTCTTGAATCAGCCATCTTATCCTTTGCTTTATGTTTGTCATATTTTTCCCCTCTGTCTATTAATATCCTTTATTGTACCCATACCGAATCTCTTTAGTACTGAACCTTTCTCCGTGTCTCTCTGTCCTTTCTTTTTTTCTCTGTCTGTAGGGCTCCCTTTAGTATCTCCAGTAGGGCAGGTCTCTTGTTAGCAAATTCTCTCAGCATTTGTTTGTCTGTGAAAAATTTAAGCTCTCCGTCAAATTTGAAGGAGAGCTTTGCTGGATAAAGTATTCTTGGTTGGAAATTTTTCTCACTCAGAATTTTAAATATATCGTGCCACTGCCTTCTCGCCTCCATGGTGGCTGCTGAGTAGTCACTACTTAGTCTTATGCTGTTTCCTTTGTATGTGGTGAATTGCTTTTCTCTTGCTGCTTTCAGAACTTGCTCCTTCTCTTCCATGTTTGACAGTGTGATCAGAATATGTCTCGGAGTGGGTTTATTTGGATTTATTCTATTTGGGGTTCGCTGAGCATTTATGATTTGTGTATTTATGTTGTTTAGAAGATTTGGGAAGTTTTCCCCAACAATTTCTTTGAATACTCTTCCTAGACCTTTACCCTTTTCTTCCCCTTCTGGGACACCAATGAGTCTTATATTTGGACGTTTCATATTATCTATCATATCCCTGAGGTCCATTTCGATTTTTTCAATCTTTTTCCCCATTCTTTCTTTTATGCTTTCATTTTCCATTCTATCATCTTCCAGGTCACTGATTTCTTGTTCAACTTCCTCTAGTCTTGTACTGTGAGTGTCCAGAATCTTTTTAATTTGGTCAACAGTTTCTTTAATTTCCATAAGATCATCCATTTTTTCATTTAGTCTTGTAATGTCTTCTTTATGCTCTTCTAGGGTCTTCTTGATCTCCTTTGTATCCCGTACTATGGTCTCATTGTTCATCTTTAGTTCTTTGAGTAGCTGCTCTAGGTGCTGTGTCTCTTCTGACCTTTTGATTTGGGTGCTTGGGCTTGGGTTATCCATATCGTCTGGTTTTTTCATATGCTTTATAATTTTCTGTTGTTTTTGGCCTCGTGGCATTTGCTGATCTTGATAGGATTCTTTTAGGATCTGTAGACCAATTGAAGTCCTTATCTCTAATTTATCAGATCTACAGCTTCGTGGAGTACACTTTCTCTAACTAACCAGCAGGTGGCGTCCACGTGCCACCTGTTCTCCACAAGCCAGTTCTCCCCTGCTTAGCCTTTTTGGTTAGTGGGGGAGTGAGTCTTGTGGGGTCTAATTGGTGTACCAAGCTTGCGTGTGTAGTTGGTGTTGCCCGCCCTGTATTTGGGGCGTGTTTCTGGGCAGTCAGGGAGGGGGGGTGGCCCTAACAATCAAATCTCCCTGGTGATCCTAGAGTTTTAAAGCTGCTGCAATAGTCTAATCCTTCAGTTCAGTCCTGCCACAGTTTGTCTCTGCCACTGACCCACAAGTCCTTGGTATTGGCGTATGGCTCCTGAGACTTGCAAGTGGGCCCCTCTTCCAGGCCGTGCACCCCGGGTCCTCTGTTGAGGGATGACTGTGCTATGTCACAGGTGAGTGCCGTCCCCCCAGGGCAGTTCTGGGCTGCTGGGCTGTGTAGGGAGGCTCCCAGTCTGCTCAAATGATGGCTGAATGGGGCTTTGTTAATTCACACTGCTCCACCTTCCCAAATCTGGGACAATCAGCTGAGGTTGCAGGGAAGGCTAATGTCCATGCCCAGTTTTGTGGTGTGTGCCTGTTATTTGAAGCCCTTCCGTCACACTGGGTTGTCTGGGGCAGCTCTGGGCTATGGGGCTGGCAATGGGCAGGAGTGTTTCCTGTCCACCAGGATGATGGCTGTGAGCAGACACCCCCCTTTTCTTGGGAAGTTGTGGTGTTTAGTGAATTTTCTCAGCCACTGGATTATTGCCTTTTGTCTCAGAGCTCTCTTAGTTCTGCTCTTGTCTTGACCTGCCCAAATTGCAAGTCTTTGAAGCTTTCTGTATTGGGCTTCTTAGAGTAATTGTTTTAGAAAAAGAAAAAAGGATTAAAAAAAAGGGCCCTCCTCAGAGATCTATTGGGCTTTTGAAATGCTAAGAGACAAAGCAATTAGGGCCATTAAGGAAAGGTCCACA
This sequence comes from Choloepus didactylus, assembly GCF_015220235.1. Lineage (NCBI taxonomy): Eukaryota > Metazoa > Chordata > Mammalia > Pilosa > Megalonychidae > Choloepus > Choloepus didactylus. The sequence goes on from NC_051309.1 coordinate 55,177,231, forward strand.
GGGCACAGAGATCAGCTTTTCTTCGGGATTTGCATATGAGCCTCGGGGCCTGAGCTCTGCCCTTCCCCTTTCTATGTTCACCAGAACTCCAAAAATCCTCCGCTTTTATTTTGGAGTTTTTCGTGTTGTTTTTTTCTATGCCTGTCTGCTCTCTGCTGGGCTGGCTGCTCTCAGATTCTCTGGAGTCTGGTCTCAGTCTATCTATGGTTGGAGTTTGGATCAGTAGAATGAGTTTCTGATAAGGGCTGCCACTGCAGTTCTCCCTTCTCCTTCCCGGAGCTGACAGCCCCTCTTCCCACGGGACTGAGCCTGGCAGGGAGGGGTGCGGGTCCCCTGGCCACAAAAACTTACAGATTTCGCTGATCTCAGCAGTTCCACGTTTTCATGAGTGTTGTATGAAGTATGCCCAAAGTCAGATTGCTCTGTGGTGTCCAGTCCACGCAGTTCCTGGCTTTCTACCTACTTTCCTGGAGGAGTCTGTTTTTCTTCTTTAATCTGTTAATGTAGCAAATTGCATTTCTAAATTTTTCTAATTTAAGCTTCTGTTGATTTGCTGGCATAAACCCAGCTTGGTCATAGTTGGTTATTATTTTTTTAAACACTGATGAATTTTTAGCTAATATTCAGGATTTGTCATCTAAATTCATATGTGAAATTGGCCTATTATTTTCCTTTAATTATATTGTCTTTATCTCGGTTTTCTTTTTTTTTTTTTTTTTTGTATAGAGGTTATACAAGTACATGGGTAAGTTTAGGGAATAATCTCTCTTACTGTTCTCTGGAAGTTGGTGTAATACTGAAATGGTCTGTACCTTATTAGTTAGTAGAACTCACCTGTAAAAGCCACCTGGTCTGATGTTATTCTTGGGGGAAATTTTAAATTACTGATTTAATGCCTTTAATAGCTATGGAACTTACTCAAGATTTATTTTTCTTCTTGAGTCACTTTTGTTTGGTAACTTTACTTTTTTTAATAGTTTTGTTTTTTTTAATTGTGAACTTTAACATATAAATATAACAGTGATAACTTTCAAAGTATGATTTCACAAGTAGTTAGCAAATTTCAAAGAATGTCATGGGTTACAGTTCCACAATTCAGCCATTTCCATTACCATAAAATATAACATACATAGAGAAAGGTGTCATCTCTCAATGTACAGCTCAACAAGCAGTTATATAGGTAATTTCAAAAATTGTTATGGGTTACAGTTCCACAGTTTCAGTTTTTTCCTGATTATGCAATACAAGGCATATACAGAAAGGTGAAGACCTTCAAGGAACAATTCAGTGAGCAGCTATAGAGCAAATCCGAAAGGATGGTAAAGGCTACAGCCCCACCATGTCATTTATTTCCTTCCAGCCATTCCAACACCCCAGCATCCAAAATGTGTGTGTGTGTGTGTGTGTGTGTGTGTGTGTGTGTGTGTGTGTGTGTGTCTGAAATTATATAACCTTTGTTAAGTCTTACCTTGTCATTGCTACCCCTTCCTCTATCTTCTTTCTCCATCTTCAGGGGTGTCTAGACAGTGAGCACCGTAACTTGTTCGTACTGAAAGGGGGTATCAACAGTATGGGGAAGGGGTCTGAGTCTGATAGTTGATCTTAAAGAGGCTGTTGCCTCTGGATTTTAGGACTTGTCTGGCATAGGAACAATGGTGGATTTAAGTTTCTGAGAGAGAAAACTTAGTGAGTGCATCTTTTAAAGAATCTCAGGTAGGGACCTAGGTATTTGGGGGCTACTTTTGGTAAGGGCATGGCGTACTATGGCCATTTGGGATGTCTAGCTGGAGCTTGCATAAAAGAAACCTCCAGGAATAGCCTCTCAACACTATTTGGGATCTCTCGGCCATTGTGACCTCAGCTTGTTACCTTTCTTTGTTTCCCCATTTTGGTCAAGTAGGCATTTTCAGTCCCTTGCTGCCAGTGCCAGGCTTATTCCTGGGAATCATGTCCCATGTCACCAGGGAGATTCATTTCCCTGGGAGTCAGGTTCCTTGTGAGGGAGGTTAATGAAGTTATTTGCCAAGTTGGGCTTAGAGAGAGAAAGGCCACATCTGAGCAACAAAAAGAGATTCCCTGGAGGTGCCTCTTAGGCATAATTATAGGAGTGCTTAGCTTCCTATTTACAGACCTAAATTTCACAAGAGCCTCAAGTCAAGGGCTTGATGTATTAAGTAGTAGGTTCCTAACTTCACTTAATATATATTCTATCCCAAGATAAAGTCAGTTTCTTACATTATCTTCACTTAGTTGTACAATCATCATTCCTCTCAACTTTAAACAATTATCATAACATAATACATCCCAGAACTTGTATCAGCTGCTAAATTATATATCCCTAGTATTAGTGTAGAGTTGATAAGATATTCCTATTAAATACAGTCTTTAATATGTAATGGGTAGTTTTTCCATACCACTCTGTTGTTAACCCTCTGCACCATTGTCATACCTTATAAACAAACATGCTAATGCTTATTTAGGTTTATGGTACTACTCTGTGGGTTACATGACTTTTAAACAACCATTTATGTACATGTTTACCTTCAGTGTGTCACTGACACTCGTAATACCATTAACGAGCTGTAGTCACACTTGACCATTCCCATACCATTAAGATCACCCTCATTATCATATCTGTACATATTAGATTACTGTTGCCCCTTCACTAGCTTCTGACTGTCTCTAGGTCCCCGATATTCTACGTTATAAGACACTTATTTTACATTTTTCAGAGTTCACATTAGTGGTAACTTATAGTATCTCTTCTTTTGTTTGCCTTATTTCACTCAGCATTATGTCTTCAGGGTTCATCCATGTTGTCATATGTTTCGCGACTTCATTCCTTCTTACTGCTGTGTAGTATTCCATAGTGAGTATGTTGTTTGGTAACTTTATTTTTAAATAAATTTGTCCATTTCAACTAACTTTTTAAAATATATTGGCATAAAGTGTGTATTATCCTCTATCGTTTTAATCTCTGCAACATCTGTAATTGTGATTCCTTTTTGGTTCTGATATTGTTTCTTCTCTCTTAATCTTATCAGAAGATTGTTCTGTCTGGGCTTCAGAGAACCAGCTTCCAGCTTTTCACATTGTATGATAGGTCTCCATTTAATTGATTTTACTCTGTCATCTCGTTTCTTTTGGATTAGTCTATTCTTTTGCTAAGTTCTTAAATTGGAAGCTTAGCGCATTAATTTTCAGTCTTTTCTAGCATGTTTTTTAACACTAAATTTCCCTCCGAAACGGTAGTCCAAACTTTTGATATGTCATATTTTTGTTGATGTTCAATTCCTAGTGATTTTAAATTTGTGGGGTTTTTTACCCATGAGTTAGAGAGTTGGGTTTTTTTTTTTTTCCTGTTACTTTCCTTTTTAAAAAATGCAATTTTGAGATATATTCACACACCATATACAACCCATCCAAAGTAGACAATCACTGGCTCACAGTGTTATCACATAATTGTGTATACATCCTCATGATCAATTTTAGAACATTTTCATTACTCCAGAAAAGAAATAAAAAAGAAAACCCAAATCCCCCTGTACTCCTTATCTCTCCTTCCCCCCCATTATTGATACATGGTATTGGTATTAAGTAGTAGGTTCCTAACTTCACTTAATATATGTTCTATCCCAAGATAGAATATCCAATATTTTAATGCTCTTTCATTAAAGAGTAAAAAATATTGCTGTTAACTATAGTCCATAGTTTGCAACAAATGCAGTTTTCCCCATATACCCGTCTGTTATTAACTACTTGTCATAGTTTCGTACATACGCCAGAGAGCTGTTTTTAATTTCAAATGTACGAGTACTTTTCCCCCTCAATTTTTTTTACTTAAATTATGTGGTGCTCAGAGAACATGGTTTCTATTATGCTCATCCCTTGAAAGTACATAGCATATTTTTATAAATATTTCATATGAGCTTGAGAAGAGCAAATATTCTTTAATTGTTAGGGATAATATTCTGTATTATGTCCATTAAATCAAGCTTGTTAAATATTTTGCTCAAGTCTATATTTGTAGTTTGTTTTTGTGTGTTTTTTTTTTTTTTTTTTTTTTTTTTTTTTTTGCTTAATCTATCAGTAATTCAGAGAAGTATGTTAATCTCCCAAGATCATGGTGGATTTTTCAGTTTGTTCATGTATCTCTGTTAGCTTTAAGAACTCTCTAAGAATCAAGGCTATATTGTCAGATACCTGGACGTTTAACCTTGTTAAACTTCTTGATGAATTAATTGCATCTTCCATCTTCATGTAGTCATCCTCTTTTCCTCAGGTAATTCTTTGTATACTTTGTCCTAGTCTGTTTTGTCATTCACATAACTACTTTACTTTGGTGTTAGTATTTTTCTTGTGTTTTTTACCCCTGTCGTTTTATTTTCAACCATTCTGATTTTTTGTTGTTGTTGTTGTTTTTATGTCTCTTATTTTCAGAATGTAGTTAGATTTTTTTTAAATACAGGCCAGCTGTTTGGTCTTTTAACTGATGAATTCAATCACTTTTTATTATTCTGACTATTGAGCTATTTGTACTTTTCCCCTCCCTGCCTCACCATCCTTCCCAAGTCTTTTTTTAATTGATTGGGTTTTTTGGTTGCTTTTTTAAAATTCTATTTTTTCCCATATTTGAAATTATACTATTTTTTTTTTAAGTGTTTCCTCTTGAAATTTATTATGCATAGTTAATAATGTATAGTTAAACAGTTTCCAGACCATCTTTGCCATCATTAATGGGACCTTGGAACGTTTTATTTATCCTCTCCTAATTTATATTCTGTCATGGTCCATTATTTTAATTTTACCCTTTTTTAAAACTACTATTGGATATTACATTTGTTTGGATTTGCATATATGATTACCATTTATTTACTCAATCATCCCTTCTTTACATCTTAGATCTCTCTCAGGTTAGTCTCGACCTTTTCCCCTCAGTATATCTGGTAGAAGTTCTTTATAATATAAGCCTATTGGTTATAATTTTCCTCATTTTTTAACCTACTGAATGCCTTTATTTTCTTTTTAATCTTGAAATATAATTTATTGCAACACTTTGAAGATGTTCCACTGTATTTTAGTTTCCATTTTTGATATTAGGATATTATATTTAATCTAATTTCAGTTCCTGTTGACCTTGCATAAAGAAGGATCTTTATATGTTTGAACTTTAACATTTGTTACTAGCTCTTCCCCCAAACTGTGGGTATTTAGCATATTTTTTTTCTTCTATTTAAAATAAGTTTCTATTGTAATCTTTGAACTTTTTTGGTGGGAGTTTAGTCTTATCTTTTGTACTTTATTTTTTTGTCTTCTTTTGTAAATACCATAACTTTTGTTTTTCGTTTATTCTGTTTTTTCCTTTAGTTGCTTTTCCCCACCTTCCTGGTTCTGCTCCTTCATGGCCTAGTCTTGTGGACACCAGCAAGCAGTGGGACTATTATGCAAGAAGAGAGAAAGACCGGGACAGAGAAAGAGACAGAGACAGAGAGCGAGATCGTGATCGTGACAGAGAAAGAGAACGCACCAGAGAGAGAGAGAGAGAACGTGATCACAGTCCTACACCAAGTGTTTTCAACAGGTTTGTTGAGTATGGAGGAATCTGTATATATGTATTTCATTTACACTTTAGAATTTATATGGTGAGAGGATGGCAAATCCAGTGCAACTGGAGAAAGATTGCTTAAAAAGCACTTGGGAAAGTCATTTCCAAATTATCAAGGCTATCTAATTCTCAGAGGATTCCTGTTATCTAAAGTAAGTCCTCAGACTTATTTTGTTCACTTAATCTCTTTGTATCCCTTTACATATTTTTCTCTTGTCAACTAACATTTTTCTTCTTAAGTTTAAATATTTACAAATATATATAACTTTCATTGTATTACAAACATTAACATTTTAAAATGAAATTATTCACTCTTTTAGTATATCCAGTGGCTTAAGAACACTATAGTGATTTGTATACGTCATCCTCCATTTTTAAAAAAAACAGAAAAAGGCTTTCCTTAACTCTTGGAAATTTTACATTACTTTTTTGATTGAATTCTTAATATGCTCAGAAAAAGAGTTGGGAAAATCTAAAATAGTTAATATATCTTTGCTTATCTTTTGAGTGTTAAATGTTTATTTTCATTCAAATCTTGGACCTGAATATTTCCCTCATTCCACTTAAGAAAAATATCTACCACATAACTTACTTGGTAAAAGACAGTCCTCATACTCAAGGCAGACAGATCACACCAATTTCTATCAGAAAAAAATCTGATTCATTTTTCTATTCAGAAAAATAGTTAATTCCTATCCCCTATCTCAGTGTAAGATAAACAGAATAGTCACAGAGCCCAAACTAAGGTGCCGCCTCTCAACACTTTGTTTTTCTTTTTAACACTAGTTCAGAGAAAGAAGAGGCAGGGTCATTAATGGATAGTTGCTATAACTCCCATCACACTATTCTGTAACATATAGGAATTTAGAATATTCCAGGGCACAGACCAAATACTCCTTTTCTTACTCCACACTTTGTCTTTAACAAATGCAAGGGAAGACAAAGCACTATAAGAAGTTTAATGGAGCCTTGAGTAAAATAGAGCTCACTAATATTTTAAGTAAGATCTTTTTGATGCCATGTTTTTGTACCTCTAGTGAACGTGGTTAAGACTGGTGAAAGTAGTGCCTTTCTTTTGTAAAGGGAGATATGGGTGATTATGGGAAAAGAGTTTGGGTAGAGAATTGGCATGATGTTTTACCTGCAGGTGTATCGTTAGGCAGTTCAGTTTTACGAAAGAGTAAATATGGAAGTTGAGGATCTGGAAATCTGGACTTGATTTCCTAAAACTTTTCTTGACACTGGAGAGAATTCTTCTACTGCTGGAATACCAACATGCACTGTTGTCCTAAAGAATAAATTCCAAAATTGTTCTTGTGATGCACAAGTCGCTTGACAATCTGGCCTCAGGGCACCTTTCTACACTCTAACCTCAAGTCTCTTCAAGTCAGTATACCTCATGTTCCAGCTGCACTGAAACTAGATGCTATTCTGGGAATCCCTCCTAGTTTCACATTTTCTTTATTCATGTGTTTATCTCTTCTCTGTCTCACAAACATCTCTTCATCCTTCAAGGTTCAACTCACATCCCATCTTCTGTGAATACCTCTAACTTTAAAGACTGAATTAGTTGTTTCTTTCACATGCTTCTTAAGCACTTAATATTTTTTAAAGCATGTTTTTTTTTTAGTATGCCTCTTTAATAAAGAGGACATTGACTACCCTTTTTTATTTTTGTATCTTGAATACATAGTGAATGTGTGAATGATTAGTAGTCACTTAGACATTTCAGGTGAGGAGGTGAATACAATAGAGAAAAAAAAACAGCTTTGAAAACTTTTGGTGAAACTAATTGTGTTACCTAGGCAAATTCTGAAACAAAAATCAACCATTTTCTCTATTAAAGCATTCATTTGGGCATCTTATTAACACAGCATTGTAGGTACCATCACAATATAGAATGAAGTGAGTCTAAAATAGCTTTATTTCAAATCAGCTATTTTTATGGGTCAGATTATATAAATGTAAAGTACATGATGGTTTTTCTGATTTTGCTGATGTGATGGAGCAGTATATCTATTCAGGATATAAGAAATGCTCGATTCAAGCAGCATTTTTTCTTGTTAGATGTGGTCATGTCACATCTGAAAAAATGGTCCTTGGGTATCATCTGGTCCAAATCTTGACTTTCAAATGAGGAAATGGAAGCTTGGGGAAGTTAAGATAATGGTAGAGCCTACTATATACTGGAGATATGGTTGAGATATTACTTGAAATCCTTTCTAGTTTTTTAAAGTTAGGTAGTTTAAAGATTGTTATTTTTAAATCTCTGTAGTCCTCCCTGTGAACTTCGTCTTTATGAAAAATAAAAAACAATTTATTTAGGGGACCCTTTCTTAGTCCCTTCATGTATCAGGCCCATTGCTAGGTGATGGAATACAGAACTATTCATACACTATCCTTATATTTAGTCTCCGATTGTCACACTGGTTGGTAGCTTACAACTACCTAAAAAGATGTGTAAGAAGAAACTGAATAATATTTAATCTTTTTTTCTATGACTCCTAATAATATGACCTATACGTGGTAGCCACTTAGTAAAACTTTATTGACCAAATAAGCAAACAAAGGTATGATGTGTGTTTGTGTGTGTGTGTGTGTGTGTGTGTGTGTGTGTTTGTGACAGAGAGTGTATGTTTTGTGTGTTTTTGTGGTCAGAATGTGCTATTAACTTTAGCCACTTAAAATGCATGATTCTTTTTAATTCAAGGGTATTTCTTTCCAGAAGGATGAATTGTTTCTAATGGATTTTAAAATGAATATATTTCAGATAGCACTGCTATCTATAGAGTGTACATATTCACAAGTAAGGAGTTTAATGCAAAACTGATATGAAGGGAGACAATGAGTTGCTTTGCTAGAAATCATAAATTTTCTTTGCAGGAATAATATAATGTATAAAACATACACAGACAAACAAACACACAAGGCTACTTAATTGTTACTGGAATTAAAAGTGTTAATGGTTATACCAAGATTGATTTTCAGATTGCTGAGCTGTAGAGCAGCAGGAATCAGTGTTTACCTAAATCTGACTAAAAGTTTAATCCCAAGAGGCAGAAAGATGGAGGAATTTTATGGCATTCTGAATTATCCCAGGAATAGAGCATACTCTGGAAAATCCAAATGAAGCACAAGAAATGGCAGTGTTTTTCTGAAGACTGACATTTTATCAATATGGCATGTTGTGTTTTGTATTACAAATTACAGGGTCATTGTTTTGAAAATTGCGGACCGTTTTTAACATCTGTTTTTTAGGGAGCTTAATTGTGGACCAGTGAAAAGGCTGGTTTTTCTAGGGTGTGTGAAATGTGCTCTAATGATTTCCAGGCCCAGAGAAAGCTGCTGCTTATCAGAAAAGGGGTCTTTATGTTTTGTGTGTGGAACAGAATCATCGACCATCTGTAGTAAGGGTCTCACCATAAGACTGCCCTCAGAATCTAAAGGCCCCAAAGCTAACAAGTTGGTTTTAGGGTGAAAGGGAATAGAGAAGGTTACAAATGACAATTTACAAGATTATTAATTTTAATTATTTTTGTGGGTTGAGTTATTATAAAAAGAGCCTCATTTTAACTAATACTCATTTGCCATAGTGCTAGTTTATTCTGCTTCAGATGTTTGGTAATAAAGTTGAGTCACATTTACACGATAAAAGTTCTGCTTGTGAAAAATTAAGCACTGAATTCACTGAAGATGGTGGGCCCATATAATAGCTGTTCATTGAGTGCCTACTGTTGTACCATATGACTTATAAATGTTATCACCAATTCTTACAATGACCCTAAAAGGTTGTTGCACATTTTATAGATGAAAAAACTAAGATTTAGAGAGGTTAGGTCACTCCGCTGGTTCACATATACTAAAAGTGACAAAACCAGGAAGTAAGTGATTCTAGACCCACCCTACCTGTATTTTTTTCCACCATTCTACACTGCCTGTCATGGCATATTACCTTTCAGATAAGCTGCTTTCCACCCTCCAAATCTAAACTAAAGTACGTATTTGTGACACATATATTTTGTCATATAAGCATATACACATTTATTTATTTATTTATTTATTTTTGAATGAAAAGTTGAGAAACTTTGAGAATCACAGGCAACAATAACTGTGCTTGGTCAGCAATATGACTTGTATAGTACAGCATGACTGAGTCATTACTTTTGCTAAGAGAGCAGAACAATTAGACTGACTTTCTTTTATGTGGGTTAAACTTCCAACTGATTCTCTTCTATTTTTTCCATTCATATTCCTTAACATCTTGATGTTGTATATAGTTACTAATTCAGTAATTTATATTAAACATGTTTCTAGGATCCAAAACTCTTCAGTACACAGTGCCCTAAAAGATATTTTTATTCATTCTGAGTGAGAAAGCTTACTGATGTTAGGTTGTAGATAGAAAGGGATGACTTCTATGTTTAAAAAAAGAGAGAAAAAAGAGACTTAAAGTACTAAGAGAAAGATGGAGAGAGGAAGGTGAGTTAAGGGATATAAAAGCAAGACATGTCTAGGGAGGTCAAGAAGGACCACCCTCTATTTCTAGCCATCCTGTCAGTCCTAGTTCCTCCAGTCCATGTAGTTCTGTCCCAAATCAGAAGATGGAGGTACAACTTAAATTTATGCATTTGAAGTTATTAGCCATCTGTTCTACCCCCCCCCCACACACACACACACAGTGTACATGTCTAAAGGCAATTTTCTGTCTGTATTTTGTATGGATACTGTAGAAATTCCTTTGATGTTCATTTGTTCATGTCTCTACCTTTCTTCTAGACGAATGTATTCTTTCTGTAATTGATAAACCAAAGGTTTAAGAACTTTCATCTACTTTCTACCATGTACCTAGCTATTGTATGCCAAGTAATTTTAATATATTTTTAGAATCTTAACTATGTGCCCAAGACGTCACAAATAATGTAAGAAATTTGGTTGGAAATATAAGCTAGATATACAAACATACTTTCAATTCTAAATTGAGTAAAAGAAAATGGAGCTGCTGATTGAGCAAGTACTTTTCTGCAAAGCTATATGGACTATGTGTTATATGGACTGTGTCATTTGTTTCCTGATACAGCTGAAGCTGTTAGCATGAGCACTAATTAATTGCCTCTGTACTGCTGCCAAAAAGGCTATTTTTTTTTCCTATTTCAGTTTTAGTGACCAAAGAGATGGTCTAAAGTAATGAATCAGTGATTGTATTGGAATTCTAGGATTAAATTTCTAAAGACTAGGTGGAGGAGAGTCTTAGTGAGCATAACAGTCTTTGCTATATTTTGCTTATGATAGAAAGACGGAAAGTCTGATCAAATTGTATTAGATTGAAATATATTTAGCATTAAGAGAAGTCTGGAGCCAAAGGCAAATAGATGAATCCTTGGGTGTTAGAAATGAGTAATTTTAATTTCTGAAATGTCTAAAAGTTTGTTAAAATAGTTCTATTCATATGCTGTTCTCTCGTGATGAGAAAAATATATCATTTGTATATACAAAAATTTGTTTCAATTTTTATAAAGCAAGAAATATAGTAGCCTCTTTAAAATAGTATACCCTGAATACATGTATACACTTAAAACAATGGTACATAACAAGTGTTTAGTGAAGTTAGTTTTTATGATTATTATTCATTTATCACTTCATTTCAGGGCCAAGTACATCACAGAATACCATGAATCCTGTCAAGGTTCCAAGACAGATAACTAACAAAATTTATAGTATCCTAAGTTATCTCTTAAGGAACTTTTCTTTGATTTTTTTATCAAACAGAAACCCTCCCCTCAATATACCTTGAAACGATCACCTGCCTTGTTCATAGTAGTATGCCTTCATTTTACCTTGGATTCTTTCATCTTCCTATCAGGAAGGCTATTTAAAAGTTTAATATGCCCTCTCTCTGTTCTTTCTGTACTTTGTACTTACTTAGATCATGGATTTCACATGGATTTAATTGTTTACATGTCTTTCTCTCTCATTAGATACTGTGTTCTTAATGACAAGTGTTATGTCTTGTTTGTCCTGTTCTGAGCCTAGCTCCGTACTGGCACATTGTTGTTATAGTTCAGTAGTAAAAAAAAACAGCTCATGTTACTATTCACTACACATACTGCTGAATGTGAATTATAATTCTCAAATAGTACTTCTGAGGTAGGACTTCAGTATGAAGAAACCATACTAGGAAGTTAAATAACTTGCCTGTGGTCACATAGCTGAAGGCAGTGGTAGAGTCAGGATTAAATCCTAAGTCTGCCTGACTCAGCAGTAGCTATAAATATTCTACGTTGCACTGAAATGCTTGCTAAACTGGACTGCAGGTAGCCTGCTGTATGAAGTTGATACTTCATGTTCTTTGTTTAGCAGATGTTAACCTACTTTTAATAGTCTTGTTCTCAAGATACTTGTTTCTATTCCACTTTCAGTGATGAAGAGAGATACAGATACAGAGAATATGCAGAAAGAGGCTACGAGCGGCATAGAGCAAGTCGAGAGAAAGAAGAGAGGCATAGAGAAAGACGACACAGAGAGAAAGAGGAGACCAGGCACAAGTCATCTCGAAGGTTTGCTCTTTAATAAAATAGGCATCAATTTGAAGCTAAGAGAGAAATTTATTTTGACTTTATGAGATAACAGCAACCAAACACTTCTAGATGACCAGTTGAATAGTAGTGATCCTACTTGGAAGATTCAGAATAATCTGCTGAAATGGTTCCTTATGAAGCTTCAATAGAAAGTCTTAAAACTAAGTTACAAGACTGCATTTAAAACCCATAAACCAAAATCAGCACAGAATAAAAAAAAATAATATATGACAGAAGTTGACTTATTACATTATGTCATTGAGAGGAACCAATCTTTTTAATAGTGAATATTAAATACATCAGTTCTCAGTTTAATTTAAAGGAAACTCAGGTCCAATAATTGATGTAAATATAAGCTCTGCATAAAAGTCCATAAAAACGTTGACTACATCCCAAAATGGGTTTGTGAGAAAAAGAATGGTTCAGATTATTTAAAACCCAGTGTTATATTGAGAATTTACCTGGACAGAGTGGGTTAATTTTTGTCTTTCTTTTTCTTCAGTAATAGTAGACGTCGCCATGAAAGTGAAGAAGGAGACAGTCACAGAAGACACAAGCACAAAAAATCTAAAAGAAGCAAAGAAGGAAAAGAAGCTGGTAGTGAGCCTGCTCCTGAACAGGAGAGCACCGAAGCTACTCCTGCAGAATAAGCATGGTTCTGGGCCTTTTGTGTTAATTAGTGCCAGAAATAGAGCTATAAATCTTATTTTTCTGGATAATGTTTAAGAAATTTACCTTTGTTCTGTTAGTATAAAAAGTTAACTTTTTTCCAAAATAAAATAGTGAATTTTTCATGTTAAGTTAAAAATCTTTTGTCTTGTAATGTTTAAAAAATAAAAAGACAGCAATGACTTTATATCCAAGAAAGTAATGTGAATGGGTCACTCAGCAGGGAATTTTGAGAGCTACATACAGCTCTTTAAAGCTAAAAACAAATGATTTATTACTTATGTACATACACAGTATCTGATAAAGGTCAAGGGTCTACCTTGGCCATAGTTTTCTTGAGCTGATCAAATACCAGTCTCTTAAGGGGTTGCAGAGCAAAAGTGATAAGGCACCACTGAATCTTGAGATTAAAACTAGTCTTTATCATTACTACTGTGGCACTATTGCTTGTATACATTTTTGATATCACGACTTTTTGATACGTTTTCAGTGTTCACAGTTTGGGTTCGTGGTGAAACTAAATGGAGCACTTTTATATCCAAATTAAACTCTGTAAGGCATTTGGGTGGCCTGTGTGAAATGCTTAGTTTCTTGCAGGCACATGTACAAACACTCGTCAGTGTGACACAAATTTGGATCGCCTCATGGCCATCTGTATGATCCAGGGTCAAGCTGGTGTGGCCTTCCTGGATGCTTTTTCGAAGGCTTGTTGGTTGAGCAGGATGTGGAGTTTTATACAGTTACTAGCTCTATTGTGAATAAAATAAACTTAATGACAAGAGCTTTAGATTAGTCATTTCTTATCAAAACTAAGAAAATACAAGTTTATGATTCTGAGAGCATTTTTAGGGATAGCTCTAGGAGGTGTTTGTCATTGATTGTAACAAATAGCATGATACCCAAAAGAATGAATTACTTGGATTTTTAAATAGTGACAATATAAATGAACTTTAATTAGTATCACATACTAAAAGACAACTATAATTTTTAAAAAATATTTATTTCTCATATGATGAAAGGAACATTTTTCAGTAATGCACGTCTAAAATCCTCAGGCTTTAAAGTTTTTTTTTTAATGCCCATAATGTGCCCATTGCAGACCTCTGCATATACCAGATTTCTTAATTGTATGATTTGAATTCATGGGGCATACAAACCATTTCAACTGTTTAAGGGCTTTTTCTTGAATAGAAAAATATAAACTTAAAGCTATGAAGTAATGAGAAATTTTCCATACTAAATAAAACTACTAGTTTTCATATTTTGAGTTAGTTTTTCTGAAGGTGTCATTGCCTTTCATGAAATCATACTTTTCCTGACATTGAGTTTTACATTTTTTATAATGTATCCTTTTAATATAAAAATTGGTAAGATAAATATGTTATTTCAACTTAATTAGCCCACTTGTGATTTTCTGTTTTTCTATGACCTCATCACTGATTCTATAAAAAAGTGCCAGGCCAGGAAGCAATCGTGAGAGTAATTCTTCCTTTAAGTTCTTTCAGCATTCTTGCCAAGCAAGCATGTATCATTCCTGATGTACTTCTACCATTGACAGCAAGAAGAATATCACCACATCTGAAAAAAAAAAAACAGAAAACAAGATAAAAAATTTATATTTTAATCCATAGCTAAAGTTAATCAAAGTTTATTTTGGTGACTCTGGTTTTTGATACATCTGTCAATTTTAATGATATTACTTCTAATTAGTTTTTTTCCCCCTCCTCACTTAAATTCTCCAAACCCCCTATCCATTCAGCTTTTGTTAGAAACAATGGTAAAAGCGGAGGAAGTCACACTATGGAACAAAGAGTAAGTATAATCAATCACTTTGGATTTCTTAGAAATTGAATACTATAGGAACGAATCTCTTAACTGGGTGGGGGGGAGGTATGGTAAATACATGCCTTATTTCAGAAGGGGCCAAGTTTTTGCATGTATAAAACAAAATACCAATATTTGGATACAAATTTTTTTTACTAAGTAGTCAATATCATTACCGAATTCTTCCATCATTGTATGCCGGTGTTCCTTCAACAATGGATTTGATAAAAAAAGGTTTGTTTCCATTGTATTCTTCATAACCTCCTACAATGCAGAAGCCTAGACTTCCAGCTGTGTTTCTTCGTAGTATAACATCTTTACAGTTATACAGATACCTGAAATAGAATATATCCAGTGTGTAAGTTTAATTATTAGAGAATAATTATTGTGATTCATCACCTATTCCCTTTATTATTATTATTTTTTAAGACTAATGGCCTTGGGGTCACACTCAAAATTGTGTCATAGCTTGGTGACCTTTGTACTGTCTGCTGGCTTTTTCTAATCGAATCTGTTTTCCACAGCAGAACATGCTTTTTTTAAAAAAACACCATCACACTATGTTCTGTTTATACTTCAGCTGGGAAAGATAATCCTATTTTGGGCATAAAAAAGACTTAATGTTCAACTTGTATTAGCAAAAAGTTGGATATGCCTAAATCCTTATTGGTAAAACAAATTCAAACACATTTGTGGACATCTGACATTTATTTGTGGATATCAATAATTTTTAATAGAAGCAAAAATCCTTTGAATACATATTAACCTCAATGAAAAAAATTTAAACCTAACCCTAATTAATGAACTTGCAGAGGTTTTTTTGACCTGTGAAAAATAACAGTTTATATTTGTTTGCTAGTTATAGAAGAGCATGCCGATATAAAATGAATGGAAATTTAGGTACATTTAAAGATTATAAGAACAGTTCATATTGGGAGAAAAACACAAGCTGCCAGTAAACAGCAAATTCTCAGCTAAAAATAGAATATTAGATTGAAGAAAGAATTTTACTGCTCAGTGGCAGTTGGATGAGTTAATAGGTGCAGGCTAAGTGCAAACTGTTACAGTTATGATACAGGGGTATGACTGGGATGGGTCAGATTTGACTCTTAAATTCGCATGTCCATCCTATGCGCAGCTGTAGTGCAGGAACTCATTTGAAAGAAAATTAGCATTTTCCTGTTGGTAGAAGTCAAGATATGGCTGTTTTGTTTATAAACTACGTTAAATATTTCTTGTGAAACATTTTTTTTTTTAAGTTATGAAGTTGGTAATTACATGTTACTGACCTTGCTAATCAGTGTAACATGTTTTTTTTTTTTCCATGTTACATGATGTTGCTGACTCCCACATAAAATAAAATAAGCTTTGTTTGAATACATTTAAAATGTAGTGCTAAAATTAAACGCTATACCCAGTTCTGTATCCATTGTCATACATATTCAGATCACAATAATCAGTTTCTTTCACTAAAATATAAAACTACATTCCAATAAATGAAAACAAAAGAATTACAAAAATTTCATTCATTTAAAATGCTTATCTTATACATAAACAATTACTGTTACATGTATAAATTTTTGTTTCTCAATTATAACTAACTTGAAGTTATGAGAAGCAGCCCAGTATTAAATGCCTCTGCACACTTTGAACAAACACCACATCTAGCAGTGTTTAAGGTTTTTAATGTGACAAGTGAGGTTGTTTATTTGTTAACTTACCTAGGTTGGCTTTTCAATATTGCTACTTTCAATGGATAATGGATATCCAAACTATCTTTCTACTACATTAAAGAGTAGAAAAACCAGTCTCACAGATGTGTTCATGGGAACAAAAGAATTGTAAAGCAATTTCAGTAAGCTCAGTATTTTTAACTTTTATCTAGAATGAAGCAGGTGATGCTGTAACTTCAAAATTCATTTTAAATTCTTGATTGGTAGCCAGTTCCACCCATTTATCCTGTAAACTTATTATAGTCAAATTTAAATTCTCTCTCAATGAAATGAATTCTGGATCCATGAATTTCCTTTTTGTTGATCTTCTTTTCTGAAAACTGAAACATTCTATCAAATTTATAAAATGTTTGCATCAAATTTATCTTCTTATTGATAATTGCTAAATTATATCATAGTCTATGAAACTATTCTTAAAACTTCTTTAATTTTGCCCTTTGATCTTAGGTATTGAAAAATACCTCATATTTTTTGCAGGAGTTAGTTATATTAAGATCAGTAAAATTACTGAAGAAAATCAAAGGAGCAGGTTTGGCTTATCATTTCACATCTAAAAAAGTGAATTAACCAAGCTGACTTCTTACCTTGCAAAAAAAATGTTAGATCTATGGTTCAAACATTTTTGACAACTTTTCTCCTTTTAGAAAAGTATGCCACAATGTTTTTCTAAAAACTTTTTTTGGTAACATAGAACATAAAATTTTCAGTTTTAACCATTTTTAAGTTTGTAATTCAGTGGCATTAATTACATTTGTAAGGTGTACCATCTTTACCATCCATTGCCCCAAACAAAAACTCCATACCCGTTAAACAATAACTTCTGATGCCTCCTTTTTCCTGACCCCCCTAGTAACCTCAAATCTATTTTCTGTCTGTATGAATTTGCTTATTCTCAATATTTCATCTAAGTGGAATCAGCAATATTTGTCCTTTTATTTCTGGCTGATTTCACTTAGCATGTTTTCAAGTTTCATCCATGTTGTAGAGTGGATCAGGAATGCAATTGCTGGGTCATATGGTAATTCTGTTCAATTTTTTGAAGAACTGCCAGACTTTTCCATAGCAGCTGCATCATTTCATATTTTTAAAAGTGTAAAAAGTTCCAATTTCTCCACATCCTAGAAAATTTTTTTTCCACGTTTTAAAAGGATAGCCATCTGAAGTGGTTTCTCATGGCTTTGATTTGCAATTACCTAATGACATGATGTTGAGCATCTTTTCATGGGCTTATTGGCCATTTGTATATCGTTGGAGAAATGTCGATTCAAGTCTTTTGCCCTTTTTTAAAATCGGATTGTTTTCTTTTTGTTGAGTTGTAGCAGTTCTTTATCCTGGGTATTAAACCTTTATCAGATATATGATTTTCCAACATTTTCTCCCATCTGTAGCTTTTGTCTTTTCACTTTCTTGATAATGTCCTTGGCACAAAAGTTTTTGTTGTTGTTGTTGTTGTTTTTTATTTTCATAAAGCCCAGTTCATCTTTTTTCTATTGTTGTGCATGCTTTTGGTGTATAGGCTACGAATCTATTTGCCAAATACAAGGTCAAGACCTTTTCCTCTATGTTCTCTTCTAAGAGTTTTGTGGTTTCAGCTCTTATATTTAGGTTTTTGATCCATTTTGAATTAATTTTTGAATATGGTGTGAAATAGGGATCTAACTTTATTCTTTTGTCTAAGGAAATCCAGTTTTCCTGGCACCAGTTGTTATAGAAACTATTTTCCTACAGAATGGGCTTGGCACCCTTGATTAATATGGCCATAGAAAAGTAGATTTATTTCTGCACTCTCAATTCTATTCCATTCATCTATATATCTGTCCTTATGGCAATACCACACCGTTTGGATCTCTGTAGCTTTTGAGTAACTTGAAAATGGGAGCATGAGTCCTCCATTTTGTCCTTTAGCAAGGATTTTGGCCATTCAGGGCTCCAAGCATTTCCATATCAATTTGAGAATTGGTTCTTTTATTTCTGCAAAAAATGTGCTGAAATTTTGATAGGGATTGTGTTGAATCTGTAGATTGTTTTGTATAGAATTGACATCTTAATATTAAAGTCTTCAAATACATGAACATGGAATGTCTTTCCATTTATTTAAGTCTTTAATTTCTTACAGCAATGTTTTATAGTTTTCAGCATACAAGTCTTTCACATCCTTGGTTACATTATTTCTAAATATTTTATTCCTTTAGTTACTATTGTAAATGGAATTGTTTTCTTGAATTCCTTTTGGGGTCTTCATTGGTATATAGAAACACAACTGTTTGTGTGTTGATGTTGCATCCCACAAATTTGCTGAATTAGTTTTAGGTCTAGTAATAGCATTTTTTTGTGACTGGCTTCCTTATCACATATTAAAGAGAATAACAGAATTTAGTGCACTAGCCTTTACACAACACAAATTTTACTGTATCACCAAGCACACTGTTTAGTTCACATATTTTAATATTAAACTTTTTTTCCATAGCCAATTTTCTCAAAGGAAGGCTGTATTGGGGTACATTAATTTGGTGCATGTTCAATTAATCTGGGTAACTATTCCAGAAAGTTTTCCAGTCAGTGCAGCTGTGCCACCAAACATGCTCCTACATAAAACTAAACTTCAAATTTGCTGATAATGTAAACTTTCATAGTCTAAAAAAGGTATTCTCATACCACCATCATGTTTAAATAGTATATGTACTAAAAGATTTGCCAGGGTATTCAAGTTAAAATGTGCATTCAAGTTAAAATGATAAAGGTTGTTAGCTTCATTTTTTTTCTGAGCTGATTTTCCATATCATTAGTCATTGGAAAGTGGTACTTTCTTTGCCATAGATTCACCAAATGATTACAAGCCATCATTAGGATTCACTTAGCCTAACTTTTTCAGGTTTCATCCATGTAGCATGTATCAGGTGGATGGAATTCCTGCCTTACCGTAAGAAGTCCAAAGTATTATTGTTTGTATGTGACATATTGGACATCTTCTGAAAGCTTTTTAATTTAATACTCTCAAAAGACTATTTTGGTCTTAAACTTTGCTGTGTAAGTGGTACTTATTGTTTCATTAGCCAACACCTCCAAAAATAGTCTTACCATTTTAACAATTTTGGCTATAAACTGAATTTAATAGATGAATAAAAGCATGTATGAATTATTTTTGTCTTTTTGAAATCGCTGTCATTTGAAATTACTGTCATTTGTTTCCAATAAGGTGTGTCTTGATAAAAATCCAATGTCAAATTACTGTTTTAATTTCTGAACTTATTGCAGACCAGTACACAGTTTTTGGATTAGCATCTATTGGCCACACTTAGCATTTTTGAAGATGTTAAATATGCAAAAGGAATATTACACATTTCAAAAAAAAAAATTAAGAGAGTTTTGGACTAAGGTCCTTTAAGAGAAGGATTAAATTAAAAATTCTTAGATAAATTTTGAAATGTAATAGAAAATAGAATATTAACTAAAAGGGACTTAATCACACTAGGAAATAGACCAGAAAGATGAAGTAACATGTTCCAACCCATCAGTGACAAGGCTGGAACTAGAAATTGTATCTCATAGAAATCGTATTCTCATCTAGTGGTGTTTCCATTATATGACATACCTTCTAATATGTAAAATTGTATTTAAGTTTTGTATGCTAATCTTTATAATACAAATTTTCATATTAAAACTTAAAAAATTTTTCTTCTTCTTAAGTAAAACTACCCTCCACTAGGTCTGCCTATATTATCTTGTTTCCACTTCAGGACTTGTGTGATTCCAGAAATGTTCTACCATGTTTCACAGGGCTGGCTGCTGCTTTCTATTCTGGTCATGGGTCAAATGTCATCTCTTCACAGCCTTTCCTAACCACCTAGCCAAAAGTAGGCAAACGGTCTAGATGAAACCAAAGATCATGTTGGATTGGGCACTAAGTAAATGATTTGCAAAGATAGGAGGTGGGGATCAGTGTAGAATGCTTGAAAAGGAGATTTGATAATGATATGGTGAACTGTAAGTATGGGAAAAAGCTATAAGGAATTAAAGCAAGGGAAAGACTGAAATATGTCCAGTGGATTAGTCCATAAACAAGTTTTTTGGTGAGTTGTTTGAGAGCAATTTAGTGGCAAGAGTAGGGCAGGAGAGGCTAGACTAGTGAATTGAGGTATGAATGACAAAAACCCTGGACATAGAAAGGATAGATAATTTTTCAAGAAGTTTGCTTGGTCAAGGATAAAAGAAAGATAAAGCTGGAGGATTATGAGAGGTTTTTGACTGTTTTAAAAGAGAAGTATGAACATACTTAACTGGTGAGAAAAACTACAGGAAGAGCAGGGACAATCCTTTAGAAGGGAGAGGAGGGAATGAGGAAAAGCTGTATAGGGATTTAGGTAGATTGGGAGGTATAATCTAGTGGATTTTAGTTTGTGACATGGAAAATGTATTTATCTCTGAGGAAATATTGGAGGTTTTACGTCTCATGGTGTACACAGGAAACAGCAGCTGTAGGAATGAGAGAGCTGACAAGAAAACGATACTTGGGCAGCAATGAGGGCCCATGAATTTAAAGGATGTCTGTAATTTGATTTTCTCCAGCAGTGCTCTGAGATCTAGAAGTAGGCCAGAGAAAATGTACACAGTTGGATAAATCTGGAGTTGTGATTTTGCTAGGAAGATAGTCCAGAAAGGCAATGGCATAATAAAGTGGAAGATACATTTAATAAAAAGGGGGGGGGGCAGGGTTTAAGAGCTGGTACATGGCTCTAAGTAAGTAAGGATGGGAGTGAAGACAGAAGAGGGTTTAAGGGAATTGTAGAAGGGTCTCTGAACTAGAAGGGCCTAAGGGTTTGGAAGGGTAGAAGGCTGTATTCAGAACATTTGACTAATTTTGAAAGGGGAACTGTAGAAGGTCCCAAGTATGGGCCGAGGCCATAGAGGACGGTGATTGAAATTCTGGCTCTTTTAAAAACAGCATCCTTCTCACCCCCTTAGCAATAACCATCTCTCCTCTTAAAAGTTTACTCTACAACTCACTGCATAGATAGTGATATCCCCACTATCTGCCTGAAGCTTCTCTTGTTTAAGGCCCCCTGAGGCTGAATTCAATGGATATTTTTCTGTTCTTTCATTGGCCATTCCTTCTAAGTCTCCTTCAGGGGCTTCTCTTGTCAGCCATTCTCTCAGTGGACCTGAGATATGATTTTTCACTGACTATGACTTATCAGCAATTATAGTGGAATCACAATGTTCACAAACTTTTAAATTTTAATGGCCTGGTTAAGATCATAGACTCCGGAACACTGAGCCCCTAAACACATCAAGCTCTTCTGCCATCATCCCTGCATGTTGATCCTGCCCAAATCTATCTTTATTTTAGGCTTTTCTCCAAAGTGTGGTCCTCAAAATGTGTGCCTTTTCAGGGAGTCTGGAATTCAAAATACTCTCATATTAATACTATAATGTTGTTTGTGTTTTTCATGCTCATTTTCTTACGAGCATATGATTAGGTTTTCCAGAAGTTACATGATAGGTTATATGATAATAGATTGAATGTAGAAGCATAAATGAGAATCCAGTTGTCTTCTATTAAGCCAGACAGCAAAGAGGTTTGCAAAAATGTTAGACAGTGCCACTCTTCTAACTTCCTGAAAAAAGTTTTTTTTGATAAAAGATATGTTAATACATAATGGGTTTATTATTTTAAATGAATGAATAAGTACTTTAGAATTTTTCTCAGATTAATTTATAATGTATTACTAGATGTAACATACATAAACAAAAACTTTGGGGGTCATCAATGATTTTTAAGAGTATTATAGGGGTCCAGATGTAAAACTTTGGGGATTGCTACTCTAGAAATGTTTATCAAACTTGGATGTACTACCAGTACGTGCTCCCAAACACTAATATCGGCCCGTTTTTCCCTACTGGGGTAAAATAATTGTATTAATGGTCCCAATTCTTCTCCCCTCTCTGGTATCCATGTCCCTTGTCACACAACTTCATAGTACTCTCCTACTCTGACTCTGGAATCAGAAAGAGAATCATTAGTGGGATGTTGGCAACAGCCAGTCAAACCCTAGATACATAAACTAGTCCAGCCAAGACCAGCAGAGCCACCCATATGACCCACACAGCCTGCAAATGCATGAGTGAGCCAGCCAAGATAAGCTAAGCCTAGCCCAGGTCAGCTGAACCCCATAGATTTGTGAGCTAAATGAACTCTTACTGTTGCATGCCACTAGGATATTGTGTTGTTTGCTATGCAGCACTATTGGGAAATAAAGTGTTGGTATTTCTATCCTCCAATTTGGTTGTATCCTCCAACCAGAAGAAAGGAACCATAATTCACTCCAGTATCTCTTGTATATTCTCAAAGCACTGTCTACCTTATATGCATAAGGGTGCATTATCACAGTATTTGTAGTATTTTAATCATAAATTTTATAATTGATTTATAATAATTTATTATATTTTGTTATAGATTATGAAGTCCTTGAGGGCTAACCCCAGTACATTACATATTACTTTATTATTTCATTCAACAACTGCCTGGCTTAGCAGGGCCATTTAAAGACTTTCTTTTGGAGGAGCCATCCCTTATTATAGCAAACATGTTAAAATACATTCATTTCCTACATTAAACAGGTAGATTTGGGGGTAGGAGTAAAAGAAACAATTTCTAAGAAAATAATTTTGCTTTTGAAATGAACTTGGCCAAGAGTAACACCTTTGATTTTTCACTATGACTTATCAGCAATTATAGTGGAATCACAGGAAATTTGAAGACTCAGAAGTTAGCAGTGAAGAAAGCTATACATACGCTGGTGGCTAAATGAAACACTCATTTAATGAACAAAGTCTGAGTCTTATTCAAACTCCTCCAGAACTTGCTTTAGGGAAGAAAGAAAAATTGTATAAATTAAATTATAAAAGCTAAATATAGGCTTAGCATTCTCTTAAAATATGTTCACAAACTTTTAAATTTTAATGGCATAGTGGTTAAGATCATAGACTCCAGAACCAGACAGCCTAGTTCAAATCCCAGCTCTGCCTGTTTACTAGTCATGTAACCTTGGGCCAGTTCCTTAAAAAAAATAAAAAAAATCCATGATAGCTGCTTCCCTGCTATTCAATATAGACAACTCTTTTCAAAATGTTTTAAGAATGTCAGGAGAGTAAAAGGTTAAATTCCTAGGCAATAGTAGAAACAGTTAATGTATATTCCTAACATACTTGTCCAGATGAGAGCATGTTTTGAAAGACTTCCAGATGTGGAGTATGGGCCTTGAGAGCCAACAGAGAATAAAGCAGAGGGTCTTTAGTATTTTCTGAATCACTCCCAACTAAATGGCATCTGATAATTTGTATAGCTCAAAGTCTGAAGCTGCTGTCCAGGTATTACTCCTGGCACACAATGCACTATTTTTTTTTTTTTTTGGCTTTTATTTATTTTTTATTTTTTTTTAGACTCTGTACCCACTTCTATTTTTTTAAATTCATTTTATTGAGATATATTCACATACCACGCAGTCACACAAAACAAATCGTACATTCAGTTGTTCACAGTACCATTACATAGTTGTGCATTCATCACCGAAATCAATCCCTGACGCCTTCATTACCACATACCACACACACAAAAATAACAAGAATAATAATTAAGTGAAAAAGAACAATTAAAGTAAAAAAGAACACTGGGCGGGGCGGAGCAAGATGGCAGCATAGAGAGAAGTGGAAGCTAAGTAGTCCCCCTGGAACAACTAGAAAAAACCAGAAACAACCAGTAAATAATCCAGAATAACTGCGGGGGGACAAACAAGACCATTCACTCATCATACACGAACCTGAATTGGGAGGAATGCCCGAGAACACAGCATAAAATCTGTAAGTAAAACCTGCGGATCCAAGTCACAAGACCCCCTCCCCCATAGCCTGAGCTGCAAAGCCTCGTGGTGCCAGAGAGAAGCTCTCTCCCAGCAAGCGAATATAGCTCAACTGAGCTCCAACTGGGGTTTAAGTAGCGAGTGTGAACTGCTCACTACAGGTACACATCCCCAAAAAACAGACAGAGGCTTTGGGTGACAACTGACCTGGGAGAGCCAGAGGGTCGCCTTAGACTGGGTCTGAAGGGGACTATTTGTTTCTTTTTCGGCTCAGTGGAGAAAGCCCCAGTCATTTTCAGTTTCCAGGGCTGTGACTCGGGGAAGGGTGGAGACAGCACACGCAGAGAGAGAGACCATTGAAATGCTAATGACATCCACCTGGGGGGTCTGTCTTCTCTAGGAGGAAAGGGGTGGGGTCCTTTCCATTCAGAACCAGACCTCAGAGCCTGGGGGAACACGGCCCTACCTCCTCACACCAGTCAAGAATTATAGGCTAACAGGCATCACCTGCTGGGCAGAAAAGCACAGTGACCTGAGGCATCAAAGGGTGAAGCAATTTTCTAAGACACACCCGCAGGGAAACCAGATACTGAATATTCCCTCTGGGACCTGAGCCTGTTCTGGTCTGGGAAAACCTGATTTTGATAACCAAGGAAACCATGCCTAGACAACAGAAAATTACAACCTACACTAAGAAAAACAAAGTTATGGCCCAGTCAAAGGAACAAATGTACACTTCAACTGAGATATAGGAATTTAAACAACTAATGCTAAATCAAATCAAAAAGTTTAGAGAAGATATTGCAAAAGAGATAGAGGCTGTAAAGAAAACACTGGGCATATATACGGCAGAAATCAAAAGTTCAAAAAAACTAGTAGAATCTATGGAAATGAAAGGCAACACAAGAGATGAAAGACACAATGGAAACATACAATAACAGATCTCAAGAGGCAGAAGAAAACACTCAGGAACTGGAGAGCAAAACACCTGAAAGCCTACACACAAAGGAGCAGATGGAGAAAAGAATGAAAAAATATGAGCAACGTCTCTGGGACCTCAAGGATGAAACAAAGTACAATAATGTACATATCATTGGTGTCCCAGAAGGAGAAGAGAAGGGAAAGGGGGCAGAAGCAATAATAGAGGAAATAATTAATGAAAATTTCCCATGTCTTATGAAAGACATAAAATTACAGATCCAAGAAGCGCAGCGTACTCCAAACAGAAGAGATATGAATAGGCCTATGCCAAGACACTTAATAATCAAATTATCAAATGTCAAAGACAAAGAGAGAATCTTGAAAGCAGCAAGAGAAAAGCAATCCATTACATACAAAGGAAGCTTAATAAGACTGTGTGTGGATCTCTCAGCAGAAACCATGGAGGCAAGAAGGAAGTGGTGTGATATATTTAAGATACTGAAAGAGAAAAACCGCCAACGAAGAATCCTATATCCAGCAAAGCTGTCCTTCAAATATGAGGGAGAGCTCAAAATATTTTCTGACGAACAGAGAATGAGAGACTTTGTGAACAAGACACCTGCCCTACAGGAAATACTAAAGGGAGCACTACAGGGTGATAGAAGACAGGAGTGCGTGGTTTGGAAAACAATTTTGGGAGATGGTAGCACAACAATATAAGTACACTGAACAAAGGTAACTA
Organism: Choloepus didactylus; assembly: GCF_015220235.1. NCBI lineage: Eukaryota > Metazoa > Chordata > Mammalia > Pilosa > Megalonychidae > Choloepus > Choloepus didactylus. Next base: position 55,203,156 of record NC_051309.1, read on the forward strand.
TGAATACAGTTGAGAGAGGAAGGTGGGGAGCATGTGAGACACTGCAAGAAAGGAGGAAAGATAAAGACTGGGACTGTGTAACTTGGTGAAATCTAGAGTATTCAACAATTGTGATAAAATGTACAAATATGTTCTTTTACGAGGGAGAACAAGCAAATGTCAACCTTGCAAGGTGTTAAAAATGGGGAGGCATTGGGGGAGGGATGCAATCAGCATAAACTAGAGACTGTAACTAATAGAATCATTGTATTATGCTTCCCTTAATGTAACAAAGGTGATATACCAAGGTAAATGCAGATAAGAGGGGGGGATAGGGGAGGCATGTTAGACACTTGACATTGGTGGTATTGTCTGATTCTTTATTCTGCTTTGATTTAAGGTTATTTTTCCTTTTGCTGCTTCCTAGCTGTCATTTTCTTTTCCTCTTTCTTTAGCCTCTCTACCTTCTTTGACTCTCCCTCCTGCCTTGTGGAAGAAATGGAGATGCCCTTATATAGATAGTGGTGAAGGTGGTGATATATAAATAAATGTATGACCATGCAGAGAACCATTGATTATTTACTTGGGATGGAATGTATGGTGAGTGAACAAAACCATATTTAAAAAAAAAAATGGGTTGATGACAAAACCTCGAGGGCAATATACTGAGTGAAATAAGCCAGACACATAAGGACAATTATTGCAGGGTCTCCCTGATAGGAACTAATTATAATATGTAAACTCATAGACATGAAATATAAGGTACCAAGACATAGGACAAGGCTTAAGAATGGGGAGTGGTTGCTTAGTATGAGCAGAATGTTCAATTAGGACTAACTTAAATGTTTGGAAATGATCAGGGGTGTCGGTAGCAAGATGTGAGAATAACTAACAGCGCCAAATGGTGTGTGAATGAGGTGGAAAGGGGAAGCTCAGAGTCATATATGTCACCAGAAGGAAAGTTGGAGGTCAAAAGATGGGAATGTATAAAACTGAATCCTATGGTGGGCAATGTCCATGATCAACTGTACAAATACTAGAAATCGCTTCCATGAACCAGAACAAATGTATGACAATACAATTCGAAGTTAATAATAGAGGGGCATATAGGGAAGAACTATATACCTATTACAAACTATATACTACAGTTAGTAGTATTTCAACATTTTTTCATAAACAGTAACAAATGTACTATACCAATACTATGAGTCAACAATTGAGGGGGGTTGGTTAGGGATAGGGGAGGATTAGAGTTTCCTTTTCTTTTTTTCTTTTTTCATCTTTCACTTTATTTCTTGTCTGGAGTAATGAAAAGTTTCTAAAAATTGAACAAAAATTAAGTGTGATGGATGCACAGCTGTATGAGGGTACCCAGGGGCAAGTGATTGTACACTTTGGATCTTTGGATAATTGTATGGTACCTGAACAATCTCAATAAAAATGAAAAAAAAAAAAAAAAAAGAACACTGGGTGCCTTTGTCTGTTTGTTTTTTTCCTTCCCCCATTTTTCTACTCATCCATCCATTAACTAGACAAAGGGGAGTGTGGTCCACATGGCTTTCCCAATCACACTGTCACCCCTCATAAGCTACATTTTTATTCAATCGTCTTCAAGATGCATGGGTTCTGGGTTGTAGTTTGATAGTTTCAGATATTTACTGCTAGCTACTTCAATTCACTAGAACCTAAAAAGAGTTGTCTATATTGTGTGTAAGAGTGCCCACCAGAGTGACCTCTCAGCTCCTTTTGGAATCTCTGCCACTGAAGCTTATTTCATTTCCTTTCACGTCCCCCTTTTGGTCAAGAAGATGTTCTCCATCCCACGATGCCAGGTCTAGATTCCTCCCCAGGAGTCATATTCCACATTGCCAGGGAGATTTACTCCCCTGGCTCTCAGATCCCACGTAGCAGGGAGGGCAGTGATTTCACCTGCCAAGTTGGCTTAGCTAGAGAGAGGGCCGCATCTGAGCAACAAAGAGGCATTTGGGAGGAGGCTCTTAGGCACAATTATAGGGAGGCCTAGCCTCTCCTTTGCAGCAGCAGTCTTCCCAAGGGCAAGTTCTGTGGTAGAGGGCTCAGCGCATCAAACCACTAGTCCCCTATATCTGTGAGCGCATTAGCATCCATCGAGGTGGGGAAGCCCAACAACCCTGCATTCTCCAGCAGCTCCTCAAGGGGTCTCTGCATATTTTTTTCCTTTTTTTTTTTTCAATTAACTCTTTTTTCAAATCAACTATATAAAAAATTTAAAAAAATAAAAATTT